>NC_052050.1:104897327-105497327 GCF_903992535.2 Arvicola amphibius | reverse complement strand
TGGGAGCGCGCCGGGCGCGAAGGGCGGGGCCACACGCAGGCCAATGACGCGCGGCGCTGTCGCCATCGGCGTGAGCTGCGCGGCGACTGGAAGTGGCTGTGCGGCCGCGACTGGGAAGGAGGCTGCGGCGGCGGCGGTGGCGGCGGCGGCCGGGACGGCGGAGGACACGGACGATGGTGAGCGCGGCCGTGCGGCCTCCCCTTCCGCCCGGCATGGCGTCGCGGGTCCCTCCACTGTCCCCGAGACCCCGCTCCCGACCCCCCTCATAGTCTCGGTCCCGCCCCTCGCGCTGACCTATGACCTCCGACCCCTCCGCGGGCTGCCCGTCCACCCTACCCCGGCTCTTTCTGCTACCCCTGACCCTACTTAGGCTTTAAGGCTCTGATAACTCTTTCATTTCCGGGTCGCGATTGTCTCTTGTGTCTGTGTGTGTGTGTGTGTGTGTGTGTGTCCGTCCTCCCTCCCGCCCCGGAAATTGCTTGGGGTGGGGTGGGGTCCCTCGAGACCCTCCCCCGCTCCGGACTGTTCCTCGACGAGGCTCCTCGGGTTCCGGGCGTTTGAGGGGCGGGTCTGGGCAGCCCGGCTGCGAGGGGGCTTGTCACCATGTCATGCAGGGCTTTGTCACCAAAGGAAGTGCGACATCGCGCCAGACCCGTTTCCCTGGTCCCCACCCCTTTCTGTCGAACCCACACTTGTTCTTAACGAGGGAACAGCTTTGTCTCCCCTGTTTGCAAAATGAGGGTGCCCACCCCTTGGAATGAGGGAGGCACCAGCAGGGGCTAGCACAGGCGCCCGCCCATAGGTGAGCTGGGGGACGTCCTCCCCTCGCTGCACCCCAATCTTCAAGATCCCTGTGGCCTGATGGGCGCTCCTGACCTCCTCAGGGGTCGTGGTTCCCGTGGTTCTTTGGGATGAGGGCTTCTCTCTGACCCAGGGTGAAGCCATACCTCAGACTTGAGCAGAGGAGAGGCCAAATCCCAGCCCACACCCTGAAGAATAGTAATGAATCATATAGAAGAGGTCCTGGAAGGGGTAAACATGGCTGTGGGGGTCCCCGTTTCACCTCTGCAGCCTTATTCCCTGTACCAAGACTCTCCCCAGGGCACCCACCCTGAGCCTGCCACTTCTCACTCAGAGGCCTGTTCCAGCCTCCTCCCTACCCCTTCCCATCCCAACCCTTTGGTCATCTTTAATTCACCTAGAATCAGGGGTTTTCAAAAACATCATTTTGTACACTTTGTAGCTCATGTAGCATCCTCGGGGCTCCCAGTGGTGAGTCTGCTCCTGGCTTCCATTCAGGGGCAGTGCCCTTTGTGACCTCATCCCCAGCTGCTCAGCAAGCCACACTGCCTTGTTTTCTCTTCCCTGGCTCCCAAGTTCCTGCTGCCCCAGGACCTTTGCACCAGCTTCGCCTCCACCATAGCACCTGGCCTCCAGGAGCACAGATTCCATTGACCCCAAAAGCCCACGAGAGAGCTTGCCCCTTGTCTTTAGGCCTTGTTTGCCAGCTTTCTTGAGGAGGCCCCATCTTTTTAGAAGTGCAGACCGATAACATGGCCCTGCCCTGCCCTGCCCTGAGGGACCTCTGTTCCCACTTTCTGCCCTGACTGTCTTGACTGCCAATCTGAGCTGTGCTTGGAGGTGGCAGTGAACTGCATGGTGGGGGGGGGGGGTCACTTAGCTCGCAGCAGGCCTGGATTTGGTGTGGTGTCATTGGGTCCTCCCGAGCTCTGCCAGGGCCCAGCCCAAGGCCTTAGGGAAGCAGAGCTACACTCCAGACTTGCACTGCAGTATGGGACAGCTCAGGCAAGTGCTTTGAGATAGTGGGAGAGTTGTAGGGTGTGTCCCAGATGGTGGCACACCGTGTTACAAGCCAGAGAGATCGGGCCAGCCAGTCAGTGCCGGTGTGAAGAGTCGAGATTGCTTATTTGTTATTTTGAGACTGGGTGTCCCTGTGGAGCTGGAGTAAGATGGCAGCTGTGAGGACATAAGCAGGGCAGGCTCCCTTCTATGTGAGTGCCCCAGGGAAGCTCCCTGAGCCCAGACTAGCCTTGCTCTGCCACTAGGCCACACACAGCACCTGCTGGGCTAATGGCCCCAAACACCTCAGTTCTGCTCTGGAGTCCCACCCTCATCCCTCAAGTGTGTACTAATGGCCTGGCCAGGACACCCTAGGGGTGTGGGGGGGGGCACTGGAGCCTGCACCCTGGGTTGGTCAGGAGCAGCTCTTGGTCACAAAACAGAGCAGGTACACTGAGGTTGCCTGGCCACATTCCAGGCCAGCAGAGTGGTGGGGGGCGGGGCAGGCACCTCTGCTTCACCATAAGGTCAGCCAGGTGGCCAGACCTGAGTTTTAGGAATGTCACAGGGAAGCAGTAACATGGGCCCTGTGGCCATCTGTACCGGGACATACACAGTGACATCTTCCAGGCATCACACCGGGGTCACAGACTAGTGCACCTTCATCCACTACCCCTCCCCAGACCCGAGTGACATTTGGAGAATGAGCAAACATCCTGATTGGCTCCCTGAGCTAGATGGGCTCAAGGCAGGGTTACCTGCCCGGCAGCTAGCCCCCAGGCCAGGCAGCCTCTGTCCCACCCCCACCCGAGTGCTGGGACAGTGGGTGTGCACCACCGAACCATCTTCTGAAATATTCTTTTGCTTTTTTGGTTTGTTTTTGATTTTTCGAGACAGGGTTTCTCTGCAGAGCCCTGGCTACCCTGGAACTTGCTATATAGACCAGGCTGACTTCAAACTTAGAGATCCTGCCTCTACCTCCCGAGGGCTGAGATTAAAGGCCTGCTTCACACTGCCTGGCTTCATTATTGCTTTGGTTGTTGTTTTGAGAAGGGCCCTGCTCTAGCCTCATGGAGTGGAGATGGCAGGCACGCACTACTGTGCCCAGAGGAAGTGCCACATTAAACAGCTCTGGTGGAGATGGCTGGGCAGGCCTGATGGCAGAACCCACTTGGTGGAAGGAGAAGTGAGTGCACACATGGTGGCACGCATTACCCTCCCCACACAAACATACAGAGCACAGTGAATACACGTAGAAAAGTATTTCATAAGCGGCCAGCATCAGGTTCTCTCTGGCTGGTCACAGGTCATGGGAGACCCCTAGGAGAGCCCCTTGCCTCTCAAGCAGTGGAGGACCAGGAGGGTGGCAGCCCAGGTGTGTTCTTAGACTGGATCAGAGGCCTCACGCCCACCCCTGTCTCCAGGCAGACTTTCTGAAAGGCTTGCCCGTCTACAACAAGAGCAACTTCAGCAGGTTCCACGCGGACTCCGTGTGCAAGGCCTCGGTGAGTGTGGGGCTGGGAGTGGCATCCCTGTCTTGAGGGCAAGGGTTGCCAGCTAACCCTCCCTCCCCATTCACAGAACCGCCGTCCCTCAGTGTACCTGCCGACCCGAGAGTACCCGTCAGAACAGAGTGAGTACTGCAGCGCTTCGTCCTCCCTGCAGGCCAGGAGGGGCCACCCCTGCCATCTGCGTATCAGACTGTAAGCTGGGACCGAGCTGGGAGATAGAGCCCTGGGTTCCATCTTGAAATGGGCAAGCTGAGCACACCTGTCCCAGCGCTCTGGAGGCTGAGGCAGGGGAAGCGGAAGTTTAAATCTGACTATCGATCCCTGGAACCCATGTGAAAGTCAGGCGCCTTGGCAGGGGTCTGTAATTGGAGTCCGCTCCACTGGGCAACCTAGGACCCGCCAGCCTGGTACAAAGAACAAGAGAGCCCAAGAGAGCCCAGCAAACAAAGGGAAGGTGAGGGCCAGTGCCGAGGCCGGTGTGTACCCACATGCCCACAGAGACCACAAGTCAGAGTCTCTGTGGGTGTGGAAGTGGGGGAAGCAGTGACCATACTGGGCCTGTGGGCAGCGGTGTCCAGGCCATGGTCTCTGTGGCATAGGAGAGCAAGGGACTAGTGCTTGACTGTCAATCTGGAAGCCAGATATGGTGGCACACACCTCTAATTCAAGCACTCAGAAAGCAGAGATGCCAGCCTGGTCTATAGAGCGAGGTCCAGGTCAGAGTTATATAGTAAGGCCCTGTCTTAAAAAATAATCCAGAAATGCTGATTTCCACGAGATGGCTACCAGGCCTGAGAATCTGACACAGTCCCTATAATCCATATGGTAGGGGGAGAGAACTGGCTCCCACCATTGTCCTCTGACCAAAACATGCACCCACCCAGCACAAGCTAAAAACCATGCAAGGGGCTACACAGACTCTCAGGTTAGCTGTGCTGCAGGGGACTGGAGCCCTCTTGTAGCCTCGTCGGACGGACACACACACACACCCCACAGAGATTTAAAATAATACAAGTAAATCCTTAAAAAACAGATCCTTCCAGGAAAGGAACAAGGCTCATGGGCAGTGCAGTTCCCTGGCAGTTCCCTGGCATGGGTGAGGCTATGGGTTCGTCCTGAGCACCCAACCTCGCTGTAGCCTGACGTGGGTACTTCCTCTGGTGTTGTCTCAGGAGACGGGAGGGCTCCGCAGCAGGGTGCTGGCCTGAGTTCCAGAACCTTGGCTCCATCCTTGGCACCAAAACCAGGACAAAACCCAAGGGTGTTCCAAAGCGAGCTGCCCAGGGCAGCAGTGCCTGAGGCTGTGGCTCAGCTGTGTGTTGAGAAGGGATGCAGCAGTCTTCTCTTACTTCTGATAAAGGGTGCTGAGTTTGCACCCCAGAAAAGTGAGGCAGACCCGGAGGCCAAGGTGGAGGCCATAGCACCTCCATCTTTCTCACGCTCTCTTCTGCTTCCCAGTCATTGTGACCGAGAAGACGAACATCCTCCTGCGCTACCTGCACCAACAATGGGACAGAAAGGCAAGCTGCTTGGCAGGGGTGTGAGTGGGGCCTTGAGACCAGTCCTGGGGAAAAGTGTTCCAGGGGTGTGTGCTCGTGGGGTCCTGGCACTTGGGAGAGGGGGTGAACTTGGGGCGTTGTTCATTGCACAGCTAGTGCCTAGTCGTCAGACTAAGTCTCTTGTTTCTGACATTTTACTGTAATGGTAAAATGTATTTGTGACGTATGTGCCTGTCACCCCCAGCATTCAGGAAGCTGAGGGTGCTCAGGGCCAGCATGAGGTACATGAGACCATGCATTGTGAGTCCAGGGTGGTCTCATACAGTGATCCGCCTGCCTCGACTCCCAAGCAGGCCTGTGCTACCTCAGCCGTTTAGATAGTATGTAAAATAGCACACCCATTCAGCCTGCCCGAGTTACCTTGCAGGGTGTCCCCATGGGCTGGGCATAGTGATGAGGCAGGGGCATGAGGATCTCTGTGTTTGAGGCCAGCCTGGGCTACATAGTTTCAGAACAGCAACGGCCAGAGCTATGTAGAGACCCTATGGGGTGGGGTGGGATGGGGGAGCGAGGGAAAAAGAACCATGTTATTGGTTCTCCCATGCTGTCCTCACTCCAGCCTCTCCCTCTCCACCCCTCCAGAACGCTGCCAAGAAGAGAGACCAAGAACAGGTGGAGGCAGAGGGCGAGAGCTCAGCGCCACCCCGCAAGGTGGCCCGGACCGACAGCCCCGACATGCCCGAGGACACCTAGGCCCCACACAGCGCCCCGCGTCTGTCTGCTCTGTCCGTTCCTGCCCGCGTGTGTAAGCGCAGCCTGCCTCCTACACCCAGCCTGCGCCCTCCAACCTCATAGGACCCATGTATTTATTTTCCTTGAGTTTTTATTTATGCTGTAACTCGTGTCAAGCATTGGTTAAAGGGACGTCAGGCCCAGCGCCGTGAGGTGTCAGTAGATGCTTTTTTTAAAGCACAGTGGTGTCCCCCACCCAACCACCCGCCAGAGACGACGCCAGGGTCCAAAGTCCGGGGCGGCCTGGTCTCCCAACAAGCGACCTGCCTTCGCGTTCTCCTTCCCGTTCCCACCCACAGGCCGGCCAGGTCTCGGTCCTTGGAACCTCCCGGGGCCCTTCCATGCCAGCCCTTACTCTGAGCCCACGCCAGGGCAGGAGAGAGCCGGCCCTCTGGATCTTTCTCTTAAGTCATTTTATCATGGACTAGCCCGTGCTCCTCCTCCATCCCAATAAAAGGATCTTTCCTACTTCACCCAGCGTCTTTGGTCCGCACACCTCAGCTGGAGCCACTGGAACCGGAGTGACTGGCATAGGGCTGACTGCCGCACCTCCTTTCCCAGGGGTCCTTGGGTTCACATTTCCCTGGGAGACAGAGCCCAGGACAGCGGCACAGGGCTGACAGCCACCCATCGTGGGCATCATGTGGGAGGCCCGCCTGCCAGCACTAGTCTCTGGCCACTGGAGGCCCCTGCACCAGCCAAGCTGGGCCCAGTAGCCTTAAGCTGGGGAACACTGCTGGGGTTGAGGTGGCCCCACTGTCCTGAGGGTAGGGAAGGAAACTTCCCTGGACTGGAGTGGTTGTGCACCCTCAGCTGTGGCATGGTACACGCCGCAGGTAAGGGCTTCTGGGGTCCCTGCTGTGGGCAAGGCCCAAGGCATCCACGTTCCCTAAGAGCTATCCCCCCACTGTGACCCCACCTACCCGGGCCTGTTCTGACCCCAGTAGCACCTCAGACTCACACAGTGACTGGATCCTGGCAGCCCTATTAACCCTTGTGCGTCCCTACCCAAGCACCCGGCAATGCCCTTCCTCCTGCGCCCTGTCTCAGGTGGCATCCACTCATACACACACTGGAGTTCTGTCTCCCTCTGCCTTTGCTGTGCACGGCTGTGCAGCCTCGGGAGCGCCACTTGAGCTCCCAGGTCCCTGCAGGCTGGCCAGGATGTCCTCTGGATCAAGTCACAGTGGGCTGTTACTGGTGTGGATCCTCTGTTCTGGGCACCCTCACAAGTGCACCATTCCTAAGTCCCATCTGGCGTAGGGTGCCACGTAAGTGCATCTGGACCCAGGCCCGAAATCGCCACCCTGATGGGTTCCCTAGGCCCTCTAGAGGCCTCATCCTGGGAGAACCGGGTGCCCAGCCACGGGCTACGGATCCCCCGAGGTCTCTCCACCGCTCTGACCTCGAGCACTGTTGAAATAAACTTTTTATTGCATTTCTGCCGTTTTACAAAAATATGACAAAATAAATTAAAAACAAATAAATAACCGCCCATCCTGTGTACTTTTCTGTTCTGTGGGGTTCCGCTCGTGGCCCCCATCCTGGTCGACGAAACGGCAGGGGCGCGGCGGGGCTAGTGGCGGGCTGCGGGCCAGCAGGCGGGCTGCGAGGGGCCGGGGACCCGGGGCGGGTTGTCGCCGCCGCAGCCCCAGGGCACGTCCCAGCGCCAGCAGCCGGCGGGCGGCGAGGCGAGCCCTGCGGAGGGAGAGCGCGGTTCGCGGGGCCCCACGGTGCCCACGGCCCTCGCGACGCGCGCCCCGGTTAAGGCCTGTGACCTGCGTCCTCGGGCCGCGACTCCGGCTCGGCGGCCGCGGGCTCGTCCCCGGCGCTTCTGTGCGCGCGCGCGCCGCCCCCGGGAGCCCCGTTGGCCGCGGGCTCGCGCGCCGCGAAGGCGAACAGCTTTCCCGGCCGCGGCGGGGACGGGCCGCGCTCGGGCGCCTTGAGGAAGCGCAGGCTGAGGAAGGCGGGCAGGCGCGTATCCGCGGGCGAGCGCGGCGGGGGCGCGCACCCGGCGGGCGCGGGCGGCCGGGCCTGCAGCGGGATTATCTGCTTCAGCCTCAGCACCGGGCCGGGCGGCAGCAGCGCTCCGGGCCGTCGGGGCCGCTCTCCGCCCTTGGCCTTGGCCGCGCCGCGCTCCGCCGCGGGGTCGGGACCCGGGGCCTCCGCGCGCGCCTCCTCGCGGCCGCCCGCGTCGCGCTCCCGCCGCGCCTGCTGCTCCGCGTGCCGCTGCCGCTCCTCCTCCTCGCGCCGGCGCCGCTGCTGCTGCTGGAAGCGCTGCTGCGCCTGCCGCTCGTGCCGCTGTGGGGAGACACAGCCTGAGCGCCCCAACCCCTGACCATGCGGTGCTCAGAGAGCAGGGCATGTGGGGAGGCTGTAGACCTCCACCCCGGGCCTTCTCAAAGGAACTGCTTCCTCCCTTTTCCTTTTCTTTGTATGTTTTTGATACAGGGTTTCACTGTGTAGCTGGAATTTAGAGTTCAGAATCTTCCAGCCTCAACTTCCCAGGGGTGGGATCACAGGAATAAGCCACCACTCAGGGCCCGTCAATTAAAATTCAGTTTGGAACTGTTGAGGATCAGTAGTAGAGCCCCAGCCTAGAATCCCCCAGTGAGGGGCTGGGGGCGTGGCTCGGGTAGAGGGATAATCTAGAATCCTGGCTCCCGGTTGGAACTCTAGGTAAATCTTCCCTACAAGGTGCAGCTCCTTGGCTCTTCATGCAGTTTGCAGAGGGGTTTGGAAGAGGCAGACGGGCAGTCTGAAGAATGAGCATTCTTGAGAGCTTGGAGCTTATGCCATCAAGAATCTAGACAACACCCGCCAATGTAAGCACCCACGAGGGATTGGCTCCAGGACCCATAAGTATGGTACAACGGATGCTCTGGTCCCTTCTACAGTGGCACCCTGCTTGCTATCTGCTCACCCCTTCCTATAGACTTGAAATGTCCCTAGATGGGGCTGGAGAGACAGTTCAGTGGTAAAGAGCACAGATTGCTCTTGCAAAGGACCCCAGTTCAGTTCCCTGCACCCTGAATGTAGCTCACAACTATTTGTAACTTCTGACGCCCCCTACTGGTTCCCAAGGGCACTGCATGCACAAGGTGGACATACACATGCAGGCAAATCATCCGCAACAGATAAAGTAAAATAAATCTAAAAAAGAAAGTCTCTAGGTGATTGAGTGGGAATGCTGTATGAACAGTTATTTTGAGGGGCACTGTAATCCCAGCTAACTGAGAGGCTGGGATGGAGCCCCAAGCCTGGCCTGCACAACAAGACCCACTAACGGCATGCATAATTAAAAAAAAAAACTAGGTGTGACAGAACATGTTCCCAGAAGACTAACATAGGCATTGCAAATTTGAAGCCAGGATGGGCTAAGTCTTAAAACAAGAAGGAAAATGCAGCAGTCTGTGCACCGGTACACATGTAAATCCTGCTGTGTTTTCTCAGAGAGCACAACATAGCCCAGCTGGCCTTGAGCTCCTGTCCACCTGCCCACCCCTAGGTGCGGGCCTGACAGCTGTGCACCTCCACACTCTACTAATACTGGGACTTTCCATCCAAGTTGATGGAATCTTTGGGTGCAGAACCTGAAGGTGGGGGGCTGGGATACCCCCTCTGCAGCCTACGGTTTTTTACTAGGGACTCAGCCTAAAATTTATTCCCTCCTGACACCGTGTCAGCCGGACCCCGGGCCTGTACCTTGAAGGCTTCTCGTCGCTGGTACTCCAGTTTGGCCATCTCTTCAGCCACCCAGCCAGGGATGTCAGGGATGGTTGCGTGGATGAGGTACTTGACCAGCAGAGCCAAGTGCTGTAGGGGACAGACACGGGGGCTGCGGGCTCAAGGATGCCTGACTCCTCCGCCCAGCTCCCACCCCGGGGACCACCAGCCGCACCTCTAGCACCACCACAGACACGATAGCGGCCTCTGGGCTCAGCCAGGGAAACAGGCGCTGCAGCTGGCCACACTGGCCAATGAGGTAGCAGTTCACCACGATTGCCAGCACGCCCATCACCTCCATGACCTTCTGCAGAGGAGGCAGGAGGTTCAGGGAGAGGTCCAGACAGGGGCTGCCATCCCCTCTGGGCCTCGCCCATTGGCCCACCTGCCACTGGCCAATGCTCTCCACTCGCTGTCCAAAGGGCCGCTGTAGGCCGCTGCATAGCTTGAAGGCATCGCTCCGGATCTCAATTAGGTTGTTGACAAGGGCGCACAGGGCGGCCAGGGGGAAGGCGGAAGAGAAGAACACTACGTAGCCGAACTGCACAAACATCTCCTGGTAGTCCTGGAATGTGTCCTGAGGACAGGGCTCCCGTCAGGCTCGGCACTAGGCCCAGGCTCGCTCCCTATTTGCAGACTCTGCCTGCACAAGTCCAAGGGCCACTAGCGGGCTCTCTCGCTTACCACACCAAGAGTCCCGTGATCACCCTGACACATCTGCCTGCGAGCCTGCTTCCACCTTCAAGGGCACTGGTGTGAAACACTGGTTTACGATGTGTTACATTTGTTTATGCTGGGGAACACTTGCTAATGATGCACAGATGTGCAGGGTTTCTCTGTGTCACAGCCATAGCTGTCTTTGAACTAGCTCTTGTAGACCAGGCTGACCTCAAACTCACAGAGATCTGCCTGCATCTGTCTCCTGAGTGCTGGGATTAAAGGCACGCACCACCACCACCACCCAACTGTGTTGCATTTGTTTAGCTCTGTGAAGCTGTGATTCTTTGCCTGTCTAAAACACCTGATTGGTCTAATAAAGAGCTGAGCAACCAATAAACAAACAAACAAACAAATAAATAAATAAATAAAGAGAGGCAGGAGCAAGACAGGTGGAGCTGGCAGACAGTGAGAATAAATAGAAGCAAAAATCTGGGAGAAGGAAGACCAAGGAACAAGAAAAGGAAGGAGAAACAAAAAAGAAGGGGCCAGTCATACAGCCAGACATGGAATTAAAAGGAAAGAAAATATTAAAATATTTACAGGAATAGAGAAAGATAACAGTCCAGAGGTAAAAGGTAGGTGGGAAAATTTAAATTAAGAAAAACTGTCTAGAAAGAAGCCAAGCTAAGGCCACACATTTATAAGTAAGAATTAAGTCTTCGTGTGTGACTTATTTGGAAGCTGAGTTGCTGGCCCCCAAAGAGTAAAACCAACCAACAACAATGCTCTCATGACCACATGCTTTTGCTGTCAGCAGCCAGGGGGCGGGGGCAGTGTGCTTCTTTGCATGGTTTCCTCGGGTGCATGTGTGTAGGCAGGGCGTGCGTGAGAGCGTGTGTGGAGGCCAGGGCTTAGCTGCAGATAGCTTTGTCGTTCTGAGTGCGGTTCAGAACACATGGATATGAAAACACAACTTTGCCAGTCCATTCTCTCCTTCCCCATGGGGTCCCATGGGTGGAACTGAGGTCGCCACAGCTTCGTGGCAAGTGCCTTTACCAACTTAGTCCTTATTTTCTTTTTATTTATTTAAAAATGTATTTTATTCGCCGGGCGGTGGTGGCGCACGCCTTTAATCCCAGCACTTGGGAGGCAGAGGCAGGTGGATCTCTGTGAGTTCGAGGCCAGCCTGGTCTACAAGAGCTAGTTCCAGGACAGGCTCTAAAAAAGCTGCAGAGAAACCCTGACTTGAAAAACAAAAAACAAAAAACAAAAACAAAAAAAATGTATTTTATTTATGTGTGTGCAGATTCCTGTGTGTCTGTGTGTGTGCAGGTGTCCAGAGGCTAAAAGCCATGTTGGGTCGCTTGGAGCTGGAGCAAGCAGCTTTTCTGAGCGGCTGAGACAAGCAGCCCTTTTCCCTGCTGAGCCAGAACTCCAGTCCTAGCTCCGGCTGTCCTGCAACTCGCTCTTGTAGCCAGGCTGATCTCAAACTCACAGAGATCCACCTGCCTCTGCCTCCTAAGTGAAAAGCTTGTGCCAACACTGCCCACCTCCTGTTTATTTTTCTAAGGGAGGGTCTCCTGTAGCCCAGGATTGTCCAGCACTTAGTACACATCAGAGAAGGACCTTGACCTTCTCGACCCCCTGCCTTCAACTCCCAATGCTGGGATGACCAGCATGTGCCATCATGCCCGGTTTATGTGGTGCTGGGGATGGAGCCCAGGGCTTCATGCATGCTAGACAAGCACTCTACCAACTAAACTATCAACACAGCCCTGTTTGCTTCTCTTTCGAGTTTCTTGTTGAGCAGGCTGTCCTCTAACTCCCAGCCTTCATGCCTTCACCTCCCAGGAGCCAGGGTGGCGGAGGCTCTGGCCTCTCACCTCATACTTCTTCATGCAGCTCTCCAGCTCTGCTTGCGTGAGCTGTGGCGAATGCTCCTCCTCTGGTGGGTCGATCCATGAGGACCTGTTGTTCCTCCTCTGTCTCCCAGCTGTATCCCCGGAGCTGGTCTCCGGGTCTCCACCTCCATCAGGACCCTGGTCGCGGCCCTCGCCGCTAGCGCGACGGAGCAAGATGGTCGGGGGCTCTGGCCCAGGGCTGCCGGGAGGCCCCTCTGGCTCATCGTCTTCCTCGGCCAGAGTAAACACACCAGGCTCCAGCCCTTTCTCCACCATGGTGGGGCTCCCCTCTTCCAGGAGGCCGTCGGGACCCGGGCCTGGCCTGCGTCGCCCTGAGCCCCGCTCCACAAAGCTGACCTTCTTAAGGCGCAGCCCGCAGTCCAGGAGGCCGCCTTCCTCGCCCTCGTCCTCCTCTTCCTCCTCGTCCTCCTCGTCTTCCTCGTCCTCCTCCTCCTCCTTGCCACCCCGAGGCCCATCTGGGACCTCTCCGCCTTCCCCTGCCGGCCTCCGCTCCACCGCCGTCTCTTCCTCTTCCTCCGGCGCCCCACAGCCTCCACCCAAACACCTGTGGCTCCCTGCTCCTCCCTCATCTGCCTGGGTCTCCAGGTGCCCTCGGGGGTCCGGGCGCAAGGGGTTCAGCAGGCCCAGCAGGGCCCGGGCCAGTTCCCTGATGGCACGCAGACCCAGCTCCCCGCGGCCCAGCCTGCGGTACAGGTGCGGTTGCAGCACCTCGCGCACATTCTGCAGCAGCTGCCGGGTGATGAGCAGAGTGGCCAGCATCTGAGGATGGAAAGAGGCCGCGTGGGGCGGGCGGAGCCGGGCACTGTAGGGTCACACCCTCGAAGACGCGTATGCCCTTCCAGGTGGCTCCTGTAGCCCTTGGACAATCCCGGACTTGAGACCGCAGCTCAGCCCCAGAGCAACTGCAGTTGCGCAGTGCACAACACAGCCAACCAGCGGACTGGTCAGGAGTCTCAGCTCATCTATCTCCACCCTGCCCAGGCATTGCCTTGGGCCCTGGACACCTTGGTGGACCTTCCTCAGCCTACACGGGAGACCCTTTTGCGCATGCACCCTATGCTCGCCGTGCCCCACCCGCAGCACAGCCACGCTGCCCACACCGTGGGAAGGCTCGCCACCTGCCCGTACTTTGGCCTGGGCCACGAGCAGGAAACCCCGGAGGGACAGGAGGAGCAGGCGGAACCGCAGGGCCACGAGCGGGACCAGCGCCGCCCGCAGCTGCCGCTCGAGGCTCTGGGTCAGGGACAGTAGTAGCAGGAGCTGTGGAGGGACCAATGGGACAGGTGGACGGACAGATGGGAGAGGAGAACGACGGGTAAAAAAGAGAGGACGCACGGACAGACGGACAAAAAGGAGAGAAGGATGGAGGAGGGGAGGGAGGGGCTGGAGAGCCCTGGACCCCTTACACAGGTCCGTCCCCAGGGGGTCAGAGTGCTGCGTCTGAGGCGGTGGGCAGGCCCTCACCTCTTTCAGGCGGTCCATGTCTTTGAGGTAGAAGCCGATGTAGAACAGACTCAAGTACGAGTTGACAAACTGGAACTGGGAGGCAGGCGGCCTGGGTCATCCTGCAGCCCCGCCTTGCGGGTCCTCCAAACCCCTCGCCCATCCTCCTAGCCTCTTTGGACATGCGTGTTCACTCACCAAGACGACTTTGATGATAAGGTGCCTCTCGTAGGTGCTCTCTAGCCGGTAGTTCTCTAGGGGCCAAGGATGTGAATGAGGGGACACCCTGCCCCTCCCGAGAGCTATGCGGATCCCCAGGACAGTGGAGACCTCCCCTGCCCGCACATACCCATGTCATTGAGCCACACAGCCAACTTCTTGTAGCCCTCAGCGCTCACACTGACCAGCAGGGCCAGCATGACCTTGGGCAGGAAGCGAACCAGGCGGGGTAGACCCTTCACGCTCAGGACCAGCTCCTAAAAGGAACAGGACAAGGCAGGGGGCTCAACCGAGTGAAGCTAGGCCTGGAGCTCAGTGGGCAGAGGGTAGGGGACGGGTGGGGCTGTGGGCTTACCTGCAACTGGAAGCAGCCAAGCATCAGCACAAAGACACAGACAAGGCAGGCCAGGCACAGAGGCAGGCTGACGAGCAGCTGGAAGAGCAGCCGCTTCCAGGGCGGGTAGTAGAACTCCTCAGCCCGAGTGATGGGGCTGATACGTCGGACACCCTGACAACCAGCAGAAGGGGCAGTGTGTGAGACCAGGGGCCACACCCACCTCCAGATCCTAGGAGCCCCATTTCCCTTTGCCAAGCCATTTCTCTCACAAGAGACAACTCTTCTCTGCAGCCTTCTCAAAGCTCAAATCCAACCCCTTCAGGCACACACTCTACCCTGATGGCGCCCGTCACACACACCAGTGCCCTTCTTCTGCACATTTCTCGCCTTTACAGCCTTGTCTGAATGTTGAGCCTCAGCCCCAGACTGACCCTGAACTGGGGTCGTGGCTCCTCCACAGCTTCCCCGGGTGAATCTAAAGTCCCCCACTTGTAGGCTAACTCTGCACCCCTCCGTTTCCACTCCTCCAAGAACAGTGTCGACCAGATCACGTTGAAGAGAGCAAAGACAACACAGGAAACATCCCGGCTTGTCTGCAGGTGACAGAGGAAAGTCAAGTCAATGACATAGCCAGCCTATGGAGGAAGGCCTCCTAGGCCACCCCCAGTCCTGCCCAGCACCTCCCAGTACCTGATCGGCTTCAGTAAATGTATACAAAACGGAACCAAAGACAGCAGGGTAAACCATTGCCGACGTGTAGAAGCCCAGCCAGGCAAAATACATGGCTATCTTCACCCCAAAGTAGTCACAAATGTCATCTGCCAGGGGACAAGAAAGGCTGGGTCACCTCCAAGAGTCTCCTGGGACCCCAATCCGCTCCTCAGCCATGAATGCACACCTAAAGGCTGGTTCTCACACACGGCCTGCACCCAGGACTTCATGAGACGATTCAGAATGCGCTGCTCGTGCACCGGAAACACCTGCTGTACGATGCCTCGAGCAGCCAGCTCCGGGACTGCGGGAGGAGGAGAGAAAATGATCCCTGCCTCTGCACCGTATGGACAGCCTGGGCAGCCCACCTTGGCTGGAACCAAGTCATAGTTTGGCCTGTTCTGAAGCCTATAGAAGGCTAGGAATGTGGCTTAGTTGGTAGAGCGCTTGCCTAGCATACACAAAGGCCTGGGTTCCATCCCCAGCACGGCATAAGCTGGGTGTGGTGACCAATACACTGGGAAAGTGGGGCCGGGATGACCGGGAACCAGGAGGGTTTCAAATCCCACTACAAAGTCCAGGTTGATCTTGAACTAACAAGCTCTCTGCCTCAGCCTCCCAGGGCCTGGGACACAGGCATGCATGCCTCACCGTGCGCGTCAAGTGTATTTTAGGATTTAACCCCCATTTCTGGCCCTGAATGTCTAAGAAATGACAGGCTGGTGTAGAAACGTGAACCTCTGAGAACTGGTTTCCCAGTAGGCCTCACCACCTAGCACATAGGTGCTGTCCGTGGTCCTGCTCGCACCTTCTCAGGGACCGACTGAAAAGCCTCACCTGGACCGCCTCTCCCATCCTTGCACTAGGTGCCCGGCGGAGGTCACGCCCATTGGACTCTTTGGGTGCCCAACTTCTTCCTAGCCTCTGATTAGTTGCCCGTAAGCTCCGCCCTCCTACACCTATCTTCTAACAGACACGCCCAGCTCTCCGTAGGTAATTGGAAGGCCGCTCGCCCTGCTCACTGATTGGCTGGTCCTCCAAGAAGCGCACGTTGTGCAGCGCCTCTCCCTGCTTGGCCCGTAGGTTCTGCAACCAGAAGCGGATGATGCTCTGCCGCTCCTGTGGGGAGACGGGTGTGAGCTCGGCACGGAGAGCCGTGGGTGCAGAGACGCGGGCACAGGGCGGTCACCTGCGATGTAAAAAAGCGCAGCTCGCTCTCCACATTCTCGTAGATAAAGTCCTCTTCGCAGGAGAAGCTGCGGGTGCCCCCGCCAAACTCGGCCTTCACTGCCTTGCGCAGACCCAGCTCATCGGCCCCCCGGAGCAAGCTGTGGGCAGGACAGGGCATAGAGGGTTCGCATCACCAAGCTAAGGACGATTCGCGAGCCATATCTTAGGACAAATAGTGGGCACAGTTGACCCTCAGAAGGGCAGGGAAGCCAGGTGGCAAGGCCAGAGGGAGGTGGAGGCAGGGGACTCGCCTCTCATATGTGGCTGTGACAAAGAAGGCATAGGCACGCGTGTGGCGGTGGTGGCGAACTTGCACAATCAGCTCAGGGATGCCCACTCGGATGTGATTCAGCAGCCACAGCAGCGTGTGGTCGTCGGTGGTGTCTGCCAAGGAGCACAGGGACCCACAAGTGCCCACTTCACATTCCAGCCAAAGTGGCAGAGGCTGCATCAGGGCCCAGGGCAGGCATGTGTGCATACCTGGGAAGGTCATGAGCACGTCACAGTCCTCGGTGGGTACCGTCTTCATCCATGCCTTGTGGGATACCAGGTAGCGGCCAGCCTGCAGGAGCCTCTTCCCAAATAGTTTATCTATGGGGCAGCGTGGCAGGTCCGGCTAAGATCGGGCCTCTCCATGGACTGACCGCCCTCATCAGAGCTCTCGAGGGCGGAGCATCCTCAGCCTGGGCTGCTCTCCTCTCTCCACATCTCCTGTACCAGCCAGGCCCTTCCCCCTAGGTCCTGCCTTAAAATCTTATGGTTGAGGCCCAGCTCCGCCTCCCAAACCGCAATCAATGGGGTGCCCGCAAGCAGCCTTGTGCGCTTCTTGGTAAGACAGCGCGGTCCTTAAAACAGCTGCTCTAACAGAGTGAAGTTCTTACCCCCATTTCACAGGTCACCAAACTGAGGCCCAGAGTGTACCCAGACGCTCAAGGTCACCTAACCGAGGTGGGATTCGAACCCAGGACTGTCCATATTACCCTGTTTCCCTGTGCTGGGAGTCTCCGGATGGCAAGGCTCACACCAGCCAGGCTGGGGCTGTCAAAGGGGCGTGTCCACGTCCCCGCAGCGGGGACCCCTCAATACAAACGCTCTGCCCCAACCTCGCGCGCTGCGCCGCAGCCGCAGCGCCACGAGGAGCGGCCCCTGGGCCACATGCCAGGCTTTGGATGTGTGACCCCTATCGGCGTCCCCTGCAGCCCCGGGGCGCACCCGTGCACCTGTCCCGGTGCCACCCGCAGCTCACGTACCCAGGACTCCAGACGCAGGCGCTGCAGGCTCGCCCTCCGGCGGGGGCCTCTTCCCTCGCTCCCCCTCCAGGGTCGCGCCCCCGGCGCCCGAGGCTGCCTCGGCCATGGCGAGGACAGGGCAGGTCAGGGGCTGCAGGACGCCCGGGCGCCGGGGGGCCGCGGGCTCATGGGGACCGGAGTGGCACCACCGAGCGCGCGGGAGGAGGAGACAAAGGCCTCTCTCGCCCGCCCGCACCGCCTGCCGTCCCTGCGCTTCACTTGATTGTCGTCCCCGCCCGAGCCAAACCTCGATTCTTCTTCCCAGCCCGCGCGTCACTCTGAGTCCCTCCTGGCCTCTGCTTCCAGTCTCCGCCCGTGTTCTTTTCTGAGCTTCCTTCCCACCCGACCACTTGGATCTCTGGTGCTTGTTCCCTCCCGCACTCACTTTCACAGCCTCCGTTTACCCACCCACAGAGTTCACGTGGTGTGGAAGCTGAGCTGGCCGTGATTTCCTTACTGCAGGATGTGGGAGCAGGAGGATCTTGTTGAGTGGCATTTCTCAGAACAATACTTCAACTACCACAACAGGAGTGTGGGTGATGGCAGCCGGTTCAGCCTGCCCCAGGGCCTTTGCAGTAGAGTTCACCTGCCTAAAATGTGCTTGTCACCCTCTGCACCCACGTCAGCCTCCACAAAGGGATCAGGATACAGGGGCCGAGTTTGCCAAATAAACATGGTCCCGAGCCGGCAGAACGGCTCCGTTCATCAAGGTGTTGAGGACCCGAGTTCGGGTCCCTGATCCCAATGGTGGAGAGCCTACACCCACAAGAGCACCCCCGGCAAGGCGCACGCCACCTCACACAGAGATAATGCAATATATAGTCAGGCTGAGGGCTGAGGTGTCAACCTGCAGCAGAGACTGGCCTAACCCGCACAAAACTTTGCCTTCAGTCTCCAGAGTGGCGGGTGGAGACTGCAGGGTGGCACGGTCGGTATAGCCCTGGCCTGCCTGGCACAGATCTCCCAATCCTGCACGTAGGAAGCAGAAAGATCCGTATTTCAAAGCGATCCTCAACTACATAGCAAGTTCATGGCCACTCTGAGCTATACTAGACCCTGAGTCCGATAAGAGTGGACCAAGCTGGAGAGATGGCCGCGCACTTGAGCTCTTCCAGAGGACCAGAGTTCGGGTCCCACACCCTGTAACACCGGTACCAGGAGCTATGACAACCTCTTCTGGCCTCTGAATAAACCTGACACAGAGAGTACACATTCATAAATAAAAATAAAAACTAGATCTTAAAAAATAAGTCCACTGGCTGGATGGTGACACACTTTTAATCCCAGCATTCGGGAGGCAGAGGCAGGCAGATCTCTGAGTTCAAGGCCAGCCTGGTCTACCGAGGGAGTTTCAGGATGTTACACAGAGAAGCCTGTCTAAGAAAGGAAAGAAGGAAGGGAGGGAGGGAGGGAGGAAGAAAGGAAGGAAGGAAGGGAAAGAAAGGCTGCTTATCTGAAACTTGCATGAGTGAGGGGGTGCTGGGGAGGGGGGAGTCCAACAAAGCCCTGCATGCTGGGGAAATGCTCGCTCTTGCAGAGGTCAAGCCTCTGGCTTTAGGTGTGCTCCCTTTTTTCTGAGGCACTGACTTTAAAAAAGAAAAATGTTTGTGTCTGAGGTTCTGACGAGTGTGTGAAGATCAAGGGACAACTTGAGAACTGATTTTCTCCCTCCACCACGTGAGTGGGGGAATTGAACTCATGTCATCAGGTTTAGCGGCAAGCGCCTAACCCACTGAGCCACCTCTCAGGCTCCGGCCTCCCAATTTCTCCCAGTCTTGTGAGCCCAGTTTGCTTCTCGGTGCCCAGGATGTAATGGGCATTTGTTGTAAACGTGTTAAGACGGAACCACGGGAGAAGGACAACGTCACCGTTCCTGTTTCACAGACTGAAAAGTAGGGCAGTTGAGGACCTGAGGGCTTTGCGACATTAGCCTGCCCCGCAGCGTGTTCTTAAAGAGCGCCCGCCCGCACGGGTCCAGAACCGGAGAATTAGCCGTGCGAGGGCGCTCCCGAGGCCCCGCCCGCCCGGTGCCTGGAATTCGAGCCTCCGCCTTCACCCCGCAATTCAGCGCTGCCCCGGGTTAACCTGAAGGTAACCCAGGGAGCCTTTCCGGGAGCCACCGAGACACATCGGACCTGCGACCAACCGAGTCCTAGGAGAGGGCGGGGAAGACAGGGCTGGAGTAGAGCCGCCTGGAGGAGGAACCAGGCCTGAAAATGCTCGCCTAGGAGCTGCTGCTGGCAAAGCTTGGGAAGGGGGCAGCGGAGAGACCCAAGAAAGGCCAGGAAGACACTTCCCAAAAAGTTTGGACCAGATTTTTTCCCTAATCTAGGGCGTGACTTTCCCAGGAACTCATCCCATGCACTTATTAAGATGCTCTGAAGACTCTCTGTCTCTCTCTCTCTCTCTCTCTCTCTCTCTCTCTCTCTCTCTCTCTCTCTCTCTCTCTCTCTTCTCTCTCTGTCTCTCTCTCCCTCCCTCCCTCCCTCCCTCCCTCCCTCCCTCCCTCTCCTCTCTCTCTCTCTCTCTCTCTCTCTCTCTCTCTCTCTCTCTCTCTCTCTCTCTCTCTCTCGTGCACGTGTGGAGGTCTGAGAACAACTTGCACAAGTCGGCCATCCTTCACTAAGCGGGGTCCTGGGGCTCGAACTCTGGTTCTCAGGCCTTTGCCAGCTGAGCTGCCCTCTTCTAGAAGTGACACTGCACACGTAGCTTCTTGGCGCTCTAAAGCTATGATCACAAGGGAAGAACGAGACGCGAGCCTTCGCCCTGTGACAGCCTGGGATTTCTTCCACTGTCTCTGCTCCCAGCCGCTCTAAGAACCGAAAACTTGGGTCTCATATTTCCGGGGGACACTCTTGCGCTGCGCACACCCTCTTGGTTTCCCTTGTGTGAACCAATAGAAAACCACGGTCTGCAGGCCAGTCAGTGGTAGTAGAGAGTCGCTGGGCGCACTGCCAGTTACGCCACGAAGGGGCGGGACTTCCTCCCGGAACTTGAAGCCGCGCAGGAAGGTCGGGCAAGGTGCTGGCTGGTTGGAAATCCATGTGGCGCGGGCTGAATGCCCTGGCGACCCGGGCGGCGCGGGCGCCCCGCAGGTGGGTGGGACAGACCCGCTGTCACGGTGGGGGGCGCTGCTCTAGGCCCCGGGACATCCCCGGGCGACGTTCCGTCGGTCCTTCACTCCGAGGCTCGGCGTCCGGGGTGTGCTTACTCGGCTACTTCCCGGCCCCCAGGCTGTGCGCACGCCGGAGCAGCGGCGCCGGGTCCTGGACCCCTGAGAGCACCATCTTCGCGCTCAGCTCCGGCCAGGGCCGCTGCGCCATCGCCGTGATCCGCACCAGCGGCCCTGCCAGTGGGATCGCGCTCCGCAGCCTCACGGCGTCCCGGGAGCCACCTCCGGCCCGCAGCGCCTGCCTGCACCTTCTCCGCCACCCGCGCTCCGGGGAGCCCCTGGACCGCGCGCTCGTCCTCTGGTTTCCAGGTGAGGGGCTCGATCCAGGATCCCACAGCACTAGTGACCGGGTCTCAGTCCCCTCCGGGAGCCCGGGCCGTGCCCATCTTCTGACTCTGCTCTTTGCCGTACAAGGCCCCCGGAGTTTCACGGGTGAGGATTGCGTGGAGTTTCACGTGCACGGAGGTCCCGCGGTGGTCAGCGGCGTCCTACAGGCGTTGGGTGAGGCTCTGTTTTGTGACACTGTTCCTGGGGAAACTGAAAGATCTCTGGTGTAGGTTGCATGACAGAGTGTCATTTGTGGGAAGAGGTTTATCATTAACGTGGTCCTAGATTGCTGACTCAGCCAGATGAGGTGATGGTTGCCAAGCCTGAGCTGAGTTCCAATCCCGGGATCTCTGTGGTGAAACTGATTTATGCAAGCTGTCCTCTGACTTCCTGGACGGACAGACAGACAGACGGACGGTCGGACGGGGACACACACACACACACACACACGATTAATGCCATAGACAGACTGTAGTATATAGGGAGGCCTGCGAGGACAGCTGACTCGGGAGCACGATGTATGTTTGGTGGCAGTTGTTCTGAGGAAGGGCTAGATCCTATGCAGGGAGCTGACTGAGTGGCCCACAGTACCAGCTTACAGCCAGCCTGCCTGTGATTGCTGGGTGGTGAAGGCAGGGAGGGTCTTGCCTTTCCAGGAAGGAACTGTGTGTCTGACAAACCGGTTTGCCACAGGAGACCACTGATGGTTTCTAGTCTGTCAGTGTAGGCCTGTGTGGAAGGGGCAGCTGCAGGTGACCTGAGCAGCAGCTGGCCTGGGTTCTGACAGACATCTCCTAACTAACCCCCAGGCATGGTACCTGGGTCATACCCATCTGAGTCCAGCTCTGGGAACCACCCAGCTTCCTGATGGTCCTTACAGTGGGGGCGGGGCCAACCTGGAAACCGTGTGGAGCCTGTCATTGGATGGGGATCAGGAGCCTGAACTTTGTGATGTTTTCAGGTAGTGTGCCAGGACTGCGACCAGCTGAGGCTGGGGAGTTCACCAGAAGGGCATTCGCCCACGGAAAGCTGAGCCTAACTGAAGTGGAGGGACTGGGCGATCTGATCCATGCAGAAACTGAGGCCCAGCGGCGCCAGGCCCTGAGGCAGCTGGATGGGGAGCTGGGCCAACTGTGCCGAGGCTGGGCGAAGACCCTCACCAAGGCAAGGCCTGCTTGCTCACCCGTCCATCCCGTCCTTAGAGAAAGCTCTGACTGGGCCTGTGAAATGCCAGCCTGGCCACTTAGGTCAAGCTGGAGCTGGGTTTAGAGCGAGGACCGTGGGTTCCCAGGAGCACCCATGACGTCTTCGCCTTCCTTCCAGGCTCTGGCCCATGTAGAAGCCTATATTGACTTCGGAGAGGATGGCAGTTTGGAAGAGGCAGTGTTGGAGCAGGGTATGTCTGCCTTTGAGAGGGTGGAGCTGACGTCTCAGCACCCCAGAGATCTCCTGATCGCCTCTCCTCAGCCTAACTTCTCCCTCTCTCAGTGGACAGAGACGTTCGAACCCTGGAGGCTGCACTGGGTTCCCACTTGCGAGATGCCAGGCGAGGTCAGAGGCTCCGCTCTGGGGCGCACGTTGTGGTCACTGGACCGCCCAATGCGGGCAAGAGTAGTCTGGTGAATCTTCTCAGTATGTGGGGTTCTGGCAAGGGCGGGGCAGGGCTGTGGTGGGAAGGTGGGGCCTCTTACCTTCACCCTACTGCCCTTCATCACACGTTCCCTACCCTTCAGGCCAGAAACCCGTGTCCATCGTGTCCCCAGAGCCAGGGACCACCCGAGATGTGCTGGAGACGCCTGTGGACCTGGCTGGCTTCCCTGTGCTGCTGAGTGATACTGCCGGGCTGCGGGAAGGCGTGGGCGTGGCTGAGCAGGAGGGAGTGCGAAGGGCTCGCCAGCGGTGGGTGCAGGGCTGGGGACAAAGCCACCTGGGGTCTTTTTCTCGCCTTTTGCCTATTTCATTATTCCTGAAACAAAAGATTTTAAGTTCCCTCAAAGTCAGTGGTAGGGGGACCCTCATATTTGACTGAGATGCAAGCTTGGCTGGCTTCCCTTCCGCTCCCCCTCTCTGCCCCCCCTACATCGTTCAAACCCTTCTTCACCAGAGGCTCTGACCTCCAGTTCCTCTGCTGTGCCCCGCTCATGCTCCCTAACAGACCTGGCCAAGCCCCTGCCTCGCCTCCACCCTGCAGTGCGTATCCCTCCCTCAGGTGCACCCCTCCTCTGCTCATCACCCACAGTGCCATCCTAGGCTTCCGTGACTGCCCTACATGACTGTGCCCTACAACGTGGCTTCCTTCCTTCCCAGGTTAGAGCAGGCTGACATCATCCTGGGTGTCCTGGATGCCTCCGACCTGGCCTCCCCCTCCTGCTGCAGCTTCCTGGATACTGTGGTGGCCCCACTGGTAGCACAGAGCCCCAACAGCAGCAGACAGCGTTTCCTGCTGCTGCTCAACAAATCTGACCTGCTTCCCACTAGTCCCCCGGCCAGCCACACTGCCTTATTAGAGACACCGCACCTGCTGTTGTCCTGCCTCACCGGAGCTGGGCTGGACGGCCTCCTGCAGGCCCTAAAGACCGAGCTGTCGGCGGTGTGAGTCTCCCTCGGCCTTCTTCTGCTCTCCAACTCAAGTTCAGGTGCAGGCAGAGCTGCCGGCTTTGGGCTCGGTATCTCTCTCTGCAAAAGGGGTACAGTGGGGGGCCCTGTTCAAAAGGTGGCTGCACAGGCCAAGTGAAACACCAAGTCTTGTTTCTGGCAGGTGTGGGGACCCATCCACAGGGCCACCGCTCCTGACCCGGGCTAGGCACCACCATCACCTCCAGAGCTGCCTGGATGCCCTGAGCCACTACCAGGCAACCACAGACCTGGCCCTGGCAGCCGAGGCCCTGCGTCGGGCTCGGAGGCACCTGAACCACCTCACAGGAGGAGGAGGCACTGAAGAGGTCCTGGACCTCATCTTCCGGGACTTCTGTGTGGGCAAGTAAGGCTCAGCTGGGTGGGACCCGGGGCCTCAGTTCCCACTGATGGCAGCAAAGAGTAGGAGAGCACTTGGGGTCCCCAGCCATCAATCGTGTTCCCTCCACAGTGAGCAGTAGAGACAGGTCAGGGATCCCAGGATGGCTACCACTTGGCTGCTGAGATTAAGGCCTTCATCACCATGCCAAGTGTACATAGTGCTGGAGATGATTCTTGCCACGCCCCAGCTCCTCACAGGGGCTCCAACCCTGAGCCACACCCCAACCTCTCACTGGGGATTCTAGGCAGGGGCTCCACCCTGAGCCACGCCCCTGGCTTCATAGTTTTTACGGCAGGAGCATGAAGAGTTTGGGTGGTCCAGAAATGTCAGTTCATGAGGATCAGTCAGCCTTACCTTCCAGAAGTTTGTCTACATGTTTTCTCTATGACATCATATGTCAATATTTATTTATTATAAATTTATTTATTATGAATTATATTTATTTATTATCGCCTCTGGCCAACGCAAAAAGCGACTAATTGGAACCCATTGCTGCAGTCAGACCTGACTACTGAACATTCTGTTTCCTAAAGTTCGTTTAGGGGCACAGCACAGACAGTGAGGTCAGAGGTCAGGGAGCTTCAGGAATCCTCTGCAGTGGTGACTGGGCTCTCAGGGAGTGAGCTCAGGCCCTCGGGCTTGGCAGCACAATGTTCCGTTCATATACATACATAGAATTTATTTAGCCTTGGACCTTCCCCAAAGCAATGGGCTGATGTGGGAGTCCCCTCTGTGTGCTGTGACTGCCATTAATGAATAAAGAAACTGCCTCAGCCTGTTGATAGGGCAGAACTTAGGTAGGCGGAGAAAACTAAACTGAATGCTGGGAGGAAGAAGGCAGAGTTGGAAAGAAAAGTCATGGAGCGTCCGCTGGAGACAGACGTGCTGAAACATTGCTGTAGGCCACGGCCACCAGCATCTGATCAGATACACAGACGCACAGAGTAATAGAGATGGGTTACACTAATATGTAAGAGTTATTCAATAAGAATCTAGAGCTCATGGGCCAAGCAGTGATTTAATTAATACAGTTTCTTTATGATTATTTCGGAGCTAAGATAGCCAATGGCTGGGAAGAACAAGCTGCTCCCTCCTTACTGTTGGGTGGGTGGGTGGGGCTTACACAAAGATGAGAACACCACCAAGTCTAATAAACCAGAAGCAAACTTAAAAATAAAAAAAATAAAAAAACACCGCGGGACACAGAAGCTTATCAGATAGCTGAAACCACAGCCAGAGATGGTGTTTGTTAGGCTGTGGCCAAAAGTTAGTTTCTGAACCCACTTTTTATATTTAGGGCACCAAGCATTAGGTCTGAACAAAGGGGTTTTCACAATCTTTCCCAGGTCAGTCAACACAGACCCTAAGGAGGGGAGTGGGTTCTAATGTCCATGGGTAACTAGGCAGCTATCATGATTACAGCGAAAGTCACTAACTGCAAGAAAACAGGTGTCTTTAGCAATTAATCAGAAAAGGGACTGCTAGTAATGTCAGAAGGTTAACAAATTAGGATTAATTGGGTCTTAGGCTGGGAACTTAGAGGACAGCAGAAAGTTCTTCACACTATCTCAAGGTAAAACTCAGCTACAGACTGCCATACTTTACAACCCCCATTATCAGAGCTCATTAACCAAACCAGATGTCCACCGTGTCCTCTGTCTCTCCTGGTTCCTCCAGGCAGTGCATACTGGAGCCCCAGGCCTCCCCTTTGATGGTGCCAGTTTCCCATAACAGAGACAATGCCTAACATCACGTATTTCTGTCTCCTAGAGGTTAACTCAGTTCATATCTGTCATTCATCAAGAATGGCCAGGATGTTACTCTTAGTTTGCAGAGAGAAGCTCCGGCCTTGTAAACAGAACAGCCAGTTGTAAAATTAAATGACCTAGGCTGATGGAGGCTTCTTAAGCATCTGAGAAAATAGCTCACTGTGGATGACTGATCCTTGATCTGCTGAGAAGGCTGCTGACAGTCTGTTCTCGTTCTCCTAGACTTATAATTTTATGTTTCTTTATTTCTACATTCTTATTTCTGGAATCTACATTTTTATTTTCTTATTCTTGCACTCTTCATTTACTACAATGGGCCTTACTCTCTCTGAGGATTGGATTGGGGGTGGGGGGATAAGTGGAAGGAATAGGAGGGGAGGGAATGGGAACTAGGATTGGTATGTAAAATGAAAAAAAGTTTGTTTTCTTTTAAAAAATAAAATAAAATAAAAACCAGGCAGTGGTAGCGCACTTAGGAGGTGGAGGCAGGCGGATCTCTAAGTTCGAGGCCAGCCTGGTCTACAAGAGCTAGTTCCAGGACAGGCTCCAATGCTACAAAGAAACCCTGTTTTAATAAAATAAATAAATAAAGCTTTAAATAATGTAAGAACTAGCTAGGAATATGCCTAGGCCATTGGCCAAACAGTTTTAACTTAAAAAGATTTTATTATGTATACAGCGTTTTGCCTGCAAGTCTACCTGCGCGCCAGAAGAGGGCACTAGATATCATTATGAATGGTTGTGAGCCACCTTATGGTTTGCTGGGACTTAAACTCAGGACCCCTGGAAGAGCAGCCAGTGCTGCTCTTAACCGCTAAGCCATCTCTCTGGCCCAAGGGCTGATAGCAACTTTTAATCCTGTGTGTGTGTGTGTGTGTGTGTGTGTGTGTGTGTGTGTGGTGAGGGGGATGTGTGGGTTTGTGACCTGGAGACACGAGCTTGGAAGACCATGGTTGCTGGGGACCAAACTCCAGTCCTCTTGAGCTGGGCAGTGGTGGCACACACCTTTAATCCCAGCACTGGGGAGGCGGAGGCAGGCAGATCTCTTCAAGTTTGAACCAGCCTGGTACAGAGTGAGTTCCAGGACTTGCTTCATAGTTACTGAGAACCCTGTCTTGGAAAGCAAAATCCTTGGGCTGGAGAGACGGCTCAGTGGTTAAGATCACTAACTGGTTCTTCCAGAGGACCCGAGTTCAGTTCTTAGCAACTACATGTCAGGTCACAACTGTCTAACTTCAGCTCTAGGGGACACAATACCCCTACTCAGACATGCATGCAGGTAAAATACCAATGAGTATAAAATAAAAATAAATTATTTGCCGAGCAGTGGTGCACACCCTTAATCCCAGCACTCGGAAGTTTGAGGCCAGCCTGGGCTACAGAGCAAGTTCCAGGACAGGTTCCAAAGCTACACAGTAAAACCCTGTCTTGAAAAACCAAAAAATAAAATCCTCTTCAGCTGCAAATGCTTTATCTGCAGAGCCATCTCACCAGTCCCTTCTCAACTATTTTTTGTTTGCTTGGTTTGTTTTTTTGAGACAGGTCCTGGAACTTACCCTGTAGATCAGGACTGAGATTAAAGGCATGTGCCACCACCACACCGCAATTTGTATTTATTTTTAGTTTTTTAAAAAATTATTTTTATTTTATGTGCATTGGACTGCATGTATGTCTGTGAGGATGTCAGATCTTGGAGTTACAGGCGGTTGTGAGCTGTCAGCTCCTAACCACTGAGCTATCTCTCCAGCCCCTAATTTTAGTTTCTGAGGTTGAGTCTTTGAAGATGGCGCTGACCTCGGTCACCAGGATCCTCACCAGTGCACCACCGACCTGGCACAAATGTTCCCAATTACCGTTCAGAAAACGGAGGCTCAGGGAAATGGTTTGAGCAGTCAATTACACCACACATTGAACTTTGTCACTGCCTCTGTAACAGGCAACATTGTAGGTGCTAGGGACAGCACTTGAGTTTCATGGCCCTAAAGAGGAGGCGTCTGTGCTGTATCTGCTGAGGCCGCCAGGGGGCGTCAGGGAGGCTGGGTCGCCTGGTGTAGCGGTAATCGGCCAGCAGAGGGCGAGCGTCCTTCGCCTAACTCCCAGCCGCATCCTCATCAATGAGGATGCCTGTCCTTCCAGCGTTTGTCCCAGTATATATAAGTATACTTAGATATACTTATATCTAAGTATAGCCAGATCCTGCCTTGAACAGGGGAAGGGTCCCGTGGCGCCTCGCCCTGGGTGGGGCCGGACCTCTGGGCAGCTCGCCCACTGCGGGCCGCCTGCCTTGGGGCTGGCACACAGCTGCGTGGAGGCCTTGGCCGCTGTCCCTTTTTTCCAAGAAGGGTGAGGAGTTTGTGGGAAGCGGCGGGGGGGTTATTTATAGTGGACGCAGGAAATCCCCAAAGAGTCAGGGCCTCACCCAGCGGAGGCGGTTATGACCGGGCACTGGGCCCCTTTCCGACAGGGAGCACTGCATGGGGCCTGGGAGCCAGATGAGACTGGGGCCCCAAGGGACAAGGACCATACCTCTGTAATCAAGGAAGGCTGCTTGGAGGAGGGGTCAAACAAAGTTGAGCCAAGCCCCTGACCCTTGTTCGCTGGTGTGTGTGGCGCTGTCCACACTTGTGGGCGTGCGGATCCAAGCGGACATACAGGCCAGACGAGGGCACATGGGGAGACCTTACAGGTCAGGTCTAGGTGCTCAGCATCCTCCCGTCTCTCCCCACAGCGCGCTGGGTTTAAGGTATACGGTCACCCTAGCCTTTATGTGGGTTCTGTTTTTTTTGTTGTTGTTTTTGGTTTTTTTTTTTTTTTTTTTTGTTTTTTGAGACAGGGTTTCTCTGTGGCTTTGGAGCCTGTCCTGGAACTAGCTCTTGTAGACCAGGCTGGTCTCGAACTCACAGAGATCCGCCTGCCTCTGCCTCCCGAGTGCTGGGATTAAAGGCGTGCGCCACCACCGCCCGGCTTATGTGGGTTCTGGAACTGAGTCTAAGTTCCTCCAGTTTGAGCAACAAGTACTCTCACCCGTGGAGACATCACCCTGGCATGTCTTGAACAGAGAAGTTTCTCAGGCAAGGAAAAGCAATGCCCAGCATGTTAGTGGCCCGCAGCACCAACATTGTGGAGGCTGAGGCAGAAGGCTTGCTACGAAAGGTCAGCTCCACAGATGTTGGGACAGTCTTTTTTTAAAAAATGGGGCTAGCCAGGTGTGGTGGTACATGTCTTCCACCCCAACACTTGGTGAGGCAGAGGCAGGAGGATCTCTGAGTTGGAGGCCAGCCTGGACTACATAGTGAGACTCTAGTCTCAAACATAAACCAGTGAGCCTAATCAGAAATTCAGAGAGCAGCTAGGGCTGCACCAGGTCTGAGCTGACAAAGAGGCTAAGAAACTAGACCTTGTTTGTAGGGTAATGGGGAGCCATGGGGGGGTGTGACAGAAACAGACTTTTCCATGATGGAAAAAGGGCCCTACTGAGGCAGTGGCTGGCGACAGGTCTTTTCTTTTCTTTAGTAGGGTGTCAGGTCAGCAATGGACTGTGTGCCTGAGCGCTTTCTACTCCAGAACTGTTGCTGTGGTCGGTGGAGGTGGGGTTTCTGTGTGGCCCGGGCTGGCCCGGAACTCCTGGGCTCAATCTCCCTTCTGCCTCGGTCTCCCGAGCAGCTGAGGTTACAGATTTGGGTAGAGGAAACAGAGGCCGAGTTGGAGTGAGATTCGCACCCAGGACTGTGGCTATCAGCTCTTAATCAGGCTGTGGTCACCATGTCGGCTTCATCACAGGGCTCAGGCTCAGGGCCAGGGACATCCCCAGTTCCTTGGGGCCTCCAGCCCGGCTGTCCCGGCGGCCTCCCAGGCTGACCCTGGTGGCCCGGTTGGCCAGGACCCAGCCGAGTGTTTCCTGCAGTGACAGGCTCTCGCCCGTGTTTCCGGATCCAGGAAATATCGCAGCTTTGTCCCCAAGGAGCAGTGGCAGAGTGTGGCATTGCCGGCCGCGTGATTCATCCCCGGCTCCCTCCCAGGCTAGTGCTGGGGGAGCAGCCTTCTTTCTCCTGGGCACGTTTTGCCTGCTTTCCATCGATGGCTCCTGCTTGCGGCCCGATTCTTAGGAACAAGCTTCAGGGTTAGGGGGGCTGCTGTCACACTTCAGTCCCCTGCCTCAGCCCCGCACCCCCACTCGTGCTGACATGCCTGCTCCATGTCCTCGGCTGAATTCTATTACCTCTCGCCGGGCTGGTTTCCACATGGGCCACGCTCTGCTTTGTCTGGCTCCTTACAAACTCTGCACCATCAGTAGGTAGGATAGCTTTCATTTTAATTTATTTTTGATAATTGGAAGAGTCTTTTGTAGCCCAGGCTGGCCTTGAAATCCTGATCCTCCTGCTTCAGCCTCCTCGGTGCCGGCACAGCAAACGTGCACCACCACGCCCAGTTCTTGTGGAGATGGGGCCCGGGGTGCCACTCGTGCCGTGCAGGACCGGGCTGAAGGGTGCCTCCTCCACCCCAGCGGCGCAGGACCGGGCTGGAGGGTGCCTCCACGGCTGGCCATGGATTTAAAGATGTACTGTTCTACTCTATATGCTTCTCTGCGGCCCTGGGAGGCCAGGAGATGGAGCTGATCCCCTGGATGCAGGAAGGTGTGAACCGCCATGTGGGTGCGGGAGCCAACTTTGGGTCCTCTCCGAGAACAGGCAGTGTCCTAAACTGCTGAGCCATCTCTGTAGCCCCCAATTCCAATTGGCACTCACCAGTCACCCCTCAGGAGGCCAAGGTAGAGGAATACAGTGAGACCCAGTCTACAGAGAAGAAAAAGAATAGAGACAGCCTTCAAAGAACTCTGTGATATTTATTGTGTGCCACAAATAACTGTAAGGGATACAAGAAGGGCAGAGTGTGGGGAAGTATCCCTCCAGGCTCTGGGAGATCCACGGGGACCCTCGCCTGTCGGGAGGAGAGGAGCCTGGAAAAGGGTTTAAAATCTAATGAAGTTTTGTGTTTCTTGGGGCGTTGAAGCCCTCCAGGGGAGGCTGGAAACAGCCAGGGCCTGTAAGGGGAGCTTGGAAAGTCCCAAGGGAGCTGAGGCCAGGCCTCCTGTTCTCACCTCCTGGGTCAGGCGAGTCATAAGGAAGCCGAAGGAGGTGCCCAGAGTGGCAGCTGAGCTGTGGGTACTGGTACTTTGTGGGCGAGTGGGTGCCATTCTGGTCACCCCACAGCTGTATATGCCTTAAACCCAGTGTCCGGGGATGGTGCAGAGCAGGGGGCAGTGAGGGGGGGCAGGGGCGGCATGGGGATGGAGTTTGCTGGCCATGGGGGTACAGCTGGTGTCCAATGCTGTGGGCATCTGGCTGGTCCCATCCACAGGTGGGCAAGTCGCATGCCCAGGGTCCCGCGACAGCTGCTCCCTCAGCCACTGGGGAAGGAAGAGGCAGAAAGCACAGCAATCAACAGAGGCCGAGGAGCCAGTGGCTGGCTTCAGACTCACAGCCCTCCTGCCTCAGTGCCTTCTTTCCTTTCTTTAGTCATTCCGAGGCAGTCTGAGTGAGCCTGCCCCCCACACGCACCCTCCATGTCCCTCAGGACTAGCAGAGTCCACAGCTTCAGAAGTTGACACCAAGGCCCCATCCCTCCAGCCTGGGACACCAGCCCCACCCAAGTGCCAACAATTCCGAGAGGCTTCCGTCCCCCCACCATCTCTCAGTCTAGAATGCCCCTCTCCCCCACCCTGCCTAGTAGAGGAGCTCGGTGGGGTCAGAGGTGAAGCTGAGGCATTTCCTGGTGGGGAGGGGGAGTCTGCAGCTAAGTCTGACTTCCTCTCCCCCTCCCTTCCTTCCCAATTCTTCCCTGGGGCCCCTAGGTCTCACGTGTTGGCTGGCTCTGGGTCCCCTCCCTGGCTCCAGCTGTGATCCCATCTAGGACTGCCTGGTGACCTCTGTTCTTGTCCCGGTCACTTCCCCCAAATCAACCAGAGTGAACCAGTGAGTCTCCCTCCACGTAGGCCAAGCCCAGGCACTGCGCATAGACTCTGCCCCCCCCCCCCACTCCTTGCCACAGCCATGAGAAGGACTGTTCTTCCCTTGGTCACTCCTTCCCAGACACGCTACCCAGAATCCCCACAGGCTCCTCCCTTGTCTAGGTCCCTGGTTAAAGTCCCTTCCTCAATTAGCTGCCCCTGTGAAAGATTCCAGTAGAGTTTGTGTCTCCCACAATGTCAGAAGTTAAGGAGAAATAATAAAATCATAGGCCAGCAAGAGGGCTCAGCAGGCGGAGGTGCTTGCAGCCCAGCCTGACAGTCTGAATTCGGTCCCCTGGAGCCACAGGGTGGAAGGAGAGAGCAGCTGCTACAAGCGGTCCGGCATCCACACATGTTCTGACATGTGCACATGCACCATCAGTGAGAAACTGTGAGAAACCTCACAAGATACATCTGTTTCCGCACGCCGAATACTTGGCTAGCACATTCAGGTCTGTCTTCCTTTGTTTTTGAGACAGGGACTCACTGGGTAGATCAGGCTGGCCTCAAACACCCAGAGATCCCCCTGCCTCTGTGATCCAGGTACCAAGAAAACAGACACAGGTCATCACACTTGTCCAAATAAGTCTCCAGGTATGGGCTGTTCCAGAGTGAATGTCTCAGCAGGACAACTGGGGGGGGGGGGGTGGAGGCAGGAGCATGGGCCATGTGGGGCCCCCAGCCTACTCCTGCAGCCTGCCTCAGCTGACCTCACATGGTCCCCTCCTGACTCTGAGCTCCTCCAGCCTGTGAGACCTGAGTATCAGGACTCACACCGGCAGAGAAAAGCAGGAAGATAAGGAGTTCATGGCCAGCCTCAGCTACGTGGGGAGTTTGAGGCAAGCCTGGGCTACATGAGACCTTTTCTCAACACTCCCCCTCAAAGAAAACAAACAAACAAAATAATCCCAAACCAAACTTTAGAAATGGAACCTTCAGGCACTGAAAAGAATTGGCTCGGTAAACAGACCAGAAGCACAGTAGGTCAATGAACCAGTTCAGACGTCTGCCACTGAGCCCTGCCCCATGAACTGAGTTCAATCAGTTCAATCCCAGAGACCCACAGGGTAAAGGAGACAACTGATCCCTACAGGATGCTGGCATGCTGTGGCTCTCACAGTCTCAGACAAATAAATCCGATGGTAATTTTTAAACAAAAGGAGGAACAATTGTTTGATATTTGCAACCATGTTTGGGTTCCCCTCCCTGCCCCCAACTCCTGTCTGCAGTGTAAACAGAGCAGGAGGAGACAGCTCAGTGGGGAAGAAACCTTACTTGCTCCAATTAAAAAGCCAGGTGCTGGCTAGGTGTAGTGGTTCACACCTTTAACCCCAGGCCTTGAAGGCAGAAGCAGGAGGATCTCTCTAAGTTTGAGGTCAGCCTGGGCTACACAATGAGACCTTGTCTCAAAGAAACAAAAAGAAATAAATAAAACTGACAACAAAAATCTGGGTGTCTCTGCACCAGCAGCTGTGACCCAAATGCCTGGGTCACAGGAGGCTGGGGCTGGGGCCCGAGTAGCCCCAAGGTCAGTGAGAGTCCTGGTTTCAAGGGCATTTGCTGGACAAAGGCAGAAGGCACCATTGTCTTCCTCTGGTTTCCACAGGGGTCTACAAAGGTCATGCACCATACACAAGGACATTTGGATGTTGAAGTGTTTTCTTTTAAAACTTAGTTCTGGAGGCTGGAGTTCAGTGGGCAAGAGCACTGGCTGCTCTTGCAGAGGACACAGCTTTGGTTCTCAGCACCCACATGGCAGCTCACAACCACTTGTATTCGTATGCATAAAATAAAAATAAACAGATAAATAAATACTAAGGAACAAAACGGGAATGTGTGGTACCTGGGGTGGTGGTGCACCCCATTAGTCCCAGCACTCAGGGGAATCTCTACAAGCTGGAGGCCGGCCTGGTCTCCTGATCTCCATGAGATCCTGTCTCAAAATAACGAAACTAAATAATTACATGGCTGTGGAGACAGGCATCAACCCCAGACTCACTTATTTTTTCTTTTCTTTTCTTTCCTTTTTAGGACAGGGTCTCTCTGTGCAGCCCCGGCTGTTCTGGAACTGGCTCTGTAGACCAGGTTGACCTGAAATTCAGGAAGACCCACCTGCCTCTGCCTCCTGAGTGCTGGGGTTTAAGGCATGTGCCACCACCACCTGGCACCTGGACTTGCAAGGCTGGTGAAGGAAGGTCTGAGTTTGGGGATCAGCAAGGCTGTATAGCCAGATGGTGTCTCAAAATAAAACAATCAGTTAGGGAGTGTGCATCTGCCTCACAAGTGTGAGAGCAGGGAGGGAGGGAAGGATGGTTCTGGACGCTGAGGAAGAAGCCCCTTGAAGGCACAGCCCCAGTCCCTGGGGAAGGCCTAGCATCCTGAAGTGGGGGGGCTGGTGGGGACAATACAGGCCTAAGTGAGCATTGTCCCTCAGCACAGACGTCATTCAAGGTAAACAATGTCAAAAACTTCCCCCGGTTCTCAGCTGAGACAGGACAGTCTTGGGCGGGCAGCCCAGCCTGTGCGTGACCCTGATGAGTCCTCAGCCCCCTCCTCTGAAAAGTGGACATTAGGATAGAGATTTCCCAGCCAAGAAGGACGGGGTGGGATGGTGTCCTGGACGGGGAGGGGTCTACTCCTTTGTCTCTTTTCATCGTGTTCAATATTTTCTTTACTCTTCCCACTTTCCTTCTTTTAAAAAAGTATTCATTATGTAGTCTTGAACTTGCAATCCCCCTGCCTCAGCCTTCCAAGCTCTGGGTTCACAGCCTGTGCCATGAAAGCTGACTCTTCCTGTCCTTACCTAGAGCCGGAGGCCAACCCAAGCTACATACATCAGACACCACCTCCAAAACACATCACAGCTCAGCAGTAAGGCTTCTGCTCCTTCAGAGGACCAGACACCAGGGCCCTCACACACAAAGAAGAGATTAAAAGGCTGATGTGGTGGTGTGCGCCAGCAGGATATGCTAGAGATGTGGAGGTAGAAGGTTGAGTTTGAGGCCAGCCTGGGCTACACATTGGGGCAGGGTGATGTGTCACACACCTTTAATCCCAGCCCTCAGGAGGCAGAGGCAGGTGGATATCTGTGAGTTTGAGGCCAGCCTGGGCTACAGAGTAAGTTCCAGGATAGCCAGAGCTACCCAGAGAAACCCTGGGCTGCTGACACATTAAGGTGGTGTGGGTGTTGGGCCAGATACCCTAGGCATGCTCCAGGGACAGCCCTGGCCCCTGTCTCTGACTGTGGACGTCACTTTACAGTTCCCATTTGACAATCTTCACCTTGCCTTCTGCTGTGACCCCAGGCTTCCCAGTGTGCCGCCACACAGGCTCTCATGCGTGGGGTGCGCCTATGCCACGGCTGGAGTCCACTCTCTCCTCCTGATGTGTGGTCCTGGGGATGGAACTTGGGCTGCCAGGCTTAGCAGCAAGCTCCTCTACCCACTGACCTGTCACCAACCTAGCTTCCACTCTGCGAGGCGCTGGGGCAGGGAGAGAGCTTCATGAAACCTTGCTGTGGGGCAGAAGGACCTGAATTCAATCCTGGAACACAGGTTAAAAAGCTGTGTGTGGGCCGGGCAGTGGTGGTGCACGCTTTTAATCCCAGCACTGGAGAGGCAGAGGCAGGCGGATCTCTGTGAGTTTGTGGTCAGCCTGATCTACAGAGTGAGTTCCAGGATAGCCAGAGATACACAGAGAAACCCTGTCTCAAAAACAAACAAACGAAAGAAAAAGAGAGAAAGAGAGAGAGAGAGAGAGAGAGAGAGAGAGAGGGAGGAAGAAAAAGAAAAGGCTACCACATGTGGTGGGTGGGCACACTTGTACAGGACTGGGGGGTGGAGTCCGCCAGGTCAGCCAGGCCAGTCAGAAACCCTGGGCCAGAAACCCTGGTGGCTAGGTACGGTGGCACATGACTTTAATCTCATCACTGCGGACCAGATCTGTGGGTTCCAGGCCAGTCTGCCTAATATAGAGGCCCTGTCTCAAGAGAAAGACAAAAACCATGCCGGCAAGATGGTGGACCAGTGAAGTCCATCCCCACAATCCACGTGGTGCGCGCTCGCCCACACACAGATAAATGAACAGGGAAGATGATGAGAAACGGTAGCCAGGGTTGGGCTCCAGCTTGCGCGTTCAGACACGCATAGGGTACACAGGGTACAGAGTACACGGAAGGCACTCAGAGCACGCCTCACGGTCTATCCTCAGACCTTCTCCGCCCAGCCCAGCTGCCCAGGACACCAGGCCCTTTGCTTTCCTTCCTCCCGCTCACAGTCCAAAGTCCTGCCTTGGCATACCTGCCATGCCCTAGTATACAGCAGGCACTCCATTATGCCTTGATATACCTGCCATGCCCTAGTATACAGCAGGTACTCCATTATGCCTTGGTATACCTGCCATGCCCTAGTATACAGCAGGCACTCCATTATGCCTTGGTATACCTGCCATGCCCTAGTATACAGCAGGCACTCCATTATGCCTTGGTATACCTGCCATGCCCTAGTATACAGCAGGAACTCCATTATGCCTTGGTATACCTGCCATGCCCTAGTATACAGCAGGCACTCCATTATGCCTTGGTATACCTGCCATGCCCTAGTATACAGCAGGAACTCCATTATGCCTTGGTATACCTGCCATCCCTCCATTACAGAGGCAGCAAGTGTGAATTCTGCCTCCCTCTTTATCCATGATTCTGGGATGGATCTCAGCGGGTGGGTATCTCACCTGGGTGGGACTGCAGGGTTGACCATCGGGAGACGCTGGGACTCCAGAATCTTTTTCTTGAAGTCCTCCAGGCTAGCAGAATCTGTAGGAAAAATGAGGGTTCGTGTGAGCAGCCTCAGAGAGGAGAGCTGGGGTGGGGCTGATTCCTGGCCCTTCTGGCTGTCACTCACCTATGGGCGGAGGGTTTGGGGGTGGGCCGAAGAGTCTTGGCGGGGTGGCTGGCTGCGACTGGAGAAAGAGAAGGAGAGGTTGGAGGAGTTGGTGCCCTCTGTGCCCTGCAAATGCCTAAGCAACCTAGTTGGGTGGGTTTTTTTGTTGGTGATGGTTTGCGTGGCTGTCCTTGAACTCACTATTTAGAACAGGCTAGCCTCGAACTCACAGAGGTCCTTCTGCCTGTGAATGCTGAGTGCTGGGATTAGAGACCATGCTCAGCTCAAGGAACATAGATCTTAACCCAGACCATCCTGAGGCATCAGGGAGGAGCTTAACTTAGGCGGGAAATCGAGGACACCACAAGGCCGACATCACCTGCAACCCCCAGCGTACCCCTGATCCTTCAATTGGGCTCAACTCCACTCCAAAGCTGGTTCCCGCCATCTGGCCAGAGCTAAGTTCACCTGGTCCTAACCCTGACCCAGCTTCCTTCCTTCAGTGGCATTCTCCGTCCTCAGCTCCCACCCACTCCCAGGTTGACCCTTCCGGGACTCCACTGCGCCCAGGGCTCCCGTCTCCACCCAGCAGACCAGGCCTACCTTGGCCTTGACACAGGTGTCCAGCGCGCTGATGCGCACGTCCACTTCGGTGCGCAGCTGCTCCAGCTCGCGCTTGCGCGCCTCCAGCTCACGCTCCAGGCCTTCCTTCTGCGAGCGCAGCGACGCTTTCTCCTCCAGTGCCAGCTGCGTCTGGCGCGCGCACTCCGCCCGCAGCTGGCTCTCGCGTGCCTTCGCCTCCGCCTCGCCCCGCGCCCGCGCCTCCTGCGTGCTCTGAGCCCCGCGCTCCACCTCCAGCTTCTGCCGCCGCAGCTCCGCGTTCTCGCTGGTCACGCGCTCGATGCTCCTGCGCAGCCCGCGCGCCATCTCATCCACCTTGTTGCTCAAGATAGTGGGCAGTTGCTCGCACATCCGGCGGAGGGACGCGATGTCGGGCACCAACGGAGAGTAGTGGTAGGCCAGACCATCCAGGGATCGCGGGATCAACGAGTCCCGCCAAATACTCAGCGCATCCGCATGGAGCTTGTCTTGATCCAGCGGGAGACACAGGGACTGCACCTTGCGCAGCTGCTCCTCGGTCACCTGCTGCTCCTGCTGCTGCCGCTCCCGCGCTTTGCCACAGGCCGACAGCTGCTCCTCCGCACGCTGCTTTTCAGCCAACATGCTGTCCTTGTCCTTGGCGCACACCGCCTTCTCCTTGACTACCTCCATCTCCAACGTCTTAGTCTTCTCGCCCAGCTTGAAGAGCAAGGCTGCGGGGCGGGAGCGAGAAGAGGTGAGCCCAGGCTGACCCCTAAACTTTGAGGTCGTCGTCGACCCCCACTCCCCACCCACCCGCCAGGACCCGCATTTACCTTCGCAGGTCTTGTTGTTCTCCTTCACCTGTTCCCAGCACTGCTTCTCACTCAGGATGATGGCGACCATGAACCGCTGGTAGTTTATGTAGGTGAGCTGCAGGTGTGGGCACACAACACGGCTGAGCACCCATCTCCAGGGCCACACACACAGTGGCCCCCTCCACACCCTTAGAGAGTTGTAGGTCTGAGTGACCTCCAGAAGTTTGACTAGCGCTGGGCTGGAGTGCCTTCATTGGTTGAGTGCTTGGAGCCCGTTCAGTTGGTGAGGGACTTGCACAAAGCCCCGAGTTCAAGCCCCAGGTGTGACAGCTCTTACCTGTAACCTCAGCACTGGGGAGGATGAAGTAGGACAACCCCCAGGAGTTAGAGGCCAGCCTGGATCACAGAGAAAGGCTGTCTTGTTCGTCGTTGTTTGTTTGAGATGGGGTCTGGAGTCTTGGCTGCCCTGGAACTCCCTATATTAACCAGGCTGGCCTTCCACTCACAGAGGTCCTCCAGCCTGTGCCTCCTAAGTGCTAGGGTTAAAACACAGAGGCTGAGATTGGGGCTCAGTGTCTGCGTAGCAAACACAAAACCCTGGGGTTTGTGCCCACTACCACATAAGCAAGATGTGGCTTTTGCCTGTCATTCCACACAGGAGGAAACCGTGAATTCAAGGTCATCTTGGGCTGTGTAGTAAGAGTTTATCTGAAAACAAAGACAGAGATAAGGCACAAAAGGGGGTGGAGGCAGAGGAAGAGGACGCATGGCAGAAAATTCACACTTTTTTGTACTTTGTGGAAGGGAGACAAGACAGACACCACTAGGGTGTATTTCAGGTGGCCACTGGGCTCCTGTCCACCATAGGGAAGGCAGCTTGCCAAGGAACCGCAGTGTCCTGAGTCAGGAGGTCATGTAGCCCAGGCTGGAAAGCCTAAAAATGTAGAATCAGGGCTGGGGTATGACAAGGTGACAGAGTGCTCACTTAGCAATAGGAGCCTCTGGGAAAAGTAAAACCCAGAAGCCTGGACCCTGTGTTCTCCAGTGAGGAAGTGTGGGGTGCCAGGTGGGTGTTGGCAATGATCCTGACCCAGGGTGGCAGCTGCCTTGGAAAACCCAAGTGGTCAGGGCACTGTGCACCCTGTCAGACTGGTCTCAGAGGAGACCACCACTATCCAGGGCCACCATAGGACCCTGTCCTCTCCAGGGGAACTTTTGCTTTACTCCTAATTTGGTGGCTGCCAGCACCCCTGTTATTGGACCAGAAGCTTCCCTAGGCTGCAGCGTCCTGGTCTTACTGTGGTGTGGGGAGGTGTTGGGTGAACATGGTCAGCTGTGTCTGACACTCTGGGGTCTGTGTGGGAACTTCTGTCTCCAGGATCTCAGGTCTCTGACAGGCACAGGAGGCAATGACTTCAGCCCCACCTGAGAAAAGGCCTAAAACACCCTCTCTCTTTTCTCTCTCTCTTTCTTCTCTCTCATTCTCCTCCCTCTCCCTCTCTCTCCTCCCCCTCTATGTTTCTCAGTGTGAGACTCGGTGTCTCTGTGAGGGTATTTTATTGATTACTAATTAATGTAGGAGGCCATTAATGTACATACGTGTTGTCATTCCTGGGCAGGTAGGCCCGAGCGGTAGAAGGAAGATAGTTGGATGTGAGTCTGGGACCAAGTCAGTAAGCAGCATTCCCGCATGGTCTCCACTCTACCTAGTGTCCTGACTTCCCTCAGTGACCGAGTGTGCCTAATCTGGAAGCCAAGTGAACTGTTTTTGCTCTGACTTGCTTTAAGGTGTCACACCGACCTAATCCAAATGAGGACATCACCGAGGCTTCCTTACCAGGTTTGCTCAGTGGCAATTTCATTGTTACAACCTGTTATACTACTTTCAAAAGTCAGCTAAGGCATGACGTATCTGTTGAGATTAGGAGTTTCAGAGGTAGGTTGGCTCCGTCTCTGTCTGCTTATGTTACAGCAAAAATGGTAGAGAAGTCTTGCCCCAAGGCAGCCAGCAAGCAGACAGGGTAAGATGGGGTCCTAGGGAGTGCTGGGACGCAAGATCCCACCAGGACCTCCTGAGTAGCCCACTCCCCTATGATCCGGTCACCTCTCAGAGGCCCAACAGCAGGCAGCTAAGCCTTTCACACAGGAACCTGTTAGAATCGACATGCAACACATCCCAGTGTCCACACCTCAGAGAAGAAGGAGATCGAGAGGTAAGAATCAAGGTTAAAAAAGAAAGAAAGAAAGAAAGAAAGAAAGAAAGAAAGAAAGAAAGAAAGAAAGAAAAAATCCTTTTGTTAAGCCTTTCCCTGCTGTAATGAGGTTAGACATACTCTACTTGGTTAAGAGATCATTCATTTTGGGGTGGAAAACTGAGTATGTGTTGGGGGGCAAACACGTGAGAAAGGAATCCTGATGCTGGCATTTAAATCAGTCCACAGGTCTGAAGTTCCCTGAAAACTCTTTTCAGAGAACAGAGTTGCTTCACCAATGAGAAAGGAAGAGTTTAAGAGGAGTAGAGGGAAGATAATTAGGTGAGTACACATCCTTATACATATTATTCTCAAAATATGGAATTATATTCTCCCTCTGTCTCAGTGTTTGTCTCTCTCCCTCAGTGTTTCTCTCTCCCCCCTCTTTCTCCCTCCCTCCCTCTCCCTGTCTCTCAGTGTTTCTCTCCCCCCCTCTTTTTCCCTCTCTCCCTCTCTGCCTCTCAGTGCCCCCACCCCGTGTGTGTATCTTATGCAGTCTAGGCTGTCTGGAGCTCCTGCTGCTCCAGCTCCCATGCATTAGGGTGACAAGTGTGTGCCACCACGCCCAAGGATGGCATTCCTTTTGGTTGTGTGCTAGGTGCTGGGGATGGAAAATGGCCTCACGCATGCTGGGCAAGAGCTGAGCTCTGAGCCACGCCTGGGCTCAGTTCGTCCAGGTCACACTGAGGAAGAATCCATTTACCCAGCTCTGTGAAGCTGTCATGAGCAGACACAGGGCAGACACTGGCAAGAGCAGGACCCCAGCTAAACCCCAACTGCAGGTCGACAATGCTGGGGTCTGCACCTGCTCCCACCCAACTTTCACCCAGAAAGTTTCCTGAGAGGGTATTCTGCCTCTGGAGTGGACGGGCCTAGCCATGAAATTATGAATTCTGGTTTATCCCAGGAGAGGTCTTATTATTAATTGAACAACCAGAGAGTAGGGTATGGTGGCCTTAATCCCAGCACTCAGGAGACAGAGGCAGGCTGTTCTCTGTGAGCTCAAGGCAAGCCTGCTCTATACAATGAGTTATAGAGCAGCCAGGCCTTCAATGTGGCTCAGCAGTAAAGGCGGCTCAGCTGACAACCTGAGCAGAATCTCTGGGGCACACACGGTGGAACAGCGTTTTCTGACCTCCACACACGGACATGGCGGGTGGGCAAACATACATGTGGAATAAATAAACCTAACTTTACAAATCATGCTGCCTGCAGCAGACCCTTTCTGGCAGGCGATGTCTGCCATCGTGAAAATCACACTGTTAAAGAACCTCACCAGCCCGTGAGGCACCCCTGTCACTCCAGCACTCAGGAGACTGAGGCAGAAGAATTGCCATGGGATCTAAACAAGCCTGGGGGGGGGCTCTAAAGTGAGGCCCTATCTGGGGCTGGGGTTAGGGAGAGATTAAGGCTGTCGCTCTATGGTGTAGCGTGTACCACATGAACCAGGCGTGGCGACACTGGCCTGTAATCCCAAAGGCAGGAGGGTCGGGAGCTCAAGGACATCCTTTGTTGCACAGCGAGTTCTAGAACAGCCTGAACTACAGAAGACTATGTTGGAAACAAAGGACGGGGAGGACCATCTAAGTTTTCTCGGGTGCAATTTAGAATTTGGGGGCACCCGGTGCTGCGGCCCAGGGCACACAGGCCGCCTCTTACCAGGTCGCCTTGGCACTGGCGGAAGCTGGCGTTGAGGCGCTCCAGCTCACGCCTGGCATTCAGCAGCATCTGCATGACCGCTTCCTTGGCGTGAAAACTGATGTTCAGCTGTTTGGTCAGGTTAGCCTTCATGGCCGACAGCTCCACCACCTGGCTGTACAGACTGTCAGCGCGCATCTCGGTGGCCTTCAGGCTGGCCTCCGTGGTGGCGTGCACGTTGCCGTAGATCATGAAGAGGACCAGGCCCAGGATGATGAGGAACTGGATGAGTGACACAAAGAGGAAGAAATAGCGCAGGTAGTACCAGCAGCCGCGAGCCGTGTCCCCCGTGCGGGAGTATGGGCTGCGATCCATGGCGAGCCCCATTTGCGCAGCGTCAGTCGGGCGGGCTCCCTGTCCCTCGCCTGCCTGGCCAGATCTGGGCTGCGCCAAGCAGGGGGAGTGTTTATATTACTTCTCTTAATACTTCCTCTGCCAGGCTCCTTCCTGGCCAGGAGGAAATGGGGGCTGTGGGTTATCACAACACTCCCACCCTGGCTGTTGAGGACTGATAGTCTAGGCAGAGGTGATAAATGGAGGGGTGCGGCTCCTGCTGGGTGGCTGGACTGGCTTCCTCCGCCTGGCCCGGCCTCAGTTTCCACCACCGACACCCCGAATTAGGTCGGCCAGGTGATGGACTCTGCACTTGGGACTATTTCTCAGTCATAGCCCGTGCTTAGGCCCATTACGTGGAAGAGGAAGCTGAGGCACAGCTGTGACAAGAGACTGGCCCGGTGGCCCAGTCGTTAATCTGTGGCAGGCTGGGTTCAAACATGCCCTGGTCACCAAGGTGCTCCGGGTCAAGTCCCACGAATCACAACAGTCAACCATGGGGCAGCTCTCAGGCACCCCCACACCAGGAGTTTGGGACCCAAGGCAAAGGGTGAGTTCCCACCCAGGAGCCCCGGGGACGGTTTCCATTATGGGCAACAGTAGGTGCTCAATTATTCCACAGAGGAGCCTCACAGAGGCCTGATTCTTGGTGGACAGTGGTACCACCTCCCACAAATACTCAGCCATCCGCCAGCACGCACACATAGGTGTCCCCGGAGTGCTCTAGGGATAGGACTTGGTCCAGCATTAGAACTCCTGCCTAGACTTCCACATGGAGGGGCTGGGGCGTGGCTCAGGGGTGGAGGCCCTGCCTAGACTCCCCCCAACACTCCAAAAATATCTGTGGGATCCGAAGTAGGAGAGCAGGATCTTGGAGTGGGGAACGGGGAGAGAGACCTCTGTGAACTCTGACAAGGGTTGCTCCAATCTGTGCCTCAGTTTCCCCCTCTTTGACTAGAGTATTCTTATGTTTCTGGCCTGCTGTGATTTCAGGGTCCCAGGAGGTGGCGGGGAGCCTTGTTGGTAGATGGGGTTCCATGAGGAGGGTCTAGGGTCTCTGTGGGACAACTCCCAGACAAAGACATGAGAATTCAGGGTCACAGAGAAAAGGACTTTGAGGGTGCCCCTCAAAGCTCTGGGAGACTTTTCTGAAATCTTTACCTGCTTACCCCACTGCCTGCTGTCCCTGCCTCAGGGCAGCCCTAACCTGTTGGGGCAAGGGACAAGGAGCTGGCTAGGTGGTAGCTGTGGGGTCCAACAGGGGGAAGGTTGCCTGGGTCCTGAAGCCTGGGAAGGGGTGGGATAGGGAAGGAGCTTGGCAGGCGGGTGTGGGGTTGGGAAGGAGGAAGTTCCCAGGGGTAGACAGGAAACCCTATGTGACCTTTGGCCTTTGCAGCCACCCGGTAATTCCTGATTCTTCCTGACCAGCCATGGGGGTGGGGCCAGTGGTACTGGGGGCTGCAGCTGGGGCCCAACCAGTCATGGCTCCAGGTTGGCCAGGCAGACAGGGGCCACAGTTTGGTGTCAAGTTGGAGTCTGGCTTGCCACCTGGCTGTCATGTGACCCAAAAAAACTTACTTCCTCCCCTGAAATTCTGCTTTTATCCTGTTTACAGAGGTCAGTTTTTTGCTCCCTTTAAGAGGGGTCTCATGTAGCCTAGGCTGACCTCCAAGCAGCTTTGTAGCTCAGGATGGCCTGAAACTCCTGACCCTTCTGCCTCCAGCTCCCAGGTGCTGGGAGGATGGGTGTGCACCACCCCTGATATATGGGTGGTGCACATAGATCTCAGGGCCTTGCCCACGCCAACCGAGCACACTCCCAACTGATCCCCGCACATCTAGTCTCTTTTTAATCGCTATTGTCTATGATGTGTCTTGGGTGCCCCAGTCAGCGTGAATACTGAGGACAAATCTGTGCGGTCAGTTCTCTGCTTCCACCTTCTTGCAGGTTCTTCATCCACAAAGCCATCTTCCCAGCACCCGACATAACTAGTTTCCAAGGCTTTCCTACAGGGCCAGATGCACATTCAGCCTTAATAAACTGGGAGACAGCTGGAGGGTGCCGCATCAGTTCAGAGGACCTGGGTTCGAATCCCAGCACCCACACAACGGCTCATCGCCATCCGAACCTCTTGTCCCCAGGGATCTGATGTCTATCTCTGACCTCTGAGGGTACCATGCACACATGTGTACACAATCACACATGCAGGCAAAATACCCAGACACATGAAATCAAATGATAAGAATTTCAGAATCACTAAGTGGTGGAACTTTTGTAGGCTCTGAGAGTGAAACGCTCATGATATGGCTTCTGGCTGTCACATGATGCCAGGCTGAGAGGCAATGGCAAGCACTGTCCCTAAGCACAGAGGACAGCGACAACGATGGGTGGGATGTGTGTAACAAGGATCCTGCGAGTGCTCAGGCAGCAGGCAGCCTAGGCTCGGTTCTGGAAGAGTTCCCAGTGTCGTGTGATGTGTGGGAGCTGCTGTGTGTGCGTTTACTATGATAAAGTCAGCTGAGGGCCAGTGAGGTGGCTCCGTGGCAAAGGTGCCTGCTGCCCAGCCTGACAGTATGAGTTTTACTCCCGGGACCATGTGGTCCTCTGCCTCCAGACGGGTGCTGTGGCGTGTGTGAGCGCTCACCATACACAAATAAACACATAAAATGTGTTAAATAGAGTTGTGCCTCATGGTGGTGGTGCACACCTTTGATCCCAGCACTCGGGAGGCAGAGGCAGGTGGATCTCTGAGTTCAAGGCCAGCCTGGTCTACAGAGTGAGTTCCAGGACAGCCAGGACTACACCGAGAAACCTTGTCTCAAAAAAACAAGCAACAGCGATAGCACCACAAACATGGAGCTGAGGGCTGGAGAACTGACTCCTGGTTACGAGCCCTGGCTCTCGCAGAGGACCTGGGTTTGATACCGAGCACCCAGATGGCAGCTCAAAACCTTCTGTAACTCCAGTTCCAAGGGATCCAATACCTTCTAGCTTCCACAGGCTCTGAACACATGTGATACAGAGATGATATACATATACTGACAAAACACCCATCCACATAAAATAATAAAATAAATAAAGTCAGGCAAGGAAACTGTAAATGCTCAGAAAATCAGAAAACCACCCTTGACCCCGATGGTGGCCATGTGTTGGCACGTTGGGCAATTGGTACATTTTAAACACACATACTAACTTCGTTTCTTTTCTTTTTTGTTTTTTGTTTGTTTGTTTGTTTGTTTTTGTTTTTTTCGAGACAGGGTTTCTCTGTAGCTTTGGAGCCTATCCTGGCACTAGCTCTTGTAGACCAGGCTGGCCTCAAACTCACAGAGATTCGCCTGCCTCTGCCTCCCGAGTGCTGAGATTAAAGGCATGTGCCACCACCGCCAAGCTCCTAACGTCATTTCTATCAAGATCAAAATGTTATTTTCCTTCCACATTGATAATCCAATCTCACAGTTTTGATTCATTTTTGAAGCAAGTCTTCATGTATCACAGGCTACTATAGGTGTTAGGGTTCGAGAGAAGCCCCCAAGAAAAGACCAACAGTCACGTGTGCAATAACAAGAACTTTTTATTAGTTCCAACATTGCCGTGGCGCATGGTGGCCTGAGAGAAACCCAGTCTCCTTTAAACCCCTTTTAAACTGGGCTAGGGGAATTCCAGGGAGGAGAGATTAGTCTGGGGGCTGATGAACTGATGGCTTTAGACAGTTTAGGGGTTGTTATAGGATTGATTGTTTGTTGGCCACCACCTGTGGGGCACCCTCAGATTGGTTGCCCCTGGTCCCTGGCGGGGGGGGGCGTTAGAAACCTGTCATGGCTCTCGTCCTGCTCCCTGGCCCTCTCAAAAGAGACTACTGCAGTAACAGGTGCGTGTGTGTGTGTGTGTGTGTGTGTGTGTGTGTGTATGCGTGTCCAATGCTCTCAGAGGCTGGAAGGTACATTGCTGGGGACTATACCCTGGGTCCTCTGTGGGAACAGCCAGTTCTCTTAATTGCTGAGCCACCTCTCCAGCCCCTCCTTAGATTTGTTTGTTTGTTTGATTGATTGATTGGTTTTTCAAGACAGGGTTTTTCTGTGTAGCCCTGGCTGTCCAGGAACTAGCTCTGCAGACCAGCTGGCCTTGAACTCTCTGAGATCCACCTGCTTCTGTCTCCACAGTGCTGGGATTAAAGGTGTGCGCCAGCACTGCCTTGCAAGATTTATTTCTTTAGGTAGGAAAAAAATAAATATTTAAATTTATTAATGATATTAAATATTAAATTTATTAATTTTAAATATTTTTGCTTAGTTTTATGTCTTTAAGATTCTTTTTTCTTTCTTGTCTGTTTTAAAAACCCCAATGCTTCCATTTCCTTACTTAGTGCATGGAGCTCAGAGGACAACTTTCAGGAACTGAGTCTCTGCTTCCACCACGTGGCTCCTGAGGCCTGAACTCAAGTCATCCAGAGGCTGGGGATGGAAGCCCAGACTCCACTGCCACTCAGCTGCTCGGCCTGCCTCCCAGGTCCACGGAACCTTTTGCCTTTCTGTGTGGGTTCTCAGCCTTGTGGCAGTCATGGCTCTTGGCAGCACCTCCTTTACTTTCTTTCAGTGGGGAAAGACCTACAAACCAATCTGTCCAGTCAACCCTCCTGTCTCTCACTGCCACAGCTGCCACAGTGTCTCTGGTGATCCCAGCAGAGCTGTATACATGCAGCCCTTCTGCCTGAGGTCCTGGCCAGGTTGTCCCTCAAGGAGGGAAGAGACCCTGCCAGGTCAGCCTCATTCCCGGGGGGACTGACCGCTCTGTGATTTTCCGGAGAACAATCTGTCATGGTCACAGGAAACTTCGCTTATGCTGTGTCCTCATCCCTCGTCCCTCGGCAGCCCGGCTCAGGATCCTCACGGACGGACGCTCCCCACCCCCCCTCTCGAAATGGAAAACAATCAGTTCAGCCTGAGTTGTTTGCTTAGGTGGGAACCTTCTGAAGGAAGTCGGCACTTGCCACAGCTAAACAGCTCAGTCTTCGTGGAGACAGGAGGTTTGAAAACATTTTGTCTTGGTTAGAAAAAAAATTACTGTTTGTTTTTTGTTTTATTGTTCTGAGACAGGGTGTTACTATGTACTCCAGGTAGCCTGAGGCTACTTGAAGACTAGCCTCGAATTCACAGCAATCCTCCTGCCTCAGTTTCCAGCGTGCTGGGTGACAGAAGTGTGCCACCCGAGAGGTTATAAAGGAAGAAATGGCTTTTTACTTACATTTTTATTTTATTTTTTAAAGATAGCCCTGGCTAGCCTTGTAACTCTTGATGTAGACTAGACTGGCCTCTGATTTACAGAGATCCTCCTGCCTCTGCATCCTAAGTGCTGTGACTGACGGTGTGTGCCACCAAACCTGGTTTTCCTTCCAGTTGGACACACCCTCCCTCTCAGTTTTCCATAACCATGTTTTCTGCTTTTAGGAGAAAGTGAAGCAGAACTGTGTTGAGATTGGGGGCAGCTCCTTGGGACTCGGCGTCCCTTGGGGTGTGGACTCTGGAGCAAGAGTTTTAGGGAGGCCTGTCATTGTCACTCTGGGGCTGCTGCTCCCAGCCCCACCCCGACTCCTGTATTCTCAGGAGGGATCTCAGGGTGGGCATAGACCAGACAGTAGGGACAGTAGTCCAGGGGCATGAGCTGGGGACAGAAGTAGACACACAGGTAAGAGACTAGTGGAAGAGAAGGCTAGAGATGACAGGCGTTCCCCCATCAAGCCTGAGGACCCTTGTTCGATTCCCACAACCCACTCCTTGCAAGGTCTTCTGACCTCGGAATGAGCAGCATCGTACAATAATAAAAAATATAATAATGTTTTGAGACTCTTGACTCAGGATGGAGTGATTGCTGTGTGTGCACTTGGCTATGCCAGCGGTTCTATCCTCAGCCCTGTAAACAAACAAACAAACAAAGATGACTCATGAGCTGTAGATAGCTTAGTCCAGTATGTGTTAAGACCTGGGCTCTGTCCCCTGTACCTGCCTGTCCCCAACACAGGGGAGATGGAGGCAGGAGGATCAGGATTTGGGTTATCTTCAGCTATATAGCATATTGGAGGCCAGCCTGGGCTAAATGAAGCCCTGTCTCAAAACAATCAGAGGTAGGGGCTGGAGAGATGGCTCGGAGGTCAAAAGAAGTGACTGTTGTTCCGGAGGTCCTGAGTTTAATTCCCATCAACCACATGATGGCTCACACCCATCTATAATGAGATCTGGTGTCCAGAACACTATATACATAATAAATAAATTTTTAAAAAAAAATCAGAGGCAAAAAAAAAAAAAGCAGGCTTGGCACTGCCTGCGGAGGGGCAGGCAGGTCACATGACTCAGCTCTGGGTGTGCCCTCACTTCAAGTCACCTTGAATTCCTGTGGCTCCTCGCGCCCTCTCCCACAGTCTCGCTTGGCTCCCTATTGCCCTCCACGTGTAGACACGATATTTTCTGATTGTAACCCCCTGCACCCCCCCCCCCCAACCGCAGTCTGTCTTACTGTTAGCCAGCCTGATAATCATCCTGCCTCAGCCTCCAGAGTGCTGAGATTACAGGTGGGAGCAACTGCTTGAGATGACATTTGTTTGTGGCAGTCTCTGTAGCTCAGGCTAGTCTCACGCTTTCAAGGTTGACCCTGAGCTCCTAACCCCGTCCAGTACCTGCCCCATCATAATAGGCGTTTCCCTGCTCTCAGGGCTGCCTTACCCGGGCTCAGACCCACCCTCGTCGTTCTGCAGGCTGCGGCGACCCCTGTTGGCAAGAAGCGGGATGGCAACTAGAAACCCCTCCAATCTGATTTCCAACTTACCAAAGGAAGCCAAAAATGTCATTTTTCTTTCATTTTATTTTTCTTTACTCTTTTTTTAAAGATACTGTGTCTAGGGATCCATACCCACAACCCCAGGCTCTCCCCATACCACACGTCTTTCCTCTCTCTCTCTCTCTCTCTCTCTCTCTCTCTCTCTCTCTCTCTCTTCCTCCCTCATTTCCTTCTCTCTCTCTCTCTCTCTCTCTCTCTCTCTCTCTCTCTCTCTCTCTCTCTCTCTCTCCTCCCTCCCTCCCTCCCTCCCTTCCTTCCTTCTGTCTTTCTTTTTTCTCTGGAGACAGGGTTTCTCTGTGTAGCCCTAGCTGTCCTGTATCTCGCTCTGTAGACCAGGCTGACCTCGAACTCAGAGCTACACCTGCTTCTGCTTCCAGATTGAAGGTATAAGCCACCATGTCCCACTCCTGCATCACACTTCAAAACAATTCACTTCTGTTGTGCCTTAGGAAGACTGCATGTACATTGGCTCCTTTGACAAGGCTGGTGGCCTGGGGTCTTCCAGGACTGGCGTCAGGATGGGAGTCATTACCACCTCTTTAGGCACCCTGTCAGCCAAATTGTTTCCTTTTTTGTATCAGTCCATCTCCTGTTGGATGGCCAGGGCAGTGTATAATAGCTATCTTTTGGGGCCCCCATAGGGCCCTTAGAAGGTCCAAGATCTCAGTCTTCCTTATTTATTTATTTATTTATTTATTTATTATGTATACAATATTCCATCTGTGTGTATGCCTGCTGGCCAGAGGAGGGCACCAGTCCTCATTTCAGATGGTTGTCAGCCACCATATGGTTGCTGGGAATTGAACTCAGGACCTTTGGAAGAGCAGGCAATGCTCTTAACCACTGAGCCATCTCTCCAGTTCCTCAGTCTTATTTTTAATAGTCTTTCCTTTTGCAGTCTGGAGGCCCCTTTCTTTATATATAGCCTCATGTGTGTGGGCTGTTGCAAAGGCATAGCGGTGCCTGTATAATTGTTAATTTGATTTCGTGTCCCAGCTTTAAAGCCTTGGTTAGTGCTGTTAGCTCAGGTCTCTGGGTAGAGGTTCCCGCTGGCAATGGCTCTGCCCAGGCTACTTTATCTGTTGTGGTCGCTGCGGCTCTCTCATACCTTAGTCTGTTCTGTACGAAACTGCTTTTATCCTTAAACCAAGTCGCTTCTGCATCTAGCAACCGAGTGTCCTTTGGGCTGAGTGCTGTGTGCTTGGGCCGAGATTCCAGAGCAGTCTGGAGCAGCGCTTCAAGGTCAGAGTCTGGCAGCAACATGGCTGCTTTCGGAGCTGTCGGGACCTGGAACATTGTTCTAGCGGGGTTAAGGAGCAGGGCTGCCATCGGTCCAGTGCGTGTGGGGTGGCGATAGTCAGATTTTTGTCCCAAAGTCAGTTTATCAGCATCTGTAACCAGCAGAGGCAAGGGGGCCATCCTGCAGCCTCCGGGTCCAGCTTTTTGGACATATAGGCCACTGGTCTCTTCCGTGGCCCCACAGTCTGGGTGAGCACACCTTTGGATATTCCCTTGAGCTCATCTACGAACAGGTAAAAAGGCTTACTCACACCAGCAGCCCAAGTGCTGGGGCCTCCAAGAGTCTCTGCTTTAGAATGTCAAATGCCCCCTGCCTATCCTCTGTCCAGAAAAAGTCCAGTTTGTCTTTGGTTGCCTTGTACAGGTGTTGTAGGAAGGCTGCTTCATTTCCTTACCACCTCAACTCTGGTAACCAGCTGGCCCATGCTGCCACCAAGTAACTTGCAGCACACTGCCCACAAACCCCATTTAAATGCTCGGCCTCCTGAAAAAGCCAGAGTTTGCGCTGGCAGCATGGCCCAGAAAGCTGCCGGTTCAAAACCATGCGGCTTCTTTTCTGCTGCCCCTGAATCGAGAAAACCTCTCTTAAAGGAGCCGTGGCATTAAAGCCATTTTTTGTTGTTTTTTGTTTGTTTCACCTAGAATTCCTTCCCAAACTCGCTCAGGTTTTAAGAGGATTTTAGTCGACCACATTGGTGCCAATTTGTTGTATGAAGGCCGCTTGTTTGTTCCCGGCTGTTCAGCCCCAAAATAACCACACAGAAACTATATTATTTAAACCACTTCTTGGCCAATCACTTAATCATATTGCTAGCTAGCTCTTACATCTAGAATTAACCAATTTTCATTATTTTATATTTTACCATGAGGATCATGGCCTACCAGCAAGGTTCCAGCTGGTGGCTTGCATCTGTCTCAGGCAGTGGCTCCATGGCTTCTCCCTGACTCCACCTTCTTTCTCCCAGCAATCAGTTGAGTTTTCCCTGCCTAGTTCTCTTCTGACCTGCTCTGCTATAGGCTAAAAGCAGTTTCTTTTAAAGGTGGCACACACCTTTAATCCCAGCACCCGGGAGGCAGAGGCAGGTGAATCCCTGTGAGTTCAAGGCCAGCCTGGTCTACAAGAGCTAGTTCCAGGACAGCTAGGACTGTTACACAGGGAACCCTGTCTCGAAAAAAAAAGGAGTTTCTTTGTTAACCAATAGTATTCACAGCATACAGAGGAGAATCCCTCATCATATAGGGGCTTAGCTATTTTAGCAAACCCAGGAGTCCAGAGGCAGCAGAACCCAGCAGTGCCCCAGTCGGGAGGAGATCTTTAGCACAGTTTCCTAGCGGGTGTCTGAGAGCCACTGGTTGGCAGATCTGGGCCTTCTTTGCTGGAGCTCTGTCACCCAGGCTTCCAAGGGTTACAGCAGGTTTTCTGTCCCCCTCAGGCAAGCCTCCTTATCAGCAGCTGCTACCAGCAGACCAGCCACTGCTGCAACAGACTTACATCTGGATTTTGGGTTCTGTAGAGTCTCATCAAAGATTGTAGGAGAGGTTTTTTTTTTTTTTTTTTTTTTTTTTTGGTTTTTTCGAGACAGGATTTCTCTGTAGCTTTGGAGCCTGTCCTGGAACTAGTTCTTGTAGACCTCACAAAGATCCACCTGCCCCTGCCTCCCAGGTGCTGGGATTAAAGGCGTGCGCCACCACCGCCCGGCCCTTAGAAGAGTTTTTGAAGCCTTGTGTCAGCCAAGTCCAAGTCAGTTGACCTCTGACCCCAGTCTCTGGGTCTTGCCATTGGGAGGCAAAATACATGTGGTTTTGGGGAACTAGAGGCAGACTGAAAAATGCATCTTTTAGATCCAGGACTGGATACCATTGCCGATATAAGGGCAGTGTGCTAAGCAAGGTGTAAAAATTAGGTACTGTGGGGTACATGTCTACCACCTTCTGTTTACCTCTCTCAAGTCCTGTGTTGGCCAGTAATCACTTGTGTGTGGTTCCTTTACTGGCAGTTCCTGGTGGAGACTGTATTCCTCAGTTAAGACATTTGTAACAAAAATCTGGACTGGTTTCCTATCTTATTGATGCAGCTTAGCCCCCTTGTCTGAGAAATGGATTTGAAGTTTCATTTTTGTGAGTACATCTCGGCCCAGGAGGGGATAGAGACATGCTGGTATCACCAGAAATGAATGGGTTACCTGTCCCATTCCCAAATCTACTGTTCCTTGGGCAGTCCATGGAAATGGCTTAGTCCCAATGACCTCTTGTACCGAGGTTTGTTTACCAGACAAAGGTCCTTCAGGCTTTAGTAAAACAGACTTTTCTGCTCCAGTGTCAACCATGAAGTTGATCTTTCCCCTCCAGTCCTAGGGTTACCCTGGTGCGGGGAGGGGAGCCGAACCCTGACCTCCTAATCACTGTCCACATCCAGTTGCAGAACCTTGGCCTGCCCGGCTGGTTTTTAATTTTTCTAGTGCATTCTCTGATCGAGTGGCCTTCTTTACAGTAGGCACGTTGCCATTGCTTTTTAAATACATTCTTATTGATATTTATTGAGCTCTACATTTTTCTCTGCTCCCCTCCCTGCCTCTCCCCTCCCCCTTCAATCCTCGCCCAAGGTCCCCATGCTCCCAATTTACTCAGGAGATCTTGTCTTTTTATGATTCCTACTTCCCATGTAGATTAGATCTCTGTAAGTGTCCTCATTGTTGTCTAGGTTCTCTGGGATTGTGGTTTGTAGGCTGGCTTTCTTTACTTTATGTTTAAAAACCACCTATGAGTGAGTACATGTGATAATTGTCTTTCTGGGTCTGGGTTACCTCACTCAAAATAATGTTTTCTAGATCCATCGGTTTTCCTGCAAAATTCAAGCTGTTGTTATTTTTTTCTGCTGTGTAGTACTCCACTGTGTAAATGTACCACATTTTCCTTATCCACTCCTTGGTCAAGGGGCATTTAGGTTGTTTCCAGGTTCTGGCTATGACAAACAATGCTGCTATGAACATAGTTGAGCACATGTCCTTGTGGCACGATTGAGCACCCTTTGGATATATACCCAAAAGTGGTATTACTGGGTCTTGAGGGAGGTTGTTTCCTAATTTTCTGAGAAATCACCATACTGACATCCAAAGGGGTTATACCAGCCTGCATTCCCATCAGCAATGCAGAAGTGTTCCCTTTTCCCCACAACCTCTCAGCATAAGTTGTCATCAGTGTTTTTGATCTTATTCTTACAGGTGTAAAATGGAATCTCAGAGTTGTTTTGATTTACATTTCTCTGATGACTAAGGATGTTGAACATTTCCTTATGTGTCTTCCAGGCATTTTAGATTCCTCTGTTGAGAGTTCTCTGTTTAGGTCTGTACTCCATTGTTTTTATTGGATTATGTGTTCTTTTGGTGTCCAATTTCTTAAGTTCTTTGTATATTTTGGAGATCAGACCTCTCTGATCTGGGGTTAGTGAAGATCTTTTCCCATTCTGTAGGCTGTCATTTTGTCTTGTTGACTGTGTTCTTTGTTTTACAGAAGCTTTTTTTAAAGATTTATTTATTATGTATATAACATTCTGCCTCCATGTATGCCCTCATGCCAGAAGAGGGCGCCAGATATCACTACAGATGGTTGTGAGCCACCATGTGGTTGCTGGGAATTGAACTCAGGACCTCTGGAAGAACAGCCAGGGAGTGCTCTTAAGGTTAACCTCTGAGCCATCTCTCCAACCCCCAGATATCCGGATCTTCTATTCAGTTCCATTGGTCCTCCTGTCTGTTCTTATGCCAGTACCAGGCTGTTTTCAGTACTGTAGCCTGCCGTTGCTTTTTTTTGTTTTGTTTTGTTTTTTTTGTTTTTGTTTTTGTTTTTGTTTTTCGAGACAGGGTTTCTCTGCAGCTTTTTTAGAGCCTGTCCTGGAACTAGCTCTTGTAGACCAGGCTGGCCTCGAACTCACAGAGATCCGCCTGCCTCTGCCTGGGATTAAAGGCGTGCGCCACCACCGCCCGGCCCTGCCGTTGCTTTTTAGGGCATTCTCTGGCCCAATGTCCCCCTCCCTACAGAAGGCACATTGGTTTTTATCCACCTTTGGACCTGGCAGTGGTCCATTTCATTATCCCGTCTGAGCAGTCTGGTTTCTGTTTGCTGCAACCAGGAATTTGGCCAATTTCTGGCAGTGACTCTCCTGTTGAGTCTCCAGCACCGGAGCGAGGCTTTTCTCCGTCGTCTTTGCTTTTTAATCTCTTTCTCCTCTGCACTCTTCCTTGTATAGAAAACCCTCTCAGCCACCATCATTAAATCTCTAATACTTCTTTCCCCTAGCCTATCTATCTTTAGACGTTTATTCCTAATATCACAAGCTGCCTGGTTTACAGATACAAAAATTATAATCCCAGCACTCAGGAGGCAGAGGCAGGCAGATCTCTGAGTTCAAGGCCAACCTAGTCTACAAAAGCTAGATCCAGGACAGGCTCTAGAAACTACAGGGAAACCCTGTCTCAAAAAAAATCAGAGTTTCCTCTGTCTTTGGTGCTTCTGGATCATACGGAGTGTAACATCTGAAAGCCTCCTGCAACCATTCAAGATAAGCTGCTGGGCTTTCCTCTGGTTCCTGTCTAACATGTTAGTGGGCCATTTGGCAGCTGCTTTGGGACCTGCCAAAAAGGTCTGGCAATAGACTTTGAGCCTCTCCTTATCTCGAGCTGAATTATAGTGCCAGAGAAGGGGGCGTTTGTGGGGAAAAGGCCAGTGATGGTGTGGTTGGTGCCCATCTCCATCTGGTGGCCCAGTGGGCCTCAGAGGCTCGATAACCTATGGTTGGGGAGTGTTCCCTTGCCTGGGGCCGGTTGCTCGGGTGGGGCCCATTTCCCCCTCCCGGACTGGGTCTCCTGCAGCAGCCCTAGCTGCAACTCTTGGGGCTCAGGAGGAGTGTAGGGTGGGGGAAAATATCTTCCTCTTGTGAACCCTCTGGAGTATTGGAGCTGAGGGGGGCCTCCGAGGGGGCTGCGTTTGGGCCACTAGCACCTTAACCTGTGGAGGCAAGAAATGTTTTAGCCAAGATGGGGGGGTTTTCTATCTGCCCCCGCCAGGTGACAATGTATGGTGTCTGATCTGGATGTCCCTTCCCAGAATGGAACACGCTGCTTTCCACAGCATTTACGAGGCTGGTATCAAAGGATCCTTCCGCAGGCTGTCCAACATTGAAGGATGGCCATCCAGAGCCGCGAAAGATGTTAAGCTTCCCTTTTTAACCTCAGCACTGCTGTTGTGAGCTGTTGCCTTAACCTCGTCCCGTGTGCCAGTCGGAGCTCCAAGCGGGTAGAAGGCCCACTTTCCCAGTCCTCCTCGGTCCAGTCTCAAACACGACAAAGAGACAGCCATCAGACAACAGATGAAAGCCACAGGAGGAAAGAGTGAGGCCTCACAAACTCAGTCAGGGGTCTGAAACTGTGGCTACCTCCTTTGGCTTGGGGGTGCATCCACGATTCCAAAAACCGTACAAGATCCTACGAGACCCTGGCTCCCAGTAGAGGCTCCAGATTACTGAGGACTTAATATCCTCCAGGTGGGGCTGCAAGCCCTCCAAAGGAGGAAGCTGGTCAGAACCTGCTTCCCCACTCTGCACAGACTCCAGGCTCCTTGAGAGGGCTCTGAACTACGAGAGGACCCAGTTTCCTTCAGACGGGGTCCTGATTCCCCAGTGGGCTCCAGAACGTCATCTTGGATGCGCATGATCCCGGCCCTACAGACACGTCTGTCAGCTGTCCCAGACATGGATCCTTATCGGACCACTTCACAGGCTCAGACACTGCATGCCGCTACTGACACCGGTGTGAAAATTATCAGCCCACAAACAAAGGGAAACCTCTTGCTAGAGAGAAAAGGAACTGCCTGCTAGCAGGCTACCGGATTTACACGGACCAGAGGTCAGACAGAAATCACAAATCACAGCTACAAACATCTGACAGACAACGTCACTCACCTGTGGTCCAGAACCAGAAACCTTCAGGGTGGGGGTCCGGGGATTTTGGGTCATCTGGGACGAGTCCCCAAATGTTGTGCCTGAGACCTAGGACCCCCCAAGAAGACCACCACGGAGCCACACTTCCGAATGCAAAAGCAAGGTCTCGTTTATTAAGTTTATTAAGTTTATTAAGAGGACTAGCACGGGTCCTCTTCACAGCCCGTTCTTATAATAAATGAAACCTTGCTTTTGCATTCGGAAGTGTGGCTCCGTGGTGGTCTTCTTTGGGGGTCCTAGGACTCAGGCACAACACTTTATGTATCTGTGTGTGGTTATGAGCAAGCGAGTGCTGCGAGAGCAGCAGCCAGAAGGGGGCGTCGTACTCCCTAAAACTGGAGCTACTGGCGGTTGTGAGCCCAGGGATTTGTGGATTTGTGGGTGCTCGGGACCAAATTTGGGTGCTCGGGACCAAATTTGGGTCCTCTGCATGAGCAGCCAGTATTGTTTTTACTTTAACTTTTTTTTTTTTTTTTTTTTTTTTTTGGTTTTTCGAGACAGGGTTTCTCTGTAGCTTTGGAGCCTGTCCTGGAACTAGCTCTTGTAGACCAGGCTAGTCTCGAACTCACAGAGATCCGCCTGCCTCTGCCTCCCGAGTGCTGGGATTAAAGGCGTGCGCCACCGCCGCCCGGCTTACTTTAACTTTTTAAAAATTGTTTTTATTGAGCTATACATTTCCCCCCTCTCCTTCCTCCCACCCTTCTCCCTTTCCACCGTCCCTCCTACCCCCACCCTCCCAATTCTCGGGAGCTGTGGATTGTAGTCTGGTTATCCCTTGCTTTACATCTTCTATCTGCTTATGAGTGAGTACATACCGTGTTTTTTTCTCTGGGTCTGAGTTACTTCACTCAAGATGGTTTTTTTAGTTCTATTTATTCATCTGCAAATTTCATGATGTCATTGTTTTCTAACAGCTGAGTAGTACTCCATTGTGTAAATGGGCCACACTTTCTTTTTTTCTTTTTTTCTTCAGTTGACGGGCATCTAGGTTGTTCCCAGGTTCTGGCTTGTAGTGATGAGCAGCGGGCTGTATTCCTGCTGCCCAGGTCCCGGCCACCTGGCTAGCTTATGCCCTGAAATAACAACACACAAATTGTATTCTTTTAAACACTGCTTGGCCCATTAGCTTCAGCCTCTTACTGGCTAACTCTCACATTTTGATTAACCCATACTTAGTAATGTGTGTAGCACCATGAGGGGAGGCTTACCAGGAAGATTCTAGCCTACGTCCATCTTGGGTCGGAGCTTCATTGCATCTGACTCACTTCCCTTCTTCCCAGCATTCTGTTCTGTCTACTCCACCCACCTATGTTCTGACCTATAAGGCCAAGCAATTTTCTTTATTAATTAACCAATGAAATCAACAGATTGATAGAAGACCCTCCTCTATCACTGGCTATGATAAATAATGCTGCTATGAATATAGTTGAGCACATGTCCTTGTGGTATGATTGTGCTTCCTTTGGACATATGCCCCAGAGTGATATCGCTGGGTCTTGAGGTAGGTTGATTCCCAATTTTCTGAGAAACCATCACACTGACTTCCAGAATGGTAGCCAGTTGGTTTTTAACTGGCATGTTTTAACTGCATGGCAGAGTTAACATAATGTATTTATAAACACTGTGGGTTTCGTTTTTTGGGTTTTGTTTTTTTTTTTTTTTTTTTTTTTTGGTTTTCAAGACAGGGTTTCTCCATGTAGCAGTCCTAGCTGTCCTGGACCTAGCTCTCATAGACCAGGCTGGCCTCACAGAGCTCCACCTGCCTCTGTCTCCTGAGTGCTGGGATTAAAGGCATGCGCCACTACTGCCCGGCTTGTTTTGTTTTTGTCTGAGACTCAGCCTCACTAAAGAGATAGACAGTGGACCTGGATCTCAGTGTCCTTGTTCCCAGTACAGAGTTGATAGGTCCCTTTCCATGCTGTGCACTGTGTTTGTGGGTGTTTTGTTTTGTTTTGCCAGGCCTGGTGGTTCATGACTTGAATCCCAGCACTTGGGAGGCTGGGGCAGGCAGGCAGATCTCTGTGAGTCTGAGGCCAGCCTGGTCTACAGAATGAGTTCTAGGAGAGCCAGGGCTACTTAGAGAACTCCTGTCTCAAATAAATAGATAAGTGAATAAATAAATAAATGGTTTATTTTTATTTATTTTGCTCTTTCCCTGCATGAACACGCACATCTATGTGTGCAGTACCCAAATCGGCCAGAGGAGGGCGCCGGATCCCCTGGGACTGAGTTCTGGGTGTTTGTGAGATGACCCCCTGGGTGCTGAGGAAGCAACCCAGAGCCTTTGCAAGGGCAACAAGAGCTGAGCCTCCTCTCCAGCTCCCAAACAAAGCCTCAGGACCCACAGATCTGAGACTTGAGACTGGAGATGTTGACAGGTGTGTGCCACACTGGGGCGATCACCAGCGCCATGGAACAAAAGGAAACAGACCAAGGACAAAGAAAGGAATCTGGATGGAAGACATCCAGAAATCGTCACTATTAATCACATCAAATGTGGACGAGCAGTTTCAAAGGAAAACCGAGCCAGGTGTGGTAAAGTGCCCCCATAGAGCTAACACTCACAGCGGGGGCCGTACAGTGTGTTTCAGGCCAACCTACATAGGAAGATGTCTCAGAAAAATATGTTAAACATAAATTGTAAGAATCATATCGCGAAACTAAGCACACATGAGATTGTTGAGTAGAGTATGGTGATGCAGGCCTTTAATCCCAGCCCGGGGAGGGGGGCGGTGTCAGGAGGTCCAGGGCAGCAAGGCTATACAGTTAGTCTGAGGTCAGCCTGGGCTACATGAGACCCAGTTGAAAGGGAAAGAGAAAGAAGGGAGGAAGGAGGGGAGGGAGAATCAGGAAGGGAGGTGGGAGGGGAACTACCGATCTTTCAATGATTTTTTTTGAGACCCAGAGAGAGCCCCTTCCCTCCATGTGACCCAGACAGCGCCCCTTCTCACTTCCTGCACTGTCTTTTCTTGTCATGTAGGCATCTCCTCCAGAACAGGGTCACTGTCCAGGCCCCAGGCATCCTCACCTTGGCCCTGATCCTTATGACTTCTTAGAATTTGTAAACCTTACTGAAGTATGCCTCGGTTCTCTGTTGAAATCTCACGGGAGTTCTGTGCGTTCCTACAGAGCGAGCCTCTTCACCATGGGATGAAGGTGGCAGCGTGGTTACCAGGGCCATCGCGGCCTGATTAAATGAGCCTCAGGTTCCCTATGTGGTGATGATCTAGCATTGTGTGCTCCTAGAGAGGAGGACTGAGTCTTTCTGTGCGCTGCCACCTAGGCAGTCGTGGGTGGAAAGCTGCGTGTGGACACTGTGGGTCACGTCTCTCACCCACGCTGTCAGTCCTGGCCCAAGGCTCCCGTCCGTCCTACTGGGGGTCACGAGGTGGCCTACGGCAGCTCTTAGTGGATCCAGACCTCGGGCGGGAGCGGGTGCTGGGTTTGGACCTGGGTCCTGAGCGGGGACGGGGGCGCGATAGTCTTCGCAGGTCAGCTAACTCGGCTTCCAGGGCGAAACTGCAGAGGGGAGGGGACTATGAGCGCCTGACACTCCGACACCGTGTCCGTGTGGGGAGCTCAGCCTTCAAGGCTCCCTACCCTGCAAGGTCCCGATTCCCTTCCACACTCTGACATATTAGACTCTCCTTCCCAGGGACTCGGGGCTCTCCCCAGCAAGATCCTCTCCAAATCCCTTCCTCTTCTCATTACCTACTCCTTTTTCCTACAAGCTTGTATTTTCTCCCTGCTCCTCCCTGGAGCCCACACTGATTCCCCGAGTGACATCTTCAACCTGCGATTTCCCACCCCCAGACAACCTACCCCCCTCACCATGTGGAGCTAAATCCGACTACACCTCCAAGTCGGGTCCACCCGGCTACCCTTCCCTACCTACCTACAGAAGCCAGACTATCTAAGCCACGCCCCTAGATACAGATTGGCCTAAAGAACTATACTCTACATAGTCATTGGCCCGCGGCTCTGTCCGTCTTTCCCACTCGTGGCTGGCCCTTTAACTCACACGTGCTCCCTCAGCGCCACCTCCCGGCCAACGCAAGCTTCGCCTTCTGCCTCTGCTGTGCCTGCGCGCTGTAAGGCCGCCTCCAGCTGTCGCTTGGACTCAATGGCTGCTGCCTCCCAACGCGCCAAGGTTTCTACGGGGGGACAGAGGGACTTGAGTCTGCGTGCCGTGTGCATGCTTGAATTGAAATGTGCCTGACTACACTGGGCGGTGGTGGCGCACGCCTGTAATCCCAGAACTCGGGAGGCAAAGGCAGGAGGATCTCTGTGAGTTCAAAGCCAGCCTGGGCTACAGAGTGAGTTCTAGGACAGCCAGAGCTGTCTGTCTCGAAAAATAAAAAACAAAACAAACATAAAATGTGTATGACTTTCTATCTTCATCATCGTTGTCGCTTTAATATTACTGCTTTTGGAGACAAGGTCTCATGTAGCCCAGGCTAGCCTCAGATTTACTATATAAACCAAAACTAGAGACAGATTCTGAACTTCCCAATTCCTACCTCCCGAGTGCTGGGATAACAAGCGTCCCATCACACCTGGCTCACACAACCTTTTGTTGTTGTTGTTGTTGTGTTGTTTGTTTCTCTTAAAACCGCATCTTACTGTGTCCCTGGGGTGACCTCAAACTCATTCACAGATAACATCTTGTGTCAGCCTCCCGGGTCCTGGGGTCACTACTAGGGTTGCACCCCCCAGGCCTGGTTCATGCGTGCTGGGGGTGGAGCCCAGCATGCTAGGCAAACTGCCTTGCCCAGCCACAGCCTGGTCTGTGTTATTTCCCATCTTTGGCAGACTCGTTTCTGGTTTTCTGCAGCGATTGCAGGTCCGTGCACTGTCATTTCTAGGGACCTGCCTTCCCCTCCAGGCCCTCCCCCTCCTTTCCATCCTCCAGCCTCCCCTCCCCCAGCCCACCTGTCAGTTGTCCATTCTGTAGCCCCATCTGCGTGCCTTGGGCTTTGGCTTCATCCATCTCGATCCTCAGGGTCTTCAGCTGGGTCTGAAGCCGGCTCTGCAGACAGCAGTGTGGGGCGGAAGAAAGGGACAAAATAGGAACTCGGTGAACCCCACCTAAACTCCACGTAGTAGAAAATACTTGGTTCTGTGAACTCTGCCCAGGACTTGCCACCAGCTCAGGCAGATTTGATGGGTGACAAGTCCCCACTGCAGAACAGACTGGCTAAGTAAGTCGGGCAGAGTCCTAGCTCACACGTGGGGACAGGCAGTCTTGACCTCCCTGCCTCAGATAGATCATCTATCTGGGAAGGCAGAGAGCGCGCAGGAGCCATTCTGACTTTCCTGTATCGTGATTAGAGCCCTCATATTTTGCACCTAAAGCTGGTCTCGAAGCTGTACCTGGCAGGATACTCCTGTCATCCCAGCACTTGGGAGATGGCGACAGAAGGATCAGGAGGTCCAGCCAGGCATAGCCACAGCCTGAGTTCCAGGACATACTGGGCATCTCGGGCAGAGCCTGTCTCAAAATCAAAAGTAAAAAGATGATTGGGGAGTTGCACAGAAGCCCCTGCCTAGGATCCCCCGTGAGGGGCTGGGGCGTGGCTCAGGGGTGGAGCCTCTGCCTAGGATCCCCAGTGAGGGGCTGGGGGCGTGGCTCGGAGTGGAGCCCCTGCCTAGGATCCCTCGTGAGGGGCTGGGGGCATGGCTCATGGTGGAGCGCCTACCTAGGATTCCCAGTGAGGGTTTGGGGGCGTGGCTCAGGGGTGGAGCCCCCCAGCCTAGCAATCGTTAAGTCTTGTGTTTCCCACACAGTTCATTGTCCACCAAAACTAGATATACAAACTGTGCTGGGTCAGGCACAGAAAAATTCACAGCCATTGTTTAATACATTTAAACGCTAGGTCTGAGAGTGTTTCCTTTTGTGATAGGGTCTCCTGCCGCGCAGGCTGCCCTCACCTCTCCAGGCTCCTAAGGAAGAATTTGAATTCCTGATCCTCTCTGCTTTGATGACAAGTGTATGACACCATACAGTCAGTGACTGGGTTTTGAGCACTCCATTTTGTGAGGCTGTGGGGTCAAGAGGGTTGAGATTCTGAGAGGGCGGTCCCCGGAAAAGGGAGGTCCCGCTGGTGCCTCCCCAAGAGGCCAACTTTAGTCTCCTAATTACAGGTGATATAATGTCCCTCACTTAAAATAGGACTACTGGAACCTGGAGTAGCAATGAGCGGCGCAGAGGGTCGACGCAGGCTCTCAAAGCTCCGGGGTCCGGGCTTTTTCCTTGTGTCCAACAGCAGGAACAGGTGGCATCACGGATCAGAATTAGGCTCCAAGAAGACTGGCGTTTTAGAAAACAGGAGAAACTGCGATAGTCCTGCACTTTCTCTCCACCCTTTGGAAAGTTGGGGAACACCCAGGCCCTAGAGATAGGCAAGCAAGATCTCTTTGCAGAACATTTTGGCTTTCCCCTGCCCCTACCTGGCGGTCCTTGCAGGCCTTGAGCGCCACCTCCAGCTCCCGCCTGTCGCCCTCGGCGCGCTGCAGCCACCCGGCCAGGCTCTCCTGGCGCTGCTCAGCCTCGGCCAGTCGCCGCCTAAGTTCTTCGATCTCAGGCGCTGACTCTGGGGGCCACGCCGTTGCGTTCACCTGCTCGGGCTCAGGGCAGCGGGTACCCCGGGCTGTCGAGGCCGCCAGGTTCCAAGCCACCAGCGCCCCTCCGGCCGCGGCAGCCGCCAGAAATACCGCAGCCCCGCACAGGGCCAGCAGCCGCCAAGCGCGCCCCGGCTCCGGGCCCGGCTCTGCCATCCCGCCGTGGCTCTGACCCCAGACGGGCCACTAGCATTTAATTGGCACCCTGGGATTCCGGGGACACCCACGGTCCCGCTCCACCCCACCTGGCAGTGGCTTCCCGAGGGATGGGGAGGGGTGCACAGGAATTCCTCTGGGGCCAGTAAGCTCTGAGCGCTCTAGGAAGAAACTGGGGGCACTTTCACCAGACCCTTCTGAGCCTCAGTTTCCCCCTGAACTCAGTGACTGGAGAGCCCTTTCTGTTGATGGGGAAACTGAGGCTAGAAGGTGGGAGGGTAGACGCGAGTGGGTCCTGCAAGGTCTCCACACTGGCTGTGCTCAGTCAGACCCGTGTGAGCAATCTTTCCATGAGACTGGGATTCAAGATCCTTATAAAAAGTTTTTCCTTGATTTTTTTATTACATTTTATTTATTTTGTGTGTGCGCGGGAGGAACGTAGGGTCTCTCCAGGTCACAGGAGAGCATGTCTCCCCGGCGTGTAGGTCCGGGACCCAAAGGTCGTCAGACACCCAGGTTCCTGCCTGCATTTTACAGGAGTCTCCGTCCCTGACTGCCTCCCACATTCCAGCTGAGCCTCTAACAAGCAAAGCCTCCCGTTTTGTGATCACACAGGCTGGGCACACAGTAGGTACACACGCAGGACGAGCTGAGGACCACTCTTGGTGTGTGTGCCCCTCAGTCAGTGCATGAAATGAAAGCTGTTTACAGTTGCACACACCCTCAGCCCAAAGAGAGTAGAGGTGGGTGGAGTGAAAGGCTAGCCTGGGCTACGGGTGAGACCCGAGGGTTTAACCCTAATTAGAATATAATAGAATATAAATAGAATACATTTAAAATAAACTGAATTCAAAGGCTGTAAACCAGGGTTGGTGGCACCAGCACTCAGCACTCAGAGGCAGAGGCAGGTGGATCACTATGAGTTTGAGACTAGCCTGGTCTGAGAAGAAGAAGAAGAAGAAGAAGAAGAAGAAGAAGAAGAAGAAGAAGAAGAAGAAGGAGGAGGAGGAGGAGGAGGAGGAGGAGGAGGAGGAGTTCTTTCTTCTTGTTACTAATTCTTCATTCCTACTGTAACTCTTCTTTCTCTCTTCTTCTTCTGCTTCTTCCTTTGTTTCGTTTCGGTGTTCCTTTTCTCCTTCTTATCTTCTTCTTCTCTTCCGTCCTCCGCCTCCTCCTCCTCCTCCTCCTCCGCCTCCTCCTCCTCCTCCCCTCCTCACGCAGTACGAAGAAGAAAGGATATTAAATTACAGCCTGGTGGTGGTGGTGCACGCCTTTAATCCCAGCACTGGGGAAGCAGAGGCACGCTGATCTCTGTGAGTTCAAGGCCAACCTGATATACAAGAGCTAGTTCCAGGACAGCCAGGACTGTTACACAGAGAAACCCTGCCTCCAAAAAAAAGGACAAAAAATCTATTAAATTATATAGAAATGAAATTAAACCAGAAGACTCTGCCCCAGACCCAACTCAAATCGCTTCTCATCAGGTAGCCCCAGCAGCTTCACCTGGATGGTTAGGCAGGTCAGGGCACCGCAGGATTCTCAAGAAGTGGGAAGTGCTGGGGCTGGAGAGATGGCTCAGAGGTTAAGAGCACTGGCTGTTCTTCCGGAGGTCCTGAGTTCAATTCCCAGCAACCACATGGTGGCTCACAACCATCTGTACTGAGATCTGGCGCCCTCCTCTGGCGTGTGGGCATACATCGAGGCAGAATGTTGTATACATAATAAATAAATAAATCTTTAAAAAAAAGAAGTGGGAAGTGCTGAACTCTCTAAATACAGCGGCAGCAAATGCAAGACACCTGCAGACGGAGCAATGAGGAAGGCCATCACTCCACAGCTTACCAAGCACGTGGACGTGACTGCCTTTGCTTCGTGGCCTCCACGGGGAAGCCAGAGCTCTCCAGTCCAATCAGTGACAGACTGAGAGTCTTGGCCTCGGTCTCCTCTGCCTGGGTTGAACAAATCTTCACATCACAGCAACAACTTTGAGAGTCAAAGAGAAAGAGAGGCGAGGAAGATTAAATAAAGAGGGAACAAGGGAGGATGGAAATGGGAAGAAACAGAAAAGAATGAAAAAAACTGAAGGAAAAGAAAGAAGAGAAGAAAACTAAGTCAGACTCAGAGAGGCTGCGCCACAAGCCAGAAACACAGCACACAGCTCGATTCCCCACCTCTAGCCCTGACTGCTGAGTGTGCGCATCCTTAAGGCCCAGACTCAGGGTAAAAGGCAAAAAATGACAGGGTTTTGTATCACAATTAATAAAAGCCCAGAGACAGATATTGGGGTTCAAGCTGAAGATCAGAAAAGCAAAGCAGCCAAACTACTACCAAGGCTCAGACAAAGGGGTGATCCTGTCCTCAGCAGACCTCAGTGCTCGCCAAACCTCCTGTCTCCTCCTGTTTTACAGTCCTCTCTGCTGCTGGGATTGAAGGCGTGCACCACCACTGCCTGGCCTGTATGGATGACCAGTGTGGCTGTTTTGCATTCTGTTCTTCAGACAAGCTTTATTTATCAAAATACAAATAAAATATCATATAGGGTGTGTCCTGTGTAGACTGGTGAGCAGCCTTCATCAGCCGCCGAAGCCATGAAAAGAAATTTTCACAGCAAACACCCAGGAAGAAGACAGCAGGCTGCATCCACGTGTTAGGTACAAAGCAGGGACCCTGGCAAATGTCAGCCAGTGAGGACAGTCGGTTCTGCCTGAACCTCCACCCTTTGAGTGTCAGCCAGTGAGGACAGTTAGTCCCCCCCCCACCCGAACCTCCACCCTGTGAGTGTCAACCAGTGAGGACAGTCGGTTCTGCCTGAACCTTCACGCTGTGTCAGCCAGTGAGGACAGTCGCCCCCCCCCCCAACCTCCACCCTGTGTCTGCCAGTGAGGACAGCCAGTCCCACCTGAACCTCCACCATGTGTCAGCCAGTGAGGACAGCCAGTCCCACCTGAACCTCCACCATGTGTCAGCCAGTGAGGACAGCCAGTCCCGCCTGAACCTTCACCCTGTGTCAGCCAGTGAGGACAGCCAGTCCCGCCTGAACCTTCACCCTGTGTCAGCCAGTGAGGAAAGCCAGTCCAGCCTGAACCTTCACCCTGTGAAGCCTGATCTCCCACTTCTACCATTCCAAAATCCACCCAAGAAATCTATGGTGTAAGGTGGGGGTGACCCATCCAGTAAAGATAATGGCCCTTTCCACCCCTACTCTTAAAGACAAAGTCACCAGCAGACAAGCCGGCTGGGATTGTACTTTGCAAACAGGGACAGCGGAACCCATGAAGCCATGTGGGGCCATCCATTGGAGGACAGGCCTCTATCCAAGACCACCAGAGAAATACTCTCAGTGAGGGACCAGTGGCCAGCCCAGGGGTAGAGCACGGCTTAGGGTCCTCCAGTGAGGGGCTGGGGCATGGCCTGGGATCAGGTCTTGGGTTTACTTCCCATAGCGCGCGCACATGCGCGCGCGCACACACACACACACACACAGCAGCAGCAGGATTGAATGAGAACTCAGGCCTGAGGGTTTAGAAGAGTCTTCACAATATGCCCGTGTAAAACTTTAAGACAATTCTGAAGGCATTTCTGACAATTCTGAACCCTCTCAGCCTCCGTGCCTTAATGCTTCCCCTCCTCCTCTGGGAACCAAGGACCTAACAGCTACACATGCACATACTCAGTTCCTGAACAATTACCCATACACGTATGTTTTGATTCAGTCCCCTGGGAAACGGGGTCAAAATGACCTCTTACCTCCTCTGATCTGGCAACAGCTCTCCAGCCAATTATTGGTAATAGCCCTTTCAAATAAGCCAATCTTAATAGTCAAAGAACAACCCCCAGACACACCCCTTGCTTCTGTGGCCTTCTCCTTTAAAAGTAGCCTCTACCAGCTATTCAAGGTCTCTCAGCTTCCCGAATGCTGAGGGACCCTGTCATGACAGAATTAATAAAATCCTCATACTTTTACATCAGCTGTAAGGGATGGTCTCTGCGGGGTGACTCATCCTTGGTGTTTGGACTCTAGGGTCCAACACCCGACGCCGGAAGCAGCTTGGCTTGGAAACAGTTTTGTACCAAGACATTGATGTGAGGTTAACAAGAATCAAGCCTACAAAGGGATTTATGGGTGCTGTAAGGGGGCATCTGGGGTCCCCAGGGAAACACTGTCTCCAGTGGGTACTGTGGGGTCAAGGGAACAAGACTGTGAACCTTAGTGTCACAGGCAGGAAATGGGAAGAACAATCAGTCGGCTCCAGGAGGATGTGGAGGAAGGAAGTTAACAGAGGGAAGCAGTGAGATCCTGGAGAGGGAGTGAGCACCAGAGTGGGCAGCAGAGCTAGGCACTGTGGGATTGAGAGGAATCTGGGAGGTGGAAAATGGGCTCTTAAGTGGCCAGGCAGTGGGGGTGCACACCTTTAACCCCTGTACTCGGGAGGCAGAGGCAGGCAGATCCCTGTGAGTTCAAGGCCAGCCTGGCTTACAGAGCAGAGTTCTAGTAACTGACTCCATAGCTACTGAGAAACCTCATCTTGAAAAACAAAACACAAGTAAAACAAAACAAGGACGAGGAAGAGGAGGAGGGGGAGGGAAGGGGGAGGGGGGAGGGGAAGGAGGGGGAGGGAAGGGGGAGGAGGGGAAGTAGGGGGAGGAGGAGGGGAGGGGGAAGGAGGGGGAGGAGAGGAGGGGGGGAGGAGGCTTAACTGACTTGGGCAATGGTGGTGCCCTCCTTTAATCCCAGCACTGGGGAGGCAAAGGCTGGTGGATCTCTGTGAGTTCGAGACCAGCCTGGTCTGTAGAGGGAATTCCAGGACAGCCAGGGCTACACAGAGAAACCCTGTCTCGAAAACTTATAAAACAAAACTTTTGACAATTTATAGAAAATAAGGGAAATGCTGGTGCTGGTTGGTGGCTCCAGGCTTCTCTGTGTAAACTGACACAGGGCTGGAGACACCGCTGGTTTAACTGGGCCCTGAGGTAGCAGAGGCCAGGTGACTTCAGGGTGACTGTCGTTATCACAAAGGCAGCATAGACAAAGCCTCGTCCATCATGTCCAGACCCGCAATGGCAGCACAGACGACTCGTATGGACCTTTAGTACTGGCTACGAGGTGCTCCAGGCATGAATAGGCAAGAAGCCTACTGAACTTCTGTTCCATTTGTATAAGCAGAAAAATTCTCAAACAAATGAAAGAAAGGCTCCTGCTAGTAGACAGCCATTGTTGGACTTGCTGGACCACTGTGAGCCCCATCCACCTACCTACCTACTTGCCTGCCTGCCTGCCTATCTCTCTCCGCTCTGTAAGTCCTGCTGCTGTGAAGAAGGCTAGCATAAACCCCTGCCCATAACCGTGGAGACAGACGAGCACAGTGGAGCCATTCTGGCCTCAGCCTCTTCCCCACTGAGAGCCGGCCACCCTCTGCACCCACTGACAAAGGCCATGGTCAGGATGGAGAAACAGCGGACGTAGGGACACTAGCAACTTAGAAGCAAACTTTTTCTTTCCAAATTACTTTATTTTTCAAAGCTTAAAGACATCAGAAATAAGTGAACCCCTGCCCATATAACCAAAAAAACAAAAATGGAGGTGCCCTTTCCACTCTCCCCAGTTGTAAGGAAGGAGGGAGGGAGGTGCAATCTAAGCTCCACTCAGTGGCTTCTACATCCTTGGGGCTGCCATGACCTCCAGAGCCACCTGGACTCCCAACGACCTCAAACAGGTGCAACCGCATCTTCATCAAAACCGGCTGTGGCCTAAAGAAAGGGAAAGACTCAGCTGTTAATGGACACTCCGCCCCTTCCACCACAGAACCATGCCCTCCTCCCTGAGCGGGCTCCTCACAACCTCCCCTGGACCCAGTCCTCTCACCTGCCAGCTATTGGGTCCTCAGAAAAGCAGGAACACTGGCACTATGAACGTCAAAAGGCTGGAGACCACCAAGGAGCTGGCAGAGTTCTGTGATGTGCTAGAAGCTTCTTCCTTGGTCCTGCTTGGAGAGGGATGACTCAGGCAGAGGTCATCTCATGATCTGCTTCCTTCCTTCTTTCTTTCTTTCTTTCCTTCCTTTCTTTCTTTCAATTTTTTTTCAAGACAGGGCTTCTCTGTCAAACAGTCCTGCTGTCCTGGAACTCACTTTGTAGAGCAGGCTGAGCTCAACCTCATAGAGATCCATCAGCCTCTGCCTCCTGAGTGCTGGGATTAAAGGCGTAGGGCACCACTCAGCGATCGGCTTTCTTTTTAAATATTTCTGTCCTGGCATGGAACTGGGGGGTGGGGATTCTAGGCAGGGGCTACACCCGAGCCACACCCCCAACCCCTCACTGGGGGATTCTAGGCAGGGGCTCCACCCGAGCCACGCCCCCAGCCCCTCACTGGGGGAGTCTTCTCAGGGCTCCAGCGGGTTCTCAGCCCTGTTCTTAGTATTTCGAATTCACATTTTCTTTCCTTAGATTTTGTTTTTATTTTTTTAAATTGTATTATAGTTTATTTAGTGTGTGTACATATGCATTATGATGTGTATGAATGAGTACTCATAAACAGTGGTGCACGTGGAGTCAGAGGCATGTATTCAAACTCAGGTTGTGTCCGCGCGTGCGTGCGTGTGTGTGTGTGCGTGTGTGTGTGTGTGTGTGTGTGTGTATGTGTGTGTGTGTGAGTGTAGTGCCCTCAGAGTCCAGAGGCACAAAGCTTGTGGAGCTGGCGCTATGAACAGTTGTGAGCTACAGAATGCCCTGGATGCTGGGACCAGCACCAGGTCCTCTTCAAGGAAAGCCAGTGCCTCAGCACTGAGACTCTGTCCGGGAGACCCCGCAGTTGCTCAGGTTGAGCTGGACTCAGGCTCCTCTTTCCTCCTCTCCTAGGGGATCTCGGGCTTCTAGGCAGCCCCACACACCACATCGCTGAGGGAACAGGCCGGGATTGGTCACCTATGGCTGTGGCTCTTGGGATATGTTTTCCTTCTGAGGCTTTTGTTTTGTTTTCCCAGACAGGGTTTCTCTATGTAGTCCTGGCTGGCCTAGAACTCACGGAGCTCCACCAGCTTCTGCCTGTGGAGTACAGAATTAAAGGCGTGCGCCATGTGCCTGGCTCCATCTTATTTTTATAAATTGTATTGTTATTGGCATTACTACTTTGACAGTGAACTTCGGGACTTTATTTTGCAATAGGAAAGGCTACAATTATGTCTGCATACACTCTTCCTTAATTTTTGAGACAGGGTCTCTCCCTGGACAGGAAGCTTACTGTCTGGGCTAAATGGGCTGGCCAGTGAGCTCGAGGACATTCCGCTCCCCAGTACCAGAGTTACGGACATACTATACTACAGCCAGTTTCTAAGCGGGTGCTGGGGATTTGAACTCAGGGCCTTGAGCTAGTGTGTCCCAAGCTCTCCTCACTATTCTTCTTCACTGCTCAGCTTTGAGCTGTGGATTGTGTGAGCCAAGTGGGTCCCAGTCTTGAGGAAGGAAGTAGAGAGTGGCAGGGGAGGAGATGGGGGAGGGCAGGGAGAGCTGTTTCTAACCTCAGTGTCGCCAGCTCCTGGTTCAACTTCATGATCTTGCCTGCAATGATAGAGGGCCCAATCAGCATCGGCCACATCGGAGAACACCCCAAAGTAACACCTGGAAGGCATCTAACACCAAGGCCAACAATAGGGCCTGGGGGGGGGGCGTGAAGGGAGAGGGAGACCAGATGAAGGGCCAGCCTGAGGTCCTTCTACAGCTGTAGAGGGACCAATGAGACCTTTAGATCATCCCCAGCTCTGCAGCCCCCACCCTCCTAACAGGGCACTGCTAACCTGCCCTCTGCTCCCATAAGCACCCATTTCCACTCCTGAAGCCCTGGGAAAAACCAGATTCCTGAGCACATGGCCCTGAGGTTCCCTCACTCTGGGCCACCACCACCCCCAAATCCTGCCCTGGAGGCCTGCCCTGTTCCCTCTTAGTCCCCTCTAACCCCCCACCCCTTTTCCTGGTCTCCTGCACACCCATACCCCCACCCCTTCCCCTGTACTCCCTGACCCCACCCCTTCCCCTGCACTCCCCCACCCCACCCCTTCCCCTGCACTCCCCACCCTATCCCTTCTCCCGGTCTCCAGCACTCCCCCACCCCACCCCTTCTCACTCTCAAGCTCCTGGATGTGAGTCTGCTGCTCCAGGACCTGGGACTCCTTCTTCTTCAGGGAATCCTGAAGGGTTACCTGAGTCAGAAAAGCAGTAGAAACACAGATTGGCTGTCTGTTGTCCTGGTCCCTAGAAACTTTACAGGCCAAGTCTTCATAGGTCCTTTTACCCAATCAAAGGCCCTTTCAGGTTCCTCTCCAGCCCCCTCGATAGCCCCCCCCAGTCCTAACAATAAACGTGCCATCTCCAAAATGGCAGGGTATTTTGTTGTTGGTTTTTTTTTCCCTTCTGGACAGGGTTTCTCTGTGTAGCCCTAGCTGTACTGGAACTCATCCTGTAGACCAGGCTGGCCTCGAACTCACAGAGGCTTGCCTCTGCCTCCGGAGTGCTGGGATTAAAGGCATGCTCCATCAACTCCTGACTCCAAAATAGCAGTTTTAAGCCCAACCCCCACCCCAGCCACGGGAATTTGGAAGCTCTTCATGACTAAACCCTACTAGAAAGTTCCAGATTTTCTGCGGCTCCCACTGATTTAGCAAATCCTTCCCAAACACAACAACGGAGCTTCCCAGCCAAGGTCTCTGAAAGACACATTCAAATTTTCAAAAATTTGCTGGTGGTGGCGCACACCTTTAGTCCCAGCACTTGGAAGGCAGATGCAGTGGATCTCTTGCATTCAAGGGCAGCCTGGTCTGCAGGGTGACTTCCAGGACAGCCTGAGCTATGCAGTGAGACTCCATCTCAAAAAATAAATAAGTTTCAATCATCAGGGCTGAGTGGAGTCCAGGAGAAGCTCCTGTGCTGGTCCTCTAAGTCAGTTTCAAGCTTTTCAACTTCAGCACCCTCCACAAAATTTGGAGACCCCCTCCGAGTCCTGGAAGGGAGGACACTGAGGCCCCTGATTTCGGAGCTGTGGGAAGTTTTAAGGTCTCCCTGGATTTCAAGGTCCTCAGTCGCTGGCGTGCCGGCGTGGGAGTGGGACTTAGTTTCAAAGTCGCCTCCCCAGTCACTCGGGGCTTTGGAGGGGACGGTTTCCAGTCTTACCAGGGTCCGGTTGCAGGAGTTTGCCTGCGTCTCTGCCTGCAGCAGGTTATCCTGGGCACGGGTGAGCTGGCGCTGCAGAAGGTGCGTGGTGTTGCGGCACTCATCCTGAGCCCGCAGCCCGTCCCTGCAGGCCTCGCTGTTTGCCCTGACGGCGAAGTAGATGAGCAGGGTGACCAAGACCACATCGATCAGGAACATCAGGACCGCGGCCACCAGCCACCGCCGGCGGATGCCCGGTCCCTGCTCCTCCCACGTCTTCTCCATGGGCACCGAAGGATAGTGGTAGAAAGTCGGTGCCATGTGGTTTTGTTCCTCTAGCTCGGAGCTTCGCGGGGCGCTGGAACCCGCTCCGGGCCACGCCCCTCCCTTAGCATAGGTCCCGCTTCTGGCCAATAGCAATTTCCAGCGTCCTTAGGGGCAGTCCCAGAGCAGCTGGAGCACTGCCTGCTAGTGTCCTGGGAAAGGCAGCCTTTCGGTTTCTTTTTCCTGGAAAGGGAGGCATGCCTCTTGGCCTTGTGAGTGAAGGCTTGCTGCGGAATCCCCCTGGAAGAAAAAGAAACTTCTGGAATTCAACTCATATTCTTGGCCCTCGGTGTCCGGTTGCACGGTACCTGGCGCTTGTGGGCTTGGCACTCATCTGAACCATGGTTCACCAGAGTAGCTGTTGGTTTGGTCTTCTGGTAGGGAAACTGAAGCGGCAAGGTTGAGTTGTGAACTGAAGGGCAAAGGTCAGGGTTTGTGGTCAGCGGTCTCCCTGGTGTTCTTTGTAAACCCTTGATCCACAGAAGGACCATGGATCTTTGAAGTCTGAGATCGAGGATGCCTGGCAGTGTAGTGCCCAGCCATGATAAGCTTAATGGATTCCTGAGTCTCAGTAGTTTACCCTGAGACAATACCTGGTTGCAGAAGAAAGACCAGGATAAATCCAGACCCCCTAGCAGGAAGAGTAGAGCCAAAAATCTAGGTTAGCCAGGTTCAGTGACACTGTTCCAGGAACTGGCTGACCACAAAGTTAGATTATAATCTTGAGAATAATCTTGAGAAACGGGTAGTTATTATCACTGGTATTTTCAGAATCTTCAAATGATGCCCTCCCTACTCCCTTTGAGTTGTGGTTTCTTCCTTTAAATACCCCTTCTCCCAGCTACTCGGGGTCGAAATCCTCTACCCCTGCATGGGATATGAGTCTCGGCACAGTGCGCTGGTTCCTGTCAATAAACCTCCTGTGATTGCAGCAAGGATGGTCTCTCGTGAGTTCTTAGTGGGTTCTTAGTGGGTCGTGTTATCCTGAGACTTGAATGAGAGTCTCCCAACTCCAGGGGTCTTTCACAGGAAGGACCATAAACTAAGATTACCTGAGCACCACCTAAGAAGACTGTTGTGCCCAGATTACGACCCCCAGAGAGACCACCAGAAACCAGAGAAGCCCAGACTGCAATAAGCAAGGTTTATTGTTAGCTTAATACAGGCTAGCTCAGGACTCCTCTCCACACTCCACACAGTGAGGCAGGGAGGAGCTCGAATCCCTCTGTAGGGTTAGCTTTTTTAAAGGCAAAAATCACAAGCAGCCCTTCTGGGCAGTCAGGGGGGTTTGGCACGGGTGCAACAAGGCCACCCTGCCCCTGAGTCAGGCCATCTTTATCAGCATCCTTGTGCTTTGGAATTTCCCAGTGGGGGCGCGGGAAGCCACTATCTTTCTCAAAACAAGAAGCTAGTCTGGGGTTTCTGATTTTAAAACATTCTACGGCCGGGCGGTGGTGGCGCACGCCTTTAATCCCAGCACTCGGGAGGCAGAGGCAGGCGGATCTCCGAGTTCAAGGCCAGCCTGGTCTACAAGAGCTAGTTCCAGGACAGGCTCTAGAAACTATAGGGAAACCCTGTCTCGAAAAACAAAAAAAAAAAACAAAAAAAAAAACATTCTACTAGGGGGCTGGAGAGATGGCTCAGTGGTTAAGAGCATTGCCTGCTCTTCCAAAGGTCCTGAGTTCAATTCCCGGCAACCACATGGTGGCTCACAACCATCTGTAATGAGGCCTGCAGACATACACACAGACAGAATATTGTATGCATAATAAAGAAATAAATAAAAAAAATAAAACATTCTACTAGGAAATTCCTTCTCGTCCCTTTGAGAATAAGGGAGAAAAAAAAGAGACAAAGGGAGGAGGGTCTTACACAGACCAACCAAAGGAAATGCCTAGTGTTCTAACCATTGTAGCTAGTATCACCTGCTATCACACTCTCGCCAGAACACCCTAGATAAATGCCAATAAGGGATCCTGGACCTTAGAAGTCCCTCACCCCCACCTTTGCTACTATAAAAACCCAACTCTGACTGAACTCGAGGGCTCTCTGATTATTCCAATACCTTGGACACATGAAGAGTCTGAATTTGCAAACTTATGTAGAATAAAGGCTCTTTGCTTTTACATACAGGACTCTTGTCTCCTTGTTGGTTTTTGGGGGACTTCACAGATCTGGATATAACAAAAGAAACTTAAATGGTCCAGGCAGGGGAGGCCCATACTGCACCTCCTCATTTGGCCCTGGTCAAAAGGCAGGCTATTGTCCTGACACCAGGGACACCTGCCACCCAGGTGACAGCAAGCGCTCTGTGGATGGATTTAGTGGTGTTTCATTTGTATTTTAATAAATAAAGCTTGCCTGAAAATCAGAAAAGTAAAGCAGCCACACCGGCCAGCCTTGCAGACCAGGCAGCAATGACACACACCTTTAATCCCAGGAACTACACTATCTTGCCATGGAAACCAGGTGCATGCCCTTAATCCCAGCACTAGAGAGGATTACAAAATGGGAGGAGTCAGCTCTCAGTCTCATTTTGAAGTTTCCTGGAGACAGAACCACCATTTTCGGACTGAGGTCAAGGTAAAAGCCAGTGGCTGGTTGCTTACCTTTTCTTCTTCAAGTTGAATCCCAATATCTCTGAGTTTGTATTAATTGTACTTCAAATGGGAATGGGAAGGACTATATTTTCTAGAGGGACCCTAAGTGTAGTGTGGAGCTGTGGGCCGGCTTCCAGCCACCTGGCTACCTGCTCTCGGCCACCTGGCTCCCGGCCACCGGCTAGCTTATGCCCCCGAAATAATTACACGGAAACTGTATTCTTTTAAACACTGCCTGACCCATTAGTTTCAGCCTTGACTGACCCATATCTAATAATCTGTGTAACACCACGAATGGTGTCTTACCGGGAAAGATTCAGCATGTCTGACCTGGTGGCTGGCTTCATTGTGTCTCTCTCTGAGGAGAGGCAAGGCAGTCTAACTTAGGAGAGGAGTGGCATCTAACTGAGCCATCTACCTCACTTCCTTCTTGCTGTTCTGTCTACTCCACCCACCTATGTTCTAACCTATTAGGCCAAGCAGTTTTCTTTATTAATTAACCAATGAAATCAACAGATTGATAGAAGACCCGCCTCCATCATTTCCCCTTTTTCTGTTTAAACAAAAAGGAAAGGCTTTAACTTTAACATAGTAAAATTACATAAAACAAAAACAGTTATCAAGCAAGAATTACAGTTACAATATTTATATCTACTTTATCTTTTATCATAACTAAGGAAAACTATAACTATCTATTTATTCTTCAACTCCATCAAAGACTCCAGAAGGATATAATATTACCTAAGTAAATGAGAAGTAAGCAACTTACAAAACTCTAGAAATCACAGAGACATCTTGCTGCCTGGACAGTCACCCAAAGTTCCTCTGTACCATTGGTGCATCCATCTTCAGCCTTCAGGCCCACACTATCCAGCAGACTTTTCCATGAAGCAGGAAATTTCAAAGATAGTTCAATCACTTTCTGCTGTGTCCTACAGAATGTCTCACAGACTCTTTTATAAATCAGGAACCCCGAAAGATCATCTCACCTTTAGGCAAGTTCAGCAGTCCTCTCTCTGAGGGTTCTCTGTGTCCAGTTTATGCAATAGTCCAGACAAGAGCAGTTTCTTGCCCAAATGGCTATCAAACTCCATAAGGATCCTCTTCGATGCCCATCTTCTTCTTGAAGTAGATTGGTGCTGCCAGGAGCAGACATGTCTCATTGTCATGAAAAACTCTAAGTTATTAAAACATTTAAAATGCCATATTCTGTAGTCTTTGGAAGATATGAAGAGTGCCTATCTAACTGAAATATATCTCTATATATTTAGAAAATCTAACTAACATGACTACAAATTTTACTATTATTGTTGACTATCCATTAACAACCTATATACATTACATTTTTAAATGAACTACACAATCACAATACATTAATCAGTATCAGAAATATACATACATATAACAAAATTTACCTTAAATTTAAATCACTAAAGCAAAATCCATATCAATGCAAATTATTCATCTCCATATCCTATCCCCCTTTAAATGTAAAAGAACATTTATAAACAATATTTGGGAATATGGGCGCAGTTATTTCTCTCCAAACTGCTTTCTGCTGAATGGGGGTGCTGTTAATCAGATCTTTCATGGTGTAACCTGTGTGCCAGGTTCATCTCAGTCATCAGTTGGGTGAAGTAATTTTCTGAAGGTGTTCACAGCAACCTTTCAGGAGGGCGTGGTCTGTCATACCATATTGGGATAAAAGCAATCCACAGGGTTTCATTTTCTGTAAAAACAAAAGAAGAATCTCTTTTCCAAAGTATCATATCCTTAGATCCAAATTCTGAAGTCAAGGTATTTTCAAAATATCTATGTTGGATTAGTTCAGCAGCATTTATAAACAAATATCTTTTAGTAGCTGTTGCTACTTCCTCAGCATTCAAACAATTCAAAGAGAGCATAATAGTATACAGTATCAAGATTCTCTGTGTATTTTCCATCTTTACATGGCTTTATTTTAACCTCTGTTTTTTTTTATTTTTATTTTTACTTTTTGAGACAGGTTCTCTATATATCTTTGTCTTGAAATAACTCTTTAGACCAGGCTGTCCTTGAACTCACAGAGATCCATCTGCCTCTCCAGTGCTGGGATTAAAGGTGTGCTCTACAACACCTTGAACTCACAGAGATCTGTCTGTCTCTGCCTCCCAGGCATCCGGATTAAAGGTGTGTCCTGCCACACCTTGAAGTCACGGAGGTCAATCTACCTCTGCCTCCCAAGTGTTGGGATTAAAGGTGTGTACTACCACACCCAACTGCTTTCTTTCTTCCTTTTTTACCCTAGGAACTTTAACCTTTAGCATGCATATATTTTTTTTTTTTTGGTTTTTTCGAGACAGGGTTTCTCTGCGGCTTTGGAGCCTGTCCTGGAACTAGCTCTTGTAGACCAGGCTGGTCTCGAACTTACAGAGATCCGCCTGCCTCTGCCTCCCGAGTGCTGGGATTAAAGGCGTGCGCCACCACCGCCCGGCTGCATGCATATATTTTTAACACAGTGTAAATCATTTAGAGGTTTTCTTTGTTTTTTAAACTCTCTTTAGTGTATCTCTCTCTTTTTCTGACCACACGAGTCTTTAATTTACCAAGCAATATAAGTAGGATTAAAGCCGTGGCTTTGTCAGCTAGATCCAGCCCATTCCTCAGCTTTCTGCGATTCCACCCTTGTGGCTGAGGTACAGGCTGTAGCCATGTTTATCACCACAACTCTGTGGCGGTTTAAGGTCCCTGCCAGCAAGCAAGCTGCAACAGTGTCAAACAACAATCAAAAGCTCCATAGTCAGGACCGCCTGCTTGAAAGAGTCAGAGTTTGCCCTGGCAGGATGGCCCAGAAATCTGGCATTTTAAAATGGCACAGCTTTTTTCCTGCTATGGCTGAAAACCGAAAAACACATGTTCAGACCCAAGAAATTGCTGCTACCAATAAGCCATGCTTTACTCTATTCTTTCCCAAGCTTTCTCAAGCTTTCTGTGGATTCAGTTATCCATGTTGAATGCCATTCTGTAGCGAGGAGCTGTGGGCCGGCTTCCAGCCACCTGGCTACCTCCTCTCTGCCACCTGGCTCCCGGCCACCGGCTAGCTTATGCCCCCGAAATAATTACACGGAAACTGTATTCTTTTAAACACTGCCTGACCCATTAGTTTCAGCCTCTTACTCACATCTTGACTAACCCATATCTAATAATCTGTGTAACACCACGAATGGTGTCTTACCGGGAAAGATTCAGCATGTCTGACCTGGTGGCTGGCTTCATTGTGTCTCTCTCTGAGGAGAGGCAAGGCAGTCTGCCTCACTTAGGAGAGGCGTGGCATCTGACTAACTTAGGAGAGGTGTGGCATCTGACTAAGCCATCTACCTCACTTTCTTCTTGCTGTTCTGTCTACTCCACCTACCTATGTTCTAACCTATTAGGCCAAGCAGTTTTCTTTATTAATTAACCAATGAAATCAACAGATTGATAGAAGACCCGCCTCCATCACCTAAGGAAACAGAAGTGTTTCTATAGCGGTAGGCACTCAGTGGGGGCCTTGCAGAGGCTGGTGGGGGAAGGTGGACTTGCAGATTACCATAAAACAAGGCCAGGATATGGGGACCTAGGATGTGTGTGTGTGTGTGTGTGTGTGTGTTTTAATATTGATTCAATACCCAGAGATACAATGCTTGATTTTCTACAACAATATTTTTTTCTTTTTTTGGTTGTTTTTGTTTGTTTTATTAATATTTATTGAACTCTACATTTTTCTCTGCTCCCCTCCCTGCCTCTCCCCTCCCCCTTCAATCCTCCCCCAAGGTCCCCATGCTCCTAATTTACTCAGGAGATCTTGTTTTTTCTACTTCCCATGTAGATTAGCTCTATGTGAGTCTCTCTTAGTGTCCTCATTGTTGTCTAAATTCTCTGGGATTGTGGTTTATAGGCTGGCTTTCTTTGCTTTATGTTTAAACACCACTTGAGTGAGTACATGTGATAATTGTCTTTCTGGGTCTGGGTTACCTCACTCAAAATAATGTTTTCTAGCTCCATCCATTTTCATGCAAAATTCAAGCCATCGTTATTTTTTTCTGTTGTGTAGTACTCCATTGTGTAAATGTACATTTTCCTTATCCATTCTTTGATCGAGGGGCATTTAGGTTGTTTCCAGGTTCTGCCTGTGACAAACAAAGCTGCTACGAACACGGTTGAGCACACGTCCTTGTGGCACCATTGAGCATCCTTTGGACATATACTCAAAAGTGGTATTACTGGGCCTTGAGGAAGGTTGTTTCCTAGTTTTCTGAGAAATCGCCACACTGACATCCAAAGGGGTTGTACCAGCTTGTATTCACACCAGCAATGCAGAAGTGTTCCTTTTACCACACAACCTCTCCAGCATGAGTTGTCATCAGTGTTTCTGATCTTGGCTATTCTTTCAGGTGTAAGATGGAATCTCAGAGTTGTTTTGATTTGCATTTCTCTGATGACTAAGGATGTTGAACATTTCCTTAAGTGTCTTTCAGCCATTTTAGATTCCTCTGTTGAGAGTTCTCTGTTTAGGTCTGTACTCCATTTTTTTATTGGATTATGTGTTCTTTTGGTGTTCAATTTCTTGAGTTCTTTGTATAAATTGGAGATGAGACCTCTGTCTGATGTGGGGTTAATGAAGATCTTTTCCCATTCTGTAGGCTGTCGTTTTGTCTTGTTGTCTGTGTCCTTTGCTTTACAGAAGCTTTTCAGTTTCAGGAGGCCCCACTATTTGTTTCTCTCAGTGTCTGTGCTGCTGGGCTTATATTTAGGAAGTGGTTCCCTGTGCCAATGTGTTCAAGGGTACTTCCCACTTTCTCTTCTATAAGGTTCAGTGTGGCTGGCTTTATGTTGAGGTCTTTGATCCATTTGGACTTGAGTTTTTGCATGGTGATAGATATGGGTAGGATTGTGTTTAGAGGAAAGATGGTGGGTACCATTCAGTTCATAGGCAGCAAAGAGCCAGAGAGGGGCCCGGAGTGCTCCTGTACACTGCCACCTCAGCACTCAGGAGGACAGGAGATCAAGGTCAGCCTCAGCTATGTGGTGAGTTCAAGTCTAGCTGGGGCTGCATGAATCTCTGCCTTAGACATATCCTCTGCCTCCTCCCACACCTCCAAATCCAAATCCAAACCCAAAAGGAGACACCAGAAGAAAGGCCCTTTTGTTGAGAGTTGGAAGGGACTTCCTGTCTGTCTGACTCAGGGAGGAAGAACATGCCTGGTGGCAGGCACCCCTCTGACAGTTTCTGAAGGGGGTGTACATTTCCCAGTCGCACCCTGATTACAACACAAATTTGACTCGATGGCTCATTTCCAAATATTTACTACCTTATAGAGCCAAGGTTGGGGCCCTGGATCTTCAATAAGGCCTACGGGGTACCTGAGGCAGCGACCCACTCCCCTCTACCTGGAAGGCCCCTTTATGGCTGCACAGCCTCCAAGAAGTGAGAAGTGAGAAGTGCTGCTCACCCCAAGAGAATGTGGGTGCCCTGCAAGGAGGGGCTGTGGCCCTGAAACCACCAGAGCTTATCTATTGGGGTGACCATCTTTCAGTCTGACAGACAGCCTGTGACCCTGCCAAAGACAGTGTCCACAGCAGGCAGGGAAAACCCAATCAGGGTGAGGCAAGAATGAAACTCGGCTCCACCCGGTTTTACTGGTCCAGGACTTCTAGAGTCTGGACCAGATCATTGTAGTTTAGCCATACTTAATCAGAGCCCGATTCGGGGGTGGGGGGGAAGTATCTAGATAGCAATGAACTCAGCCCCACAAATACAACAAAGTTTAAGACGTGTTTATATTACATAGTAGGATGGGTTCTTGTTTACTTAGAAACAATGCTCAAAACGAAGTTCTAGGGACAAAGACTTAGGTCAACACAATGCCTGTGGGTTTCAGGGTTGGTCTGGCCCGAAGAAAACAGAACCCATGTGGGCTGTTGAAAAGCACAGGTGATCTCACTCATGAGAACAGATTTGAGGCTGGGCGGTGGTGGCGCACGCCTTTAATCCCAGCACTTGGGAGGCAGAGGCAGGTGGATCTCTGTGAGTTCGAGGCCAGCCTGGTCTATAGAGCTAGTTCCAGGACAGGCTCCAAAGCTACAGAGAAACCCTGTCTCAAAAAACCAAAAAAAAAAAAAAAAAAAAACCATCCTCAGTACATCTGGATGGCTGAACTGGCATGCTTGACTTTCAATGGTGGCAACTTCTGCCTCTGCACAAAAAGCCTGGAAAATTTTTATCTCTAAACTTGCTCTCTCCTCCTCCGTTCCTCCTAACTATACCCCGTAACTCTTATTCATGGAGACCCCCACCTCTAGCCAACAGCCTGTCCTAGTGGGTCTGGGAAATTGCTCCTTCTCAGGCTGCCAAAGGCAGTCCAGTCCCCATAACTCCCCTGTCCACTCGCCTCACTGGGGAACCCCGTGCCTATCTTCTCTATTGTACCACTATGCTGAAGACAAAAATCACAGAAACAGGGTTTATGATGGAATTTCTGAGTGCCCCTCCACAGCACTCAGACAGGAGAGCACCTCACACTGGCAGCCGAACTGTGTAAGATAAGAGTCCCTTAGGTGGTATTAGCTTAAAAGACACGAAGGGGTCATGGAAAGCACCTTGGCCCTGTGAGACCCTGAGATTTAACTGACATGCAACTTCACAGACTCCACCTTAAAAGGTGGGGCTTCTTTCAGGACAACCTAGGATTGACCTCAATTCCAGGAACAAGCTGTGATAAAGAAACTGACTGCCAACTGGCCAGCCAGTTAAGGTGTGAGACGGTAAAAGTTAACAAGGTCCAGATGTCTCTGAAGACATCCACCCTCGCAGATACCTGGTCAGTAATTTATGGTTTCATGCCCAAAACCTGACCAATGGTTTCAGGGTCTGTACCCTCCTTAAGCCAATCCCAAGACGCCAAGACGCATACCCTTCACTGGAGACGTTTCTGCTTTAAAAGCGTGTCGTAGTCAGAACTCGGGCCGCATTCTCTTCTTGTCCGCTGCATAGCTGTGCTGGAGGTTTGTGGTTTGAGCTTAAGCTAACAAAGACCCTCTTGCGTTTAAGTCGGAAAATAGGCCTGGCACCGTGCTTTCATTAGGGATTCCCAGTAGCGGGCTTAAGAGCACTGTGTGGCAGGACTGAAATTCCTAAAGGGATCCAGGAGAGGCTATTGGTGAAAACCCAGCACAGTTGCACTGAGGGTCATAAACCCCAGCCCCTCGCATTTATCCCAGCCCCCAGGCCTGAGAGTTGTATTGGTCTGGACTCAAAATCCCAGCAGGCCAGGTCCTGACCGGGGTGGGGGGTGGGGTGGGGGGGGGGTGGGGGGTGGGGGGGGGTGAGGGGGGTGGGGGGGGTGGGGGTGGGGTGGGGGGGGTGAGGACCACTCCCACAGAGTATTTAAATAGACTCCCAAAAGAGGAACACTTGGTGATTTGACTTGAACTCACCACATAGCTGAGGCTGACCTTGAACTCCTGTCCTCCTGAGTGCTGAGGTGGCAGGGTACAGGAGCACTCCGGGCCCCTCTCTGGCTCTTTGCTGCCTATGAACTGAATGGTACCCACCATCTTTCCTCTAAACACAATCCTACCCATATCTATCACCATGCAAAAACTCAAGTCCAAATGGATCAAAGACCTCAACATAAAGCCAGCCACACTGAACCTTATAGAAGAGAAAGTGGGAAGTACCCTTGAACACATTGGCACAGGGAACCACTTCCTAAATATAACCCCAGTAGCACAGACACTGAGAGAAACAATTAATAAATGGGACCGCCTGAAACTGAAAAGCTTCTGTAAAGCAAAGGACACAGACAACAAGACAAAACAACAGCCTACAGAATGGGAAAAGATCTTCATTAACCCCACATCAGACAGAGGTCTCATCTCCAATTTATACAAAGAACTCAAGAAATTGAACACCAAAAGAACACATAATCCAATAAAAAAAAAATGGAGTACAGACCTAAACAGAGAACTCTCAACAGAGGAATCTAAAATGGCTGAAAGACACTTAAGGAAATGTTCAACATCCTTAGTCATCAGAGAAATGCAAATCAAAACAACTCTGAGATTCCATCTTACACCTGAAAGAATAGCCAAGATCAGAAACACTGATGACAACTTATGCTGGAGAGATTGTGGGGAAAGGGGAACACTTCTGCATTGCTGGTGGGAATGCAAGCTGGTACAACCCCTTTGGATGTCAGTGTGGCGATTTCTCAGAAAACTAGGAAACAACCTTCCTCAAGACCCAGTAATACCACTTTTGAGTATATGTCCAAAGGGTGCTCAATGGTGCCACAAGGACGTGTGCTCAACCGTGTTCGTAGCAGCTTTGTTTGTCACAGGCAGAACCTGGAAACAACCTAAATGCCCCTCGATCAAAGAATGGATAAGGAAAATGTACATTTACACAATGGAGTACTACACAACAGAAAAAAATAACGATGGCTTGAATTTTGCATGAAAATGGATGGAGCTAGAAAACATTATTTTGAGTGAGGTAACCCAGACCCAGAAAGACAATTATCACATGTACTCACTCATAGGTGGTTTTTAAACATAAAGCAAAGAAACCCATAGTGTAGGAGGTCCTTCTGTTTATGTGTTTCATTGGTTGAATAAAGAAATTGCCTTGGCCTTTTGATAGGGCAGAACGTATGTAGGCATGGAAAAGACAGAACTAAATGCTGGGAAGAAGGGCAGATGGAGAGAAGCCATAAATCTCCTGCCTGAGACAGACACTGGTTAGAATCTTGCTGGTAAGCCACAGTCACGTGGGAATACACAGATTCACAGAAATGGGTTAAATTAAGATGTAAGAATTAGCCAATAAGAAGTTATAGCTAATGGACCAGGCAGTGTTTAAATGAATACAGTTTCTGTGTGATTATTGAGTGTAAGCTAGCTGGATGCAGGGATGACAAGCAGCTGTTACAAAGCCAGCCTACAAACCACAATCCCAGAGACCTTAGACAACAATGAGGACACTAAAAGAGACTTACATAGAGCTAATCTACATGGGAAGTAGAAAGTAGAAAAAGACAAGATCTCCTGAATAAATTAGGAGAATGGGGACCTTGGGGGAGGGTTGAAGGGGGGAGGGGGGAGGCAGGGAGGGGAGCAGAGAAAAATGTAGAGCTCAATAAATATCGATTAAAAAGTATAAAAAAGATTGACATTAAAAAAACAATTACTTTCTGCATTAAGAGCATGTTTAACAACTTTTCCCTGCCTTCCAGCTATTCAGTTATGGTGGGCAGAGGTTAGCATCTAACTGTTGCTTCTTTGGTACTCCCTTCTTTGCATTCCTTTAACTTCTAACTGTCCTCCTATGGGGCACTACTCCCTGCCTTGCTTTCTCTCAGGGACAGCAAAAGACAAACATCTTAAGTTATTATCCTATAATCAAAAGTTGTAAATCTCAAAATGTAATTTGACTTTAAGCCTGACCTCAAGAGTGTAAAATATCTTTGAGCAACACCTGGTGCTTGATTTTATTTTAAGAAGAGACTCAAGACCAGCTCCTACTGTTGCAAACTCTTACTGTGGCCCCTAAGCTGGAGTGTGTTTGTCTTTGTCTTCTTTCCTTTTTCTTTCTTTCTTTCTTTCTTTCTTTCTTTCTTTCTTTCTTTCTTTCTTTTTTTCTTCGTTCCTTCCTTCGTTCCTTCCTTCCTTTCTTTCTTTTTCCCTTCAGTGACAGAAATAAAGTTTGCTTCTAGTTCCTAGACTTTAGTGCTCTGTACCCTATTATTTGTGTGCCCTTGGGACCCAACAGAGACCACTCCTGTGGTGGGGTGTGGTGATTTCCCTCCAGGCTTTACAGCAAGCAGGAAAAATGGCCCATGAAGAGACAAGAATAAAACCTGGCTCAGCCCAATTTCACTGCAATGTTGCTGGTCCAGAACCTCTAGAGCCGTATTTAAGCATAGCATAATTTTGAAAAAAGTATTCAGTAACAATTAACTTAATCCCAGGTGGGCAACGATTTAAGACATGTTTATAATGAGATTCTTTACAAAGTACAGCTGGCTACCTTCACAAGCTTAGGAACTGTTGTCTCAGGGATGGTACCCAAGATTTATTAGGGTCCAGGGAGCTTGACTCTGGTAAACCTTGGGTGTCAGGATTATCCTGGCTCTAAGATAACAGAAGTCACTTAAGTTGTTGGAAAGCACATAAAGAGTGTGTTTTCCAAAGAATGGCTTTTATGGCCCTAAAGCATTGCTCAAGATTTAGGGTTAAAGGTCTTGGATCAGTAAAAACAAATTCTGGGAGATAAAACAGTCTGTCTCATCAGACAGCAAAGGATCGCCAGGCTGTGAAACCTCATTCCTAGCCCTCCCGGAAGAGCAGCTGCTCCAGGCTTCTCCAGGGCTTCGCTGTGTGCACAAGGACTTTGGCTCTCTACAGTGGCCTGAAAACTGCTCACCAGCAGGCTGCTCAAGGGAGATGTTTGTCCCTATTACAGCTAAACCGGCTTCTAAAACACCTGTCTCCTCTGCAGGTGATCAAACCAGAGATTACTGTCCACACTGGGCAGAGACTTAGGGAGATGTGATGTAGAGTAAGGAAGTTCTACCTTGCATGCAAAATGACCAATCTTATATTCTAAGTAATGACCCATGGCACCCCAGATGGGAAATGGGGGTCACTGGTAAACTTTACTCCAGTGTTTATCACAGCCGCTATCTGGCACGATCACAGTACATGGGTTTGCACCACACCCTCTCAGGCCCTAGGTTTAGACAGGTAGGAGAAGTGTCCAAGCTCCTCATCAGTCCTCATGCCCCAAGTAGCACCCCTTTTTGATGACACTGATCCCACCTCCCTGTCACACCATCTCATGTTTCGGACCTTAACCTCTGCGTATCAGCTATTGAACAATGCTCTTTGAGAATACTTGCTTTGGAGAATGCGGTTGTGTGTGGAGTGGGGGACATCTGTGGCCTTGCCATTGTCTTATCAGACTCTTTATCTTTTGTTAATTGCTCTAAGCCAAATATCACTACCACCCCTCTTCTCTCCCACATCTCTCTCAGTACCAGACTGCTTTAACCCCCCAGGAACACACTCTGCAGGCACCCTGGATTCCCAGCCCCCGTGCCCAAACATCCACAGCGCCTGTTTCTCTATGACACTGAAATTTATCTCTGCCTTCCTGCTGGGTGGTCTGGGACTTGTGCCCTGGTGTTCCTTTTTCCAAAGCTCCGGGTGGTATCTGGTGGAAAATGCTTGCTGTTTTCCATCTCAGGGTTTATAGCCACACGGTACTCTCTCTAGCATCCTGGGTACAACCACTGCTGTCACGAGTGGAGCGGTGGGACTGACTATTTCCCTAGCTATTTCCCATCCATTTTCTTCCCAGTTCATCCAGGATCTCCGATGGGTTGCACAGACCATCCTTATGCTCCAGGGCCAAATAGACTCGCTGGCTACCACAGGTTACAAAGCCAGCAAGGATGAGAGTTACTAACAGCAGAGAGAGGAGGGCTATGCCTCTTCCTCGGGGAGGAATGGTGCTTCTGTGTCAACCAGTCAGATATACTAAAGACAAGATTGGACAGCTCTAGACAGACCTCCATAAGGAACATCTCAATGCCTCTGACTGGTGGCTCACTGCCAGCCTGGTTTGGAACTGGATTGCTTCCTTCTTAACCCCCTTCTCCTCCTTTTCCTAATCCTACTAATTGTACCCTGTCTTATATTATAAGCTTCTTGTCTAGATTTCCTCAACAACAGATCCTAAAGACCCTAAGCAGACATTTACAGGGTTACTGACTCACCAGATGTACCTTCCCAGTGAAGGTCAAGCTTGCCCCAAGGACTTCAATGTCACCACACAACCAGAAGTAGTCTAAAGATAGCATCACCCCCTTTCCTGCAGTAACCTGATTGTTTATCAATAATAAACACAAGGCGGGGGGGATGTAAGCCCCTCTGTGCAGAAATGGCTAGGAGCCCCTCCCTGAGGACCTGCAACATTTAGGCTCCACACACAGAACACACCCCGTCCCAGAATAACCACCCAAGTTCTTAACTTGAAATCCCACCAGTCCCCATGCTGGGACGTTCTGCTGCCCCACCCTACCCCCTGTTACAAACCCTGCCTTCTGCTCAGTCTCTGCTGCATTTCAGGAGCACAGACAGCTGCCCTCCTGGGTTTTCTTTCCCAATAAATCTTGTTGTGTGATGTGACTTTGTGATATTCCTTGGCTCCCGACTGCCAGATACCTTTCCATCTACGCTGTAGCCATCACATTGAAGAGGTCTAAATGACTAACATGCTTTTTGGCTTCTGTAGTTCTGTTTCTGGTTTTTTGTTTCCACGCCACGAGGAGGCGTGGGCGAAGACACTCGGGACAGGAGGCCCACACCGCTCTGTGATCGGACTCGGGAATCAAACTCAGGACCTCGAGATTCGCAGCTTAACAGGCTGAGCCAATGCTCAGCTCGCTCTGTTTCTGGTTTTAAAAGCTCCCCTGAGAAAGGCTCCGGGCTATACTAGGATCCCGAAAACCCAGGACAGTTATGGGCTGACTAATAAAATGTCTGTTGGCGTTGGTGTGAACCCATGTCTGAGCAGTCTTCTCTGGTGGACACCCCACAGCCACTAAATCAGACAACCTGGGTTCCGTGCCCAGAACCTACAAGGTGGAGGGAGAGAAGTGACCCCCAAAGTGTTCTCCTGACTACAACAATGCACACACAAAACATACTTTAATATTTTAGATTTATTTTATTTCATACCTATGAGTATCTTGCCTATAAGTTTGTCTGTGTACTACATGCATACCTAGTGCTTGTGGGAGGCCAAAAGAGGGTATTGGGTCCCCGGGAGAACTGGGGATTACAGATGATTGTGATTCTCCCTGTGGGTACTGGGAACAGTACCTGGATCTTCTGCAAGAGCAGCCAGTGCTCCTAGCCACTGAGCCACCTCTCCATCCCCCAAAATAAACTCTTTCAAAGGTAACAAATGGTTCTGGGTGAGCTTGAGGCAGAATGGTTGCCCGTTATGCTTGAGGCTCTACATTCCATCTGTAGCACCACAGAAAGGATCCCTTGCTCTATAAGAACCATACAATTTAGCTGGGCAGTGGTGGTGCATGCCTTTAGTCTCAGCATTTAGGAGACAGAGGCAAGTGGATCTCTATGAGTTTGATGCCAACCTGGTCTACAGAGCAAATTCTAGGACATCCAGGGCTCCCAAAAGAGACTCTGCCTCAAAACAAAACAAACAAATAAAAAAACAACCACTACCACAAGAAAAGAAAAAACTTACTTTGCCTGTGAACAGGCCTACAGGTCCATCTTGTTCCTTATTTAAGTCAACAGCTGCATGGCCACAATGAGTTCATTTCTCAAATGTCCTAGAACTGAAAGTGCTTCAACTTCTCCTTTCTCCTCTATTTTTTCCTTTTTTGGTTAATTTTTCTCATCAGTATTTTAAAGTATTCTTTGTTTATTTCTAATTTAAAGTGGTATCCCATTTATCCCAGGACCTCAGACTCACGGACACGGATGTGACTTACACTATCTTGTTCTGACTCCATTTGTGCCCGTCACCCAATCACAACCACACCTGCCTTGGCAACACTTTGTGGGCTGTCCGTGACCCTGAGCACAGTCCAAATATATTAACCAAAATAATGTTTATGCCAGCTAAAACATAAAACTAAAGTAACCAGAGGAAGAATGTCATGGGCTGGAGAGATGGCTCAGAGGTTAAGAGCACTGGCTGCTCTTCTAGGGGTCCTAAATTCAATTCCCAGTACCCACATGGTGGCTCACAACCATCTACAATGAGATCTGGCGCCCTCTTCTGGTGCGGAGGTGTACATGCTGGCAGAACACTGTATACATAATACATCTTTTTAAAAGAGCAATTGTCTGAAAGGAACATTCCTAAACATAGTAAAGACTATACAGAAAGCCAACAGCTAACATTAAACTAAATGAAGAAAAACTCAAAGTGATTCCACTGAAAATAAAGAACAAGACGAGGCTGTCCACTCTCTGCATCTATTCAACATAGGACTCAAAGTCCTAGCTAGAGCAGGAGAGCAAGAGGATACGAGTTGGGAAGGAAGAAGTCAAACTGGTGTGGGATTCCCCTCTGAGTGCTGTGAATATGTTTTTATTACCATTGGTTAATAAATCAGGGGCTTTGGCCTATGACCAAAAGGTGGGATAGAGCTAGGCAGGAAATCCAAGCAGAGACAGAGGAGGAAAGAAGGTGGAGTCAGGCAGAAGCCATGGAGCTGCCAAAGGAGAAAGATGCCAAAAGCTTACCCGGTAGGTCACAGCCTCGTGGCAATACACAGATGAATAGAAATGGGTTAATTTAAGATATAAGAGCCATCTCGGAACACCTGAACTGTCTGCCAAACAGCACCGTCATCAGTGTGGCTTCTGTGTGATTGCTTGGGTCTGGGAGGCTGGGAAACAAAGCACAGTCTCTGTCCACATGAAACTTTCATGACTTGCCGGTGATAAGATAGTATACACAAGTGACCCCAAAACTTCCAGGGAACCCCTACAGCTGATAAACACCTTTAGTATTGTGGCAGGATACAACCCAACTCAAAAAATCAGTAGCCCTCCTATATATAAATGATAAATGGCTGAGAAAGAACTCAGAAAAATATCACCCTTCACCATAGCCACAAACAACATAAAATATCTTGGAGTAATTCTAACCAAACAAGTGAAAGACTTGTATGACAAGAACTTTAAATCTCTGAAGAATGAAATTAAAAAAGATAACAGAAAATGGAAAGATCTGCCATGATCCTGGATAGGTAGAAATAACATAATAAAATAACAACCTTACCAAAAGCAATCTACAGATCCAATGCGATCCCCATCACAACCCCAGCACAATTCTGTACAATAAAGTAACGTCTGGAGGCATCACCATCCCTGACATCAAGCTCTATTACAGAGCTACAGTAATGAAAACAGTTTGGTATTGGCATAAATACAGACAGGTAGACCAATGAATCAAATCAAAGATCTTGATATTAACTCACACACCTATGAACACATGATTTTTGACAAAAAAGGCTAAAAATATAAAATGGAAAAAAAGAAAGCACCTTCAACAAATGGTGCTGGTATAACTGGACGTCAAAACATAGAAGAATGCAAACAGACCCATATCTATCCCCATGCACAAAACTCAAATCTAAATGAATCAAAGACCTCAACATAAAACCAATCACAGGGCTGGAGAGATGGCTCACAGGTTAAGAGCGCTGGCTGCTCTTCCAAAGGTCCTGAGTTCAATTCCCAGCAACCACATGGTGGCTCACAACCATCCAAGATGAGATCTGGTGCCCTCTTCCAGCCTGCAGGCATACAGAACACTGTATACACAATAAATAAAAAAAAAACAATCACAGTGAACCTTATAGAAGAAAAAGTGGGAAGTAGCCTTGAACTCATGGGCACAGGAGACCACTTCCTAAATATGACACTAGTAGCACAGACTTGAGAGAAATAATTAATAAATGGGACCTCCTGAAACTGAGAAGCTACTATAAGGCAAAGGATGCAATCAACAAGACAAAACAGCAGCCTACAGAATGGGAAAAGATCTTTATCAACCCCACATCTGACAGAGGCTGATCTCCAAAATATATAAAGAACAACAACAAAAACACCCCATCAAATAAACCAATTAAAAATGGGGTACAGATCTAAACAGAGAATTCTCAACAGAAGAATCTCAAATGGCTGAAAGACACATAAGGAAATGTTCAGCATCCTTAGCAATCAAATGCAAATCAAAACGACTCTGAGATACCATCTTACACCAGTCAGAATGGCTAAGATCAAAAACACTGAGGCCAGCTTATGCTGGATAGGATGTGGGGCAAGAGGAACACTCCTCCATTGCTGCTGGGAGACAGGTGTCAGTGGTGTGACTCGGGCAGCGTGTGGAGCCACTGGCAGTGGGACCAGGATCTAACCCTACTGCATGAGCTGACTTTGTGGAGCACATTCTCTATGGAGAGATACCTTGCTCAGCCTAGGCACAGGCAGGGTGGGAGGCCTTGGTCCTGCCTCAGTGATGTGATGGGACAGGCTTAGTTGACTTCCCAGGAGCAGCCTTAACCTTTCTGAGGAGCGGATTGGGGAGAGCGGGAGGAGAAGAGGAAAGGGGAAGTGGGATTGGTATGTAAAAGAAAAAAAATAAATTAATAAAATTTTAAAAAGACTCGTGTCTGGAAAATACTGCTAAAATTTCACAGATGTTATATCAGGTTATTCCAACCCTCCCGCACACACATGGATACAATTGGTTCTTTAAAAGAATGCTGTCCTTCAACGTATCCACCATATAAACAAACTGAAAAATAAAAAACACATGATCATCTCATTAGATGCTGAAAAAGCTTTCGACAAAATACAACATCCCTTCATGATAAAAGTCTTGAAGAGAGCAGGGATACAAGGAATGAATATACCTAAACATAATTAAGGCAATATACAGAAAGCCAACAGCCAACATCAAACTAAATGGAGAGAAACTCACAGCGATTCCACTGAAACAAGGAACAAGACAAGGTTGTCCACTCTCTCCGTATCTATTCAGTGTAGTTCTTGAGGTCCTAGCTAGAGCAATAAGACACCAAAAGGAGATCAAGGGTATACAAATCAGAAAAGAAGAAGTCAAACTCTCACTGTTTGGTGATAATATGATAGTTTACATAAGCGACCCCAAAAATTCTACCAAGGAACTTCTACAACTTATAAACACTTTCAGTAATGTAGCGGGATACAAAATTAACAAAAACAAAAAAAAAACTGTAGCCCTCCTGTACACAGATGATAAAAGGGCTGGGGAAGAAATCAGAGAATCAACACCCTTCACAATAGCCACAAATAGCATAAAATATCTCAGAGTAAGTCTAACTAAACAAATGGAAGACTTGTATGACAAGAACTCTAAATCTTTGAAGAAAGAAATTGAAGAAGACACTAGAAAGTGGAAAGATCTCCCATGTTCTTGGATAGGCAGAATTAACATAGTAAAAATAGCAGTCTTACCAAAAGTAATCTACAGATTCAATGCAATGTCCATCAAAGTCCCGGCAAAATTCTTCAAAGACCTCGAAAGAACGGTACTCAACTTTATATGGAAAAGCAAACAACCCAGGATAGTCAAAACATTCCTATACAATAAAAGAATTTATGGAGGCATCACAAACCCTGATTCTACTACAGAGCAACAGTACTGAAAACAGCCTGGTATTTGCATAAAAACAGACAGGAGGACCAATGGAACCAAATCGAAGACCCAGATATCAATCCACACACTTTCAAACACCTGATTTTTGACCAAGAAGCAAAAAATATCAAATGGAAAAAAAGAAAACATATTTAACAAGTGGTACTGGCATAACTGGATATCAGCATGATCTACCACCATGCACAAAACTCAAGTCCAAGTGGATCAAATACCTCAACATAAAGCCAGCCACATTGAACCTCATAGAAGAGAAAGTGGGAAGTACACTTGAACACATTGGCACAGGGAACCACTTCCTAAATATAACCCCAGTAGCACAGACACTGAGAGAAACAATTAATAAATGGGACCTCCTGAAACTGAAAAGCTTCTGTAAAGCAAAGGACACAGTCAACAAGACAAAACGACAGCCTACAGAATGGGAAAAGATCTTCATTAACCCCACATCAGACAGAGGTCTCATCTCCAAAATATACAAAAAAACCTCACGAAATTGGACACCAAAAGATCACATAATCCAATAAAAAAAATGGAGTACAGACCTAAACAGAGAACTCTCAACAGAGGAATCTAAAATGGCTGAAAGACACTTAAGGAAATGTTCAACATCCTTAGTCATCAGAGAAATGCAAATCAAAACAACTCTGAGAGTCCATCTTAAGCCCACAAGTCACAATCCCAGAGAACTTAGACAACAATGAGGACCCTAAGAGAGACTTACAGAGATTTAATCTACAAGGGAAGTAGAAAGTAGAAAAAGATAAGATCTCCTGAGTAAATTGGGGGCATGGGGACCTTGGGAGAGGGTTGAAGGGGAGGAGAGAGGCAGGAAGGGGAGCAGAGAAAAATGTAGAGCTCAATAAAAATCAAAACAAAAAAACCCAAAAAACTGCTATTCTCCTGACCCTCGGCTACTCTCTTGATCTGGCCATTATTAAAGGACTCTTGTAGTTTTCATTGGCTTAATTAAATGAGCCTGGTTGTCGGTAACTACGTCGTAAGGGTCATTTCACCATCCAGCACCCGCCTCTTTAAGTTGTTAGAATGACAGGTGAGGGCTACCTGGCCTTTCTGGATCAGTTTCAGGTAAAGAAACAAGGGGTCGGTGGGTGCTGTCAAATGGCATTCTGGGGAGTGTAGTCCCGACAGGGAACTGTACCGCCTCCCCCTAGCCCCACTTCGCCGTGAGTGGTGCTTAAAGGCGGAAGTACTAATCCTTTTTCCGCAAACGTCTCTCAAGGGTGCGCTCAGAGGGCGTGGTTCCCACGGCCACATCGGACTGGTCCTCAGTATCTGGGCATGAGCACTAGGTGCTGTGCGGTGCACGTTCGCCAGGTCTTCTGGGAATTGTAGTCCAAGGTTCTGGCCGTCCGAGGGCAGTAGCTGCCGTCTGAGGTCCCAGGGAGGATGGATCCCGGGGCGGACGCGGAGCCGCTTGCGGGCCTGGTCTGGTCGTCAGCCTCGTCGCCGCCGCCGCCGGGTTTCAGCGCAGTGAGCGAGGGGCGGGCAAGGGCGGCGGGAACGGGGCAGGGAGGGGACGAAGCCCCGCTGACCCGCTCGACCCGCAGATCACCTCTACCGTGGAGGGCGCGACCGCCAGTTTCGGCCGCGGCTTCGCGCAGAAGGCCGGCTACTTCCTGTGCCTGAGCCCACTGGGCAGCCTGAAGGTGAGCACAGGCATCCGGAAGCCTGAACCTGAGCCTTTCCCGACCCTTCCCCTGCCCGCTGACGTCCCTGACCCTCCTCCACCTGCTCCCTCTCCTACTCCTAGAACCCTCAGGACAGTGTGGTAGTGGACATGCAGATCGTGATGGACAAGGGCCCCCTGCCGTCTGGCTTTTCTACCGTCAACGACTCTCTAGACGCCAGTAAGATCCGTGGACCCATGGGAGAGCGACAGGCACAGGGAGAGGCTGTGTGGTACCAAATATGACCTAGCTGGGCAGAGAGGCACAACCTGTCAGTGCAGAACTTGGGAAGCTGAGGTAGGAGGATGGTGGGGAGTTCAAGTCCAGCCTGGACTACAGAGTGAGATCTTGTCTCATCGCACTACTCCAAAAATAAATAGTTGACACACACCTGCCGTGTCAGCTCTCGGGCTGAAGGAGGAGGATAGCCGTGACTCTCAGCTTCCCCTGAGAAGTGGAGCACGGTGGAGCGAAACCGTCTCAGAACAAACAACAACCCCACCGCCTTCCTGACCTGGTCACTGCCGCTTGCCCTCTGCTTCTGTGGCTGAGGGAGTCCTCGCCATTCTCTTTTCCTTTCCAGGCTCTTGCACAGCGAGTCCGCCGGAAATGGCTTTCCCTGTTCTCTGCATAGCTCAGCCTTCCCTCCTCCTGTCCCCTGCCTGACCCAGCTTTCCACCTACCTCCCCGATGGTGCTTGGTTCTCAAGGTGTCTTTAGTGACTCAGGCTAGGCTGCTCTGCAGAGGTCAGGTCAGTGTGCAGACAGCAGGCTTCCGCACTTCGCGCTTCTCCTACCCTCCTTTGGCTGCTGTTTCTGACGGACCTGTTTCGTTGGTTGGGAGGAGCAGGGTCTCAGTGTGCAGCCCCAGCTGGCCTGGAACCGCAGTCCTCTCCTTGGGGATCCTGTCCAGCCCCTGGCAGCTGTCTCAGCCTGCTGGCTGTGGGGCTGGGGCTCTTTATTGAGGCAGGACGATTGCTTCCAGTTCAAAGGCACTTTGGGCTCTGTGGTGAATTCCAGGGCAGCACAGACTGCAGAGTGAGACAGGGCTGGTGCAATAGCTCAGCGAGCAGGGTTCTCACTTAATGTGCATGGGGCCTGGCTCCATCCCCAGCACCAAATAGACTAGGCACGCCTTCCTGCATCAGGAGGCCATCCTCAGCTACATAATGATTTTGAAGCCAGCCCGGGCTGCATGAGACTCTATCTCATGAACACACACAAAAAAATACATATAATATAAAATAGCCTTCCTGACTCCATGCAGCACACACAACAACCTTGTGCTAGATTTTTTTGTTGTTGTTGTTTTTTCGAGACAGGGTTTCTCTGTAGCTTTGGAGCCTGTCCTGGAACTAGCTCTTGTAGACCAGGCTGGCCTCGAACTCACAAAGATCCACCTGCCTCTGCCTCCCGAGTGCTGGGATTAAAGGCGTGCGCCACCACCACCCGGCTAGATTTTTTTTTTTAAAGAGCAGTTGTTGTGACCCCCCTTGGGTTACAGATCAGGGAAAGTGAAGTTGGGGTGCCAAAATAGATACTCCACTGTTGATTCCACAGCCACCCCACAAATATTCAGCAAAGGTCAGTCTGCTTCAATGATTCTAGTGTGATCCCTCCTATAAGTACACCATTTATGATTTAAGCAGCTGCCCGGTGTTGCCCCTAAACACTATGGTGAGCATCGCTGGGTGCTCCCCTCCCTGCCCTGCTCCCCTCTCTCACTCCCCTGCCCCCACTCCCAGAGGCCTCTGTGTCCAAGAAGAAACGCATGTGTGTGAAGCTGATGCCCCTGGGGGCTGCCGACATGGTTGTGTGTGACGTGAAGCTGAGTGGGAAGACCAAGACAGTGCCTGGATACCTGCGAGTGGGGTAGGGCGAGCACCCCATCCTGGAGCACCCGCCCCTGCCACTTCCCCTCCAGATTTTAGCCTCTTTCTCCTCTGCATGTGGGGATGGGGATCTTATGGGTCCCCAGGACCCTTTCAGCCCCAGCTTCACAGAGCATTGGCTTCCTCCCTGCCCCACCCCCTTGCTCCAGGGACATGGGTGGTTTTGCTATCTGGTGCAAGAAATCCAAGGCCCCAAGGCCAGTGCCCAAGCCACGCACTGTCAGCCAGGATATGCAGGGCCTGTCGCTGGACCCACCCAAACAGCCGAGGTGAGCCTCAGGTACCCTGGTGGGCAGGTGGGCCAAGAGGACGACTTCCAGCCTGACTGAGGTCGCTGTCTCTTGCTCCCCAGCAAAAGCAGCCACCCTGAGCGGACGCTGTCCAGACTAGGCTCCCGAGCATCCACTCTGCGGAGGAGTGACTCCGTCTATGAAGCGTCCAGTCTCTACGGCATCTCAGGTGAGCACAGAGTGGAGACACTACAGCCTTTGGTGGGAGCTGTGACTGTCCCAAGAGTGTGCCCTGGGGACCTCTCCCTGGCCCTCCCACCAAGCTTTTATTTATTTATTTATTTTTCGAGACAGGGTTTCTCTGCAGCTTTAGAGCCTGTCCTGGAGCTAGCTCTTGTAGACCAGGCTGGTCTCGAACTCACAGAGATCCGCCTGCCTCTGCCTCCCAAGTGCTGGGATTAAAGGCGTGCGCCACCACCGCCCGGCCCAAGCTTTTATTTTTAATATTTATTTTTAATTTTATTTGTATGCGTGTTTTGCTTGCATGTGTGCCTGTCTGCTGAGTGTGTGTGCATTGCCCTGGGAGGGGCAGAAGAGGGGGATGGATCCCTTGGAATTGGAGTTAAAATGAGTTGTAAGCTGACACGTGGGTGGTGGGAATCAAATCTGGGCTCTTAACTGCTGACCGACTCCAGCCTCCAAACTGAAATTTTCTCCCTTGGTTGAGGGGTGGGATGGCTGGGGCCTCAAGCTCTGCAGGTGCTCAGGGCAGAACCCAGGGTGTGCTGCATGACCACCCTGGGGTGACATTAACAGACTTCTCCAAGGAGGGCCCCACACAGAGGGCAGTGTTCCGGAGTCCATTAGGGAGCTGGTGGGTTTATTCCGCGTGAGTTCCAGGAGTACATGGGACCCGGAAGCTGTAGTTGCAGTCAGACTGATCCACTGTGGGAATCAGCCTATGCTCTGTGGGTAGGCAGGGTCGTGAGGGGGGCTGCAGGGTGTTCTGGGTCCTCCTCAGCCTCCTGGGAATTTTCATTGCAGCCATGGATGGGGTTCCTTTTACACTGCACCCCCGATTCGAGGGCAAGAGCTGCGGGCCTCTGGTGAGTCAATGTCCCTGGGATGGGGAGCTCTCGCCAGCTTCTGTTAACGGGGATGTGACATTTTTGTTGCCATATGACCCAGCACAGTGACCACGACTGAGTGGGTGAGGGGAGAGACCAGGGGATTCCAGAGTAGAGATGTGGGGAGTCGGATGAGACCCAGGTCCGTGTTTGTGGGGGTAAGTCCTGAAAGATGGGAGAATTAGGGCTGGGTATGGTGGTGCCCTCGTCACCCCAGCCCTCGGGGTCATCCTTGGCTACACAGTGAGTCTGGACTACATGAGCTGCCATCTGAGAAGTTGGGGGCATGCTTGAGATGGCTCAGCCGGTAAAGGCGTTTGCCACCAAGCCTTACCGTAACCCAGTTCCCGGGTCTCACCAGGCCACGGTGAGTGTGTGTCCATGGAAGGCACACGGCACCGCCGAGTGGGATTCCGGCTCACGCTCTCACTTCTGTCCTCTAGAACTTGTCTGCCTTTGGGGACCTGACCATTAAGTCACTGGCAGACATTGAGAAGGAGGTAGGTGCAGGGGTGCACGAAGTGCTGAGGCCCCACCCCGTGTCCTCAGGCCCCAGGCACCCCAACTCCTCAGTCACTCCCAATGCGCCCCTCCAGTCCTCAGCGCCTCCTGCAGCCCCCCCCTTTCCTCTCCCCAGTATAACTATGGCTTCGTGGTGGAGAAGACAGCAGCTGCGCGCCTGCCCCCCAGCGTCTCATAGTCCCTGACTCGGGTGCTCCCTGCCTGCCACCTGCTGGCTGATACCCAGCCTTGCAGCGCAGCCCGGCCGCTTGGAGATAGGGTCTCCTGCCTAGAGATGCAGGGGCGACCTGGACGGCGTTTTCTCTTCACTTGTCAAGTCTTGTGTTTGGAGACTGCACATGCGCCAACACTAAACAGTTCCTGGTACCCGCCATGTGTAGTCTTTTGTTTTCTTTCTTTGAAGATTTATTTCTAGTGTGTGTGTGTGTGTGTGTCGGGGGGTGGGGGGTGTTCTTGGAAGCCAGAAGAGGGCATGGAATCCCCTGGAGCTCCCTGACATGGGTGTTGGCGACTGAACTCTCCTCCTCTGCAGGGCCTTTATGTTATTTATGAGATCAGGGTCTCGAGGAGCACAGACTGTTCGAAAACCCGCCGGGCAGCCCAGGGTGATCTTCGAGCTCTACCACACATGGTCTGTGTGGCGGTCAGCCTGGAACCAGGTTTCGTTCTTGTGCATGCCAGGCATGCCCTCTGCCAGCTGAGGTGCAGCCTCAGCCTTAGGATTTATTTTTAAATGTATTTTAAATTTTGGAGTTTTCTGGAGATTGGTTTTGTGCAGCCCATCCCGAATGACCGTGAACTTAAATTATTTTCTAAAATTTTATGTGCATTCGTGCTCGCCTCCTCACATTTGTGTGAGTGTGTCAGGAGCCCCGAACCTGGAGTCACAGACTGCTGTGCGCTGCCGTGTGGGTGCTGGCGATTGAACCTTGGCTCCTGGAGGAATGGTTAGTGCTCTTAACCCGAGCCATCTCTCTGGCCCCAAACTTAAACAGTTTTAACTTTTATTTATTTGTGGGGAGAGGGATTCCTGAGTGCCATGTGCATAGGGCAGAGGACAGTTTCCAGGAGTCAGTTCCCTCCTGCTGTGTGGCTGTCTCTCTGAGGCTCCCTCTGCTGAGGAAGGAAACAGCTCAGTCCCTAAACTGACCAGATGCTCTAGGCCTCATTCCCCCCAAGTGTGTATAATATAAGCTGCTGAGAGTGGCTCAGACAAGCTGAGTGTCCTGGAAAGGACCCCAACCTATGTGGGGTGGGTCTACTGATGCAGCTGTTTGTGAATCATTTCTGATCCTGTAAGTGATTCAAATAACTTATTGTTTTCATCAAGCTGATACTGGTACTGGTTTGTGGTCAGTTCCCCATCTGGAATCAGTAGGTATGAGTTTATCTCCTTAGGTAGGGTCACACAATGCCCTCTGCCATGTGGGCTCTGCCAGGCTTGGCCGCAAGCGCCTTTTCCTGATGAGCCCTGCCGCCAGTCCTCTTTGGAGACACCTTGGAGTTTACCCACAGAAACAACAATCGTCACTTCATAATAAGAGCCCTGAAGACTGGCAGTGCTTAAAAACCAAGCTGCATACTTTACAGCCTTGCAAAGTGGGCTCTGAGCCTAGAGTAGTAGGTGGGGGACATTTGATCACACTGTGAACCCCAAATTTGCATTTGCATTAATTAAATAAATTAACCTTGGGTCAGGAGAAGAACACTGTCTTTGGGAGATGCCATCAAGGACAGAAGGTTAGCTAGGTGCTACTCCACCTCTCTGAGCTAGCAGGTTTTCACCCCAGCCTTTGAATCTCGAGTCTTGTTTGTAAATATAACAATAGAGATTTAGTTAAAGCTACCTTTAGCAGCAATGACAGAGCCAGTGCCTATGGGAACAGAATTCCTGCCACGCTGCAACCTGAGCAGCCAGGCTGCTGCCAGAGAAGCAGGCCGGTAACTGAGGAGTCGCAAATGCTGGCTGCAGTGGTTAACAATTAATAATTAAGGTGCAGCCCCTGTGCTGGTTAGTGCAGCAGGCAGATGTGCAGGTAGTCTGAAGACTAAACCCTGCCGCGAGACTCGCACCCCAAAGGCTCAGGATGGTGTACTCTGACACGCCATCTAGACCTTTATTTGAATTAACTTGCGCACGTGCATGCCAGGACCCTTGGAGGCCAGAAGAGGGCACCAGATCCTTTGAAGCTGGAGTTACAGGCAGCTGTGTGCCACTGGCCTTGGGTACTGGGAAGAGAGCATGGGTCAGTAAATGCTCCTAATGGCTGAGCCATCCCTCCGGCCCCATGTCTGAACCTTGTGCCCTCCCCCTGCCTTTGTTTCTTTTTCTGAATAGAGACCATACTTGCTGCCTCTCTGTCTCACACCTTGAGCATTTTGAAGCTTGACAGGCATGACCCTGGGGCCGCTAGCTCTTCATGGTTGTCAGCTTGAGGCATGGGTGAGGAGAAGCAGCCCGACCTGCGCTGGCATGGGGCACCTTTGGAAACAAGCCCTCAGGTTTCGTCTGATGTTGGAGAGGCACGCAAAGCGTCTTTGTGCTTAGAGCTCCAGCCTTTCTGCAGGACGCCTGGGGTCAGCAGCAGCAACTCTGTGGGGCCTGCAGCTCAGTGGCCGGAGTGATGTAGAGTGAGTTGGGTGTGTGGCACATTGGGAGAGAGAGGCAGGATGATCAGGAGTGCAATGCCATTCTTGACTACTGTAGACCAACCTATGCTTCAAGAGAGCCTGCCTCAAAAATAAAAAAGTAGGAGGGTGGGGGCTGGAGAGATGACTCAGCAGTTCAGAGCACTGGCTGCTCTTCCAGAGGACCTGGGTTCAATGCCCAGCAACCACATGGCAGCTCATAACTGTCTATAATTCCAGTTCCAGAAGATCTGATACCATCACACCAATGCACATAAACTTAAATAAATTATATAAAAAGGTCATGTTTATTTTTTTAAAAAGTAGGCTCGGTGTAGTGGCACACACCTTTAAACGGTGGGTCTGTGAGTTCAGGCTACATAGTTCCAGGACAGTAAGGGCTTTGTAGAAAGAACCTGTCTCAAAAAAAAAAAACCCAAAAAACAAAAAATCAATAAATAAAATAATTTTAAAAATAAAGAAAAAAGCCGGGTGGCGGTGGCGCACGCCTTTAATCCCAGCACTCGGGAGGCAGAGGCAGGCGGATCTCTGAGTTCGAGGCCAGCCTGGTCTACAAGAGCTAGTTCCAGGACAGGCTCTAGAAACTACAGGGAAACCCTGTCTCGAAAAACCAAAAAAAAAAAAAGAAAGAAAGAAAGAAAGAAAGAAAGAAAGAAAGAAAGAAAAAAGCTCAAAGGGGAAAAGCAGTCCTGTGCAGAACCCACATGCACACAGGAGGGGCCATACCAGCTTGTTCCAGATCATCGGGGAGGTCACAGGAGATTTAGGAACACAAACACATTTTCCTCCAGCACTCATGGCTTCAGCCAAGCAGACGGCAGATACTGCATGAAAGTGGGTGCTATTTGCCACACTTAGACTGAGGCAGGAGGATCAACCCCAGTTCCAGCAGGTCTGTGAAGGATTAGCTCCCTCAAACCGTTCTGGCAAGATGAGACCCCTGGACTGTATGGTTAACAGGGGTGTGGGGACCCCATAACTGCACAGAGAGTCCCTGTTGTTGTAGGGCAGCCATCAGAGAAGACTGCTCGGACATTGTTTAAGCCAATAGAAAGTCTTTACTAGTTGGCTTGTGACTACCCTGGGTGTTCGGGGTCCACTGTAACCCAGCCCTTTTTTCAGGGTGAGCTTTGAAGCACAAAGCTATGTCCTGGGTTGGCAATGCTTCAGTTGACAAGAACAGTCGGCCAGAAGGGGAGCTGCAGAGGTCAAGAGCAAGGTTGGCACATTTGGAGGCTCTCCCAGAACTATGGACTTTGATGGGTTAGGTTATTGTTTTATTTTCAGCAGGTGGTGCTGTCTGTGCTGAGTTTCATGGCCTGAGTGGTACTTCCATCATGGAGTCAGTTGTGCTAAATTCTGCGACCTGTTATATCCTTCAGTTAACTTTCCACACTATGGATACTAGTGCCTCCTGAGCCACCCGCCCCCCAGCCGCCATGTAGGATTGGGGCAGAACACACTGAGAAGCATACATGGGAGGGAGGGGAGCTCTCAGGAGCTGACCAGCGACCCTCCCCTCCAGTGCTCTTCTGAGGGACTGCCACCAGCCAGCAGGCTGGATCCCAGGGTCTCCTGAGCACCATGATAGCTCTGATGAAGATGGTGACCGTAGTTAAAGAGGCCAGAGTCGGCACAGGACTGTCAAGGCTGTCCAGTCCGTCAATGTGCACTAGACCTGGACACGGGGATCGCTGTGGGGCTGCCCTGATCCTACCTGCTGCTGTGGGGCTGCCAGGTCCTGCCCAGGCTGCTGTGGCGCCAGCCACCAAATCTGATTTCGCTTGGAAGCAAAAGCCATTTGTTCTCCCTGGTCACCTTCCCCGCTGTCCCAGAAACATCCAGGATCTCTTTTCAGAGCATCTGCGGTGATCAGAGGCCTCCAGCGACCTGTGCTTGGCCTTGAGTCACAAGGAATCAGTGTGCTCTCAACCACACCCCTCGGTATTTGCCAAACTTCCGGTCTGACAGCTGGGGTCCCACAGAGCCTGCCTGGGACACACAGCTCGGTGTGGCTACAGCAGGAGACTCCCCGCACCCCACCAAGTCAAAAGCCCCAATGTGCTCCCAACTTCTCTGAGCCTCAGTTTCCCCATTTTAGCAATAAAATGTCTTCTGTTCCCCACCTCTTGTGGCCAAACACTGTTGTTTGGTTGGTTGGTTGGGTTTTTATTCAGTCTGCTTGAATCTCATGTAGCCCAGTGACTAACTCACTATGCACTCAAGTGAAACCTTGGATTCCTGCTGGGTTCTCCTGCCTCATCTTCTGACGGGCTGGGAGGTTCATTGCCCAATCTGTTTATGAACACATAGCAATCCTCCTGCTTCAGCCACCTGAGTGCTGTTATCACAAATCTACATTACCTTGCTTGGCAGCATGGACGATTTTGTTCCTTTTTTTTAGTCAGGGCTCACTAGGTAGCCCAGGTTGGGCTTGAACTTGCAGCAATCCTCCTGCCTCGGCCACATGACACTGTGAGGTGAGCCTGTGTAGAAAGTGACTGGGGATGACTTAGCCAGGTGTAGTGGCCAGGTGTAGTGGTGTACACACTCTCTGAGGAAGCCTGGGCTACATAAGACCTTGTCCAAAAACAAACAAAGAACCAACAACAAAAACGGAGGGAAATCAAGAGAGAGAGAGAGAGAGAGAGAGAGAGAGAGAGAGAGAGAGAGAGAGAGAGAGAGAGAACTGAAAGAAGGAAACAGACAGAAACTCAAGTCTTTAAAAGCAAGCCAAGCCCCAGTCATGACTGTTGGAGGAAGGAGCCACATCCTGGCACACCCAGATCAGGTGTCTCCCAGCAGGCCTGGCCCGGACAGTCCCACGGCTGAGACTGAGCCAAGCCATCATGGATCCTAGTTCTGCTTCCAGGGCAGTGCCCACAGGGAGGGCAGTGCCCATAGAGAGGGCAAGTCTCAGCTTCAGCCTTCAGCAGACTCTCCCGTCAGAGCCTCGGAGAATATTCTAGGTTTGAGAAGAGCAGACCAGAGGAGGGAGAAGCCAGTGAGGGCCTAGGGTGCAGCGATTCACAGGGTCCTGAGGCTTGGGGGGGGGGGGTGCAGCAGCAGGAGTTAAGGCCGTTGTTGACTACGCTGAGTGTTCCAGGACAGCCTGGGCTATATAAAACCCAGTCTTAAAAACCAAAGGCAACAAAGCAAAGCAAGCCGCCAGCTGAGTTTATTCCTGGCTCTGTACCTTCAGGAAAGGGGTGGAGCCCTCTGGGCTGAGTGGGCCTCAGCGGTTCCCTTAGGAAACAGTCACCTGCTTCCACACAAGTGCCAGCAACAGATCCAGAATCACCTTGGAGACCGGCCTCCGGGCATGTGAGGGTACAGTCTCTAGGCTGCTTAGCTTAGACGGGTCAGCCCATCCTGAATGTGGGAGCAGCCCAAGGCCTGAGCGACCCAAGGCAGCATTCATCTCTCTCTGCTTCTGACTGGGCCAATGTGACCTGCTGACTCTCACCAGGACAAGCCCTTGCTCCCCATGTGGATTGTATCAAGGTACTTTATCACAGAAGGCAAGTGAGCCAGGAGTAGGGTTAGGCATGGAGCTCGAAGCAGAAGAAGCCTCTTCTTTCTTAAGTGGCTTTTGTTAAATAGGCAGAGCAACATACAACTAAGACACATGGTTAATATGTACTGCGGGTCTACTGTGTGCAGCTTCTCCTGTCTGTTACAGATAAGGAAACTGAGGCACAGGAGCGAGACCCACTTGAGCTCATGTTGAGACTCCAGCCATCCCTGAAAGCTCCTGGCCTTGGGCTGCTCTGAGCGCCTGCGAATTTCAAATGTCCACAACTCCCCAGGGAGTGTCGGGAAGTGGAGGTCTAAGACTTGAGCCTTCTTCCAGGAACATGGGAGTGGAGTCTCAGGACCTGGGAGCCAGTCCAGGCCCCGATGCTCAAGAATGAGGACCTTGGTGAGTCACAGCCCCTACTGAAGCCTCTGGCTCCTCATCTGTTGAATGGATAGAGAGTCACTGAGAGTCAGAGCCCAAGCCCACCCTCCCTCTCATCTATAGAAGAACCTCTTCTGTTTACATCCTCAGACTCCCCTGGACCAAGGTCTGGTTGTGGTTAAGGTCTGCCCAGTGAGATGCAAGCAGAAGGCCCCAGGTTTCCAGGCCTTCAGAATACCTATCCCCCTGGCCTTTGTCACCCCTTAGCAAGAAGGAAAAGCTGGAGCATCGGCAGCTGTTTTGAATCAGGAGGCAACTTTGACATAAGTCAAGGATTCCATAAACTCAGAGGGAAGAAGGCCCATGGCTGCAAGAGCCGAGCTGACCTATCTCTGTGGTATCATCGTCTTGTCCTCTTGCCCTGATTCCTAGTTCACACCAGCGTGGTGTCCTTTCCCGTGTCCAATGGCCTGTGGCCCAGCATGCTATGCATCTCATGAGCAACTCCAGCCAATTGTGTCTGGGGTTGGGGAGAAGCAGGCAGACTGCCTTCCCTGGCTCTCCCCAGGACTCTGGATGTGATACCAGTGGTCATGGGCCCAGGGGGGTCCCCAGGTTCCCTGGACAGAGCATAGAGGGTCTTGCCATGGGTACCCTGCTGGGGCTGAGCCCTGCAGCCAGTTTTGGAGTCTTCTGAAGGCCGGGCCGGCTCATCTTCAAACGCTGGTGGGGACAGCTCGTGGAGACCCCGGCGAGTGGCCCGAAGAGCCCGGAGTAGGGTGTGAGTCATTACCGTCACCAGGACCAGGGCACCTGAACCCAGGATAGATGCAGCCGCTGCCCCTGCCTCGATCTCGAAGAGCAGCAGGGTATAAATGGCCAGTGCTGAGAAAGGAATGGCTCACTTAGTCACTCAACAAACATTTGCTCTCTGAGCCCTTGGGGGAGACCCCTCGAACACACAGAACCCTGGGCCAGAACAAGCAGGTGGGTCTAGGGAAGCCCTATCACCTTCACATCCATTTCCAGACAAGGAAACCAGCTAGGTGGTGGCGCACGCCTTTAATTCCAGCACTCAGGAGGATCTCTGTGAGTTTGAGGCCAGCCTGCTCTACAAAGTGAGTTTCAGAATAGTCAGGGCTATATAGTAAGACCCCACCCTCAAAACAAAGAAACAAACAGCAAAAATGAGTAGACACACAGCTCTGTGGTTAAGAGGACCTTGGTTTGGTTCCCAGCACTGCACAATGGTTCCTGGGATTCTGTTCTGTGCTCAGGTATCAAGCAAGCAGGCACACAGACAGATGAGCAGACAAAACACCTATAAACACTGGGTGGGGAGGGGGGCACCCCAAAGCCTCCCAGCCTGGAAGAACACAGATGCGATTTTACTAGTTACTTTTTTGCATTTTCACTGCATTTGTTCACTGTGGATGTGCAACATACCGTAACAAAGTGCATGTGACATCAGGGAACACTTTGGGGGAAGACTCTGGAAGTGTGGGTCCCAGGAACTGCTAACAGTCATCAGTGAGCCAGTCCTGAAAATGGGGCTTCTGATTTTAAAGATTTGTCCCCCCCCCACCCCCGTGCGTGTGCACATTATAAGTGCAGGTGCCCATGGAGGCCAGAGGAGGCTGTGAGCTGCCTGACATGGGTGCTGGGAGCCAAACTCGGGTCCTCTGGAAGAGCAGTAAGCACCCTTAACCGCTGAGCCACCTCTCCAGCCCTTTCTGGGGGAGGCACCTCAGGGTCCAGAATTGTCTAGTGTGCCCTGGATCCCAGGTTCCAGCTACAATGTGGTTAAAGCAAAATCAAGTCCTTTCAGAGTCCTTTCAGAGCTCTACTCAGTGTGTAGAGCGCTTGCTTGGCATGCATCAGGTCATTCAGCACCAAATGAACGGGTGTGGCTTTGCCTATCATCCCACACTGTGGAGGCAGGGGGATCAGGTTATCCCTGGCTACATAGACAGTTTGAAACATGAGACTGTATCTACATGTCTGGGCTACGTGAGACTGTCTAAAACACAAATTTAAAAAAAGCAAAAGTCAAAACAGGAAGGGGTTGGGAGCTGGGGGATGGCTTGGAGGCTAAGAGCATTGGTTGCTCTTACAGACGATCTGGGATTGGCTCCCAGAACCCTTGAATTTCAGAACTGCCCAAGCTGCAGCTCCAGAGGTCTCTATGGTCTCTGACCTCCGTGGGCACTGCACACACAGACACCATGCACGCCTGTGCTCCCAAGGATTGGGAAGTGAAAGCAAGGTTGGAAGTTCAAGGCCAGTCTTGGCTTACAAGGCCACTTCCAGGCCCACCTAGCCTACATGATAAATAGTAATAATGAGTATTAAAGGAGAATCCACTGTCCGTTTGAAGCATCAGGGACACTCATCACTCTTGATTGATGCGGAAACTGAGGCACAGAACATATCCCAGAGAAAGAGTGGAGCAACTGCCTGAACTCACGCTGACTGGCCCGAGACCTGTGTGCACCCACACCCGACCTCTGCCCCCACACACCTGCTAAGTAGACGGAGGCCCCACAGCAGAACAGGCCAAGTGCAGAGTGCCGGAGGAGACGGCAGTCATAAAGAAACCAGTCTGACCTGAAGAGGGGCGACAGGAAGAGGGACAGTGACCCAGTGACACCATGCCAAAGTCTAGAGGCTGCGACCCTCGCCCTTCCACCTGTACCCACATCCACCCACCTCTCCATCTGTGCACCCACTGCGGTCCCACGAGCATCAAGGGGCCATGATAAAAGAGTCAACGTGGGACAAGCAGGGCATCTCACCGCATCCCCACGGTTCCATGTGGAGTCGCCTACACCTGCACCCCTGAGCTCAGGGGCCTGAGCAGGTGACCCCTGGCCAGGCTGCGGCAGTCTTGCCCTTCCTAAACCCCGCCTCGGGGCTGGGGTACAGCTCCGATGATTGGCATGTGCCCCCGGGATGCACCCTAAGCACCAGCGCGGGAAGCAGCGGGAGGCAACGGTGCGCACTCTCGAAACCTCAGTTTGCAGGTAGAAGTGGTGGCGTCCTACCTGCCCGGCCCCGGGCCGCGTGCCAGCTCGGCGCCCAGGTGTCCGCAGAGCGCGGCGAGTAGCAGGCAGCCAAGCCCTAGTACTTGCGCCAGCGCGGCCAGAGCAGTAGCCAGCGGCAGCAATGCCCCAGCCGCAGCTTCCGGTAGCCCCGCGTCGGGGTCCAGCTCCGCGACGGTGCGCACACCTCGCAGCTCGGCACGCCCCGCCTGGAGCTGGAACAGCAGCTGTGCAGCCAACACGACCAGCACAGCGGCTGGGATGCCTAGCAGGGTCATCGCGGACAGTACCCGGCCTCCGTACGAGCGACCCATGACGCGGGCCAGGGGTGGCGAGAAGGCGCAGGTAGTGAAGGCGCCTGCAGGCCTCCGGGGATCTTGGGGTGAGGATGGGGCGCCACGGGGGCCTCTGGACAGGGTTCCCGAGTGCTGGTCCCGTGGAAGACGCGCGAAAACTTGGAAGAAAGTGTTTTCTACTCCGCACCGGGCGCGGGCGCCGCCTCCAGGTGGGTGGCGCCATGCTGGGGGGTGGGGAGTAGCAGGGGTGGGAGGGAAGGGGGTCAAGAGGGCGAAGCCGTAAGAGCCAGAGGGGCGGGGCCTGCTGCTGAGGGGCGTGGTTAAGGCAGAGCCGAGGAGGCTGTCTTAAGAGGACGGGGGTCAGGGGCGACCCAGCAGCGGGAGCTGAAGGGATGGGTCTTCCACGTGAGCAGTCCGGAGTGGGGCAGGGCCTGGCTCCTGTGGGGGGAGGGACCAGAAAAGAGGATCTTGCAAGGCAGAGCTAGGAGGGCTCCAGGCGCTGGGGCGGAGAGGTGGAGTCTAGTTGGTCGGGGAACACAGGTGGGTTGGTCTTGGGGCATTTCCTGCACGAGGACAGGTCTGAGAAAGGAAGCGGAGGGGTGGGGCAGGGGCGGGGCCTCCCGGATTGTCCCACCCTAATGGGCGGGTTTAAGGCTTGGGGAAGTGGGCAGGGCCCAGGAGGCAGACGACAACTGCGAGTTGTTGGGGGCGGGCAGCCTGGTATTCATAGCTAGTTCTAGGCCAGTTAGAGCTACATAGAAAGACGCTGCCTCAAAATAAGAAAAATTGTGGAAGGGGAGCTGAAGAGATGGCAGGAGACGGAGCTGACAGGGACACAGGCAGTGTTACAGAGCCCGAGGATGGAGATATGGGAACCCACAGGATGCCCAGGTTTGAAAACTGGACCTTTGGGTGCAATGCAGACAGGTGCTTCCCCATCATCCTGAGCATCGGGCTTCTGGCACATGTGTATGAGTGCCTTGTCTACATGTATGTCTGTGCGTGATGTGCGTGCCAGATACCTGTGGAGACCAAAAGAGGGAGCCATTTGCAGACGGTTGTGAATCTCACACCCCCTGAGCTGTCTTACTACACTAACTGTGTATAGATGTGATCAAGGTGGGTACATCAACGCAAGCTGTCACCGTTGTAATCCAGAGGCTTGGGCGGGGGACTGCAGGCACTCAGAAGGCAGTCTGACTTGGAAGACATTATCTTTAAAAGTAAACAGAGGGGCTGGAGAGTTGGCTCAGTGGTTAACAGCACCCCAGGTCTGTTCCCAGCGTGCAGCTGCTTGGAGCTGTGGAGCCAGGAGACCCACACCTTCTGTCTCTGGTCTCCTTCACTCAGATGCACACATGCTGCCTGAAACATGTAATGAAAATTAAGTTGGGCAGTGGTGGCGCACACCTTTAATCCCAACACTTGGGAGGCAGAGACAGTGAATCTCTGAGTTCAAGGCCAGTCTGGTCTGAGAGCAAATTCCAACACAGCCAGAGCTACACAGAGAAACCCTGTCTCAAACAAAAACACAAATAAATAAATCTTAATAAACAAAATGCAAAGAGTACCTAGATATAGCTGTGTGATAGATATGTGTATGTCGGGCTCCTGTTCCAGTGTGCAAGTGTGTTGTGTGAGCTGGTGGGGGGGCTGTGTGTGAGCCTGGCGGGGGGAGGGCTGTGTGTGTGAGCCTGGGGGGGGGCTGTGTGTGTGAGCCTGGCGGGGTGGGGGGCTGTGTGTGTGAGCCTGGCGGGGGGGGCTGTGTGTGTGAGCCTGGGGGGGCTGTGTGTGAGCCTGGCGGGGGAGGGCTGTGTGTGTGAGCCTGGGGGGGCTGTGTGTGTGAGCCTGGTGGGGTGGGGGGCTGTGTGTGTGAGCCTGGCGGGGTGGGGGGCTGTGTGTGTGAGCCTGGTGGGGGGGGCTGTGTGTGGTACAGGTGAGCAGGAGTGTGTGAGCCTGGCGGGGTGGGGGGCTGTGTGTGTGAGCCTGGTGGGGGGGGCTGTGTGTGGTACAGGTGAGCAGGAGTGTGTGAGCCTGGTGGGGGGGCTGTGTGTGTGGTACAGGTGAGTGGGAGTGCAGCAGCTGCTGTCTTCCTCTGTGGTTGTTTACAGTGAGTCCTTGAGTCTGTCTCTCATAGCCAGCTGTCTTCGTGGGCACTGGGGATTCGAACTCAAGTCCTCATGCTTGCATAGCAAGAACTCTTACCTACCGAGTCATCTCCTGAGCTCCTGTCCATAATTTGGTTTGGTATTTATTAATATATTGTTTTTGTTTTTCAAAACAGGGTTCTCTATGTAGCCCTGGCTGTCCTGGAACTCACTCTGTAGACCAGGCTGGCCTCAAACTCACAGAGAACCGCCTGCCTCTGCCTCCCGAGTGCTGGGATTAAAGGTGTGTGCCACCACCACCCAGCTACTCAAATGGCTACTTTTGAGGAACTGAAATGAAACCTTAATAAAAGTATCCCTGTTTTATTCAGTGGTTTCTAGCACATCTCCCATGCAGCCCCACCCTGCCCAGTTCAGGAACATTTTATCTCTTTAAGAGAGTCCTTACCATCAATCAGTCCCCAGTTTCTTTTGTGTGCTGGCAGCCCCTGCCTGATGTTTGGGACATCTTCTTCCAGGTGACACCTCTTGCAGCTGGCTGCTGTCCCTCTGTACCACATGCTGTAACCTGTGCCAGTGTGCTGTTCCTGTTCGTGGCCAAGCAATGCTCCACTCTGGACATACTGTAACCTGAGCCAGTGTGTTGATAGAAATTGGAGGTGTGTCTACTTTTTGGCAATGTTAGGAATAGTTATATGTAAGTATGGGAGCCCCTCCTTCCAGCAGTGAAGTTCTACAATTCAAATCGCTGATTCCTATGCTAACTCCATTTTCCTGCTCGTGGAACTACAAAACAGGTTCCCATAGCAACTGTACAATTTTGACATTCCCATAAGGAGTGAATGAGGGTTTCTAATTTTCTTTTTTTTAATTATTTATTTTATATGCATTTGTGGTTTTGCCTTCATATATATCTGTGTGAGGGTGTTGGATCCTGTGGAACTGGAGTCACAGACAGTTGTGAACTGCCATGTGGGTGCTGGGAATCGAACCCTGGTCCTCTGGAAGAGCAGTCAGTGTTCAGTGCTCTTAATCGCTGAGCCATCTCTCCAGTCCCTCTAATTTTCTTTTTTAATTAATATTTTAAAATTCCAGCTGGGTGGTGATGGTGCATGCCTTTAATCCTAGCACTTGGAAGCAGAGACAGGCAGATATCTGTGAGTTTGAGGCCAGCTGGTCTACAGAGAGAGTTCCAGGACAGCCAGGGTTACACAGGGAAACCCTGTCTTGGAAAACCAAAATAATAATCATAATAATTTACAAATTCCATTTACTAGTTGTTGTGGGGGACACAGGTGGAAGTTAAGAGACAGCTTAAGAGTAGACTCTTTCCTTGCCCTATGTGGGTTTCCGGGATCAAGTTCAGGCAGTCAGGCTTGGTGGCCAGCAGGCATCCTTATTTGGTCTTGAGCCTCAGTTTCCCCAACTCCTCCAAGTTGGGAATGGAGGCGGGTGAGCTACTTGTGGAGTCACGACTCCTCTGGTTCGTAGCCTTCTCCCCCTAGATAGTCAAATTCTTGCCCCCAGGAAATCTGGCTTGCCAGCTTCTGTGGACGCGCTTGATGCGGGAGCTGGAATTTTAAAATATTAAATTCCTCTCATTTGCACGCACCATCCCAGTTCGACCGTCAGGGGGCAGCGTAAGTAAAGTAAAATCTCTGGCAGGCGGGTCGGCGCTTCTGCAGAGGGCGATGCCTGTCCCGAAGAGTGGCGCAAGACCGAGGCTCCCTCGTTTGCGACCTGGTCTCCTGTAGCCCCAGGCCGACCTAGATAGCTGAAAACAGCCTTGAACTCCGGATCCTTCTTCCGCACACCTCTTTGGGTTTTTTTCCCTCACGTTTTGTTGTTTTGCACAAAACTCAAAATAGTATTTTTGTTCGATATACTCATTTGTAAGTGTGTGGGCGTACACGTGCCACCATGAGTGAGCGGAGGTCAACACTTGCGGGAGTCGGTTCTCCCTTCCGCTATGGGTGTTCCAGGGATTGAAATCGGGCTGTCAGTCTTGACAGCAAGCGCCTTGCCTCACTGAGCCGTCTCGCCTGTCCCGCACCTGAGTTCAGAGCGCCGAAAAACAGGCCTGCGCCACGAAGCCCGGCTGTGGTTTTTGTTTGTTTTAAACAGGGGTTTTGAGGCTGGGGTTCTAAGGGTAGAAAGCTTGCTTAGCATGCACTAAGATCCGGGTACCGAGTCGGGGTGAGGAAACTTGTCTCTCTTTGGCTGCCATGCCAGCTACTCCTTAGGCTGAGGCAGGAGAATGGTGAGTTCAAGGTCAATCTGCGCTGCTGTCTAGGGAACGTCAGGAACACACAGGAGGAGAAGGCTTATCGGAGCTCCGCCCCTGCACCCGGTCCCCCTGGGGGTCACCAGAGCCCTGCCCCTGCACCCGGGTTCCCATGGAAGTCACCAGAGCCCCGCCCTTGCACCCGGGTTCCCATGGGGGTCATTGGAGCCCCGCCCCTGCACCCAAGTCCCCTTGGGGGTCATCGGAGCTCCGCCTCTGCACCCGTGTCCCCAAGGCGGCCATCGGAGCCCCGCCCCTGTACCCGCGTACCTCTGGGGGAGTCACCAGAGCTCTGCCCTTGCACCTGCATCCCCCTGGGGGTGACCAGAGTCGTGGCCGCTCCGGTCGTGGCCGCTCCGGTCCCAGTCCACATCCCGATCCACGCGGTACTTGCGACGGCGCAGGGGCTCGGTGATGCTGCGCGGCACGGGCTCATCCAGATCCTCGGGCTGCAGGAAGCTGCGGTCCAGCAGCTCCGCCGCCTCCTGCCAGTTGGCGAAGCAGGTGGGTCCCAGGCGCTGGATCTCGTCGGTCGCGTCGCTCGTCAGAACGTCCCCGCTTGGCTTGAGCACCACGACAGCCGGCAAACGACGCACAGAGAACCGGCGCCCGAGGTCCCTGCGAGGAACGGGTGTCAGTGCCCTTGCGACTCTTCAGCTCCCGGAGCGCGCACTGCCCCCACGGCCGCCAGGGCGCCCGAGGACCCGCTGGCTCCACAGGGCACTGGCTCGTAGCACCTTCCCCTTGCTGCCTCCTTCCTTTTGGTGTCCACCTGCTGTACGTACGTGTTTTGTTTTCCCCGCTGCCACTGTGAAGCCCTGGGGGCAGGGATTTCAAACAGCCAGGCCACCCAAGGAATGTTCGGGCAAAGTCATGTGAACTGAGGTCTGGACCCCACTCACAGCAAGACCAGAAGCCCTCCTTGCCGCACTCACAGAGCGCAGAAGGCCAGCATAGATTCTCATTATGAAACCATACAGACTGAAATCTCACAGAAATATTTTTCTTTTTCTTTTTTTTTTTTTTTTTTACAGGGTTTCTCTGTGTAGCCTTGAATGAATGTCCTAGATGTCTGTAGACCAGGCTGGTCTCCAACTCAGAGATCCGTCTGCCTCTGCAACCCAGTGCTGGGATTAAGGACGCGCACGACCACTGCCCAGCTCTCAACTGAGGTTCTTAATCCATGATTCCTGGTTAGTTTTTGTTACTGGTGTTTTGTTTTGTTTTTGAGGCCCGAGCTGGCCTCATGTTTATACAGGCAGGGTGGCTTTTGTTGAGCAATTATGAATTAAGGAGCACTCCTTAATTTCAGAATTTAGGAGGCAGAGGCAGGCTGATCTCTGTGAGTTCGAGGCCAGCCTGGTCTACAGAGCAAGTTCCAGGACAGGCTCCAAAGCTACAGCGAGAAACCCTGTCTGGAAACAAAGCCGAAAATAAACAGACAAAAATGACTTGGTATTTATTAAGGGGTAAAACTTACAAAGTCAGGATTCTCTGCTTGACCGATGGATGAAGATCAGATCCAAAGCAAGCCTAACAGCGAAACGGGGCCCAGGGAGAGGAGAGAAGGGCCAGGGATGCCCTTCCGCATCTGGATAAATAGTCTGAGGCCACGCCCCAGTAGGCGGGTAGTTACTAGTTGCAAACCTTCCTGCAGCACTCCTGATCCTCCTGCATGTCGGCATGACTGTGTGTGCCGCCATGCCTGGTTTATGTGGGGCTGGGGTTTGAACTTGGCTTCAGGGCTGCCACACAGCACTCTAATCACTGCGTGTTCTCTGTGTGGTGCCTGCTTCCATGTGTGGTTGAGCATCTCCTGTGTGCAGTGTCTGCAGATACCAGGAGAGGGCGCCAGAGTCCCAGAACTGGAGTTACAGACGGAGTGAGCCTCTGTGTGTGCTGGGAACCGAATACAGGTTCCTGTACCTCTAAGCCTTCTCTCCAGCTTGTTTTTCTGTCACCTCCAGGGTCTCTCTCTCTCTATGTAGCAAGGTGGGCCTCAAATTCCTGATCCTCCCACCTCAGCCCCCCAAAAAATGTGGGTTTGAGAGACTTGTATATCTTATCAGGATGTGTTGAGTAAACTTTGCCCCATATAGCAGGTTCCTCTATGACATTTATAGCTTGTTATTTCTTCCCTGGGGACAGAAATGCTGCTCATGGGGGGAGGGTGGAACCCCTTGGTTGCACAGGGCAGAGAGTGGGTGTCCGAATCCTCACAATGACATGAGGAATGGGGTCCTCATGACCAGATCCTTAAACTTGTGCAAGAAAATCAGTGAAACGGGCAAAAGGTCAGGTAGTCAGCTGCTCATCGCAGACTCCACGGCTCACCTTCCCCGACTCAGTGCAGACTCCAGCCCTGAGGTGGCTCAGTCAGGGCCACCTGGAAGGTTGCGGCTCCAGGAGCATGGGACTGGGTGGCCGCTGCTGCTACACTGAGTCTCTCAGAACTGGGAGGGGACTCAGGGCCTCTGATTCTTATGATGGCAGCACAGATGAGAAGCTGGGTGCGGTGATGCGTGCTTGTCCTCAGCACTTAGGAAGCTGAGGCAGGGTAATTGCTGTGAGTTCCAAGTCAGAACACCAAGAAAAGTTAGAAGGTGGCTCAGAGGGTCAATTATTTGTTAAAGGATAAGGACTTACTGGGTGATGGTGGTGCACGCCTTTAATCCCAGCACTAGGAAAACAGAGGCAGGTGGATCTCTGTGAGTTCAAGGCCAGCCTGGTCTACAGAGTGAGTTCCAGGACAGGCTCCAAAGCTACAGAGAAACCCTGTCTCGAATACCCCCCACACACAAGAAAAGGATAAGGACCTGAGTTCTGGTCTGGACAGCCCAAAAGCAGGGTAGGTTGCCGAGGGCCCCTGGTCCTGTTGACTGTAGGACTAGCCCTGTCTGTGAGCTCAGGACTCCTGTGGGAGATCCTGGCTCCAAGAATCCAGTGAACTGACTGACGTCGGCCTTTATCTCAACACTGGGAACACGGACAGTGCATGTACACAACACATGCTCAAGGACAGGTACACACACACACACACACACTCACACTCACACACACACACTCTCACACACACACACAGTAAACATGAAGGTGCCTGGTGTGGTGACTGTCACCCAGCACTCAGGAGGGCTACATAAGATCCTGTCACACAGTAGCTCTCTCTGACAGGAAACTGGAAGCTCTAAAGTCGACACAGCTCTATAGTCCTCTACCAGTCATCTGCTCACAAACCGTGACTCCTTGCCCAGTGATGGTGGTGGCACATGCCTTCAATCCCAGCATTTGGGAGGCAGAGGCAGGCAGATCTGAGTTCGAGGCCAGCCTGGTCTACAGATGGAGTTCCAGAACAGCCAGAGATACTCAAAGAAACCTTGTCTCCAGAAACCAAAAACCAAGACCAAATAAAAAAACTGTGGCTCCTCCTCCCTGGCTCCCATCCTCCCTGAGCGAGGTGACTCATTTCTCCTGGACTGTGTGTCATTTCCAAGGGGCTGTGGTGCCTGCTCAGAGACCTTCTTCCAGTCGTGCCTCCTTGTGTCTTATAGATCCTGGAGGCGGTTCCTCTCTCTTATTTTTATGTTTCCAGCTTTGTTAGTTTGGGGGCAGGATCACCCTACATGGTTCAGGCTGTCCTCAAAGTCCTGAGAGTCCTGCCTCCACTATCCAGGGTTGAAAATGCAGATGTGGGCCCCACATCTGGTTTATGCAATGCTGTGAATGGAACTACGGCTTCATGGATGCCGTTATAAGCATCCAGTAACTGAGCTACCGTCCCCACCTCTTGTGTTTAGAGCTGGCCTTGGACTTGTAGTAGTCCTCCTGCCTCAGCTCCAAGTACTGAGATGGCAGGCTCCTGTGACTGCCTCTAGCTGCCATCATGAGTTGTCATGTCCTGTTCAGTGGGCTGTGCTGAAAGGGGGATGAACCTCCCCCCCCCCCCCAGCCTTCTGCACCAGTTTCTAGTACTGGGCTAGTAAACACTCGGCTTCCCGTCCGCAGAGGTGCCTTCTTCAGGAAGCCCTCCCTGGCCTTCCCTGGGGTCTCACCTCCTCAGGTCGTCATGGAACGGCAAGAAGAGCCACTTCTCAGGCATGTCCCTGAGGAACAGGTGCTGTTGCTCCTCCGTGGGGTCCTGGGACACATAGATCAGGGCCAGCTGTGCCGCCCGCAGCACGTAGAACTCGTCAGTGAGTCGCACGAAGAAGTCTTTGAGGACGGGGGCAAAAGCCTGGCACTGCGGACAGGACCCGGCGCTGAAGAACAGCAGCACCAGACGGTTCTCCAGACGGCGGCTCAGCTCGGCTTCCGTATCCACCTCATCCTGGTCGCTGTTGTTTCTGATCAAAATGCGGCCAGAGAACAGGGATGCCATGGTAGCAGTGTGTACGGGGCTGGAAACACCGAGGTGGGGGTGGGGAGACACACGGGAGAGGGATAAGGCCAGGAGCCTTCTTCCTGGTTTCCCCTACCCCAGGAATAGGAACCTCAGAAGCCAGATTAGCTGCTAATCCTCCTGTAGGTCAACCTCTACAGGGCCAGCATTGATTTGAGGCGGTGAGGCCTCGTGGACCTTTAACAGAGCCAAGATGCTTGCAAAACAGTCTGTGAGCCCAGCACTGAGACAGGGGGATCACTAAAAGTTCCAGCACACTCTGGGATATGTAACAAAGAGAGAGAGAGAGAGAGAGAGAGAGAGAGAGAGAGAGAGAGAGAGAGAGAGAGAGAGAGAGAGAGAGAGAGAGAGAGAGAGAGAGAGAGAGAGAGAGAGAGGGGGAGGGACTGGGGCGTGGCTTGGGTTGAGCCCCTGCCTAGAGTCCCCCAATGAGGGGCTGGGGGCGTGGTTAAGGGGTGGAGCCCTGTCTAGAATCCCCCCAGTGAAGGTCGGGTGCGTGGTTCAGGGCCTGGCTTTCATCACCTGCTACATATAAAGCAAACAAAACGATCAACTCCAGTAATGAAGGAATATGCTTGACATAACTCCAGCAATTCTTTCTAAGCAAGAATTTGGTAAAAACTGAAATAAATACTGCAGGCTTCTCCCTTTTCTGTCCCCTCTTATCACCCAGACTACATCTGGGAATTCTGAGGTTTCCAGTACCCCTCTTAATTATCGAAATCCACATAAACTTTTCCAAGGGGAGTGTGTCACTCAAGGCGGTTGCGGTCTGTGCTCTGGGCTCGGACACGTTCCTACGAAATACAAAGAAACCTCTGTTGGCCAGGCATGGTGGCACACGCCTTTAATCTCAGCATTTGGAAGGCAGAGGCAGGTGGATCTCTATGAGTTCAAGGCCAGCCTGGTCTACTGAGAGTTCCAGGACAGCTAGGACTACACAGAGAAACCCTGTCTCAAAGAGAGAAAAAAAATCAAGCAAACAAACAAACAAACAAAAAACGAAAAGCAACAAAAAAAGAAACCTTTGTTGTTGTTTTTGAGAAAGGGTCATTTGTAACCCAGGTTGGTGTCAGATTTACTATGTAGCCAAGGTTGACCCTGATCGTCCTGCTGCCCCACAGTGTGAATCCTGGTTTCTGCAAAGACAGAACAAGCACAGAGAAAGGGCAGGAGTTTGGACAAACATTTGTTATCTGCTGCAAGATGCAAGAACACAGTAGTCACTCCCAAGGCAAAGGCCTAAAGCTCAGGATTTACTCAGGAACCCACTCTGGACAGGTTTAGTTGACGTTTGTTTTGCTTTAGTACTTGTTGGGGTAGGAGTCACGCATGCACAGTGCACTGGTGGAGAACAGAAGACAATGGGCAGCAGTTTGCTGTCTACTTCCACCATGTCCTGGGGATTGAACTCAGGTCGGCAGCCTTGGTGACAAGTGCCTTAGCTGCTGAGCTCTCTCTTCAGCCCTGCACATGCTCAGTTTGCCCGGTCAGTTCCCAGCAGGTAACATCAGAAAGGACAGTCACTCTGAAGGTGTGTCCGCTGCGGCTGTCACCAACACTCCCCACCCACTTCACGGCTGTCCTTCCTTCTCAGGGGTTTCTGTACCCACTGGAGTCTCAGCTCCTTATGCAGACAAGGGTAAGGCTGAACTTGCTGTGTGCCCGCCTTGTTTATGGGGTAAGGTCACTGGGCATGAGAGGCAGGGCTTCCTGCACTAGGCAAGCATGCTACCAGCTGAACCCTTCCACGTCTTCAACTCTTCCAAATGGGGGCTTTCTAGATCCTAGTCCAGGCCATCTCAACCTCAAAGCCTCCTTCCTCACTCTCCCTAACACCAGAATTAGAGGCAAGCCACAAGCCTTTATTTTTATTTATTTTTCTTGTTTGTTTGTTCCACCCATCCATTTATCTATCTATCTATCTATCTATCTATCTATCTATCTATCTATCTATCTATCCATCCATCCATCTAGCTATCTATTCATCTATCTACCTCTCTGTCTGTCTGTCTACCTATCTGGTGTGTTACTATGTGGGGAAGTCAGAAAACAGCTGTTGGGAGTTCTCTTCCGCCATGTGCTTACAGAGGACCAAACTTGCCAGCCTGCTCTCAGCCTTTCAGATTTTAGGGCTGAAGACTGGAGAGCAGGTGTGGGGATTCGATGAGGGTCAAGAGTCAGATGCTTATACTCAACTCAGTGCTCTATAGAGAAGAAGACGAGGAGGGGAGAAGAGGAAGGGGGAGGGAGGCGCGGGATGGTGAGAGGAGGAAGTGGGGCAAAGGGCACAGGAGATGTTCCAGGAATATGGAAACAGGAGGAGGCCGTGAGAAAGGAGGGCAGGCGGCAGGGCTGACTCCCAGACCTAAGCTGGTGGGCCCGTTACAGTACTCTGGGTCTTTACCTGTAAAATAGGGCGACAGGGATAGAGGGAAAGATGGCAGCTCGAGAGACTTGTCAGTGTTGACCCATGGCTCCCTGGGCCAGTGTTCGGGTTCTTCAACAGCCCCCCCATCCCACCCACCCACCTCCCTGAAACCAATGGCAGCTGCGAGCGGGGGTGGGGCCGCGCCTGCCCAGCCTTGGCTTTCGAGTGGCTCTGGAAGCCGTCCCCGGCTGGCTTTCTCCCAAGGAGAGCTGTGGGAAGGTCGGCCAAGCGGGGCAGAAAACAAATAAACCAGCAGGGTGGGCAGGGGGTGTGGAAGGGTGGCTGGGAGGGAGGGACAGACCATAGGCACGTAGGGCCGCTGTGCTGTGAGAAGCGCCCAGGGCGCTGCCAAGGGCTCATCCTGCGAAGTGACCGCCAAGGGCTGAACTCAGAAGTTCCCTGTCCTGGCCTCCAGTGGTAGCTTCAGTGAGAACCCGCGAGGGAGCAGCGAGGCCCGGGGGTCTGCAAGCCAAAGCAGGTCAGCCTGACAGCAGGACGGGGGTACCCCAACGAGAAGCTAGGGATGGTGGCGCCTCTGGATGAGAGCTTAGGACTTTGGGGTGCAAACAGGGCTCGAGGGAGCTGCCCCTGGGGAGTAATAAGGGATCCTGGGGTGCAACAGGGCTTCATGGGGATTTTGGGGCACATGAAGGGCTTGTGTCAAAAAAAGATGGGGACTGGATGTGTGCTTGACACTCCCTGGGATTCTGGGGTGTGACTTATTAAGTTTTGCAGAGGTAGGTAGAATTGAGGTGTGGAGTCTCATTATCTCCAAGACTGAGGCCTCTGTAGCCCCCAGGCTGTGAATTTCGACTCTCTGGGAACCTGGAATGCGGAAAAGCCTCGGGGCTTGGATCTAGGACAAGCTGGATCAAGTAGGCTCCAGCACGGGCAGGTCCTAGGCGGGAGCTGGGGCCTGAGGCTCCGGGGATGGGATCTCGGAAACCAACTGGGTTGATGCGCGCCGGAGCCACGCCCCCTAGAGCCTTGGCCCCGCCCTCAGCACCTGCGCGTTTTCCTCGCCTCAGGGACGAGCTCCCCCCTACCCCCCGCCTCCCCGCACTTTGTTGCCGTGGAGATTGGTAGGTAGCTTGGGCAGGCCGCTCTAGCTTGCGAGTCTCGTTGGCCACAGGCTCTCTGGCCCGCGCGTCTTCTCTATGGTCCTGGCCTCCGGAAGGGGGTCGGCTTGTGCGGAGCGGGGTGAGGGGCTGGGAGCGTTAGGCGGCAGGGAAGAGGGGTTCTGGGCGGAGCTAGGCGCTGGGTGATCCGCACTGACCCGACTTTCCTGTGAGCCGCGACTGACAAGGCTTGGCGGCGGCGCGGTAGGCCCAGGTAGAATCTGGGTCCCGAACGTCAGTAAGCTAGGGGCTGTGGGCGGGCCCCCGCCTGTGGGCGGGGCCATAGCCTCAGCTGGGCGGGGTCACAGGACGCCGCAGAGGGCGGGGCCTGCCTCCGTAGCCCTCACCTGTAGGAGGGACGTGGGGCAGTGAACGCTTGCGACATGGGGGCGGAGCCAAGGCCTCCTCTGGAGGAGGAGCCTCGATCAGGTTGCCGGGCTTTGATTTGAGCCCCTCGCTCGTGGGCGGAAATAGAGACATAAACTGGGGGTGTGGTCTAATGATGAGGGGCGGAGCCTGACGGTGTTGGTGTCCGGGCACGTGCTCAAGGCGTGGGGCGGGGTAGAAATTCTGGGGCGGGGAGGATCGGATGGCAATGATTGACAGCGAGGTGTCCAATCCCAGACGTTGAGGCAGGTTGGGTTAAGGCTACCCAGGAGCCCGACTCAGAAGCAGTGGGGACGGGGCCTAGTTCTTAGTCAAAGCGTTCGGGTTTGGGCGACAGCCTGAGGGAACGCAGTGTCGTCAAGGACAGGGACGCTGCCTGGGCGGGGCCAGGGCTGGGCTGGGGGCGGGGTCCGCGGCCTCAGCTGTGTGCTCCGCAGGATGCGGGTTCCAGGAGCGGGGACGGCCTCGATGGCCTCGCTGGCGCTCCTCTGGCTGCTGGGGCTTCCGTGGACCTGGAGCGCGGCGGCGGCCTTCGGTGTGTACGTGGGCGGCGGCGGCTGGCGCTTCCTGCGTATTGTCTGCAAGACGGCGAGGCGGGACCTCTTGTAAGTAGATGGGGTCATGGATGCATGTCCTTCGGCGAGCCGGAGTCTAACAGGGTGGTGTGAGGGTCCCCGTGTGGCCCAGCTTTGCTTTTATAGCTGGGACGGTGCCCGAGGTTGGAGTGACAGATTTCAGGGCTCTGTCGGGTCCTGCAGGAGACAGACGGGAGTTGTGGAGAGAACTGAGTAGAGTACATGATTGGGATTTGGAGGGCTGTTAGGGTATTAGGTGGTCACCGTGAGAGCCTGGGTAATTGGTAGATGTTGAGAGAATTGGGGGTTCCGATGGCGCGACTGAGACCTCTAGGGCTGACCCAAGTCCAGATTCTTGGAATGAACAGGTTTGGGGTGAAGGAACGTCTTGGGGAGTCTAAAGGACTACGTGATCAAAAGGGTCTCTAAGGAGTGTTGGCCTCTCGGGGGAGATCTCTGTGGAACCTTGAGCATCGTTCCGGGCCTGTGGGATGGTCACTGTATGTACCAGGGGATCTCTAGGGGGATGTCTCTGGGGAGTTATGGTGTACAGAAACCTGGAGGCTTCTGGATGTCTCTCAGGGTTTTGTTGAGGGGAGCTGGGGATCGTTGTAGGGTGACCTCAGTATTGCTGGGGTTCGGAGTCTCAAGTGAACCTTGTTGAGCCATCTGAGTGCCTTCACAGGCCGCCTTCAGGGGCAGACTGAGCATGTGAGGAAGCAGGTTTTCGGGGGACAGCAGGATGGTGTGGAATGATGGGCCCTCACAAGTCGACTAGCTGCTGGAGCTGGAGCTGGAGCTTCTCCATACCGTGGTTCTTGCCTGCTGTCTGCCTCCTGGACTTTCTTTCTGTTTTTCTTCTCAAAGTAGTGGAGAAACTTCATTCGAAGCAAATTAGTGTGGAGTCAGAGAAGACATTGTACTGTGTGACAGCGGGCATATAAGTGAGGGCACTCAGGGCTTTGTTTTTGGAGATGGACTCTCAAGTAGCCCAGGCTGGCCTTGAACTCTCCATAGAGCCAAGGATGACCTTGAAGTCCCAGTCCTCTGCCTTTCGCTCCCCAGTGCTGGGAATGTAGCAAGGGTTTTGTGCACACTGAGCAAGCGTTGCCACTCAGCCCAGGCCACAGTCCTTGTTTTACTTTTTGAGAGGGTTCTTATGGAACCTATCTTCTCATATTTCTTCTTTCTTTTCCCTTTCTCCCCCCTCCTCACCCTCTGTCTTTCTTTCTTGCCCAGGCAGCCCTGGAACTCAAGATCCTTCTAAATCAGCCTCTGGAGTAGCGGGGTGACAGGCAGGTGGTTATCTTAGAAATGAGTGGAGGGAACTGGGGGGGATGGCTCAGCACTCAGGGGCACTTGCAGAAGACCTGAGTTTGGTTCGCCACCTGCACCTCCAGTTCCAAGTGATATACTGCCGTCTTCTGGCCTCTGCAAGCTCTGCCCCCATGTGGCACATATAAACACGCAAGTCCTCAAGCACACACGTGGAAAATAAAATCAGTACTTCCCTTTTTAAATGCACCCAGTGTCACACAGGCAGCATGGACAGAGGTAGGCTGACTCCATATCTGGCTGGCCTCTGAGCAGCTTTTGCTTTTCTCGTTTTTGGGTGGTGGTGTTTTTTTTTTTTTAGATTTTATTTATTATATGTGCATTGGTGTTTTGCCTGCATGTATGTCTGTGTGAGGGTGTTGGATCCTTTAGTACTGGAGTTACATTCCGTTGTAAGCTGCCATGTGGGTGCTGGGAATTGAACTCAGGTCCTCTGGAAGAGCAGCCAGTGCTCTCAACTACTAAGCCATCTCTCCAGCCCTCTTTGTCTTTGTTTTGATGTTTTGAAACTGGGTCTTACTGGAACCAAGGTTGGCCTTAAGCTCCGCATCTCCTGGCCTTGGACATTCCCTGCCCAGTTCTGCCGGCACCAGCTGTCCCAGAACACCTGCCAGACCCTGCCGGAGTCTCCCAAGGGGCCTGCTCTTTTCTGCTGGCTGAGTCCTGGGGCTCTGGATGAAAAAAGCTGAGGCCAAGAGAGGCCCTGGGAAGGGCCAGGCTGGACAGAGTTGTCTTTGTGCTCAGTGTGGGAGTGGCTTGGGCAGCTGCCAAACTGGGTGCCGGGGCATGTGGTAGGGACAAAACATCGGATCCCTGCCTGCCGGCATGGGCCCGCTGGTGGGAGAGACAAGCTGGAGGGAAGGGCTCTGACAGGCCTATCGTGTTGCTGGAACCCGGCCTGCCTCTGCCTCACAGGCCCACCAGCTGTGGCCTGGTCCCATTTCAACTTTTGGAAGAATAGCTTACTGCTGCCCTAGCCCTGTGTCCTCAGCTGACACACCCACCGTGTTCAAGGGTCCTCGGGCAGTTAGTAGACACTAGGATCTGACCGCACTTTGGGTCATCTCTGATTTAGACCCTTAAGCAGAAGGCTTTCTCGAGGTGCATGCATTGAGCACCTGCTGTGTGCAGCATCAGCATCTGCGCCAGTGCAGGCTCATGGAGCATCCTGAGGGAGCTTTGTTCAGTTCCGAGCCATTCTGTCCTTCGCTTGCTGTGTGACCTCTGAACCGGCAGCTTCTCCGTCGAATCCCAGTTGTGACAGTCCTTTGAGTGTGGCTGTTGACAGCACAGTGCTCGGTGTGCGCTCGGTGTGTGATGAATGCTGGGGCTGAGCATCTGCCTGGGACACCCATTTCAGTTTCTTGGTGGTGGTATTTGGTTTTCTTAGTTACTCTGTTTATTAACCAAACTGTGTTCACTACTCTCTGTTCATTCTGGTCCTTGAACATGGTTCCAGGAATCACCCTAGGAACTCATTGTTGAGGAGTCTGCCTCCACTAGCAGCCTAGAAGACACAGCTTTGAGCCCAAGCTGTCAGGCTTTAACTATGGAATGACCATGGAGAGCCAATTTTTAAAATTACCATTTAAGTGTTTTATTTTATTGGATAAGTATGAGTGTTTCTCTCTCTCCCCCTCCCTCTCTCTCCCTCTCTTTCCCTCTCTCTCTCTCAAACCCACACATGCACACACGCATGCGTGCGCACTATGTATCCCTAATAGTGTTCACAGAGGCTGTAAGAAAGTGTCAGATCTCTTGGAACTGGAGTTACAGATGTTGTGAGCCTGCATGTGGGTTCTGTGTACCCCTGAGCTGTCCCCCAGCTCCCAATTTCATTTTGAGTCAGCATCTTGCTGTGTAGTGCAGGCGGGTCTAGAAGCCCTGGGCCCCTCTGTCCCTGGGTGTTGGGATGGCAGGTGTGTGCCATCTACCAAGCTCAACATATACTGTGTGTTCCTCTTTGTACTTGCCTTATAATGACATGCAGGGCAACCACCATGTCTGGCAGCTTGTCTGCAATAAACACCACAGCACCCTTGAAGAGGTGTCTGGGGCTGCTTCCCGGCATGTGGTCACCATGCAGAAGCCCACTGTGACAGACAAAGCCCCGAGGGACCAGCAGGAATGCTGGTGCACAGTGCTGAGCAGGAGCAGGAAGGGCTCATTTAACCTCTTCTGGGTGGTGAGGTGGATGCATAGTAGCTCAAGAGGATTGCCCTCAAGCCTGATGACCTGAGTTCAGTCCCCAGGACCCTCAAGGTGGAGGGGAAAACAGGCCCCCAAGTCCTCCTCTGATCTTCATGCACACAGTGAGTGAGTGAGTACGTTAGTGAAGCTTTAAAAAAAAAAAAAAGACTTCAAATTCTCTTCCCTTTGTGAGCATCCAGGAACAATGATCCTGGACTCACGGGGTGATCGGTGTGCGTCCTGTCACATGACGTCTGAATGACCAGGGCAGATCAGTAGGAGCACTGGCTGTTTTACATTTATTTTGTGTGTGGGCCCGTGTGAGTGCACATGCGTGGAAGTCAGAGGATATGCACACGCCTTTAATCCCAGCACTCGGAATGCAGAGGCAGGCAGATCTCTGCTGGTTCAAGGCCAGCCTGGTCTTCACAGCAAGTTCTAGGCCAGCAAGGGCTACACATTGGAACACTGTCTGATTTTTTTAAAAGATTTTTAAACATTATATTAACATTTTTAAGGCAAGACTTTTGAGGAGACCCCTGTCCTGTAGCCCAGGCTAGCCTCATAATCACTGGGTAGCCTTGAGCTCATGATCTCCTGCCTTAGTGATAACTAGCTCCCTCAGAGGTGACCTTTATCAGTTCCCAGGGCCCCGGCCCTCCTCCTGTTGTACCTCAGCATAGCCCCCAAGCCTGTCTTGAGCACTGATGACCCTGGGGCACATGTGTCTTGGGAACAACAGCCATGCCCAGGCACTGGTACTCCTGTCCCTGTGGGATTCCTTGTGGCAGATGCTGAACCAGGAGAGCTGGGCCTTGGGCCTCTGGTCATCTCCTCAAATCCTGTTTTAACTTCTTTTCTCTTCCTCACCCTTCACCTCCTCTTTGTTTAATTTCAGCCTTTACTTAATCTGCTTAGATTATTTATTTTTTACATGCACAGATTTTTTTGCCCGCATGCATGTGTACCTTGTGCCTGGCTAGTGCCTGCAGAAGGCAGAAGAGAGGGCTTGGGATGGGGACTGGAACTGCAGGTGGTGTGAGCCGCCGTGTGCTGGACTCAAACGCAGGTTCTCTGCAAGAGCAGCCAGTGCTCTAACCACCGAGTAGGCTCTCTACTTTCCAGCTCTGTTTTTTGTTTGTTTGTTTAAACTTTTGAGACAGAATCATGCTCTAGAGCCTTACTCTTCCATCCCCCTGCCTCTAACCCCTGGATGCTAGGATGTCACTCTGCCTGACTTGTTGCCTCCTGTGTCTCCAGGGAGACAAACAAGGGCAGGATGAGAAACGAGTCTGCAGTCCATGGCTGTGGAAGACCCTGGGTGCCAGGGAAGAGACGCCAAGGTGGGGGTCCTGGAGTGTTTGAGCCTAGCGCAGCTGAACCAGGACCTGAGGGGAGCATGGCAGCTGCAGCCTGCGGGAAGGCGCTGGGGAGGAAGGTGCTGGGTGTGGTCAGGGGGCCCTGTTAGAGTGGGATGGGGACGGCACAGGGCATTTTTCTTTGTCCCTTCTGAGCCTCCCCCAGGCACAGAAGAAGCGCTGGACATCTAGGGAGGAGTGAAAGCTGAGGCTGATCTAGCGAGTCCTGGTCTCCATCTCTAGTCACATAAGCTGGGCACAGTGGCACAGCCTTAGAGCCTTTGCACCAGCTGTGTGGAGGCCACTGGCTCCCTCCTCTGACCCACTAGGAAGAGCCCTCATTTTTATTCCTGTCACTGCCCAGTGCTCTCCCTGTGTGGGGATCACCCTGGAGTCAGCAGCCTGAGGGTGTGATGGACAGATAGGGGAGGCCATGAAGGATGAGAGGGGATGAGAGGATGAGGAGGATGAAGGAAGGAAGCTGCTGTGATTCTGTAGCCTGAGGCAGGGTTGCCATGAGTTCAAGGCTAGCCTGGGCTAGGAAGGAGCTGTCAAGGGGGAGTCCAAGGCACTGGCAGGTTTGGTGTCTCGTCTTGGCTAGCCTGTGGTCACTGTCTCAGGGTTCTGTGTCCTGAGGTGATGGGGATAGGGAACTCAAGGGACATCCCCAGAGGAACAAGGATAGGATGTGAGACTACCTGGTGGCCAGGCCTGTCAACCCAGTGCCTCCAGATGCTGAGGCCAGAGTGTGAACTCTAGGCTAGACCACAGTTAGCCAGACCCTAACTCAAGAAAGAGGGCTGGGGCGTGGCTGAGGGGTGGAGTCCCTGCCTAGCGTTCCTGTGAGGGCCTGGAGCATGGTAGTAGGATTGCTTGCTCAGTATGCACGTTGACCTGGGTTCAACTGCAACATTACAGAGAACAAAGGAGAATCTGACCCCTGATGCTTAGACCATCAAGGAAGACTACATGGTGACTAACTCTCACATGGTAGACATGCTGGCTTTGGGGATTCATAGCTTCCTGGAAGGCTGGTAATGCTCCCTACTCTGAGTTATCAGCCATTAAAGGACTAAGCATACTGGATCCCCCAACTGTTGTGGGGTCCCTGAGCTGGAGCTGGCTCTGGGCAGTGACTTTGTCCCCTTCTCTGCAGTGGCCTCTCAGTTCTGATACGTGTGCGCCTGGAGCTGTGGCGACACCGGCGTGCAGGAGACACGATCCCAAGCATCTTTCAGGCCGTGGCCCGGCGGCAGCCAGAGCGCCTGGCGCTGGTGGATGCGAGCAGCGGTGTGTGCTGGACCTTTGCACAGCTGGACACCTACTCCAATGCCGTGGCTAACCTGTTCCACCAGCTGGGCTTCACCCGAGGCGATGTGGTGGCCGTGTTCCTGGAGGGCCGGCCTGAGTTCGTGGGGTTATGGCTGGGCCTGGCCAAGGCTGGTGTGGTGGCTGCACTGCTCAATGTCAACCTGAGGAGGGAACCTCTGGCTTTCTGCCTGGGTACATCAGCTGCCAAGGCCCTCATTTATGGCGGGGAGATGGCAGCAGGTGAGGCCTGGTGGATACCAGGAGGGTGAGGACCTAGGGATCTTAGGCTTAGGGAGACGCTGGCCAGAAATTGCTTCATAACTGTGACCCTGGGCCTCTGTTGCCACAGCGGTGGCGGAGGTGAGTGAGCAGCTGGGGAAGAGCCTCCTCAAATTCTGCTCCGGAGACCTGGGGCCTGAGAGCCTCCTGCCCGACACGCAGCTCCTGGACCCCATGCTCGCAGAGGCACCCACCACACCCCTGGCACAAGCCCCCGGCAAGGGAATGGATGGTAAGTGGAGGGGCCCCTGCCATCTGTCCCCTCTGTCCCTCTGACCACTGACCAACACCTGCTTCTCCTGCAGATCGACTGTTTTACATCTATACTTCGGGAACCACGGGGCTTCCTAAGGCGGCCATTGTGGTGCACAGTAGGTGAGCAGGGTCCCAGCACCCACTGCTCCCCAGCTTCTCTCTTTCTCTCTCCCTCTGACTGAGCTCCACCCATCTCCTGCTCAGCCTCCAGTGGCTCCTAACTCCTCACCCCACCTCCTGCCCCTTCCCCACACCCTGGCCCTGCACCCTTGAAGGTTTTTGGATTTGGAGACAGAATATTTGTTTGTTTGTTTTTCGAGACCTGGTTTCTCTGTAGCTTTGGAGCCTGTCCTGGAACTAGCCCTTGTACACCAGGCTGGGCTTGAACTCACAGAGATCCTCCTGCCTCTGCCTCCCGAGTGCTGGGATTAAAGGTGTACACCACCACCGCCCGGCAAGACAGGATTTTTCTGTGTAGACCAGGTTGTTCTGGAACTGACAGAGATCCTCCTGCCTCTGCCTTTCCAGTGCTGTGCCCTTGAGGGTTTATAGCCTAAATCCCGTACCATTCCGCTTTGGCGTTCACTGAAACGCGTCATGTCGCGGGTCTGTCCTCTCTGGCTCCCACCTCTTCCTCTAGCCCATCGAGGGAGGTCCTTTAAGGCTTGGGACCTTCCCAAGGGGCTCTGGGTCACCTTGCCTCTCACACAGGTACTACCGCATCGCAGCCTTCGGCCACCACTCCTACAGCATGCGTCCGGCTGACGTGCTCTATGACTGCCTGCCGCTCTACCACTCGGCAGGTACGCATGCGCCCCGGGGCGCGGGTTGGACCCTGCAGGGCCCCTCACAGCCACCCTCCCTCTAGGGAACATCATGGGTGTGGGGCAGTGCGTCATCTACGGGCTGACCGTGGTGCTGCGGAAGAAGTTCTCTGCCAGCCGCTTCTGGGATGACTGTGTCAAGTACAACTGCACGGTAGGCCCCGCCTCCTCCCCAGGCCCCGCCCCTCTTAGTGGCGCCGCGTGCCTCGGGGCTCCAGAGCAAGCCTCCAGCACTGGTCTGGATGCAGAGCCCACCGGATCTGGGCTCTGAACCTGCGTTCAACGCACGCCCTTCCTGCTCTGGCTCCACCTTATGGTGCTGGTCTGTTCTCTCAGACCCCACCTTAAACTATAGATCCCACCCCTGGCTCAAGCAACTGCTTGCTTAGCCAATTCCACTCAGTCGTCCAGGCCCTGCCTCTCACTTAGGCCCCATCCACTCAACCAAACCAAGGTGCATACTCCTTTGGCCCAGATATACCTGGCCAACCCCTTGTCCCTTCTGACCAAATCCCCACCCCTTGCAAGGCCACGCTAATTCTAGGCAGGCTGTGTCTCACCTGCACAGGCCCACTTCTCCCATTCAGGCTGCGCTCTGTAAACTAAGCAGTTGATCTAGTTAAGCCTCAGCTACCTGGCCCACTCGCCCACCTTGATGCCACCATGTCTAGGAGAGGAAAGGGAGCCAGCCTGTGTCCCTGGAACACTTTTAAAGGCTTTTTGTGTGAATTCTTCGGAGACTTGGACCAGCATCACCAAAGCCATCACACCTATTCTACAGCCAGGGAAACTGAGACTGCAGTACAGCTGGGGTGGAGCCAGCCTATCTGAGTTCCTCCAGCTGCTGGCTGCGCAGGGCTGGGGACGGGCAGGAGGGTCTGGTGGGAGGTCAGCAGGAGCCATCCCCCAGGACCCTGCTGCCACTGGTGGCTCCCGGAGAGAGACAAGCCTCCCTCTAGTTCATCAGCAGTTCTTACCTCTCATCTCCCAATCCCTGCTGGACTTTGTGCTGCGAGTTCCCACACCACAGGGTCGGCTAGCTCTGGGAAGCCCTGCCGGCTCCTTCCTGTTTTTCATCTTCTCTCTACTCTGGAACCCAGGGTGTGGACCTGGGATGGCTGTTTTCTGCTCTTCATTTTGTTCATGTGGGGGCTGGGGTGACATCAGTGTCTACACTATTCCCCCCTGACCATACTGCAGTATGGTGAGCCTGTACAGGTGCCCACGACATATCCGAGTCCCTTGTCTGGACTCTTCACTGGTTTTCAGGAACTGCTTCCTGTCTGCAGAACCTTCAAAGCCATCCTGTCACCTTGTGTGACAATGAAGAACCCTGTGGGGCAGAGGGGTGAGGGGGTGAAGGGGCAGTAGGGCAAGGGGCAGCGGGGTGAGGGGTGAAGGGCGGCAGGGTGAAGGGCAGTGGGGTGAGGGGTGAAGGGGCATAGGGTGAAGGGCAGCGGGGTGAGGGGGTGAAGGGGTGGCAGGGTGAAGGGCAGCGGGGTGAGGGGTGAAGGGGCAGCATGGGGAGGGACGAAGTAGCGAGGGCAGGAGGGCAGTGCACTGAAGCTGTGTCCAACAAAAGAGCAGAGACAGAGGCCGCTGGCCACACTGCCTCAGGCTGTGGACAACACCTGGCAGGTAGGATTTCGCTTAGCTTCAGAGCCAGGCTTTTACTTTGCAGTCAGGACGGCATGGACCCATGGTCCTTCTGCCTTAGTTTCCTGAGCCAGTGCTGAAACGGCAGGCCAGGCGTCTGGCTGGCTGGCTGGCTGCATTGGCCCGGTGGAGTTTGGAGGGTAGCCCTGGCCTTAGGTGGGATTTTACTGAGTTGAAAGAGACCAAACCCCAGAGCTGGAGTCTAAGATTGTTCCAGGACAGGTGTGAGTTCACAGAAATGGAAAAGCAGAGTGTGAGCTTCAGGCAGGGTGACCTAGGGGGGCTCTCTCTTCACTCTCTCTGCCCCATCCTCTTTGGAAACAGACTGACTTGTGTCCTTGCCAGCCTAGAACTTGAAATGAGCCCAGGCTATGCACCCCTTTGGTCCTAGGATGGTGTTAGAGGCTACATCCCTGTCATCCTAGCATTTGGAAGACTGAGGCGGGAGGATCAGGAGCTCCTGCATAGCCTGGGCTGCATAGACCCTGTCTCAAAGCACAAATTGGCGTGACAGCCAGCGTACCGTAGCCCTGGCTTTTGTTTGTTTTCAGGTCAGCCTGGGCTGCATAGTAAGACCTTATATAAAGGAAAGAAAAACAATACAACGAGTGGGGAGGGATAAAAAAGAATTTGAGGGTACCCAGGAGTTTACTGGAGGTGACACCCTTAATCTATAAGGCAATGGCGTTGTATGTGCCCCCTCGCCAAGCTTAGGGTGCCGAGGGGACAACTGCAGGGGCACAGTGCAATGGCCACAAAGCTGCCTGGGAAAAGGAGAGGCTCTAACAAGGTATGTCGTCAAGGTCCTCGTCAGTCCGTCCGTCCCCCACCCCACCGCACCCCCATTCCCAAGGGACCTCTTCTGCAGGCCTCTCAGGCCAGACCAGGCCCATCTCCGAGCCCCGCTTCTGATTGGACGTGAACTGAGCCCCCTCCTCCCGCAGGTAGTGCAGTACATCGGTGAGATATGCCGCTACCTGTTAAGGCAGCCGATTCGCGACGTCGAGCGGCGGCACCGCGTGCGCCTGGCTGTGGGTAATGGGCTGCGGCCGGCCATCTGGGAGGAATTCACGCAGCGCTTCGGCGTGCGGCAGATCGGCGAGTTCTACGGCGCCACGGAGTGCAACTGCAGCATCGCCAACATGGACGGCAAGGTTCGCTGCTGTGGGGTGCGGGTCAGCACCCACAAGTCTCCCTCGGCGAGTACCTTGCGTGCGTGGGCTGCAGTACCGCCGTGGGCCGCTCACCGTCGTATCCACCCCAGGTCGGCTCCTGTGGCTTTAACAGCCGCATCCTCACGCACGTGTACCCCATCCGCCTGGTCAAGGTGAATGAGGACACGATGGAGCCGCTGCGGGATGCCCAGGGCCTATGCATCCCTTGCCAGCCTGGTGAGCCTGACCCCTGCCCGGTGCCTTGGGGAGCTGGGATCCTCATGGCTCCCATCCTGACTCAGCCTGAATGTTACCCCTTCCAGGGGAGCCTGGCCTTCTCGTGGGTCAGATCAACCAGCAGGATCCTCTGCGACGCTTCGATGGCTACGTTAGCGACAGCGCCACCAGCAAGAAGATCGCCCACAGTGTATTCCGCAAGGGCGACAGCGCCTACCTCTCAGGTGCGGAACCTGTGACACGGCTGGTTGGCTGGATGTGAAACCAGGTCCCACCTGCCCCTCTCCCCTGCAGGTGACGTGCTGGTGATGGACGAGCTGGGCTACATGTATTTCCGTGACCGCAGCGGGGACACCTTCCGCTGGCGCGGGGAGAACGTGTCCACCACAGAGGTGGAAGCCGTGCTGAGTCGCCTGCTGGGCCAGACGGATGTGGCTGTGTACGGGGTGGCTGTGCCAGGCAAGCTGGGAACAGGGGGTGGTTGTGGGGTTAGGAGCCCCAAGGAGTCCATCCAGAAGGGACCCACAGGTACAGTATCCTTGGGCCATACACAATCTGGAGAAGTAGTTGCTGACTAGGTAGAGCACTGGATTGGGAGTCCATTCATATTGCTAACATTGAATTTGGGGGACCCTTAAGATGAGAAGGATGGAAACAGCCTCTTATAAAATGGATATTGTAGGGGCCAGTGCTATCTCAGTTGGGAGGTCACAGAGTAGAGTAGGGTGTTCTAGCTCAGCGTCCCTCTGCAGGAGTGGAGGGCAAAGCCGGCATGGCAGCCATTGCAGATCCCCACAGCCAGCTGGACCCTAACTCCATGTACCAGGAATTGCAGAAGGTTCTGGCGTCCTATGCCCGACCCATCTTCCTGCGTCTTCTGCCCCAGATGGATACCACAGGTACAGCCCCTGCCTAGGGAACTGGTTACTTTGTTGTAATTTAGACTCCTAGTCCCGGTGTGAATGAAGGGCCACCACCTGTCCTGGGGCGTTTCTTGTTTCCTTGATGGCTTTGTCTGCCACCTCTGTCATTGCCACTCCCACCAGGGGTCCTCAGTTGTTGGGATCTGTGTTTCATCCTCTGCATTGTTGTGACAGCTAGGAAGCTGGAGGGCTGTGGGGGCTGCGCATGGTGGGGTTCTTTTTCCAGGAATTGTCTCTCCCTCTTCTGTGCCAGCTGGACAGCCCTTTCTTTTTCCTTTCATGCTTTTCCTGTGGGCCCCAGGCATGCTCAGCTAGAGCTCTGCCACTGATCACACGCCCGACTCTTAGACTCTTATATAAACCGTCTGTTCTCTGGACTCAGCCTCTCAGGTCCTGGGATGACAGATGTGTGCTATTCCACAAGCCTTGTGTGCTGCTGGGATGGGACTCAGGGCTCCTCCATGCTAGGCAAGTGCCCTACCAGCTGAGCTGTTAGCGCCGCTCCAGAGAACTAAGACCAGCCCTGAGGGTCACCTTTCCTTTTCTTTCTCTCTTTCTCTCTCTCTCTTTCTTTCTTTCTTTCTTTCTTTCTTTCTTTCTTTCTTTCTTTCTTTCTTTCTTCCTCCTCCTCCTTCTCCTTCTCTTCCTTCTTCTCCTCTTCCTTCTCCTCCTCCTTCTCCTCCTTCTTCTCTTCCATCTCCTTCTCCTCCTTCTCCTCCTCCTCCTCCTCCTTCTTCTTTTTTTTTTTTTTCCAGAGACAGGGTTTCACTGTAGTTTTAGAGCCTGTCCTGGAACTAGCTCTTGTAGACCAGGCTGGTCTCAAACTCATAGAGATCCACCTGCCTCTGCCTCCTGAGTTCTGGGATTAAAGGCATGCAGCACCACTGCCCGGCTTTCTTTTTCTTTTTTTTCCCCTGTCAGACAGGTAATGGAGGTGCACCTTTTCTTAGTAGACAAGATACTCTGTTTTCTGAGGGTGGTTGCTTCTCCACATGACCCCAGTACTCAAGAGGCTGGGGTAGGAGGATCACCTTGAGTTTGAGGCCAGCATGGACTTGCATCCAAAAAAATAAGATCAACAATAAAAAACCAAAAAAACTCAAGATGGCATATTTGGATTTGGGGGTGCAGCTCAGATACAGTGGTTCAGCTCTGCCTCAACAGCATGAAGTATCCCAAAGTCTAGAGCAGACCTCATAACAAGCACAGCTGAGGGCCTGCCTCTGTTGCCTGAGCTGTCTTGGGAAGTGGAGGTGTCCAGTGGGCAGTGGCCATGGAGAGTGTCCATTGCTGAAGGGAGTCAGCAGAAAGCTGCTTCTGGTACCCAGCTCTGCTCTCTCCTCTCCTCCTTCCCCCCAGGCACCTTCAAGATCCAGAAGACCCGGCTGCAGCGGGAAGGCTTCGACCCACGCCAGACGTCAGACCGCCTCTTCTTCCTGGACATGAAGCAGGGCCGCTACCTGCCCCTGGACGAGGGAGTGCATGCCCGTATCTGTGCTGGAGACTTCTCACTCTGATGCGCCTGGCTAGTGGGATGGGCCTGGACTCCTGAGCCCAGGGCACCACCTGACCAGCAGCACTGGAGGGCATGAGAAACTGGAACCTGAGCGGCCAGGTGTCTCTTCCCCACATCCCACTGTACATCCATCCGGCCTCCGCCTTTCTGTTTTTCTCGTCTCTTTCCCCCACACCCACCAGGAACCCAGCAGACACATCCTGGCTGCTGTGCCCTGCACTGGGACCAGTGTCCAGTGGCCCAGACTGTAGAACCTACCTCCCTCACCATTGTGCCTTAGGAACCTGTCCTCAGCTCCCTGTGGAGCAGGTGGCCCATCCAGCTGACCCTCCCTGCTGAGGGTCTGTAGCTCAGTCCACCGTAGCTGGGTGACATTGGCACCCCCTCCCACTGACCCCCAGTCAACTGGAAATTTTACTTTTTTGTTTTGAGACAGTGCCTCACTGTTGAGGCCAAGCAGGCCTCAAACCTGCCATCCTACTGCCTCTGCTAGTGAGTGCACTACCCTGCAGTCCAGTCCAAGAGGATAACATTTATGCACTATTGTCCCTAGGCCCCCACTTGCCCTCATGTCCTGGAAGCTTCCGGGACTGACTCTGACTACTTGGATGTGACTAGTGATGGCCCTGCCCACATGTGTCTGTTCAGGGGTCCCCAGGTGTATCCTATTGGGGTGCTGACCCTAGCAAAGCTTGAGAGTCTCATTTCACAGCAGGCGAGACCCAAGAAGACTGCTGTGGTGTTCTCTTGGGCAGACCTGGTGGCAGCCCTGGAAGTGCTTCCCTAGTGTGGACAGCCCAGACCTTGTTGCTTCTGGCTCCCATGTTCCCCATTGGGTCATCGGTGACTCAGCTCAGTCACCAAGCCAGGCTTCTGCCACATAATGGGTGTGAACAGCACAGCACCCACAAGCTGCCCGTGATCCTCCACACACAAATGTCATTTAAGAAATAAACATGCTGAGCCTTGTCACCTGCCAGAGCACAGTATCTCTGGTCTATCTCGACCTAGGTGCTTTCTGCAGGTCACACCTGAGCAAGCTGTCCTAGTTAGGGTTGCTGTGATTAGACACCATGCCCAAAGCAGCTTGGGGAGGAAAGGGTTTATTTGGCTTAAACATTCTGAATCATAGTCCATTGAGGGAAGTCAAGGCAGCAACTCAAATGGGACAGGAACTGATGCAGAGGCTGCGGAGGGGTGCTGCTTACTGGCTTGCTCCCCCTAGTTTATATTCAGTCTGCTTTTTTATAAAACCCAGTACCACCTGCCCAGGGATGGCATCTCCCACAGTGAGCTGGGCCCTCCCCCATCAGTTAATCATCAGCCAGTCTCTGGAGGCATTTTCTCATTTGAGGTCCCCTCCCCCAATGACTGGCTTGTGCCAAACTGACACAAAAACTAGCCAGCACAATCTTAAGAAAATTAGAAAAAGTTGGGCATATTAGTGCATGCCATTAATCCCAGTACTCAGGAGGCAGAAGCAGGTGGATCTCTGAGTTTGAAGCCAGCCTGGTCTACAGAGCGAGTTCCAGGACAGCCAGGGCTACACAGACCCTGTCTCCAAAAAAGAAAACAAGAATGAGCATCACAACTCTGATGGCTTGGTCCTGAGGCAGGACTGTGTAAGAGCAAAGACTTATGTAGCTCAGTTCTGGAGATTGAAGTACAAATACCTTTGCCACATTTTAGTTTCCAGATGCCCCATCTTTGAACACTAATGGGAATAACTTCTCCATGTGTGCATGTGTGTGTATGTATGTGTTACAGAGCTCATGTAGAGCTCAGACGACAGTATCAGTTTTCTCTCTCCATGTGTGTGTATGTGTGTGTTACAGAGCTCATGTGGAGCTCAGACGACAGTATCAATTTTCTCCTTCCCCTGTGTGGTTCCTGGGGATGGAACTTAGGTTCAGGCTTGGTGGTAAGCATGTTTACTGGCTAAGGCATCTCAAAGGCTCCATTTCTACCTTCTTAATATCATTAGCAAGGCTTTGTGGGTTAAAATGCATGAATTAGGGGAAGCCATTCTGACAGCAACAGGACCCTGGCTTCCAGGTCAGCATTTACAGACCAAGGGAGCTCCCAGAAGGTGTACCAAGCAGGCATTCAGTCTCTTTCCCTCCAGCTCCTGAGGATGCCCCATCCCTGGACCTTGGTGCCACAGGGCAGGATGATGCTCTGCCTATGGGTACCAAAGTGGTGGAGGACGGGGCATGTGGGCAATGCAGCCAGCTGACAACGAGCCCAGCCCTGGGATGTGCACTGTTACCTCTAAGCCTGGCACAGCAGCAGTGAAGTTGACACCAGGCACAGCAAGAAAAGGGCCCAAGGGTATGTGTCTGTTGTCTCAATACATGACAGTGTTTGGACCTGTGTTCTAGAAGGAACATCCACTTCCAGCTGCACAGTGAAGGGATAGCCAGTTGAGCTGAGGACACATGTCCTCAGCCCTTGGGAGACAGACATTAGGGTGTAAAGTCCCTGGCAACCCTGACCCCACAATAACATCCCACTTTAAAGCAGCCAGAAGAAAACATGAACGACAATATTTTTTTAAAGCCTCAATTTTAAATTAGAAAAATAGCTAATTGCCCTTCCAACCTGAGAGGCACCCGTTATTAACTCTCATGGAGGGGGCAGGCCTGTGAGCCAATCCACATGATTCATGCCGAGGGTTTCTTAGCACACTATCTCTTCCCTCCTCCTCTCCATTGCTTTTGCATCTCCCAGGATGGAACCCTGGTACATATTTATCACAAGCAGTACCCTGGCTAGGCTGTGCCCCCAGGCCCCCACTGGGGGATTCTTAAGCCCCTTCATCTTGCTTCTGAGCCATGTCTAGGTATTATCCAGGCTATTGTGGAACTAGACAATTCCCCTGCCTCAGCCTCTCAGTGAGTTGGCACCACAGTGATGCTGGAAGACAGGATTCCTTTTAGCACTTCTGATGCTTTTATATGGGCATTCCATGATGTGACCATGACCATGCAGCCAGTACAAACTTTAGTGATTTGTGGTGCAAACCCCTGTAAACACAAACTGATGTGTTCAGACATGCAGTTTGGAGGTGAGTGTAGACACTTAAATTTGTCTACTTCACTTCTGTGAATAACTGAGCTCAAGCTGTCCGGCTTTAGAGTGTCTTTACTTACTGAGCCATCTTGAACAATCTAAAACCCCCGCAACCTCCATCAGGGCAGGTTCTCATTATTTCTGGCTGGCCTGCAACTCACTATGTAGACTAGGCTGGCCTTGAATTCAGAGACCTGACAGCCTCTGTTTCCTCAGTGCTGGGATTAGAGGTGTGCGTCACCACATCTGGCCTAAATATTTTTTAAATGTACTTACACACCAGGAGTCGAATTCATGCCTTTAGTCCCAGTACTCAGGAGGCAGAGGCAGGTGGATCTCTGCCAGTTCGTGGACAGCGAGTTCCATGCAGAGAAATCTTGTCTTGGGAAACCAAATCAAAAACATTTACTTGCAATGTTTCGTGGAGTGTAACCTGCCTCTTGTATCCTCACACTGGCAGTCAGAAAGCTGTAGGTTTGGGTATGGGGTACACCCAAGTGGTCCAGCCTGGGCTCAGCATGCATTGGCCCCTGGATTGAGGTTTCCCGAGTTCAGCAGAGTCAGGCTCACACAGTACCAGGCACCCCTCTGGTTGCTAGGCTCAGTGCTTAAGGACACTGATCGGCTTTCCACCACCCACACTGAGGTTCACAGGTCAAACTCAGTCTGGGGTATCCCATGCCCTTTCCTGGCCTCTGCAAGCACGTGCTACAGTGGCGAGACACCCATGTACACATAAAAAGTAAGCAAAAATAGAGGGGAAATGGGGGATGGATAGAGAAGGGTTAAGTGGGTCTTCCTGGTAGAAGCAGCTGGAGTCATCTCCAAGGTTCACACCCTGGCTGATCTACTTGGGTCAATGATCTTAACAGTCCCAAAGGTTTCCGTATTTTCCCAAAATAGAACGAGCAGCTGGGAGACACCTGTTCACGCGCACGAGTGGGGGCAGTTTCACATCCAAAAGCAACAGGATGTTCAACTGTCCTGCGGAGTTCTCTCTTCGGCGGGCAGCTCTGGGCTGAGGGCCTTACAAACCGCAGCACCTGCTCGGTTAACCAAAGGCGAGTCTGGCCAGGACCGGAAAGTAGGGAGGACCGGGCAGGCAGCCGATGTCTGGGTGTGTGGAATAGGATCCCACTCCTTAGCCCGACCTGCGCGTCGAACTCACTCACAGCCAGCCTCCCGCCCTTGTGTGCGACTCTGTGATGCTGAAGTGGGCCCACTCTTTGCGGCCCACGGCACCGCGGACAACCGCTACACCCTCGGGGTGCAGCTGCACGCCAGTCACCGCGCACTCCGACTGGGGAAGGACAATCGGTGCCACCAAGGCGTGCCCCGCCCACCACCCCAGAGCCCGGCGCGCACTGGGGTTCCAGAAACAGCCCGCCCGGCCCGGCGAGGCGTCATCTGCGCATGCGTCCAGCGCCCCGGCTCAAATCCCTGGGACCCTGGGTAGTTCGGCCACCGCGCAGGCGCACTGGTCCGCCGGGAGCGCCGCTGCAGCCATGGCCGCGTCCGCGCCTGGTCTCATCTCGGTCTTCTCCAGCCCGCAGGAGTTGGGCGCGTCGCTGGCGCAGCTGGTAGCGCAGCGGGCCGCGAGCTGCCTGGAAGGGAACCGTGGCCGCTTCGCGCTCGGCCTGTCGGGCGGCAGCCTGGTCTCCATGCTGGCCCGAGACCTGCCCGCCGCCGTCGCTCCCGCCGGGCCCGACAGCTTCGCGCGCTGGACGCTCGGCTTCTGCGACGAGCGCCTCGTGCCCTTCGAGCACGCCGAGAGCACGTATGGCCTCTACCGGGTGAGCGCTGCGGGGACGCGCACTGCCCGGCTACGGCGGCCATCGCGGGCCACGCGGAGCCGGCCCTGTCCGCCGAGGAAGTGCGGACTACGGGGGCCGCCGCGGGCCACGTCTAGCCGGCTCCGCCTGCCGAGGAAATGCCCAGGAGCTGCTTCAACACCTACGCGCGGGCTACGGGTCGCCCCGGGTCTTGCGGAATGTGCAGTGACGTCCACCCAAGCCTGGCCTGAAGGGCCCCCGCCAGCCCGCATCTTCCTGAGGGCTGCGCCCCGGCCATGGAGCCTTGCAGGCCATGGCTGTTGATGCGCTCACCCTGTGCCTGGTGTCCAGGGTGTGTTGGGCCTCAGTTTCCTCATCTCTAACACGAGCAGCCTGGGATCTGACGGCCACCTGGCCCCCTATAGGGTCCAGAGCGCCCTGATTGACGCACAGGGAAACTGAGGCATGGAAGACTGAGCTCTGAGCACCCCTGTGTGTCTGCCACTGCCCCCTTGGGGGAGGATCGCCCACTGTCATTGACCTAGAGGCAGGGTCCACCACACTCACTTCAAGGTGGGGAAACAGACCAGAAGATGCAGGTCTTTCATTTAGGGGCCTCAGTTTTGAAATGCATGACTTTGAACGCAGTGCCTGCCCTAAAACTTCATTGGACGGTGGGCTGTGGGTACTGAGCTCAAGGCTCAGTTGGTAGAGTGCTTGCCCAAAATGCACAGGGTTCTGGATTCCATCTGAACGTCATATAAACCAAGCACAATGGTGCACACCTGTGCTCCCTGCCCTGGGAGCTGGAGGCAGGAGGATGGAGGCCATCCTATGCTAAATGAGACTATTTTGATGCTACCCATGTAATAAAGGATCGCTAAGTAGACCCCCCTGAGGGGGACACAACTAAAAGTTCTGTCTTTGACGGAGGTGAGCCAGAGACCCAGGATTTCCCCAGCAGGCAGATGGAGTCTTGATTTGGTGTTAGGGTTCAGTAGGTGGTCCTGACACAATGAGGATGTCTTGCCCAGATGCTGCCCGGTCCACACACACCTTCCTGTGGCCTTCAGTCTGGAGCCTGTGCTCATCTCGTCCCCATTCAGGGCCCTTAGTGTCCTGAACTCTGGCTGGTACAGCATCTCCACTCTCCCCATCTGCCTAGGGTACCAGAGCCCTGGCGTTTTGCCATTTGCTGCAAGCCTCTACCTGCTCCACTAAGCTGGACATGGAGACACAGGCTAGGTGGTGCCCAGTTCTCAAAGGCCCTGGAATTCAATGCGAACCTTCTTCCCAGGGGGCCTACCAGGTGCCAGCTGCATGCTGCATGCAGCCAAGCTTGGTCCCTAAGATAGGGAGCCCCAGGCAGATCCGGCTCTGGAAGAAGGCAGCAGGGGGAGTCAGCCAGGCGGTGGAGCAGGGCCCAGTGTGAGGGACACAGGGTTCCTAGCTTTAGACAAGCCCCTGTCTGAACAGTGCTGTGCCAGGCATCTGGTGCCACTGTCAGGTCACTCGCTGACTGTCCCTTCTTCTTCCACAGACACACCTGCTCTCAAAGCTGCCCATCCCTGACAGCCAGGTCCTCACTGTCAATCCTGCGCTGCCCGTGGAGGACGCTGCAGAGGACTACGCCAGGAAACTGAGGCAGGTGGGTCCCAGAACAGGTGGAGAAGCCATAGAAGACTTGGGGACACAAGCTGTCACTCTGAGGGGGTGGCCAGTTGCAGGGAGACTCGGACTGGGGGTCTTACATCTTCAGACCCCAGGTTCCTGGGCATTGAAAGGGAAATTGAGCCTCCAGTCTGGATCAGGATGGTGTGATAGCGTGTCTGTGACCCAGCACTTGGGAGACTGGGGCAGGAGCCTGTCCAGACTTCAGACCAGCCTGAGGGTGATACTCAACTAAAAAACACCACAGCTCCTCATACCACGCCAGAGCTGCCCAGCGCCAGGGTGGTCACTGTACTCTGTAGGGAATGTGATGGGCATGCTCTTGCTGAGTGACACCCTCTCAGTGGAAGGTGGTTGAAGCTGAGGCTGAGGAACCCAGACATGGAGACCTGGCTCCAGCTTCTTTCTGTGACCTCTGAGCCCTGCACACACTGACCACCATCTTCCCCATCAGGCCTTCCAAGGAGATACTGTCCCCGTGTTTGACCTGCTGATCCTGGGAGTGGGCCCCGATGGCCACACATGTTCGCTCTTCCCTGGTCATCCCCTCCTACAGGTGAGCATGGGGATTCCCTCCCAGCCTCAGACCCCTTGGGCATGGTGGCAAATGCCTATCATCCCAGCACTTGGGAAGGGGCACGAAGCTCACAGCGAGGTTGAGGGCAGCCTGGGTCACAGAGTAAGAACCTGCCTCAAAAGCCCAAAGGATTATCAAAGGAAGACCTGCCGACACTGTTCACTTGGTGCTTGGGCAGGGTTGGCGGGTGCAGGTTCCGTCGCAGCACCACAGATACAGGGCAAGGGTAGACATGACCTGTCCCCACTGACCTCCCTCCCCCAGGAGCAAGAGAAGATTGTGGCTCCCATCAGTGACTCCCCAAAACCACCACCGCAGAGGGTGACCCTGACTCTCCCTGTGCTGAACGCAGCCCAGAGTATCATCTTCGTGGCCACAGGGGAAGGCAAGGCAGCTGTGCTGAAGGTAACGGGCAGGCATGGGAGGTCACGGGGCGGGAACAGGCGGTCATGGGGCAGGCACGGGAGGTCATGGGGCAGGCACGGGAGGTCTCCGAGCGGGAACAGGGGGTCATGGGGCAGACACGGGGGATCACGGCGGTCACAGGTGGTCAGAAGGACGGTCACGGGACAGAATATGAGAGGGGAATCTGCAGAGATCACAGGCCCTGCTCCCGAGTGACTGCTGGTGTGGCCATCTCTGTCCCTAGCCCCTTTTGGGGACAGGATGCCTAAGACTTGATGGCTGCTGGCCCAGCTCCAGGCTCAGTGAGGGACCCTGTGTCAAGGGAATGAGGTACAGGGTGATAGAGGGACACCTCACCTGAGCTGCAGGGTGATAGAGACAGACACCAAATACATTTAAAATAATATAATAATAAAGCCTGGGCTGGAAAGATGGCACGGACTGGTGAGGACCTGCTGCCCTTCCAGAAGACCCAGGTTCGATTTCAGCACCAACATGGCAGGTCACAACCATCTGTAGCTCTAGTCCAGGGGTTCAGGTGCCTTTTTCTGGCCTCTGTGGGGCACCAGGAATTCACATGGTACACATACATGCAGGAAAAACACCCACACACATAAAATAGTAATAAAGAAAAAAAATAAGGGGGCAAGACGGCTTAGTGGGTAAAGGGGCTTGCCACCAAACTTAAGTTCAGACTTTGAGTTCTCGGACAACCTGAGTTCAGTTCCCAGTACCACCTGTTGTCCCCGTATTGGGGAGACAGAAAGAGGAGGACCATCCTTGCTACATAGCAAGTTCAAGGCCCGCCTGGGCTACATGAAGCCCTGCCTCCTCCTAATAGAACAACAAACAAAGCTGTTCCACGGAGCTTTAGAATCCGCGGGTGCCTGTCCCAGCATCCAAACAGACCCCAGTCTGCGCCCCTCTTTCTGGCGCTGGGGTCTGAGGTCGGTCCTGGGTCTCACACACAGCGCATCCTGGAGGACAAAGACAGCTCGCTGCCCGCCACCATGGTGCAGCCGCGCACGGGCGCCCTCTGCTGGTTCCTGGACGAGGCGGCCGCACGACTGCTGTCAGTGCCCTTCGAGAAGCATTCCACGCTGTAGCGCTGGGCACACACGCGTGGGCACTTCGGGGCTGGCCCCCGGCCTGTGCCCCGGGCTTTCTGGAAAAGCCTCCGGGGGCCGCGGGAGCGAGCCAACTGAGAAATAAACGGAGCCTTCTGGAACTCTGGTCCCTGTGGTTTTTGTTGGCGAAGGGTGGGACCGAGTGGTGAGCTAGGGTGCGGCTGACAGCACACGGGGCCTTCAGAAAAATGTGGAGCCTGGGCTTCTGGCCCCACAGTGCACACATCAGAATGAAGAAAGGGTCGTTTTCAGTTCCAAGCGTAGGATTGGCTCACGGGTACCACGTGGCTGCTTGTGTTCCAGCCCTGTGGCCATTAGGGTAGAAGGGAGATAGGTGAGGGAACATGCCAGGGTTCACCTGGCGCCCCAGCCAGTGCCTCAGTCTCCCTGCAGGCCTGCTCAGAGCCTTGAGTTTCCCCTGATGATGCGGCAGGGTCATGTAACAACGAGAGAGGTGTCTGAGGTGACTCTTGGAATGTCCCCCTTACACAGTTTCTCTCCCAGCTCCTCTTACAGAAGCAGAAATGCGGGCATAACGGCTGGAGCTTCAGCAGCCTCCTTGTGCATGAAATGGATGTGTGCGTCAATGGCCTGATGTGGTCCTGAGACCTCCCAGTCCCGGGGACCTGGTTGGGGAGGCTGGTGGGCCTGGCTGACTTGGGGTTCTGAGGGGCATCCCCGGAAAGGTCACACAAGCCAGGCCTGAGGTGGGAATTGAAACCTCCCCGAGCCAACTTGGCATGGAACCACAGATGTGAAGTTTCTGTTGGTGTGTGGTCCCTGAGGACTCCTCGGCTATGACAATGAGGAAGTGGGGCAGCGGGAAGGAAGCTGCCCTGCTGGGGACCTCTGACAGCCAAGGGCACAGGCTGAGACCAGCTGAAAGGAAAGTGACATGTGGGCGTGAGAAGCCCGTGTGAGCAGCCCTGCAGGACCTGTCTCAAGGGAACATCACAGCCGTGCCTATACACTGCGGCATAGGTTCTGCCCCGTACTCCAAGGCGGCTGCTAATGTTCCACCTGTCATGCCCACGTTCTAGCCTCTGGAAAGGGAAGAAAATGAAATTGCTTAAAGGGTCATCTTCCCTCGTGGGCAGATGGGGTTGTGTTCCCTACACATTGACAGCCTGTGCCTCAGGCCGTCCATTTGTTCAGTCAGCTGTCTGTTTCTTTTGTAGACAGGACTTCATGTAGCCCAGGCTGGCCTGCAGGACCTAAACTCCTGATCCCCCTGCCTCTGCTTTCTGAGTGCTGGAATGGCAGAGACGTGCCGCCTCACCCTGGCCACCTGTGCCAGGGCTTTGTTTTTCCCACACTGTTTTGGTTTCCCCTGGGGCAGTCCCCACTGTCCCCCACAGAAACCATCAGTCCTGGTCCAACCTGTCCCCAGGGGCAGGAGGAGGCAGGTGCAAACAGGAAGGGACAGAGGGTTGTACCAACGGCACTACCCTTCTGGAACTTGGAGCACTCAGCACCCTGAGCAGGGGGACCCAGGATAGCTCCGCACAGCGACAGGATGGGGGTGCGTCCCTCCAGCCCCCTGGACAAGCGGCAGCAGCAGCAGCTGAGGGGTGAGCAGAGGCACCAAACGTCTTGTCATCGTCCTGCCTTGGGTTGGAAGAGTCCAGGTTTTTTGTTGAATGTTTCACAACAGGGTTTCTCTGGTCTGCATAGACCAGGCTGGCCTGGAAGTTGCTCTGTAGACCTCAGCCTCAAACTCAGAGATCTGCCTGCCTCTGTGTCCCGTGGGCTGGGATTAAAGGTGTGCATCACCCCTGCCTGGCTTTGGAAGATTCCAGATGTAAGTGAAGCTCGAGTAGCTGAGTGTAGTGGCACAGGCCTGTCATCCCAGCGCTCAGGAGACAGAGCTCTGAGTTCGAGGCCAGCCTGGACTACACAGTGAGTTCCAGGGCAGCTGGGGCTACATGTGGCCCTGTCTGAAAAGACAATGAGAAGTGAACTGTGGCGTGTTTTATTTGCTAGGGGACTCAAGGGCCCACTGGGGGTGGGGTCCTCATGGCTGCATGGACTGGCACCCAGACTCCCTGCACTGTCCTCTACTGGTTCTTGGAGAGCGGGGCTGGACAATCATGGTCCAGACTAACAGGATTTGGTGGCTGTCCCCCAAGGGCAGGTGGCTAGGCCAGGTTGGAAGAGGGTGTGCAGTTGGCAGTGAGTGTGGGACTAGCACTGGGGAAGGGGAACAGTGCATGCAAAGTCCTGCATGTGCTGCGAAGTCCCAGCTCCAAGTCCCAGCACCGACTGCTACCTGCATTTGCTGTGTGCTGTTGGGAGAGTGAATCCCCCTCTCTGGGCCTCATTCTCCGAGGCACAATATCCTTGGATGGCGATACTGTGTGTGTGTGTGTGTGTGTGTGCGCGCGCGCGCGCGCTTGTTGTCCTCTTAGGCTGCCTCCCACCTCCTGTCTCACCTGTGCCAGGGTTGATCTGGCTGGCCAGCTTGGCCTGAGATGACAGGCTGGTCCCCTGGCCACAGTGTTGGTCCCTTCTCCCCCACAGGTCAGGTGGACGGCCTGCTAAGGGCCTTCCTGCCCTGTTACCGCAGGCAGCTGGCGGCAGCCATGCTGAGGCAGATCTCCAGGGAACTGGAACCCCAGGAGCCAGCCGGATGCCAGCTTTCCCACACCAAAGTGCGTGTCACTGAGGATGAGGCTCCCTGCCAGGCACCAGCTGTGTTTGTGTCCCTCTCTGAGTTCGGTGACATGAGACTGGGAACATGGAGCTGGGGAGGTGGAGGCTGGCAAAGGAGGCCTGGAGAAGGGTGTTCCTTACAGGGGGCACACATGTGCAAAGGCCCTGAGGTTGGCAAGCCTGGGAAGATGCCAGGGGGCAGGGCAGCTTCTGCGTGTACCTGCCCTGCTATTGCAAGTACAGCACCAGGGAGACACTCCTTGATAGGACCCCTTCATTCTTGTCCCTTTGTCCCTCTGACCCTGCTCTTGGCACTTCAGGGATTGTGAGATCAGACAGCCTAGAACTGTAGCCACTAAGAGTCCCCCCACGGCCTCCATCTGTCCCCTACCCTGGCACAGTCAGGACCACAGAGGTGGAGCGAGCCCCTGCAGGCCGCATGGCACAGTGACCAGAACCTGAGGTTTCCGGCGGCTTCCTTCCCTCCCTGCTATGGGGAGGCTCTGTGGGCAGAGGTCACATCTTGGGACTCTCCCTGTCCCATGCAGGGTATCCTCATACCTGCTACAGTTCCGTTTCTGTTTATTTGAGACAGAGTCTTGAATTTGTAGTGTGGCTGAGGCTGACCTTGAACTCCTGACCTTCCCGCCTCAGCCTTCTAGTGCTAGGCTGACAGGTTCTGATGGCAGCTGCTGTCTAGAGCCTTGGAGGGTGGTGGGTATGTATGACCAAACCTACATGACAAGTTTTCCTTTGGGTCTCTGTAGCCCAGGGTGCCTATAGACTGACTACTTGGGGGAACTGAGGAAGGAGGGTCACTGGGACCCAGCAGTTGGTGACCTTCCTGGGGTACCAGAGTCAGATCTTGTCCAAGTTAATCAATTAAATGTTTTTTGTTTGTTTTTGTTTTTCAAGACAGGGTTTCGCTGTAGTTTTAGAGCCTGTCCTGGAACTAGCTCATGTAGACCAGGCTGGTCTCGAACTCAGAGATCCGCCTGCCTCTGCCTCTTGGGTGTTGGGATTAAAGGCGTGGGCCACCACCGCCCCAGCTAAATGAGTGCCCTGCTTTTGGTAGCAACTGAGACTTGGGCACAGTTCAGGGAACCCTAAATCCTGCTCTAGAGCCAACGACAGCTGGCATCCCCCTGCAGAAGCTGCCTAGAGTCCGGGAGCATCAAGGACCCTTGACCCTGCTGTGGGGCCACCCGCCACAGTGGCAACCTACCTTCTGTGTCCTGCGTGGGGATGGACGCCTGGAATGGTTCAACCGAAAGGAGGTGAGATGACCAGAACTGCTACCTAGAATCCCCAGAGAGGGGCTGGGGGCGTGGCTCAGAGTGGAGCCCCTGTCTAGAATCCCCCAATGAGGGGTTGGGGGCGTGGCTCAGGGGTGGAGCCCCTGCCTAGGATCCCCCCCCCATTGAGGGGCTGAGGGTGTGGCTCAGGGTGGAGCCCCTGCCTAGGATCCCCCCCAGTGAGGGGCTGGGGCGTGGCTCAAGGGTGGAGCCCCTGCCTAGGATCCCCAGTGAGAGGCTGGAGGCTTGCCTCAGTGGCAGAGCTCTGGTCAGTAACACGCTAAGATCCTGAGTTGCCCATGGCCCAGAGTGGTAGGGAGTGCTTTGGGAGTTTGCTGACTTGCCTCTCCTGGGGAACCTCAGTGTGGTCTCGTGTCTTTGGTCACAGGAGTATGAGTCTGGGGGCCGTCCCCTGGGCTCTTCAGCCCTGACAGGGTACACACTGCTCACTTCCCAGCGTGAATACCTGTGCCTTTTGGATGACCTCTGCCCAAGTTCCTCTGGTAAGGATTCCTGGGTTCCCTTTGTTTTCCTTTCTCCGCGTCCTATGGCCATTCCACCCCCCTGTGCATTTGGTGAAGTTGACTTGGTCTCCCTCTGTCTAGTAACAGAAGCAACTTCCTACCCACAGTGTGACTCGTGGTGTCTACAGATGTTACAGTTGTCCCTTGGTGGATGAATTGTTGATCCTTGAGCGAGAACTCTTGCTCTGTGAAGGAAAAGTGCCGTCCACTGTCCCTGGGAGGACATCAGTAAAGTCAATGGAACAAAACCCGAATAGCTAAGAGTCTAAGGAACAACGAAAGTAATGCTGGTGGTGCACACCTTTGCTCCCAGCACTCGGGAGGCAGAGGATGGAGGAGCTCTGAGTTCAAGGCCAGCCTGGTCTACAGAGTATGTTTCAGGACAGCCAGGGCTGTTGTTTTACGGAGAAACCTTGTCTTGAAAAACAAACAAACAAAAACAAAAATTTTTAAAAAGTAACAAAGCAATGCAATAAAAACGGGGCTGGAAAGATGGCTCAGTGAATCAGAGTTAGATTCCCAGCACCCACATCAGGCTGCTCACAACTGCCTGGAACTCCAGGTCCAGGGATCTGGCGCCTCTGACCTCAAGCAACTATAAACAAACACATGCAGATGGTTAAACATAATTTTAAAAAACCCATAAAATCCAGTGTCAGTAAACATGCAAGGAGACAGACATAGTGGGAAACAGTGTGCAGGCTTGGGGCATGGTGCACAGACCAGATGGGGTAGTGGGTTTCGAGTTTCTCCCACTCTGTTCCCGTTCACCTGTTCCAGAACGATAGAGTTCATCTTGCCGGGCGTACGTAGTACTAGGGCTTTTGCTGTGTTTAATCTTTGAGACAGCTTTTGCTCTAAAGCCCCAGTTGGCCCCGAAGTCACACCAGTTCTTTCAGGCTGCTGCTGTCTGGCTTTCAGGAGACCTCGCCCAGGAGGAACCACTGAGGGTGCTGGAGGAGCCGGTGAATTTCCCGCTCTTCCTCGTGCACCCGTTCCGGGCCCACCTCTGCTTCTGTGCGCACACGAGGGGGGCGCAGCGTGCCTGGAGGCTCGGCCTGCAGGGTGCCATTCGGCTGAGAGCCACCGGTGCGTCCCAGGGCGCAGGTGGGGCGCGAGAGGACGATGGGTGTAGGTGCGGGGTTCCCTGGGGAGGGTTGGAGCATAGTGCCCGGCTAAAGGCATCCTCAGTCCTGCAGCGCAGCCGGGTGCCCGCGGCCTGCGCCTTCCTGGACACTGTGCGGCTCTATCGACGACGTCGGGGCTTTGCCGGTGGTGACGACGCAACACTGGGCTCTGATGCGGAGGTGAGCGGTGTCCCTCAGGCCCGGGCGGGTTCCACCACTCGTCGCACACTACACCCCTACGCTTCCCCTACAGGTGCTGAGCGCTGAGCTGATGCGGGAGCTGTTACCTGCACTGCGCGCACAGACGCTGCGGAGCCTGCGCTGTACGGGACGCGCCCGGGCCCGGGCCTGCTCGGAGGTGCGAAGTGGGCGTGGCGAGAGGGGAAAAGGGGAGAAAAAGGAGGGAAGGGCGGTTTCGATTCTCACGTGCTCGCCCACACCGCCCTCAACGCTGCTGCAGTTCCTCGACGCTGTGCACGCGGCCATCCTGGCCAGGGTATCTGCAGGGCTGCGTGCCTTCCAGCCAGAAAAGGATGCGCTGCTAGCGAAGCTGGAGAGGACGGTGCGAGCAGAACTCGAACAGATCCTGCAGCAGCGAGCGCAAAGGGCTCGGAGACTAGAAGGTGGAGGGGGCGCTGGGTAATGGGCCGGGTGAGAGGTGGGGGAGGCCGCACGGTTGGTGGTGTTGGGCGAGAGGCGGAGCTAGGAGTGAGAGTGGGTCCCGGAGAACTAGGGCGGTGCCACAGAGCGAGGGGAGGGGCCTGGGCGGGATGGAGTAGGAGGGCAAAGGGCGGGGTCAGGAAATGTAGGGGTGGAGTTGGGGGAGCGGGTGTGGAGCTCCAGGAGTTGGGCCTGATAGTATAGTAGGGATAGGTGGTGTGGAGCTGAATCAGGGTGGAGCTAGCAGGTTGGATGGCAATTAGCCAGAAGGGGCGGGGTCTTGCCGGTGGAAGGCGGGGCCTAATGGGAGTGGGGCGGGCCCTGAGGAATTGACTTGGGAAAGGGAAGCAGCTGTTGAGGATTACAGTCTGATGCTGGATTCTAGCCAGAAGCCCTGAGAAGGCAGTGCATGAGAAGACGAAGCCTAGAGCCTGGGGAGACCCCGGCCTGTTAAATTGTGGGCTAGGTAGGGAGACACGAGATGGCAGTGGCCTTGCGGAGTCTCCTTTGCAACCCAGTTATCTGGCTTTGAAACACACTGAGCTTCCTCAGCCTGTGCCTTTGGGCCAGGTCTCACTGCTCCTAGTTTCAGTGTCCTCAGCTGTAAAATGGGTACCCAGCTGTCCAGGCTGAGGTCCCTCTCCTCCTGCATCTACTGAGTGCCTGGTGGAGAAAATTCCTGGTCCACATATCCCCTCAGCGGAGATCCGGGACCCCCTGGAGGCTTGCCTGTGCAGCATGGTGGACCCGCAACTGTCCCAGATTATCCATGCGCTGCTGAGCCTCGTGGAAGCCACGCTCCAAGCTGTTCGGACTCTCCTCATCCGGGGCATGGACCGGCTGTCTCACCACCTGCGCAAGAACCCTTCTGGCACGCGGCTGCGCAGGGAGGTTAGCATGTGAGCGACAGTGGCATGCCCACCTTGAGCTGTCTGTATCGTAAACCAATGATGTTTTCTCATCTGACTGGTATTCATATGTACATAGGTTTATGAATTTGGGGAGATACCTTGGGACCCAGAGCTGATGCAAGCCTGTTATCGGGAGGCAGAGAGGAACCGCAGCCATCTGGCCCAGCTGGCAGAACCATTTGGCTTCCTGGGGATGCAGAGCCTGGTGTTTGGGGCCCAAGATCTTGCACAACAGGTGAGGAGAGAGAATGGGAAGTCCATGTTGGGTATCCCTAGGAGAGGGAGAGTGCATTTATGGGGAAGGAATGGGCCACACTGGTAGACAGGCAGAGCCTGGAGCCAGTGCAAGTCTGCAGTGGGCAATAGGGAGCCTCAGCAGGGGTGGGAGCAAAGGCAGGAGCTTAGCTGGACCCAAGATTTAGAAAACCCTCTCTGCTGTTAGGAGTTCTATCTATAAAGGCAAGTGGAGGAGGCTGGAAGCCCTGATCCAGATGGAGGTGTGATGGTGCCCACCTGGCCCAGCACTTGAGATGGGGAAGCAGGAGGATCAATCAGGATGTCAGGGTCGTCCCCAGCTTCACAATGAGTTTGAGACCAGTGTATGTTATGCTAGGCCCTATCTAAAACAGAAAGAAAGACGATCTTTTGTAGACAGAGTTTCTCTGTGTCCTGAATAACCACTCAGAGACTTCTTATTAATTATAAATACCTGACCAATAGCTCGGACTTGTTACTAGCTAACTCTTTTTTTGTTTGTTTGTTTTTTTTTTTTTCAAGACAGGGTTTCCCTGTAGTTTCTAGAGTCTGTCCTGGAACTAGCTCTTGTAGACCAGGCTGGCCTCGAACTCAGATATCCACCTGCCTCTGCCTCCCGAGTGCTGGGATTAAAGGCGTGCGCCACCACCACCCGGCTAAGCTAACTCTTACATTTTAAATTAATCATGGCCGGGCAGTGGTGGTGCACACCTTTAACCCCAGCACTCGGGAGGCAGAGACAGGTGGATCTCTGTGAGTTTGAGGCCAGCCTGGTCTACAGAGTGAGTTCCAGGACAGGTTTCAAAGCTGCAGAGAAACCCTGTATTGAAAATACAAAATTAATTAATTAATTAATCAATCCATATTGCTTATCTACCCTCTGCCATGTAGCATTATCTTCTTTCAACACAGCATGCTCATCTTGCTTTTCTCTGTGTCTCCTCATGACCCTCAGACTCTGCCCTTCTTCCCAGCATTCTCTCTGCCCCCAAAATACTGTCTAGTTATCGGCCAATCAGCTTTTTATTAAACCAACTCAAGTGACAAATCTTCACAGTGTCCAAAAGGATTATGCTACAGCATGTTTCAAAAGGCAGCAATAGGGTTCTGCCATGGACATGGGCATGTGGGAGGAACAGCTTGCAGCTAATCCATTGGCACCTGGCACACTGCACAAGAGTGCTCCCCAGGGAGGCTGCAGGAGCACAGGGGACAGGGCCTGGTCCAGGCTGCTGGGAAAATGTTGGACATTGGACACCTGAGCCAGAGCAGTGGTCCTGGGTATGGGATCATCCAGGATCCTCCTTCATAGCTCATGGCAGCTGCAGTCACCACCTTCCTGCAGCTGGCCGACAAGTGTCTGACATCAACTCTGGACTGTGACCAAGCAGCTGAGCAGTTGGAGAAAGTCAGGGGCCTTGTGCTGAAGGTGAGGTGAGTGGGTGGGTGGGGGCCATGGCCCAGAGTACTGCCGGCTGCTGCACAGTTGTGTCCTCTGCAGAAGCTCACCTCGGACAGTGAGACCAGTCGGTGGAGGTTCACCCGGGACTGGCTGCTGGGAATCTTCTGTCCCTTTGTGTGGAGCCAGCTTGGGGTGAGCTGTAACTCGGTGAGTGGACACCTGAGCTCTCCATCTGGAGGGGATAGAGTGCTCACTCTTGCCTGAAGCCACTGGAGGTTAGAGATCCCACCTCTGCTCCCCAGGCTGGGTGTAGGGGGGGGCACTTCTGGCCTTGACAAAGCCCCTTGCATCTTGATTCATCCCCAATTTTTGCTGACCACACACTCCCAGAGTTTGATCCTAGTGGTGCTGAGCGTGTGTGGCCTCCACGGGTCTAGGTTTATAGGGAGAACTGCCTGTGCTAAGGTCTTGAGGTTGGACTGGGCCTTGTGTGTTAAGGACCAGAGAGGAGGGAGCTGGAGAGATGGCTCAGAGGTTAAGAGTACTGGCTGTTTTTCCAGAGGTCATGAGTTCAATTCCCAGCAACCACATGATGTCTCACAACCATCTGTAATTAGAATTGGTGCCCTCTTCTGGCCTGCAGGCATACATGCAGCCAGAACATTGTATACATAATAAATAAATAAATCTTTTTAAACAAAAGTCCAGAGAGGAGTCATCCAGGGTGATGGTGGGGGAAGAAGCAGGCAGAAGGGTGTGGGTGGGCAGGACCTAGCCTTCTGGCTAGCTGAAGGTTGGGACCCACAAGAATGACTGTGACTAGATGCTAGCAGGACCCTTCAGAGGAAGCATGTGGGTCCCGCATCCAGCCAAGCTCCTGTCTGTGGTCCTAGGAACAGCCTGAGGTGGATGGGGACATCCTGGCTGTGGGCTCCCAGGCTCTGGCCACTGAGGGTGTCTGCAGGGACGTCATCCAGGGCCTCCTTCTGCAGAGAGTTGACAGAGGTGAGCCTCCCAGCACAGGACTGGCTGGGCCTCCTTGAAAGGGGCACTGGAGTGAGATGCTCAGGGATATTGGAGTTCTCGGGACTGATGAGAGAGAGGCAGTTGTCCCTGGTACCAGAGGGTTGGTCTGGGGTCCACTCAGGAGCTCTCAGAAGCTCATAAAGTCTCCAAAGATGACAGAGGGAAGAGAGACCCAGAAGGTGAGACAAGTGGCTGGGACCCAGAGATGATGGCATCACAGGGAACCAGGGAACAGACTTAGACTATGTCCTTGATATGTGGCCAAATAAGAAAATGGAGCCGAGGCGGTGATGTAGGTCTGCCATCCAAGCAATCCTCCTGCCTCAGCATCCTGAGTGCCTGAGCCTACATGCCTAGGAGAGTGGAATATTTTTTAATGATTTATTTATTTTTATTTTATGTGCAGTTGTGTTTTGCTGCATGTCTATCTGTGAGGGTGTCAGATCCCCTGGAGCTGACATGACAGATGGTGTGAGCTGAACCCGGATCCCCTGGAAAAGTTTTCAACCACTGAGCCGTCTACTTCCAAGAGTAGATGGTTTAAATGACTGTAAACTAAGTCTAGATATGGGGACCTGGATGAGCTTCTGACCCTAGACCTTGTATACATTCTTAGAGTTCCACCTGACATTGATCTGTGATGTCTGCACAGAGCAGCAGTTGAGTGGGGCTCCTGGCTAGGTGGAGAGCAGCTGTTGATTAGCAATGTCTGCATTGCTTATAGCATAGAAAGAGGATGGGGAGGCTAAAGCTGGCCTTCCTCGGATGGGTCCAGGGTTATCCCTTAATTCTAGAGTTGAACAAGATCCTTGGTGCCAGCGACAGAACTCGCTCTCCAGCAGAGGACCAGGAAGGAGCATGTGAGTACCTCAGAGGTCCTGTGCCACGGCCAGCGTTGTGCAAGGGTAGTGTGGAGCAGGATGGACTTCATCTGAAGTGACCATGTTGAACGGTGGAGAAGCCACAGGTTGTAACACACAAGGGCCGAGATGGTGACAGGCTGTGTCCCAGTTCCTGCCACCTAGACACAGTGGTGGTAGGGGGTTGGCAGTTACTTTCTGCTATCAACACAGGGAGGGAAGCTAGAGATATCCGCAAAGGCACTGCCAGGGGAAGCGGGGCTGATTTGTTACATAGTCACAGCTAACTCAGATACTCTGTAATGGGCTCATTTGTTACATAGTCACAGCTAACTCAGATACTCTTGTAATGGGCTCATTTGTTACATAGTCACAGCTAACTCAGATACTCTGTACCAGGCTCATTTGTTACATAGTCACAGCTAACTCAGATACTCTGTACCAGGCTCATTTGTTACATAGTCACAGCTAACTCAGATACTCTGTACCAGGCTCATTTGTTACATAGTCACAGCTAACTCAGATACTCTGTAATGGGCTCATTTGTTACATAGTCACAGCTAACTCAGATACTCTTGTAATGGGCTCATTTGTTACATAGTCACAGCTAACTCAGATACTCTGTACCAGGCTCATTTGTTACATAGTCACAGCTAACTCAGATACTCTTGTAATGGGCTCATTTGTTACATAGTCACAGCTAACTCAGATACTCTGACTTGGATATGAACCTACTTAGTTTCCACAGCCATGCATTCACATAAAGGAAATATAACAGAAAGATGGTTGTGTGGTCAGGCTTACATACAGGGAGCTTGAGTGTCCCTCCACCTGCCACATATGCGGGGTGGGGGGACCCAAGTCCATCCCGTCCGTGCACATACAGCCTTATGGGTGAATCCCCGTGGACTCTCAGGGCATGGAGAAGCAAGCTGGCATTTCCGCAGGGCTCCACAGTGTGCCTGGTCCATCTGTTGTGTTGTGTTCCACAGCTAGTCAGTTGCTTTAGCTTTGTGAGCCCTGTTCCCCTACTCCAGCCTCCTGATTTGTGGATCCCCCAGGCCCTAACTCCAGCTTGTGACATGTTACATTGGGATCCAGGTGACAGTCATCATCTCCACAGATGAGGGAGCTGAGACTCAGGTCTGAGACAGACCTACTCTGGTGGCCAAATTCAGCCACTCCGCCCACCATTGCTTCCAAGAACATCCAGAGCTGTCTTCACCCACACCCATCCTGGGGGACAATGGATGAAGACCCGAGTGTGTGAGCTGCTTCTGGCTTCTTAACTGCTGCACATAACAAAGCATCATAGACTGTGTGTTCCTGCTAGAATGTTTACACTCAAGTTCTGAGCTAGCCTGGGCTATCATAATATAATATTGTATTTAAAAAACCCAAAACTTGTTGGTTTGACACATATAATCCCATTAATTTCATTTTTTATTATTTTTTACTTTAAAAATCTGTACTTTTTAGGGTTTTTCTTTTGAGACAGGGTTTCCCCGTGTAACAGTCCTAGCTGTCCCTGGAACTAGCTCTTGTAGACCAGGCTGGCCTAGGACTCACAGGGATTCACCTGCCTCTGCCTTCCAAGTGCTGGGATTAAAGGCATGTGCCACCACCGCCCAGCCTAAAAATCTGTACATTTTTTAAAGCTTCTTTTTAAATTTATTTGGGGCGGTGGTGGTGGTGGTGATGGTGGTGGTGTGTGTGTGTACATACATGCATGGGCGTGTGGCATCAGGGGACAACTTCTGGAAGTGGGTTTTTTCTTTTCATCAAGAGGGTCTTAAGGCTCAAACTCAGGTCAGGCTTGGGGTCAAATACCTTCAGTCGCTAAGTCACCTCACTGGCCCCCATTTTATCATCGTTTGATTTCTAATAGCGTGGATGACTGATTTGAGTTTTAAAATGCCCAGGGCTGTGTGTTTGACTGGCCAGCCGCAAGCGAAGGCCCGCCCCCAGCCCGACCCACTGGGTGCCTTCCAGGCCAGCCCACACCCCAGCTACCCTGGGTCGCGGGCTCCCCAGCTACTTCTGGGCAGTTCCAGAGTCGGTGTCGTCCACTGCCCCGCGCAGGGCCGGAGGAAGCCGGGACCCAAGCAGTCCAGCTCCCCCCGCCCCTCACGCAGGGCCCGAGGAAGCCGAAGACCCAAGCAGTCCAGCTGCGTGGGTCGCGAGCCGCAGCACCAGGACATTTAACTTTTAATATAACTTGCTCATCTTGCGTCTCTCTGGCTGCTACAGACGCCCACCGAGACCCAGGCTAGCAGGTAGACACTAATTCTGGAAACAGGGCGGATGAGAGAACGGGCCCTGCTGCCGCCTTTGAGAGCAACTGTTAGCTACCAGAGCCAAGTCCTTCCCAGAGGATGCGACCTACTGTTCTTTTACTTCCTTGGTATGAGATTTCATGAAATTCACAGGGTATTGAGTGGGTTTTTTATTTTTTTTAATGAAAACTTTCAAACCTTGCACTCAAACTGACACCTATATGCCCCAACATGGACCAAGTTAGCGTGCCCTGCCTCCCCCTCAGAAGGAATATTTTTTTCCATAAAACCCAAACACATACCTTATATGGGGAGTACCACACGTTTCTTTGTGATAATGGGTCTGGATACGCTGTAACCAAGGCTGGCCTCAAAATCCCAGAGATTCCCCTGCCTCAGCTTCCCAAGTGTTGGGATTTTAGGTGAAAAGATAATTTTTGTTTAGTTAAATGGAGGCTTCCCTGGACCCATCTCCGCAGCTGAAGATACCTTGGTCTGAGTGGTAGCTCAGCCTCACTGGCTGAGCTACTACTTAGAAATGATATTAGCATGATTATGAGACTATTCCTCATAAGGGTGAGGGCAAAAAACAAAACAAGAACATGGAAGGACCGGGCCTTGGTGGCACACATCTTTAATCCCAGCACTCAGAGGCAAAGGCAGGCGGATCTCTTGAGTTTGAGGCCAGCCTGGTCTACATAGTGAGATCCAGGTCAAGGCTACATTGAGAAACCCTGTCTTGAAAAACGAAACAAAACAACAAAAAGAAAAACTGTAAGGGTTTCCAGAGAACCCACTCAACAACAGGAGTCGTTGGGTTCTGGCTCCAGCTTCGTGCCCTATGAAGTCTCTGAAGTGACTCATTTGATAGACAGCCTTTGGAGGGCGGGGCAGGGTTTGGAGGCAGCTGGTTGATCCCAGGGTCTTCAAGTTCTGCAGCTCCTTGGGGAGGCTAGGGACCAGAGTAGCGGTCACCCCAAAACACAGGAGGCTAGCACATACTTTATAGTAACACTGTAAATTTATAGAAAGCGTGGGCTATACTCTGAATTCCACCCTGTTTCACGAACCAGAAGACATGGGCTGATGGGATGGCTCAGCTGGTAAAGTCCCGGTGCTAAGCCCTTTGCTTCGCCCTGTCTCCTGGACATGGTGAAAAGAATGAAAAGTTCACCTCCGACACACGCACTGACTTCCACATCCACTTCCCAACACACAAAAATAAAAAAGAAGGTAAAAAAATACATTTAGAGACCTGGAGATAATAAGGCTCATCAGTTAAGACCGCTTGTTGCTCTTCCAGAGGGTCTGAGTTCAATTCCCAGAGCCACATGGTGGCTCACACCCGCCTGTAACTCCTGTAACTCCAGTTCTAGCCGATCTGATGCATGCCCGTGGTATACAGACATATACGTGGACAAAACACTAGTACACAGAAAATGAAAGAAATAAAACAGGGTAGGAGGCACTCTTACGGAGGCCAGAGGACAACAGTGTTGGGGGTGGTCGGCTCCTTCCAGAACTCAGGGCGGCATGCGTGGCAACAAGCGCTCATACCCACTCAGCCATTTCGCTGGTCCCTTAAAATGTAATTCAGAAGCAACAAACAAACGAAAATGTCGTAACCGAGGAAACTGAGGTTGACATGATCCTAATTAGGAGCCTCTGTATAGAGGAACAGTCAATTTAAGAAGGCTCAAGAAATGGGCTACACTACCAGGGCGCGGTCACAGAGCGCCTCTGCGCCTTTAAGGTGTGAGCTGGGGGCGGGGCTACGGAGCCATCCTGCGGGCAGACATCATGAAAGGGAGCCGGGGGACTGTCGGAGGGAAAGCTGCGTTCACTTTTAAAGGCGCGGCCTTGTCACTGGAGCTCTCCGACGACTCACAGCCCGGCCAGAGCGCCCCCTCCCTTTAAGGAGAGAGTCAAGGGAGGGACCTGATAGCCCCTCCCCCCCGGCCCCTTTAAGGAGCGGCCCTGGTCCACCGTCAGAAAAGCGCCTTAAAGGCGACGCGTGGCGCGATGGCGGCGTTCCCCGGGTTGCTCGGGCTGCGGTTCCTGCCGCTGCTCCTGCTGCTGCCGCTGCCGCCGGGTGGCCCGCGGGGCACCGACGGCTACTTCCCCGAGGAGCGCTGGAGCCCAGAGTCCCCTCTGCAGGCGCCGCGCGTGCTCATCGCGCTGCTGGCGCGGAACGCGGCGCCCGCGCTGCCGGCCACGCTGGGCGCCCTGGAGCAGCTGCGCCACCCACGGGAGCGCACCGCGTTATGGTGAGCGGCCGGCCCAGGCGCCGTGCGCAGGGCCTCGGCTATGCACTGCGGAGATTCGGTTGAGCCTCGGTTTAGGAGGACTCGGTGGTCTACCTAGGGACTCGGGTTATGCACCTGGGGATTTGGGCTATGTAACCGAAGTACCGCCTTTCGTCCCGATTGCACTTTGGGACCCCGAGCTGCTGCCCGCTCCCGCCAGGTTCTGGGTTGCTGCTAGCCGTCACAGCTGCGATTCTAGGACCCCTGACTTCTCAGAATGGGCCAGGCTAGTGTTTCCAGACCCTTCCAGCTCACTGTGCAGCGCCAGCAGCTTCCAGATCTTGCGCCCCAGGCGCGGGCCATCGCTCCAGACTAACAAAGTCAATAAACTTAACGGGTTTCCACATCCAGTTAGACCCCTGTGTGACTTGAAGGGACCTGAAGGCAGTGGGAAGAAGTGGACCCTTCACACAAGGGGGCATGGCAGCTTCTGACGTCCTGACTCAATGTCCTTTTACATAGTTTTTCTTTGTGGCACTACAATGTGCTTTCCAAATTAGCAGGCCTTGTTCAGCTGTGCAGTAGTGAGCTGGGCCCATCATCCTCACTGCCGTGTTTCTGATGGGCAGTAGGCACGGAGCGGGAGGGTGCTTTATCCAGGGCTTTGCAGGTGGTGGGGACTGAGCCAGCATGGGGAGCCCCCACGCCATCCGGTTGTTTCCCCGACTGCTCTGACCCATCATCCACTTGTGCTCACAGGGTGGCTACGGATCACAACACGGACAACACTTCAGCCATACTCCGAGAGTGGCTGGTGGCTGTGAAGGGTTTGTACCACTCTGTGGAGTGGCGACCAGCGGAGGAGCCCAGGTGAGCCTCCCAACTTCACTGGAGTAGGAAGTCAGCATGTTCTGTCCCCACCCTGGGCTTTGCTGGCAGATCCTGATCCTTTAGCCAACCTTTGTCCCATTGTCCTTCACTCCATTGTCCAGCCTTGGACTCAGCCTGTCACACCTCCACTGAAGAATTCCTTCGTGCCTGGTGGCCACCTGTTGTGTTCCTGCCTCAGGGTGTTGCCGGCACATACTCCTCTAACTTCATGAGCCTCCCTCTGCCCTCGAACTTGCCATCCATCCTCCTGCCTCAGTCTCCTAAGTGCTGGAATCACAGATGCCCACCCCCTGCACGCTAGCCTGTGGGATTGCATCTGGTGACCTGCCAGGGCTCTCTTACTCCTTTTGTGCCCAGAGGCACCTTGATGGCCCTGGGGTGCCCCTGTCATGCCGAGCTTTCCTTGGGCCGCAGCTTGCCTGCTATGTCTATGCCTCTGGACCCTCGCACATGCTGGGCTGATAGCCAGGACCCTGTGCCCTGCACCCTTCTTCCTCCACGCTCCACTTGGAGGCCTTCAGGTCTCCTGTGTGCCTTATCTTCTGTGAAGTTGTCTATGACTGGGTGCTCGCTGTGTGCCCATAGTGCCGTGATCCTTAAATCACAGTTACTCCCTTAGTTCCTACCCAGATGAAGAGGGCCCCAAACACTGGTCTGACTCCCGCTACGAACATGTCATGAAGTTGCGCCAGGCGGCTCTCAAGTCGGCTCGGGATATGTGGGCTGATTACATCATGGTAAGTTTCTGGGTGAGAGACGCTGGAGATGCAGGAACCAGGAGTTACCCCATGGGGTTACACAAAAAACTTTGTCTCAAATAAATAAACAAAATAAAGAGGGGAGGGGGCTGTGGCTATAACTCAGTGGGTACTTGAGGCCCCCCAGAAAGAGCAAGTAGGCTTTGTATCCCCTTGGTTGGGCACTGCGTTGTATTTTTTAAATAGATGTTTGAAAATAACATTATTTATTGGCATGTGAGGGTATGTGAGACAGAGGTCAGCTTTCAGGAGTGGCTCTCTCCCACCGCCTGCCGGTCCTGGAGATTGACCTTTTTTGACTCACTGTGTATCCCCCAAGGGTCACGAGCTAGGGGCATGTGAGTGCGAAGTGGTAGTTGGGGCCTGACTTCCTCTTCCCCGACTTCCCCTGCCTGTGAGGAGGAAGCATCTGGGGCTGGAGGGTTCAGTGGCTGTGGAACACTGGCTGCAGCTCCCAGGATCAGCTCCCGGTAACCTCGGGGCCTGGGGGATTTGGCGCTTCCTTCTGGCCTGTGTGGGCACTGCACTCAAATGCGCCCTCTCAAGCACTTTTTTTAAAAAATTTATTTGGTTTTTTTGAGACAGGGTTTCTTTTGAGAGCAGCCCTTGGTGTTCTGGAGCTTCCTCTGTAGACCAGGTTGGGCTAAAACTCAGAGGTCCCCCTGCCTCTGCCTCCTGAGTGCTGGGATTAAAGTGTACCACTGCCCCCTGCTAGGTTAATTTATTTTTATTTTGTGTTTATGGGTGTTTTGCCTGCATGTCTGTCTGTGCAGCACACGTGTGCCTGGTGCCTATAGAGATCAGTAAAGGGTGTCATCTCCCCCAGAACTGGAGTTACAGATTGGACCTGGGTCCTATGTGAGAGCAGCCAGGGCCGTAACTGCCGAGCCAGCTCTTTGGTGCCCAGTGAAATGTGTGAGTGTATGTGTACACAACATCAGACTGTGTGTCCATGGGTCACTGTCCCCTGTCCTGAGCCGTCTGGGGCCTCTCTGTTCACTGGGTAGATTCAGACACATGACAGCCACGAGGTCTGGCGTGGATTTGGGCATGGGGCGGCCACGAAGTCTGGCTTGCAGCCCTGAGAGTGACTGCAGTTGGATTCCAGGGTCTTGTCTGTTCTGTTTGCTGTTTGGGTCTTGCTGCAAGTCGTTGCTGTGTAGCGATGGTGTGCCTAGAACTGCAGCCTCCCAGGTGCTAAGATACTGGCGTGAGCCCCCCATATTACCCTGCGCTGTTTTCCTGTGTTGTGGCTGAGGTGAACCCGAACCTGAGGCGCTCCGGCCTGTCCTTATTCGTCTACAGGGAACCTGTCTTCATAGGTTAAGCAGAGAAGGGAGGTCAGAGCTCCTGTGGCCTTGTCTGACCCCCTAGTCTCCAGCCGGCACCCTAGGAGGTACTCAGTCTGAATGTAAAGTAGGAGGCCAATGGGGAACCATAGAGTCTGTGAGCAGGGCAAGGCTGTGCTCTGATTGGCGGTTTTCTGAAGCCCCGCCCCTCTTCTGTGGCTGTAGGGTTGTTTTGGGTTTTTTTTTAAAGATTTATTTATTTATTATATATAGTGTTCTGCCTGCATGAATCCCTGCACGCCAGAAGAGGGCACCAGATTTCATTATAGATGGTTGTGAGCCACCATGTAGGTACTGGGAATTGAACTCAGGATCCCTGGAGGAGTCGGTGCTCTGAGCCATCTCTCCCGCCCCTGCTGTTTTGCTTTATTGATTATGTTTATTTATTTGTGGGTGGTCACATGTTGTCATAACCTTGTGGGGACTGGAGGGCAATTTTGGGGAGTCTGCTGTCTCCTTCCTTCTTGTGAGTCTCGGGGATGAACTCAGATAGTCAGCCTTGGCCAGAGGGCCACCGATGATGTCATCCCGGATGCCTGGGGTGCGGGAGGCCTGTGGGGAAGGAAGACAAAGACTCTAGAAAGGGGAAGGTGGACCCAGCTCCTTGGCCCATCTTACAGAAACGATGGACCTGGAGCCGATCCAGAGTGAATGAAAAATAAGAAATAAAAAGGACAAGAAAGGACATGCATGCTCCTAGGTATGGTGGAAGAGAGGGTTTATTGTAGATTTTGGGAGAGCGCAGCTAGAGGCAGGAACAGGGACTTCTGGGAGAGTCCAGAACCTGACCAAACAGAGCTGGGCAGAGGGTGGGATATGGCCGCCATACTCTGTAACTGAGGGATGCTGGGAAAACCTGACAGCCAGGTCTGCTTTGATATGTTCAGTCTGTCCCAGGCTTGAGATCTAACAGGAGGCTACTAGAAGCTCCTGGAACTTTGTGGGTCCTTTTGTAGCGCCTCCCCCCCCCCCCCAATAGACAGGGTGACCTTCCCTGCTTTTGGCTTCTGTGGTTTGAGGTTGGCTCTTTTGACGGTTCCCAGGAGGTCACTGTGACGGCTGACTGGAAGCTCTCTATGGAAAGGTACTTTTGGTACTGGGAACTTTGGAGCACAGAACTGGAGTGTGAGTTTACTTCCGGGTCTGTGGAAGTAAAGGGTCTCCAGGATGGATTTCAGGTTTAGCCAAACAGCAGGGAACCAGCTTCTGGCTTTTTTATTGTTACACAGTTTACACCTCTTAGCGAGTCGATTTCTATGAACCGAAACCTCTCATCTGAGCCAGGCGGTAGTGGCACGACTTTAATCCCAGCACTCAGCTGGAGAGCTGGCTCAGCGGTTAAGAGCACTGGCTATTCTTCCAAAGGACCTGGGTTCAATTCCCACTACCCACATGGCAGTTCACAACTGTCTGTAACTCCAAGATATAACACCCTCACACAGATATACATGCAGGCCAAACACCAATACACATAAAAATAAATAAATAAAACTTAAAAAAAAAAATCCCAGCACTCGGGAGGCAGAGGCAGGTGGATCTTTGAATTTGAGGTCAGCCTGGTCTAGTGAGCTGGTTCCAGGACAGGGTCCAAAGCTATAGAGAAACCCTGACTAGGGGAAGGGGGGACCCTTCCCCCCAAGCAGTTCTGAGTCAGGAGACCTCTTGCTTTCCCACATCCTCTCATAACTATGCTTTCAAAGGCTCTGAATTCTTCTGGAGGAAATCCGAGAAGAGTCCAGCAAAAGGTAGCCACCACCAGAGGTGGTGCAAAGCCCAGCGCCAGCACTGCGGAATCTCGGCACACTGGGTGCTTTCATTTTCCTTTTATTTATTTAATTTTATTTTATGTTCATTGGTGTGAGAGCTGGATCCCTTGGAACTGGAGTTGCAGACAGATGTGAGCACCATGTGGGTGCTGGGAACTGAACTCGGGTCCTCTGGAAGAGCAGCCAGTGCTCTTATCCACTGAGCCATCTCTCCAGCCCTAATTTTTTTTATGTAACTTTTTATTATTAATCTCCATTCTGCCACCTGGCTCGCTGCCTCTCAGTACCCCGCATCTTCTGGCTGGTGAATCTTTTGCCTCAGAGTCTGTCCTAGAGTTCCTGTCTGCCTGGAAGTCCTGCCTGTCCTCCCTGCCCAGCCATTGGTCATTCAGCTCTTTACTAAACCAATGAAAAGGTGCCTGAGGTAGGTGAGGCCAGACAGATGTATCTTCACACAGTGTACAAAAAGATCAGCCTCATATCAATGAGAATTTGTGTGTCTGTTGTTTGGTGATCAAGCAATATTCCAAATCATGGCCTCCACGCAGATGCCTCTGCTGGGGCATTGTGTGTATCTGATTTTTTTGGCTCCTGTGGTGGGTGCCATGTTTGAACCCATGCCTTCCAATCTTTGGGGTTCATCTCCCAGGATGGAAAGTTAGATTTGTCTTTCTTTAACTTTTGGGTGTGCCACCAAGCTGCCCTGGCTCACACAAGATTCCAGTATTTGCTGGGGTTTAGGTGGGACTAGCACTTGGCCCCATAGCTCCCCAGGGGCTGCTGTCTCCCCGGCTGGGGACGCACCATGGAGCCTGGTGCTGAGTGGTCCTGAGGTGCAGGTAGCAGTTTCATGGGGGCAACAGAAGGTGGATCTGTGGCTGAACCCTAGAAAAAGGCCAGGTCAGTCCCCGATGCAGGCTGAGTCTTAAATGGGGGGGGGGCTGGAGTTGGGATATTTGTAATGAAGTGTGGGGCTGCCTCTGGCATTGCAGTGCGCTGTGGGGGAGCCACACCCCCAGCCCTAATGGCCAGGGTTCTATTTTTAAATAATAAAAGAAGTAATTATTTGTGTTATTCCCTGAGTCAGTTTCAGCAAAGCTGGAACCCACTGGTACAACTCCTGTCTCATGTCCACGGTTCTGGGATCTCTGCACAGAAGACACCACATCCTCCCGGAGCTGGTATGCAGCCCGGGCACTGTGTGTGTGCAGCCCAGGCCCTGTGTGTGTGCAGCCCAGGCTGCATGTGTGTGTGTGTGTGTGTGTGTGTGCAGCCCAGGCCCTGTGTGTGTGTATGTGTGCAGCAGCCCAAACACTGTGTGTGTGCAGACCAGGCCGTGTGTGTGTGTGCAGCCCAGACACTGTGTGTGCGCGCGTGTGTGTGTGTGTGTGCAGCCCAGGCCCTGTGTGTGTGTGTGTGTGTGTGTGTGTGTGTGTGTGCAGCCCGGGCACTGTGTGTGTGTAGCCCAGGCTGTGTGTGTGTGTGTGTGTGTGTGTGTGTGCAGCCCGGGCACTGTGTGTGTGCAGCCCAGGCCCTGTGTGTGTGTGTGTGTGTGTGTGTGTGTGCAGCCCGGGCACTGTGTGTGTGCAGCCTGGGCACTGTGTATGTGTGTATATGTGTGTGTGTGTGTGTGTGTGTGTGTGTGCAGCCCGGGCACTGTGTGTGTGTGTGTATGTGCAGCCCGGGCACTGTGTGTGTGTGTGTGTGTGTGTGTAGCCCAGACACTGTGTATGCAGCCCCGGCACTGTGTGTGTGCAACCCAGACACTGTGTGTGTGTGTGTGTGTGTGCAGCCCGGACACTGTGTGTGTGTAACAATTGTGGCCACACAAGCCATGCCCAGTCTCACAACTCAGTTCTTTCTATTATTTTTCTTTATTTGTATAAATGAATGTTTTGCCTGCATGTGTGTCTGTGTACCACATACCTTCTTGGTGCTCTGAAGGCCAAAATAGGGCATCAGATCCCCTGGAACTAGAGTTACAGACAGTTGTGAGTCACCATGCAGGTGCTGGGAACCAAACCCGGTTTTCCGGAGGAGCAGCCAGTGCACTTTATCACTGAGCTCCCCGGGATGTCCACACCTCCACTGAGTCCGGTCGTGCTAACAGCTGGGGAACCTTTTGCAGTTTGTGGACAGTGACAACTTGATCACCAACCCTGACACCCTGAGTCTCCTCATTGCTGAGAACAAGACAGTGGTGGCCCCGATGCTGGATTCCCGTGCAGCCTACTCCAACTTCTGGTGTGGGATGACGTCACAGGTAGGTGGGGGCGGGGCAGACAGGCTGAGCCTTTGCGGGATACCACCAGGGTAACCCCAGACAGAGGCAGAAACAGGAGCCCAAATTCACTTGGTGACAGCTAGGAAGTGGCAGTTCCAGGAGTGGCCTGCAGGCATGGCTTGAACCTGGTGTTCCAACAGCCTTGGGCAACTGGGGAGCGATTCTAATGGACCCAGCCATATCCACTTCAGGACGCTTGGGAGGCCTGCTGTGGCTGAGTGCAGGTCTGAGAGTGTGCACTCAGCTGTGGGCTCAGTGCCTCCTGACCACCCTGCCCTGCAGGGCTACTGCAAGCCGCACCCCTGCCTACATCCACCACCCTCCACCCCCTGCAGGGCTACTACAAGCGCACCCCTGCCTACATCCCCATCCGGAAGCGAGACCGCAGAGGCTGCTTCGCTGTTCCCATGGTGCACTCTACCTTTCTCATCGACCTGCGGAAGGCGGCGTCCAGGAGCCTTGCCTTCTATCCGCCGCACCCTGACTACACCTGGTCTTTTGACGACATCATTGTCTTCGCCTTCTCCTGCAAACAGGCAGGTGAGTGAGGCCTGAAGCCCAGTGGTTGTGTGGGTTCTATACTGAGCAAGTCCAAAGAATAAACCCTACCTTCACAGTCCTCAGGCTGAGACTGAGCTGAGACCTGTCTCCTCCCACTTTATATTCCTCTCTAGTGCTAGGGTTAAAGGCGTGCACCACCACCTGCCTGTGTGGCTGGCTAGTCTGGCTGCTTTGCACTGACCTTCAGGCAAGCCTTAGTTATTAAAACACAATTAACATATCACTATCTAAAATAAAAAAGAAGGCTATAACTAACATAAGAAAAACTATATACAATAAGTACAATAACTATATACAATATATACAGGCAATAAATACATTGACAATGTGTAGTCCATTTATATTTGATAAATTCAGAGAAAATAGTCTATATCTATCCTATCTTGGTGAGTCCAAAGTCTTGTGCCTAATTTATTTTCTATCATAACTTGGTTTCTGCATCTGGTAAACTATAACTATAACTAATCTTTAACCCCTCGGAGACCCAAGAAGGAAATATTAACTGAGTAAGCAGGAAGTGTGAGCAAGCGACTTCCAAAAAATGTGAGAAATGACAGAAGCAGCTGACTGCCTGGACAGCCACTGTAATGTTGGGGCATCCATCTTAGGCCCACAGGCCTAGCATATCTGACAGACTTTTCTGTGAAACAGAATATTCTGAAGGGCTGTCCCTCCTTGTCTTGACAATGTTTTTTTTTTTTTTTAAAAAAAGATTTATTTATTTTTAACATATACAATGTTCTGCTTGCATGTATACTTGCAGGCCAGTAGAGGGCACCAGATCTCATTACAGATGGTTGTGAGCCACCATGTGGTTGCTGGGAATTGAACTCAGGACCTCTGGAAGAGCAGTCAGTGCTCTTAACCTCTGAGCCATCTCTCCAGCCCGACAATGTTTCTTTTGTGTCCTGCTTGTCCAGTTAGGACGTATACTGTCAGCAGTTGAGGGAAGGGCATTTTCTTGCCTAGTGGCTCCCTTTTGCCACAAAGTAAGCTCCATGTGGAGTTTCTTCAGTGCCCATTTATCTTTTCTGAGTTAGACTGATTGGTGCTGCCAGGAGCAGACATGTCTCATTGTCATTAAAAAAAGAATTATGTTATTGAAACATCTTAAATGCTATATTCTGTAGATCTATGAAGTGTTTGAAGATGATCTGTTTATTTAAAATCTTTGTTTGACTTTGAAAACATACCTAATGTGACTACAAGTTCTATTATAATAGGTAATTAACTACTAACCTACATTTCCTTATTATCCTAAACAGTTGGTAATGATAATTTTCAAGGACTAGAAATTTGCATTATTGTTAAATGAGTTGTATAGGTACAGTAACCTGAAACAAGAGTAGAAATGTATGCACAATATATTCTAACAAAATTAATCTCAAATTTGTATCAATATACAAAATTTGTACACAATATATAAAAGTCCAATCTAATGTAAAACATTTAAAACTAGTAGTTGCTTTTAAAAAGTAGATTTAATAATCTACCTTTTTATCTTTTTTATTGATATTTATTGAGCTCTACATTTTTCTCTGCTCCCCTCCCTGCCTCTCCCCTCCCTTCAATCCTCCCCCAAGGTCCCCATGCTCCCAATTTACTCAGGAGATCTTGTCTTTTTCTACTTTCTACTTCCCATGTAGATTAGATCTATGTAAGTCTCTTAGTGTCCGCATTGTTATCTAAGTTCTCTGGGATTGTGGTTTGTAGGCTGGCTTTCTTTGCTTTATGTTTAAAAACCACCTATGAGTGAGTACATGTGATAATTGTCTGTGTCTAGATTACCTCACTCAAAATGATGTTTTCTAGCTCCATCCATTTGCCTGCAAAATTCAAGCTGTCGTTATTTTTTTCTGCTGTGTAGTACTCCATTGTGTAAATGTGCCACATTTTCCTTATCCATTCTTCAATTGAGGGCATTTAGGTTGTTCCCAGGTTCTGTCCAAGCATTCAAAACTTCTGCATGTCGTAGAGACAGGATGTGACCATCATATAGAGACTGCCTTTCTATCTACAGCAACATAATTTCCTTCTCCAGGCATTTGATCTTGGGAGATTTCCCAACCTCTAGCTTTACTCTGTTGTTCAAATCTTAGCTATTCTTTGAACCAGGTACTCCATTGTAATTGTGGACCAGGCTTTAAAATACCTTTAACCAAATCTATCCAGTTATTAGGGATAATTCTATTACAGAGTCTCTACCATTTGGCAATTCCTGTAAGGTCACTGGATGTATTAAGGTTGTTTGTCTGAAACCCTTAGCTGTCCCTCTCTAATCTTACAATGCAGTGCTGAAATAGGCTCTCCATTAAGTTCTTCTGTCTGGGTATGAATCTCTCTGTCATCTGTCTTATTAGGTTTTTTTAAGGTCTGCATCTTAGCACTGAGATTAAATAACTTTTTTAATGATAAAACAAAGATGATAAAGCTGATAATGTTTACAATTGACATTAATAAATCCCATCTACATTAGATATCCTCTCATTTAATCCTTCCATTTTCAAGATGTCTAGCATATTATCATACAGAGACATAAATCCCTCCAGTGTAATCATGTTTCCCATTTGCATTTTTAATATGGGAAAGGACTCTCTTTTAACAATTTCCTCCCTTTCAGACTTCCCAGTTGTCTCACCAAATCTAGCGACGTTGATGAAGATGTGAGGTTCATTGCTGTTGCGGAGAACAGTAAAAGTCTGACTGCATCTCAGGGCAGCAGCCTGACAAGGGGGTTCAGGGAGAGCCCGCCGGGAGAGAAATAAGAAAAACCTAGCCAGTAGGGCAGTGACTCTGGCCGCGTGTGGCTCCGGCCTCTGCCGGCAGCCGTAAGCATAGGCAAACAGCTTTTTTGTGAATTCATCCCCCAAACATTGGACGCTCCAACTGTAGCACAAATAATAAAAGGCCAGAGAAAGATACTGGGGTTCAAGATCAAGCAGATCAGAGAAGCTAAACAGCTAGCCACTGGCTCTTACCTCTATCTCAAACTGAAAATGGGCTATCCTGCCTCCACGAATCCTCAGACTGAGACTGAGCTGAGAGCTGTCTCCTCCTGTCTTATATTCCTCTCTAGGTACTGGGATTAAAGCCATGCACCACCACTGCCCGGCTTCTATGGCTAATTAGTGTGGCTGCTGGGATTAAAGGTGTGCACCACCACTGTCTGATTGGCTAGTCTGGCTGCTTTGCATTGATCTTCAAGCAAGCTTTATTTATTAAAACACAAATATTATACTACTATGTCACACACAGTGAGATCCCATACCAAACATCAGAAAAATAGACATGTACAGTTACTATTTTCTTTTTCTTTTTTTAAAAAAAACATTTATTCATTATGTATACAATATTCTGTCTGCATGTATGCCTATAGTCCAGAAGAGCGCACCAGACCTCATTACAGATGGTTGTGAGCCACCATGTGGTTGCTGGAAATTGAACTCAGGACCTTTGGAAAAGCAGGCAATGCTCTTAACTGCTGAGCCATCTCTCCAGCCCCGTAGTTACTATTTTCATCTCCCAATTGTGAGCACGCTTGTAGTGGATTTGTGGAGACCAGAGATCTCTGCAGTCTGCACTGCCGTTACTTGTGTGTGATCACCACGGCACACTTGGAAGTCGGAGGACCTGCAGGTATCGGTTCTCTCTGTCCACTGTGGGTCTGGGGATGGAACTCAGATCTTCAGGCACCGTGGTGCACACCTTTAATCCCAGTGCTCAGGAGGCAGAGGCAGGCGGATCTCTGTGTGTTCCAGGCCAGCCTTTCTCGTGAGCCCTGTGGCGCTGACTGATGAGGGCTTCATGTCACTTTTGAACACTCACAAACCAAAATCAGTTTTTACGTTTTCGAAGAATGACCGAAATCTGAAACGAAGCATAGTGACCTTTTGCTTGTGTCGAGGCCTCACAGCGTAGCCCAGGCTGGTCTGCAGCTCCCCATCCCTGTCTTCGTCCTGAGCACTGGGGTGATGGACAGGTACCACCCTGACTTCTTTCTTGTCCCCACACTAGAGGTGCAGATGTACGTGTGCAATAAGGAGGTGTACGGCTTCCTGCCCGTGCCTCTGCGTGCGCACAGCAGCCTGCAGGACGAGGCAGAGAGCTTCATGCATGTGCAGCTGGAGGTCATGGGTGAGTGGGTGCTGCTGGGTGGCAGTCCTGGCATGGTGTGTGTGTGGCCCTGGAGGCTGAGTCCCAGGCCAAGGGACAGCAAGTTGCAGGCCAGACTGATCCTGTTTGCACTGGAGTCAGAAGGGACGCTGTACCATGTAGCATTTGGGGGACACATTTGGAGTGACAGCAGCCAGCATGAGCCTCACTGCGATTCTGAGAAGCTGAGGAGAGCAGGGCTGCTACTGGGATAATTCTGCAGTAGCTGTTGAGCGCCTTTTGTATACTAAGCTCTGCACTGTGCACTGTGAGTGGACAGACCCCACACTCCTCCCAGGATGTTAGAGATGGAGTTAGAGCAGGGACAGCGTCAAATCCAAGGCCTGACCAGCCAGAGGCCCGGAGGCTGCCCCTGGGGTCATAGTTGAGGTCTAAGTTGATTTGGGCATCTTAGGAATGTGGCATGGGTGAAGGTCCTGGGCCCCTTGGGATCTGGTGCCAACAACTGATGGGAGTTTGGAGGGCATGGGGCCCTAGGACCCCAGCGACCCTGTTTTCTTCCTGTTAGTGAAGCACCCGCCAGTGCAGCTCTCCCGGTTCATCTCAGCACCCAGCAAGACTGCAGACAAGATGGGCTTCGACGAGGTGGGCTGGGCACCCTGCTCCCCCCCACCCCCGGGTTGGGAGGCAGCTGACTGACCTGGGGTCACTGAGGCTGTGACCACAGGTCTTCATGATCAACCTGAAGCGGAGGCGGGACCGGCGAGAACGCATGATGCGGGCCCTGCATGAGCAAGAGATCGACTGCAAGTTGGTGGAGGCCGTGGATGGCAAGTATGTCCTGCACGCGCTCAACCGTGTGTGCGTGTGTTTGTGTGTGTGTGTGTGTGTGCGTGTGTGCATGTGTATGCATGTGTGCATGCGTGTGTGTGTTCGCGTGCATGTGTGATGTGTGTGCGTGCGTGTGTGTGTATGCATACGTTCAAGTTTGTACATATAAGGGGGATGTAGTCAACTCTGGCAGATCCTCGGTGCAGCCAAGAAGGCAGGAAGGTGTCTCATCCGCAGACAGGCTGCCATGCTCTTGAACAAAGCCGAGTGGGGTCTGGGCTTGGACCCAGAGGTTGATCAGTAGACAGCTTTTTCTTTCTTCCTCACCCTGTTCTCCATCCTCCTCCCCCTGAACCCCTCCAGAGCCATGAACACCAGCCAGGTGGAGGCCCTGGGTATCCAGATGCTGCCTGGCTACCGGGACCCCTACCATGGGCGACCCCTCACCAAGGGAGAGCTGGGCTGCTTCCTCAGCCACTACAACATCTGGAGGGAGGTAGGTGTGGGTAAGGGGCTGGCCACGGTCCTTGGTCTCCTCACAGCTTAGTCAGCCTCAGAGGCCCAGGGAGGACTGTGGTCCTCATGCCTCCAGCAGCCAGCAGCAGGCCCTGTGGCTGAATTTTGGTGTCTGTCCCATAAACTGTCTTTACGTTGGCCATGGTTCTTCTGAGTGGGGCAGCTACTGCCCTTTCATTACAGAGAATGAGGCCTGGGGCTGTGATCCCCAAGTGAGACCTTGCGCCCCAACCTGACTCTGCTCTGTGTCTTTACATGTGATGACCTTTGGCCATAGTGTCGCTGGGCTACGCATTAGGGAACAGCAGGTGATGCTGAAACCACACAAGAACCAAATTTTTAACCTGCAAATTGGAGGCTGGATAGGTGGGGCGTTGACTCCAGATGATGAGGAACAAGAAAAAGGACACCTGGATGCCCAAAGTAATGGGTTCTTACATGGGCTGTCCTTCCTTCCTGAAGTTCCTCACAACAGTCTCTTAGCTCCACTGGATGATGGTGAAGCCTTCTAGACCAGGGGCACCCTAGACCAAGGAGGAAGGGTGAGAGGAGCCTGCCTGTTGTTGCCGGGAGGAAGGCTTCTTGGTATCCCAAGCAAAACACAGGCAAAGGTCCTAGGGCAGAAGAGCCCAGGCAAGGGGGAGAAGAGAGCCATGGTGGGTACACAGCTGGATGTGGACGGGTCTTTGTGACTTGGCAGAGCCCCTTCCTTCAGGTGGTCGACCGGGGACTGCAGAAATCCCTCGTGTTTGAGGATGATCTGCGTTTTGAGATCTTCTTCAAGAGACGCCTGATGAACCTCATGCGGGATGTGGAGCGCGAGGGCTTGGACTGGGACCTCATGTGAGTGGGGTTGGTGGGAGGGGCCAAGATGGGCGTCGGCCTGGGTCTTAGGGATAGAGCAGATCTGGAGCCTGGAGGACCTGCTGGGTTGACTTGGGCCCAGCCCTGTCCCTGATGTCGGGTGGTATTCTCTGGCAGGTGGGGGTGGAGGCGAGTGACGGGTCTCTGGTTCTTCACCCCAGATACGTGGGCCGGAAGCGCATGCAGGTGGAGCAGCCAGAAAAGGCCGTGGCCCGCGTGAGGAACCTGGTGGAGGCTGACTACTCCTACTGGACGCTCGCCTACGTGATCTCCCTGCAGGGCGCGCGCAAACTGCTTGGAGCCAAGCCGCTGGCCAAAATGCTGCCGGTTGACGAGTTCCTGCCCGTCATGTTTGACAAGCACCCGGTGTAAGGGGCTGTGAAGAGCTGCTTGGGGGTGGGGTGGCAGACTGCAATCTGAGTCCTGGGAGATCAGAGCCGGGGGTGGCGGGACAAGTCCTAGTGCACTCGAAGGAGGGTCTCCATATCCCCATGTGCCTCCTGTCTCTCCTAGATCAGAATATAAGACTCACTTCTCTCCCCGTGACCTGCGCGCCTTCTCTGTGGAGCCACTCCTCGTCTACCCTACACACTACACGGGGGACGACGGCTACGTGAGCGACACAGAGACCTCAGTTGTGTGGAATAACGAGCAGGTTAAGACCGACTGGGACCGAGCCAAGTCCCAGAAGATGCGAGAGCAGCAGGCGCTGAGCCGCGAGGCCAAGAACTCTGATGTGCTGCAATCCCCGCTGGACAGCGCTGCTCGTGACGAACTCTGAGGCAGCTGGCAAAAAGCCAGAGTGAAGCCGGGCGGCGGTGGTGCACGCCTTTAATCCCAGCACTCGGGAGGCAGAGGCAGGCGGATCTCTGTGAGTTCGAGACCAGCCTGGTCTACAAGAGCTAGTTCCAGGACAGGCTCTAAAGCTACAGAGAAACCCTGTCTCGAAAAACAAAAAAAAAAAAAAAAAAAAGCCAGAGTGACTGCCCGGACCTAGCCTTCCTGCACTTGCCTGGGGTCACAGGGCCACCCAGGCAGACCGTAGAGGACTCTGTAGCAGACGGCTTCAGTCTCCTGCTCAGCAGTCACTCACACACTGACAGTATTAATGGAATGCTCACTGCATGCCAGGAATGGGGCTGGGCACTGGGAGGTTGTCTGTCGCTCCGTAGTGTCCACCGTGAAGGAAGGTTTGTTAGAGCAGTGAACAGGCATAGCGCTTCCTGCATCAGGGATTGATTTGAACATCGGGTAGTTATTGATCAGACCGAGTCAGATATTAGGGATACATATTTTAAAATCTTTATTGAGGACATACTGTGTGTTGGGCACCATTCTTAGCCCTAGGAATACTGAAATAAGAGAAGTCGATGTGCCAGGCACCTGTTGACAGGTCTTGGGCAACACCGAGTTGAATACCTGCTGTGTGTCGCCCATTGGGTGCTGGGGATGGTGGTCCCATTGGTGCTCACCCCTTCCGTGGGCTGACGTGCTAAGTGCAAGTACAGAGCAGACAGAAATGTCTTTGTGTAACAGGCCTTTATTGAGCTCCTACGGCTACGGTGTCCCAGGCCTTTATTGAGCGCCTACGGCGTGCCAGGCCTTGAGGACTCCCAGCCTGTCTGTGAGAGGACAGCATATTCCCCTTGTCCAGAGAGACGCTGCTCTCCTTACACTTGACTGCTGGGTTTCAGGGTACTGGTGGCCTTGCCAGCCCCCCTGGAGGCTGGTCTGGGGCTCCCTTGCTCACCCTGGCTTCCATAGCTTCTCCCTGCCCTTGTGTCTCAGGTGTCCCCTGCTTGCTCTTGTGTGTTTGGGGCCTTGAAGTGACCCAGCTGCATCGGGGTGTTCCTTTTTGCCTTGGCATTATGTTTCCTTGCAGGGCCAGGGGTCACTGTGCCTTCAAAGCCAGATCGGATGTCAGCAGGCAGAAGGTCTCGCTCTAGGGGATGACTGCCCGCTCAGATCTTGGTAACTTGCTCACGGTTGTATTAAATACTCCTGGTTGGTTTTGGCTGAAGCTTGTGGTCGTGCTGCCCCGAGTCCCTGTCAAGATTTTTTTGGGGGGGGGGGGGGACAGGGTTCTTCAAGGTACATGTTGTGCAGACTCCCAAGCACTTAAGGGAATGTGGGTCAAGACATACTGGGGATCCATGTCCCCCACCCCATAAAGCATCCTGGGAGTGGCTGGTAGATTCTCCAAGATGCTGTGGGGGGCCATCAGTCTGTTCCCAAGGAAACAGATGCCATGTTCATGGAAGGAGCCCACCAGGAGGCGACTGAGCAGATGCTGTGGACCCTGGGACAGGGAGACTGGGCTGCTGGTCCTAGTTCCTGTGACCAAACAGCTAAAGCAACTTGGAGAGCTCAAGGCCCCACGGAGCCTGACAGCCGACTGCCCAGCCCAGCCCACCTGCCTAGGGACCCGCCCTAAATACGTGGGCATCGCTGTTGTCAACTCTGAGTAGAGATCACTTTAGGCTGGATGGACTGACAGCTAGAGACAGGACAGACACCCCTGCTAGGACTTCCTGGGTCTAGGGTTGTGGCCTGGGGGCACGCTCCCTACACTCTGTAAGCTCACATAGACCGTATGTGACAGTAGAGCCTAAATAGACACTGGCCGTGTTCTCAGCCAGGACTGCTGCCACCCTGCTGGAAATATGCACAGCAGACATCAGCTGTCCCTGGGCCCCTGAGCCTTGGTTTCTTTGGGGTGCTATGGGTATACTTGCTGAACAAGAAAAGACAAGAAAAGTGTCTTCAGTTCAGCTGCAACCTGGTCTCCTGACTGTGTTGGTCCCCAGCTTTTGTTTTGTTTTTAGTGTGTGGGTGGGGACAGCATGTGTGCTGTGATACAGTGGGGGTCAAAGGCCAGTTTCCCAGTCTCCGCGGTGTGGGTCCCCAGGCTTGGCAGCAAGCACCTGCACCTTTTCCTGGGCCCACTGAGGTTTTGTCAAAGGAAGCACAAGCCAGCCAGACCTTGAGGCACTGTGCTTTTTCTTTCTTTCTTTTTTTTTAATGTTAATAAAATATTTTTTACAGAGACCAAAAAGTCAGAATAGTGCAAAACATCTCAACGCCATGCACTCATGAACACTCCCCGGGTGTTTTGAACACACGTCCTAAGTCACGGATTGACTGAGGAATGAGGGTTTCTTGGAAGATGCTGGACTAAAAGGGGTGGACCTAAAAAACCCTCCCAAAAAGACAGGAAACGAAAAAACCAAACAACTCTCAGATTCCACATCTGCAGTCACATGCGAAGAAAGGCTAATGGAGGGGTTCCCTGGGCTGCACGGCAGGGGTTGGGGTCAGGAACCTTCTGGGGTACAGGGGACCCTCCCTGTCACCTGCACCACCAACAGTGTCAACCCAATTCACTTTTTAAAACAAAAGGCAAAGAGGAGAGGAGTTGGGTCCCCAGAGCCAGCTTTGGTCCTGAAAGATGCTGGGAGTGGGCTGGGCCGGCCAGGGCACCATGACTCCACCCTCAGCAGGGCTGCCCTTGCGACCCAATAGGTGAGAGGTCCCAGCTGAGAGAGGTCCCAAGGAGTTCTGGGTGCGTTTTTTTTTTGTTGTTTTTTTTTTGTTTTTTTGTTTTTTGCATGTCTGATGGTGCAGGCAAGGCAACTGGCCTTGAGCCCCAAGAGGGGCAGGGTACAGAGGTCACCGCTCCAGTGCTGACCCTTCCAGACAGTATGAGCTGACTGCAGACCCTTTTTAATTTTTCAAGGTTGGGGATGGAACCTACAACAGTGCCTGACTGGCCGCCCCTCCCTGGGGGATTCTAGGTTGGGCATGGATGAGCCTGGACCCCGCATCTTTCCACTGCTCTTCCCTGCTCCCCTTACCTGCCTCACCCAGCCAGTCCTGCCCCTCCTGTGGGCGGATGTGGCTCTTTCCAGCCTCATAAGCTCTCTGCAGCAGGCCAGGCTAGCCCGTCTCCAGTCGGACTTGCATCCCAGTGTGTCCTAGGGAGCCCAGGTCTGTCCTGGTGGTGACTCAGACCAGCAGCCCTGGAGGAGCTTCCTCTCCTGAGCACTGTCCTGAGCTCAGAGCCCACCCCTCTACTGTCTTCATTTGCTGTGTCCTGAGGTTCAGCCTGGTCACCTGCTGTGTGTGGGGATCTGTCAGGGTAGGGGAAATTGTAACGACAGGCATGCGTGTGATGTAGGGTCACATGCAGACCCCACAGACACTCTCAACACAGTTCAAGACAGCATGACCTTCACTGCTCCTGGGGAAGCTTGGGTTCCCATGATGCCTCAGCCTGATGAAGTTTAGGGGTTTTAGAGCCAGGTACACACACTCCAGTCTGTGACACCAGGGGAAGAAGTTGGGGAAGTCAGAATTGTTTTTAAGGAGGGGATTTTTGTGATGGGTATTGAAAGATGAATAGGTCGTCTCTGGGTAAACAAAAGGACATTTCAAACAGTCCTAGCCTGGTATTCAGAACAACTCACTCAACAAACGCACCCAGGCGTTCCCTCAACATTCTGAGCCAGCACATACACATACACACAGAGGAAAGGGGGGGACGGAGAGGGAGGGAGACAGAGGGAGAGACTTTGCCGTAACTATCTTGGTTCTGTCAGTCACACACACACTTCACATTCTTGCCAGCAATTGAGAAACTCTATGGTCGCTCTCTGGCCAGAACGCCTCCCCTTTAGCCATCCATCCATGGCTGATGTCCTAAACTGGATCAGGGCTGCTGGTCTTCGCACAGCATATGAGATGCCTGAGCTCCCTGTTCCTGCATGGAGCCTGCATCCAACCCTTCCGTTCTGAAGGCCCTGCTGGAATCGTTCGGAGCCAATCAGAAAAGGGTCGTTCATCTGTCAGCAGAGCACAGAACACTACAGTGCACTTCACAGTCTCCCTCCCAGCCTCCTAGTTTCTTATCTCTTTCTGTTCTGTCCTGACTGGATTTGAAGAAAGGACAAAGTGGGTGGGGGCGCCTGGCTCCGGGGAAACCCCAAACCCTCTTTTTGACGGAACTCTAGGTTGTATGTCAGTTCAGATTAAAGTTCCAGGAGGAATGGCTCGGATAGGGATCTTATTTGGCAGCCTGAGGGTTTAACAGGGACCCTGGCCCGGAGGGGAGGGGGGACCGGGGAAGAATTGGGGAGAAGGATATTTAGCAGCTATGGGGGCTGGGACATCCGTCGGCGCTCAGCCCACCGTGCGTGGCACGATCAGGGGGTCGCCAGCTGCCAGTGGGCATGCTGTGCTGAGGGCGGGGTCCGCGTGGAGGGGCGCCCTCAGCCCCAGGTGTGCACCCGAGGGCGCGTGTGCTTTTGAGAGCCCATCCCTCACTGTTTTTTGCACAGAAACCAGAGGCTGCGTCCCGGCCTCCAGGCAGCCCTGCCAGTTCATGCCCTGGGCACCGGACCCTCTATGGCTTTTCTAGGGGCAGGGGGCAGGGCCTCCCCAGCCAAGGCCACTGAGGTGGAGGGGTGTGGCCTCTAGAAAGGGCGGGGTCTACGGGGCGGGGCCTCATTCGCTCCCAGACCCCCACCCCACCCTAGCTCGCGCTAGGGTGCAGGCGCTGCACCGCCCTCCTCGGCCGAGCGCGTGTCTGACTTGAGCTTGACGAACTCCTTGGCCACCTCGTCGTTGCTGCGCTGCGACAGGATGCGCAGCACTGTGAGTCCCGTGTCGTCCATGTGGATGCGGCGGCCGAGTGGCAGCCAGCACGCGGTGCTCCCGCGCTGGGCCAGTTCCCGCAGCTGCAGCACTGCCAGCCCCACCGTGCGGTCCTCGCGCGCGAAGCAGTAGTCTTTCACGCACACCTGCAGCTCATAGCACTCGGGGCCTGCATCTGCGCTGAGCGAGCTGGAGGGAAGGACCGGCTCAGCGAGGGGGAGGGGTCACCACGCCCGGGAAGATCAGCCATAGGGCCATTCACGCCAACTGCCTCCCCCATGGGAGCCACTAGCGAGCCACTCACATCATACCACCACGCACGTTCGCAGTTAGTGCCCCTCAGAAGCTGGCACCCTCGCCGGGCCACACCTACTGGCACCCTGACAACTGGACCACGCTCACTAGGGAACCCGTTGCTCAGACTGGGTCTCCCCAGCGCATCACGAGGTGTGGGCTGCTGCGAGGACCCCATTGCCTAGCTGAGCTCCTCCCTCCTGCCCCTCCTCGGCCAAGCCCACCTGTCTGGCTTTCTGGCTTCTCTCCTTCCTGGCAACGCCCCTTTCCTGACCCTGCTGCACCCTGCCTTTTGCTCAGTTCTCTCCGGCCCTACTTGTCAGCCTCCAGTAACCCCACTACCTTCCCAACCCCAGCCCCCACCTCTGCAGCTCGTGGATGGCTGCTCCCACCCTGCAGCAAGTCACACAATCCCTGGAGTCCAGTAGGCTGTGTTCTCAGTCTCCGAACCCTTGTTGACGGCACTCCTGTGCCCCAAACCCTCTTGTCCACCTTCCCCTCATCCTTTCCGCCCCAACCCCAAGTCTATGACCTCCCCCAGGGACTTGCCTGTCTCAGACAGGGACCTGAACCCTAAAGTTCCCTCTGCGCCTTGGGTGTCCAAGGTTGCTCCCCCCACTCCACCAGCGTCCGACTCACAATTGGAAGCTCTCGTTGTACTTGGGTGCCCAGCTGTTGTTCTTGGATTTGGTGGCGAACTTGCGCTTCTTGTCACTGAGCTGAGGCCCAACAATGTTGACCTCGATGAAGGGGCGGAAGATGCCGGAAGTTTGCCACTTGAGGTCGTTGGCAGCCACCACTGTTGGAGGGTAGTGGGAAAGTCTGGTGAGGTTCCCCGTGTGACAAAACCATACTCTGCTTTCCGGGTTGGAGAAATAAGACTCCATGCCCCCAGCAAGTCTCTGACAGGAGGGACGCCAGGCCAAGACAGAAAGCTGCAAGGTCCTGAAACACGGTTGGAATTCCCAGTGCAGCCATGCCTGAAACAGGTTTGATTTTCCTATTTTTATTTACGAGACAGGGTTTCTCTGTAGCTTTGGAGCCTGTCCTGGAACAGACTCTGTAGACCAGGGTGGCCTCAAACTCACAGAGATCCGGCTGCCTCTGCCTCCCGAGTGCTGGAATTAAAGACGTGTGCCACCAAGATTTTCCCATTTTCTAGACCATTAAGGAAAAAAACAAAGCAATCCCAGCCCCCTTGGCGTGAGTGAGTCCGCGTCCCAGCCCCCTTGGCGTGAGTGAGTCCGCGTCTGTCCCCTCTCACCGTACCACTCACCCTTCACTGTGACTTTCTGCTCCCCGGTCCCCGGATGCGTAAACAACTCCACGTGGACAGACACTTCACCTACAGGGTCTTCCACACCCGAGCCTGGGTGGGACAGGGGAAGATACATGATATGAGCTCCGCTCTTCCCCACACACCTGGAGGGACCTCAGCCACCTCCCCACCATGTGCTGGCGGCACCAGGTCCCTGAGGCCCTGAGGGCACCAGGGTGGCAGATGCCACTGCGAAGCCAAGAGTGCTAGACTGTGGTGTTTCCTTGCATCACTGTGAGACTGGAGGCGGGTCTCGTAACCTCTCTGAGGCAGTGCACCTGCCTTACTTCCTCCCCCATTCTCCCGCCTCCTGAGCCTGCTTTTTCTCCCTCTCTGTGTGTCCATTCAATTCACTGTAGCCTGGGATGCTGGGACACAGACAAGTGCTGACCCCTCTGCCTGACTCGCTCTCCCGGGCTACAGCAGTGTGCCCTTCCCTGCTTTGGCTCTTGTCTGCACTCAACAAAATAGCTGGAAATAACCCAGCAGGCCCATCCCCCCCCTGCTCACAAGCCTCCCATGGCTCTCTTCTGACTTTGTCACAAAGTCCTTCTGACCTCTTGCAGGGTCCTACCCGAAAGGCCCCCTAGTCCACTTAACTTCAGCCCAGTGGCCCCCACAGTTCCTCTCCAGGCTTCTGAACTCCCAGGAAAGCTCTACCCCTCTAAAATGACAACTTCCATGCCCGCCGCCCTGTCCTGGGCTCTGGGTTTAACAGGCAAGCTTCAGTTCCCACTGGGAAGGCTCAAGGATGATCAGAGCGACAGTCATCCTGCCCAGGCTGCAGTGACGGCCCTATAGAAACTCAGTCCCAGACTTTGATTGAAACTGGCCCAGGGATCTCCAAGGAGACCAACTGACCAATGGCACTGGAGCCTAAATCCAGCTGTTCCTGATGCCAACAAACCCCTAATCTTAGTTTCCTAGCCAGCAAATGTGTCTGCTGTGTGGTAGCCTTGCACACGGCTCTTCCCAAACATCATCGAGTGTCCTGGGGGCTACAATGGCCACCATGAGTGGTTGGCTTAAAAACCACCACGCTGACCACCCCTACCTGTAACTCAGAAGCACACCCACAGGGCCTGTGGGCCTGTGACCGCCAGCACCCCAGACCTCCCCATCCCCAGGCAGCTCCCCACTCCTGGGGCACCCCATGCACAGGCATGGTAAGGAGGAGAATGTGGGAGGCAAGGGGATCAGGACAGTCAAAGGTCCATCAGGTTACCTGTGCTGGACGGGAAGTCAGGGAACGGGGGAGGGGGAGGGTTACTCCTGCAGCCCCTGAAGAGGGGCACATGGCCCCAGCACTGTCCAGCCCAGGCGGCCACCCACATTATCTCATACACCTCCCGGTCACATGCTCAGCCCCTCCCCCAGGCCGATGCCTCAGCAAGCTCAATCCGGGCCAGAAGTGGGGTGCTGGGGAGCTAGACATGATGGGTTATGTAAAATGTCAGACCACAGCCCAGGCTAGTAAGAAGGAGGAGAGGCAGTACCAAACCCCACCCCAGGTTTGCTGGCTCCACCAGGAAGGGCTGTCACAGGCCCCACCCTCGCCCCCTAGAATCCCAGTCCCCTGGCAGGGGAAGGTGGCTTCTCCCACCCTCAGCTTTGGGAAAGCTGGAGAGGCCGCTTGTTCTTTTCTGAGTGTGGGTGAATGCGTGGCCAAGGCTGACTGGAACTTGCAACATCCCAAATACAGGGACCACAGGTCCCTGCCTGGGATCGGTCAGGTTTTCCAGGTGACAGGACAGCCGGGGAGGAGGCTGCAGAATGACTGACCCAAGATCTTAGAGCAGCTCATTGTTTAGTATTCTGTGCGTTGCTGGAAATGGAAGCTGCCCCATCCAGCCTGGGGTGCGTGTGGCTTGGGAGAAGGGATGGGACTCCTTCCCCGTGTGGAGCCAGCAAGTTGCCCTTCGCCCCTGTGCGAGGACTTGGCGCCGGCCAAGTCAGGCCGGTGTCTTACTAGCCGGGCGGGGGAAGGGGGCGCAGGCACCGGGCACCGCGTGCGGGTGGCAGGCGGCGCAGGCACGTACCCATCTCAGGACAAACGTCTTCACTAAGGGTAAACCTAGTCCCCTTTCCACCATGGACTGACCAGGGTGGACAGGGAGGGAGGAGTGTGCGTGGTGGGGGCGAAGGGAGGCGCAGAAAGGGGACAGCGAGTGACAGGGAGGAGAACAAGAAAGAAAGAGAGAGAGAGAGAGAGAGAGAGAGAGAGAGAGAGAGAGAGAGAGAGAGAGAGAGAAGGGGGGAGAGAAAGAGAGAAAGAAACGTCAGTGCAGACGGACAGACAGACAGACAGCCTCCCACTCCGGGAACACCAGGGACACCAAAAGCAGCAAGAACAGGAGGGGAAACTGAGGCTTGTGTTCCACCCGCTGTGCCTGCGGGTGTGCGGATGACGACCTTCCCCGCTCCAGCGCGAGGACAGAACCTGAGGCCTCCATCTTCTACCAAATGACACTTTGGAGTATTTCTGGATGAGGTGGAGGCAGGGAGGAGTGCTAGGACCCTGGAGCCCTGCTCTGTGGCTTCAGCTGCTGCACGAGAGCTCAGAGGGACGAGGGACAGAAGCAGACACAGACAGAGAGAAGGGCGGGGGTGGGGAGATCTGAGGCTCAGCACCTCCCAGGTCCCCACATCGCCCTGGTCCAGGTACTTCCGCCTCTAGGATCTGACAATCATTCCACGTCGACACAGCGCAGAGGACCCGCCCCTAAGGAGGCCGCCAAGCCATGGATCCCTGACATCAGAGAGTTCACCTAGAGCTGTCAATCATTCCTTACTCTAGAGGCATCTCAGAAATCTGGTACCAGAGCCGACAACCAGGTGCCACCAATCACTCAACGGCTCCAGGACATTAGAAGTCCCACCCCTCGAGAACAGCCACTTGGTTGCCCTAGAAGCTGTCTATCATCAATGCCTGGCCCCTGGAGTTTGTGGTCCGGTCCCACAGCCGTCAATCACCCCTTGTTTTGAAAGAATCGCCTTTGACGCTTTGAGGTCGGATGCCCCGCCCCCATTCCAATCAATAAATCACCCAGGGGCGGAGCCCGCAGCTGGGCGGGGCGACTCCCGCGGGCTCGGGAGGAGAGTGCGAGGTGCCCTTACCCTGCGCAGACTGCGTCTGCACGAAGGTTTTGATGAGCAGGTCGGTGGCCTGGGTGTAGAGCGACAGGGCGTAGCGTAGGGACTGGAGGTCAGGACTCTTCTCCAGGAAGGTCTTCTTGAGGCCCACGCCCCCCGCGTGGAAGTATTGCTGAGGATGGACAGGATGAGGCTGCTGATGGCTTTCAGCACCTCCATTAACACCCACGGCTCTCACCCTCCGGGTCTTCACCAGGCCACAGCCGCCCCAGGACCTTCGTATTTTCTGCGCCCTCAGATGGAAAGGCCCTCCCTGCCTGCTACCCTTTTATTTTACCTTGTCCTCTCAGGCATTCCCCAAAACCTGCCCTCTCGTCCCCTCTCTTAAAGCCTTCTGTGGCCTCTCTCTCACCTTGATGGTATCCAGGGCCAGTTCGACCACTGCGCACTGCTTCGGGGTCAAGCTCTTGGCTTCCTCGCGTACCATGTGATCCTGTGTAGTGGCAGGGAGAAGTCAGGTTGGCAAAGCTGACCCCAGTTTTGAGATTGTGAGTCTTGAGTTTCCATGGTGGGGATCAAATGATCTGTTCCTTTGATCACTCAAGCTGAACCCGACTGCCTCTTTCCAACACAGTCCAGGGCATTTGAAGGGGTGACGAGGCCAAGAGCGGGGATTTTGTGTCTCGATCTGTCCCGAGCTGTCCCTGGGATCCTCTGCTTCCTCACCTTAAGCTTAGACAGCTGGCCTAGCTCCTTGGCCGCATTGAAGATCATCTGTGTTCCCTGTGGGAAGCAGCAGACAGCATGGGTGACGGTGTGAATTTTCTAAATGGTCTCCCTCCCTGAGCGACCCCCTGGCCTGGCTGCCATTTGGTTCCTATCCAAAGGTTCCTGGCGACTGATGGACAGAGGGGTCAGGAGCCTCTCGGACGTCCCTGGAGAAGCCTGGTTCCTCTCACACCCTCTACCGTCCCACAGTTGGAAGACACAAGGACACAGGTGGGCGTGGGCAGGCTGTGTGTGGTGAGGGGAGGCACCCAGGGGGGTTCCCCTCCCCTTAGCCACCCCTCGGTGGGGATTCTACTCTGAGGATCCAGAAGATCCCTCACACACTGGCGGCTGTATAGACCACGTCTCCCCGAGACACCCACCAGATGGCAATTGTGGTTGTGATAATGCCAGGCAGGTCTAGGTGAAAATCCCAGCTGGGCAGCCCAGACAGGAGCCGGGGTCCCTACACATGGGGGAGTCACGGCCACCAGTGGCCCTGAAGGGGTGTGATGTCTTTGGTGACTTGTTTGCTGTCTTGGTCTCCTCACAGGCAATGACTGGGTCCCAGTCTGAGAGAGCCACTGCCGAGCTGGAGGGCCTTGCCCTCTCTGGGCCTGGTCTCTCCCTGGCTGATTAGGGATTTGTTGGAATGAGGCTTGCCCCGGGGCATTCTGGTTGGGCTGCTGTGTTATTCTCTGTGTTATTCTGTCCTTCCAGGACGGAAGACAAGACCTCACACACGCGTCAGGATGGAAGCCAGAATCTGGGACTGCGACTTCATCAAGACTCTTCCACTGCGCCACACACCCCTCAGCCCCATGGCCTCAGGACTCCCGAAGATCGGGAGCTGGAGTTACCTCATTTCCCCTGTTGCACCCACCTGTGCTCCGCTGAGAAGCAGGGACCCTCTTGAGCATCCTCCATGCCTCCTACTACCCTTCCCTCCCCACCCACAAGCAAGCCAGACAGACGGAGGAAGAAGAATAACAGACAGGGCCACAGGACGCCCCCGACGGCACAGACCACAGAGTGGAAGGGGCAGGGAGGGAGAAGGATGGGGTGGGAGCCAGACAGACAGTGAGAGGCCGGGCTTACGTCTGAGTGGCTTGGCAGTTTCACCCTGCCCTGTGGAGAGAACCAGGCGGAGGTCAGAGTTCTGGTGGCTGCTGGGAGGATACTCAGTGGGACTTCCCTGCCCCATAGAGTCACATCATGAGCTCCCTCCCAGTTACAGAAGCAGATACTAGTTCTCCCCAGCTAAGGCACTTGCTTCTTGACCACAATACACAGGGGCCTAGAAGCTGCAACCCCAGCCTCGGGTGCTGTGGCACTTGATGAGGAGTCAAGGAGAGAGAGGCTCTAGGTCTCTGCACACACCCCGCATGCATGCACCAAGCCTTTCCTGGGGAGGCCTAACCACAGGAAAATGTCATGATAAAACCTACAAGCACCTTCAGTGTACACGCACACACACACACACACACACATACTCACACAGACAGACGCATACACACAGGCTCACACCAACAGACACACTCACACACGCGCACACAGTCAAACACAAGCATGCACACAGACACATATATACTCACACATACATGTTCGAATGTGCACACACAGACACATATGCTCACACATGCACACACATAGTCAAGCACATGCATGCACACACAGAGACACACGCACTTGTTCACATACACATGCACACAGGCACACATGCACACATGCACAGTCAAGCACTTGCATGCACACAGACACACACATGCTCACATTCATAGGCATACATGCTCACATACACACACTCAGAGTCAAGCACTTGCATGCACACAGACACACACACAAATGCTCACATACACACACACAGTCAAGCATGCACACAGAGACACACACACATACTCACATTCACAGGCACACATGCTCACACACACACACAGAGTCAAGCACTTGCATGCACACACCAACACTTTCTAGATCAGCAAACAGCTTCTGCAAATACTCAAACTCATCAAGAATTATCAAATCACATGTATAGGAGGCCCACAGACCAGAACACACATGTTTTGCATGATCACATTCAGATCCACACGTCTTTCACCCTACATGGATGCTACATGGGTACAGCGCCCCTAGAAAACTGCCTGGGGTGTGGGAATGCCCTATGCTCCAGCCATAACACAAACACCCATTTAGTTTACAGAGAGGCCTGGCATATCCTGTATGAGTGCAGAATCAAGCAGCTGCCCACAGCCCCACCTCGGTACAGTAAACATCCTTTAAAGCAACAAGAACCCAGATGAGCCTGGAGTTGGGCACACACACCCCTGACTCTGGGGAATGATCTGAGCTCTGGCTTCCAGTCCCTAAGGACGAGATCAAGAACCACTTCCCACCGTTGCCTCAGCTGACCTTTGCATGAATGAACGACAAGAGCACTCTCACCCGGACACCCGGGGCCCCGGCAAGCCGAGACCCTCATTACCTTTTCTAGGCCCTTGCCATGTTTTCTCAAGAGGGTGCCCTGCAGAGACAATGTCACAGCGAGGTCAGGACCCAGGCACATCACACTCACTCATGTGGGGACTGGGGGCTGCACTGGCTAGGGATTGGGGAAAGCTAGGAGCTCACTCTTAAGAGAGGGGGAGGAGGGGAGGAAGAAGAGAAGGTGTATGATCCTGAGGGAGGAAGAAGGGAGGAGGGGGAGGGGAGGACTAAAAAGGAAGGGGGAGGAGGAAGCCAGAAGACAAGGAAGAGGGAAGAGGGAAGAAAAAAAGAGGGAGAAGGGTAGAGGAGGATAGGAAGCTGGGAAGAGAAGGGAGAGAAAGGAGGGGAAGTGGGGACAGAGATGAAGGAAGGGGAGGGGAGGGGAGAGAAAGAGGAGGAGGAGGAGAAAAGAGAGCCAGAACCAGAGAAAGCCCAAGGTAAAAGCCACTGTTAAAATATAAGACATTTACATTTGGTGTACAAAAAAGCCCACTGGATCCCAGGTTAGCAGAAGCACCCCACTCCACACTGAGACAGATCCGAATCCGAGAAATCTCTGGCACATGCTTGTGGCCTGAGCCAGGTGGCCTCTCTCCCAGCCTTGGTTTTCCTCATCAAATTGATTGTATTGAGACCTCCTCCCTCGGAGGATTGTCGTGAAGGTGACCTGCCACAAGCCATCAGTATCATGTATTCCTTTACGCTCTTTCTACAACTGTAACCTGAGCATTGGCATGATGATACGAGGTGGCTACAGAGACCCAAGCCGTGCCCACTGGCAAGATGAGCTTGGGACAAAGTAAATGTCATGGTGGCCTAGCCTGACCCACAAAGGGTGTGGAAGATGGGTTTTCTGAGGTGCACAGGTCACTGGGGAGCATTTGGAGGCCTCCTTCCTCCCTGCCACTCTGACACCTCGGAGTCCTGGTAAGAAGCTTCACTTCCCAGGCCAGGAAGAAAGCGGTGACACCCAGACTGCCTGGCAGCTGTATCTCCAGCTGGTCCTCCTAGTGTGCAAGTGTGTGTACTAGTGGTGTGCGCACTAGTGGTGTGCGCACTAGTGGTGTGCGCACTAGTGGTGTGCGCACTAGTGGTGTGTGCACTAGTGGTGTGGGCACTAGGGGAGTCATGAGGGCACACTGCATGCAGAAGGGAAGACCCCACCCCTGCCTCTGTCTGCTTCTGAGACTGGGTGGCTTCCATCTAAGGGACAGGGACGGGGTTGGACATGACAGAGTGGCTGACAGTGTGGATGTAGCCCTGCTTTGAAGTCTGGGAGGGACGTGGTCTCCCAGCCCCACCCCTCTCAATGCCCACCCCCCAGCACACAGATACAAAGTCAGGATGAGGGGAGGAGGGGCACTGGAAGGGTGGGGGTGGCCCCAGTCCAGACACACAGCGAAAGACCGACGACGATGAACAGACAGATGGACAAACGGGTCTCTACTTACAATCATCTGCCAGCCGGAATGGGGGCAGGGTGGGGAGAGGGGAATAAGTCACTGTGAGTGGCCCTGGGAGGGCCCAGTGTGGTTGGGAGGACACTGAGGCACTGACACCTCCCAGCCCTGGCCCTGCCCAGAGGGTCCTCAGCTCCCAGCTACAGGCAACTCCTCTCCACCCTCCTCCCCCTGAAGCCCACCCAGGGGTATCCTGCAACCAGCCCTGGGCCCTTCACCTTATCGTCACCCCTGGAAGACACACCACTTCACATGTCCCCAAGATCCCTGACTAGAAACCAGGGAGACACCAGGCTGTGACAGCCACAATTGTCCCCAGTGGCTGTGTTCACCCCTGGACACACCTGAGTGACCTTGCTGATCCCTGGTGTCATTCCCCCCCCCCCCAGAGGTGCATTGTCCCAGGACGCGGGTCTCACCGTCTGGTCTGTGAGCGGCGGCAGAACGATGGTCTTCTCCATGGTGTTCATCACCAGCTTCCACAGCTCCTTCAGCACGCGCTTCAGAACCGTCTTCTCACAGATTTTGGCAAACAGGGTGAGGCTGGGGGTGAGGCTGAGGTCAGTGAGAGGGACCACCCAGGCCCCTTCCCTCCACACACAGGTGCGACCTGGCCAGGGGACCATGCATGGTGTATGGGGGAGAAGGAGACAGAAGGGGTTTGGGGAAAAAGCCTGGACTTCAGGGCGAAGGGCGTGGCTCTGCAGTGCTCAAGGCAGACACACCAGGATGTCCAAATATGGAAGAACACTGGGAGACTGGAGATCAGAGAACACAGGGGGCTTGGCTCATGGCCAAGGACAGAGACAGGATGGGCAAGAGGGCAGAGTGAAGGCAGACAATTCCTGACATATGACTAGCGGGCTGGAGGAAGGGGAGAGTGTACATTTCCCAGCAGATCTGCCTGTCCTCTCCATCCCTCTACCACCTCTCCATCCCTCTACACACCTCTCCATCCCTCTACCACCTCTCCATCCCTCTACACACCTCTCCATCCCTCTACACACCTCTCCATCCCTCTACACACCTCTCCATCCCTCTACACACCTCTCCATCCCTCTACACACCTCTCCATCCCTCTACCACCTCTCCATCCCTCTACACACTTCTCCATCCCTCTACACACCTCTCCATCCCTCTACACACCTCTCCATCCCTCTACCACCTCTCCATCCCTCTACACACCTCTCCATCCCTCTACCACCTCTCCATCCCTCTACACACCTCTCCATCCCTCTACACACCTCTCCATCCCTCTACACACCTCTCCATCCCTCTACACACCTCTCCATCCCTCTACACACCTCTCCATCCCTCTACACACACACCTCTCCATCCCTCTACACACCTCTCCATCCCTCTACACACCTCTCCATCCCTCTACACACCTCTCCATCCCTCTACACACACCTCACTCATCCCTCTACACACCTCTCCATCCCTCTACACACCTCTCCATCCCTCTACACACACCTCTCCATCCCTCTACACACACCTCACCCATCCCTCTACACACACCTCTCCATCCCTCTACACACACACCTCTCCATCCCTCTACACACACACCTCTCCATCCCTCTACACACCTCTCCATCCCTCTACACACACACCTCTCCATCCCTCTACACACACCTCTCCATCCCTCTACACACACCTCACTCATCCCTCTACACACCTCTCCATCCCTCTACACACACCTCTCCATCCCTCTACACACCTCTCCATCCCTCTACACACACCTCTCCATCCCTCTACACACACCTCACCCATCCCTCTACACACCTCTCCATCCCTCTACACACACATCTCTCCATCCCTCTACACACACCTCTCCATCCCTCTACACACACCTCTCCATCCCTCTACACACACACCTCTCCATCCCTCTACACACACCTCTCCATCCCTCTATACACACACCTCTCCATCCCTCTTCCAAGAACCTGTCCACTATACTTTTAAGCATTTCTCCTTCCCAGTCCTGGTAAGTATTCTGTGACAGCCTGCCTGGCCTCATGTCATCAATCTTGTGCCAGCCACGGAGCTATTTATTAATCTTTGCTATTCACAAAGGCACATGTCTGTCCCCCCAGCCCTCCTGGCTCCATCCTCACTTGCTGTCCAGCAGGTCCATAATCGGCTGCAGCACGTTGTCAGCATCCTGGGCCACACTGCTGCAGGCACTGGCGGGCACGTTGCCTGTGCCTTTTACCTGGCTCAGGATGTCACCCATCTGTTTGACACACTCCTCAATGTGCGGCTGGAAGCTGTGGGCACAGTGGAGAGATCTCGACCTGGCTCTGTGGCCTGGGTTCCTGTCCCCAGCACCGGGAGGCAATGGCACCCGAGTGAAGGCACACAATAACACTGTGCTGCCCGAGACGCCTGTGCGTGGACGCCCAGCTGCTGGCCACGTCATCACTGCCGTCCACTAAGGCCAAACTGGTAAGCAACTCACCCGAGCCACACAGCTAGGCTGTGGGAAAGCCGGATCTGAACTCCCAGTTCCCCTGACTGAGCCTTAGCTCTGTCCCTGGTATGAAATGAGTACAAGACGCCCAAGGCTCGGGTCGTCCTCGCTCACGAGTCCCCACCCCAGAGATGCCCCTCACCTGGTGGCGAACACATGGCTGAGCTCATCCAGGACGCTGTTGAGTTTCACCTGCAGGTCCTTCAGGGTGCCACTGGCCTCGGCGTCCAGCTGAGGGGAGCAAGAGCCTTAACGCATCCCTGCCTTCTCACGTCCCTGGGAAGTTGTCTGAGGGGCTGGGAAGGAAACTGAGGCACAGGCAGCCAAGCCTTCTGTCCAGGATCTCAGGGACTTGGGGTGATGGCATGAGCCCCTCCCTAGCCCACACCATCACTCACCTCCTTCCCACCCATTGCCTCAAACATTTTCTCCAGTTGGACCCGCAGCTGTTGCGTGTTGTTCATGAGGATGCAGGGCTGGGAGGAGTGAGAATCAGGCTGGCGACTCCCCACCACCTCCTGGGGAATCAGGGAACTGGGGTCCCTGGGCATGCATGAGCTGGGGGATGGTCCCTTGGGTCAGATGGGGGAGGCTACAGGAACATCACTCTGGGACACATGCTGGATGGGGGTACCACAGAGGAGTGGGAAGTCCTCTGGTCCTCCTGCCTATGCTGACACATGGGAGAGCACGTCCTCACCCTCATGGGCACACACAGGACCCCCAGACTCACAGGCTCAGACACAGACATGAGCACATTCATGGCCCAGTCCTCAGCACAGCTAAACAGTTGGGAACAGAGGGACACAATTGTCACCCCAGCACTCAGAAGGTGGAGACAGAGGACCAGGCCAGCCTGGGCTACACAGTGAATTGGAGGCCACCTTGGCCTTTATAGCAAAACTGAGGCTAACCTGGGGTATGTGGGAAGCTCAAATCCAGCCTGGACTCCATTTTGAGAGCTTGTCTTAAAAATCCAACCACCAAACCACACACTATCAACCACCAAACCACTACCACCAAACCGCACACTATCAGGCCCAGACAGACTGCAGGTTCACACAAACATACTCAAGCACACTTGTCTGTGTCCCTCAGCAGAATTTGGTGCCCTAAACCTTGTGTCATATCTTGGGGTAGGAAGGGACCCTTGGACCCTGAGGGAAGCTGAGTGGGGTGAGGTGGGCTGGGGTTGGGAGGGCTGGGGCAGGGTGGAGTGGGGCAGGAGTCCCCGGTCACCACTTTCTCTTTCTCCTTGGAACAGTAGGAGGCGAAGTCCTTGGAGACGATGTCAGCGTACTGCAGAAGCACATTGCTGATGGTCTGAGGACACAGACACAGGTGAGAGGGGCTGTGGTCTGGGGACCCTGGTCACCAGGCACCAACAACATCTGCTGCAGACATCAGCGTGTCCGGCCACTAGGACACAGAGGACAGCCCCTCCCCCGAGGGTCTGGTTTGCTCTGTAATAACTCCTGAGTGTTTTTGTTTGTTTGCTTGCTTGGTTTTTGTTTTTGTTTTTTTTTTGTTTTTTTTTTTTTTGACTGAGGTTTGCCTCAAACTCCTGACCTTATTGCCCTGATCTGTATCAAATACAAGCCCCACCACTGCCCATGAGCCCTGCTCTGCTTCGAAGGAACCAACCGAAGTATTAATCTCCTGATCACCAGTGTGACCTGATTCCACGTGGAATCCAGACACCAGCCTTTAATCCCCAGCTAAGTGACCATCCAGTCAAAGTCACCCAAAGCTAGCTCTGCATATGGGAGCCCTGACATTGGAGATCCCCACAGCAACTCAGAACCTGGCCTGCAGCCCAAGTCCATTAGCCCAAAATGGAACACTCACCTCCCCAACTTTCTGATTTCCTTGGAGTTGATAATTGCTTTGGTTTTTAAAAAATTTTTTTACATTAGCTTATTTTTGTTTTGTTTTATTTAACTTTTCTTTGTGTAGTTCTGGGAATTAGAGCCCTGGGCCTCACACACACTAGGCAAGTTCTCCACACTGAGCTGTATGCCCAGCCTCTGAATTCTCACCTCCCCAACGTGTGTGTGTGTGTATGTATGTGTGTGAGAAAGAGAGAGAGAGAGAGAGAGAGAGAGAGAGAGAGAGAGAGAGAGAGAATGTGTGTAATTAGGTGTGCCTATGTATGACAGACTTGTAGAAGCCAGTTCCTCTACCCGATGGATGGGGTGGGACTCCCGTCCGTGCTTGGCTTGGTGGCAGGCACCTTCACTCACTGAGCCCCATAGTATTCTTCCTCGACTGTTAGTTTCCCCCAGAGTTATCAGTTTACTTCTGTCACCTGCCTAGTTTTTCCTTTTTCATGGTGCTGGGGATGACTCTGGAGCCCTGTATACACTGGATCTAGCTTTCCTGCTAGACTGGGAAACTCAACTTCCATATCAGCGCCAACCTCCCTCTTCTGCCCAACCTCTGGCTCTCCCACAGCCCTGAAAGCAACCTAACTTTAGACGTGGCTCACCTCCACATCACCTCAGCCCCGCTCCTACCCGCAACCCCACCGATCCTGCGCACCTTAGCGAAGCGCCTCATGTAGTGGCCCACGATCTGGGGGTCAGGACACTCCAGCTTTTTGATGATCTCAAAGCTCTGGTTAAGCTGGGAGAAGACGTCCACCACGGAGCAGGAGAACAGGGCATGCTCCGATGTCTGCTGGAACTGCAGGAAGGGGACAGGCTGGACCACAGCTTCCACTCCGGGTCGGTCCGAGCCCCGGGAGGGCAGGAAGGGGACAGGCTGGACCACAGCATCAGCTCCGGGGCGGTGTCGTCCCGGGAGGGCAGGAAGGGGACAGGTTGGACCACAGCATCCGCTGTGGGGCAATGTGGACCCACGGAGGGCAGGAAGGGGACAAGGATGGACCACCGCATCAACTCCGGGACGGTCCGGGCTCCGGGACGGTGGAGGCTTTGGCTGGAGGATGCGCAGAGGAGGGTACCCACAAGCAAGACATGGACAGTGGACACCATCAGCCGCGGGCCACCACCCAGTGCCTCCTTACCCCATCCTTCTTGTCTCGCTCCAGTGCACCATGTAGGAAATCCCGGGACACCTCCTCATTCTCGTCTAACCATTGGATGACGAAGGGTTCGAACCACCTGGAAGAGATCAGCTCAGCTGGGACACCCCTCAGGACACTATGGCCAGCTCTGCCCCACCCGCTGGCTGCTGGGCCTGCTTCTGAAGTGCTAATGGGGTACAGGCTTTAATCCCTGGATTCTGTCCCCAGCTTCCACTCCCACCCACACTGGGTTTCAGTAATTTCAGTTTGGTTAAAGTTTTTTAATACAATTATTTAAATAGGGGGTTGATGTTGCCCAAGCTACCCTTAAATGTACCTTACTATGTATGTAAGGATGACTCTGAAGGGGGAGGAAGATGGAAAGAGGAGGAAAGAGGGGGAGGGGAAGGAGGGAGTTTTCAGCCTTTGCAGAGTAAAAATATTTCGGTAATGGCTTGTTTCAATATGGCAGCTTCCTTCTTGCCCCCATCCGTGAACCACACCATGCAGCTGCTTCCCCGACACCAGTGGGTGTCAGAGAGCTGGGGTCCGGCCCTCCTGGGCACTTACGCAGGGTACTCAGGCACACGGTCTTTGAAGGCGGGCAGCTCGGTCACGTACTCGTTGTACAGCCACTTGACCTTGAAGTGCAGGTTCATGTAGTCTGCACTCTTGCACAGCCTGTGCTTGTCGTGTTCTGCGGGAGGACAGAGGCTCAGCCTGGAGGGCGGGGCTGCAGCGAGGCTCCAGCCGGGGCTCCAGCGGGGGCTAGGGTTCAGCCTGGGGTCTGGGACTCACCCTCCATGGCGTACTTCATGTCTTGAGCAAACAGGCTCCACATCACCTCGGCGCTGATCTTTCCCACATTCAGCTCCTGTGGAAACCTGGGAAAGGGCATAGAAACCTGAGCTGACGGGTAGGGAACACTTGGACTTCCTGCTGCAGGTCAGAGGGTCTCAGCTCACCAAAGCATCTGCCTGCCTCTCACTCACACTACTCAGCTACCCATTGGGTCAGCCATCTATCTGCTCACGATCAATCCACCTACCCACTCACCTACCCATCATTCCCGCCTCCACTCACCTACCCATCATTCCCACCTCCACTCACCTACCCATCATTCCCACCTCCACTCACCTACCCATCATTTCCACACCCACTCACCTGCCACCCCACTCACCTGCCACCCCACTCACCTGCCACCCCACTCACCTGCCCACCCCCACTCACCTGCCCACCCCCACTCACCTGCCCACCTCCACTCACCTACCCATCATTTCCACACCCACTCACCTGCCACCCCACTCACCTGCCACCCCACTCACCTGCCACCCCACTCACCTGCCCACCCCACTCACCTGCCCACCCCCACTCACCTGCTCACCCCCACTCACCTACCCATCCATCCTTTCCCCACCCCACTCCAGTGCTCAGTTTGGAAGAAACAGATTTGATACCTCCTTTAGCTATTTGATAAATATTTCACACAGGCCACGCTGTTCCCACACAGTTGCTCGGTACACAACACTGTGCATTGCACACTGTGTGTATAAAACTGTGTGATTTGTCTGTTGTTTCTGGTCCCTCCACGTTGCCAAGGCCACCCTCAGACTGGAACTCAACTGACCCTCCTGCTAGCCTCATGAACAGCTGGGCCACATTGCTGGGCATGAAGCTACAGCATTCTTTTTTTTTTTTTTTTTTTTTTCTTTTTTTTTGGTTTTTCGAGACAGGGTTTCTCTGTGGCTTTGGAGCCTGTCCTGGAACTAGCTCTTGTAGACCAGGCTGGTCTCGAACTCACAGAGATCCGCCTGCCTCTGCCTCCCGAGTGCTGGGATTAAAGGCGTGCGCCACCACCGCCCGGCAAGCTACAGCATTCTAAATCAAAACTCACGTCTAGGCCAGCAGGACAGCTCCGTGGCTCCCACTTGTCGCTAAGCCCCAGAGTCCTCATGGTAGAGGGAGAGAACCGACTCCCACAAGTTGCCCTGTCTATGATGCACATACACACAGGACCCAGATTCAGTTCCCACCTCCCCCCACACACAGTACCTCACAATCATCTCTAACTCCAGTTCCTGAGATCTAACGCCCTCTTCTGGCCTCCACAAACTCCAGGCACAAACACGCAGGCATAACACCCAAACATATGTAAGGGCAATATTTGTTAAAAAAAAAAAAAAAGTAAAATTTAAGAAAATGTTTTTGCTTTTTTGAGACAGGGTTTCATTGTATAACAGTCCAGGCTGTCCTAGAACTATCTCTGCAGACCAGGCTGGCCTTGAACTCCCAGAGGCTGCCTCTGCCTCCCAAGGACTGGGATTTACGATGTGCGCTACCACTGCCCCAAATAAAATTTTCACTAAAAAAAAAAGTTGAAGTTTACATCCCAGCTGTAAACCATATACAGTTAAGCTTGTGTGATCAGACGCTGAATTCCATAGGACCTGCATCTCAGGCCTGTTCTCCCAGCTTCTCAGGAGACCCAGGCGGGGATCAACCTGGGCTACACAGTGAGTGTGAAGCCAGCTTTATGGAGACCATACCTCAAAATAAAAAAGCAAAAAGAGGACTGGAGAGATGGCTCAGCAATTAAGAGCACTGACTGCTCTTCCAGAGGACCTAAGTTCAATTCCCAACACCCACGTGGAGCTCACAACTGTCTGTAACTCCAGTTCCAGGGGATCTAACACTCTCACACTGATACACATCCAGCCAAAACACCAATGCACATAAAATAAAATAAATAAATCATTTCAGATAAAAAGAAAGTCCTGTGCTTAAAAAAAAGTAAACAACCAAAAAAAAGCCAACGTATGGGGACACACACACACACACACACTTTGAGCTGTCAGAATGGGCCCAAGGACCAGTCACACACTGCTGAAGGGCTACACGCGGCCTAGGCTTGCGCTCACTGGTTGAGGCATGGCGTGTAGGAATTCTTATCCTCCTCGATGATGGACACAATGAGGGTGATCAGCTTGGACCAAAAGTCCAGGTTCTTGATGCTGGGGCCCTGCTCCTCAGGGGGGACCTCCCCCTTCTTGGCCTGAAATGGGCAAAGGAGACGCTGCTGAGAAACTGGTATGGGCAGGAGTGGAAGAGACCAGGGCAGACTGCTGCCTCAGGCTGCAAAGAAAGCAAGCAACAAGTATGGGCAAGCTGGTGCATGCTGGACATAGAGGCTGCAGCCTTTATCCTCCGCTACAGCTGAAGCCAACCTGGGCTACATAAGACCCCCATTGCAAACAAACAAACTAAAAAGCAAAGCAAAACTAAAAAAATTCAACCTAAGCCAGTGTTTCCTTTTCTTTCCTGAGATAGAGACTCGAGATGCAGCCCAGGCTGGCCTGGGACTATCCATCTCGGTCTCAGCATCCTGAGGGCCGGGCCTGAGGAGGCAGCACCACACCTGATGGTCAGCATTGTTGTTTACATCTTATTTATTTTTGTATGTGTCAGGGTGGGCATGTGTCCTACAGCATGCTAGGTCAGAGGACCGCTTCTTCTACCATGTGGGCCCCAGGGACACACCACAGGCAACCAGGCTTGGCGGCAAACTCTACATCCTCGGAGCCCTCTTACCAGCCCTCACGTTTCTCTTTTCTTTTAAAGACATTTTATTTTATTTTATGTGGATGTCTGCTAGTCTGTATGTGCACGTGTGCAGTAGGGTGCCCAAGGGGACCAGGAGTAGAGTTTGGGTGGATGCAAGGCGCTGGGTGGGTGGGTGCTGTGTCCTCTGGAAGAGCCATCTCTCCAGACCCTAATCACTGAACCTTGCACAAATGGAGACTCTCCTAGTCTTGAGGCTTCAACCCAAAATCACCAAGCACGTTCTTGAGGGCCTACTGTGTGCTCGGTGCTAAGCCTTCAATGGGAGGGCACCAAATGCCTTTATTCCTATTCAGACCACTGCATGGTCCTGATATGTGACTCCTAACCCCAAGTCCCTGGACGCCGGAGCGGGTAACCGCGCAGGCCTCACCGGGTCTGTCTGGTACTCCCGGCCATACAGTTCGTGGCAGTTGTTGAAGATGTACTCGTAGGTCGAGTTGAGGCACGCCTTCACGCAGTCCTTCACCACCTGGCTGGCACGCGGGGGACTCTGCAGCTCCTGAACCTAAAGGCAGAGGCAGGCCTGGTGAGGACGGCTGGGACAGCGACACCCTGACCCAAACAGGGTCTGAGTACTGTGTTGACTGCCTGGTGGATTTTCCCACAATGTTCTCGCTGAACATTTATGATTTATTTGTCTTGATCTGTAGACCACGCTGGCCTCCACCTGCCAGAGATCCCCGAGTGCTGGGGCTAAATGTGTGTGTGTATGTGTGGTGTGTGTAGTGTGTGTGTGGTGTGTGTGTGTGGTGTGTGTCTGTGTGATGTATGTATACAGTGTGTGTGTATGGTGTGTGTGTGCTATGTGTGGTGTGCATGTGTGTTGTGTGTGTATGTGTAGCGTGTATGTATGTGTTGTGTGCGTGTTGTGTTGTGTGTGTGTTGTGTGTATGTGTCCATGGTGTGTGGTGTATGTTTGTGTAGTGTGTGTGGTGTGTGTGTGGTGTGTATCTGTGTGGTGTGTGTGTGTGCAGTGTGTGCGTATGGTGTGTGTTTGGTATGTATGGTATGTGTGTTGTGTTGTGTGTGGTGTGTGTGTGGTGTGCGTGGTGCGTGTCGTGTGCGTGTAGTATGTGGTGTGTGTGGTGTATATGTGGTGTGCGTGGTATGTGTCATGTGTGTGGTGTGTGTGTGGTGTTTGTAGTGTGTGTGGTGTGAGTGGTGTGTGTGTGTGTGGTGTGCGTGGTGTGTGTTGTGTATGTGGGTGTGTTGTGTGTGTTGTGTGGTGTTTGTAGTGTGTGGTGTGTTGTGTGTGTGTGGTGTGTGTGGTGTGCATGGTGTGTGGTGTGTGTGGTATGTGTGTGTGTGTTTAGGGTGTGTGTGGTGTGTGTGTAGTATGTGTGAGTATGTGTGGTGTGTGTGTTTGTGGTAATGTGTGGTGTGTATATGTGTGTGTGTGGTGTGTTTATGGTATGTGTGTGTGTGTGTGTGTGTGTGTGGTGTGTACACATACATGTGCAGGTCAGAGGACAACCTGTGAGAGTCAGTTCTCACCCTCCACCTGTGGACCCAGGAAACTGAACTCACGTCCTCAGCCTTGGTGGCCAGGGTCCATTCACCATGCCGCTGGCCCCCACTGTGTGTTTAATGGCAGATTGTAGCAGTGGCCACAGTCAAACTGTAGGGTAAAAGGGCCAACTGAAGCAGGAAAACCAATCAATCCCTGAGCGCCCTGACTCTGAACCCAGAGCCAGTGAAAGAAACACACCCTGGATCTGAGACCCAAGCCAGAGAGAGAAACATCTTTATCCCTGAACCCAGGACTTTAGTCCTGAGTCTGAAACCAGTGCCAAAGAAACACACTTTGAAGCCTTTAGTCCCAGCACTCGGGAGGCAGAGGCAGGAGGATCTCTGTGAGTTCGAAGACAGCCTGGTCTACAAGAGCTAGTTCCAGGTCAGGCTCTAAAACTACAGTGAAACCCTATCTCAAAAAACAAAACAAACAACAACAACAAAAAAGACACACACTTTGTCCCTAGAATTAGAGCCAGTGAAAGAAATATGCCCTGGCCCTAAGATTAGAGCCAACAGGCTAAAAGGGATCAGTGAAAGAAACACAGTTTAGCCCTAAAATCAGAGCCATCTCTGCCCCTGACCAACTAAACTAACCAATCCCTGAACAAGAAAACTAACCAATGCCTCTTCTCCCTAAGAGGCCTATATAAGGTCTCTGCCTGCTCAGTAGGAGGTTGTCTTTGACCACCCTGGCAGAGGTCTTCATTCACCAGGAAACCTTGCTGAGACGCTCCCTTAGGGGCTGGGCAAGGCTGAGCAGAACTGAACAGAAGAACCTCTGGGGACGCTCCCTTAGGGTGGTTAAGCAAGGCTGAGCAGGAAAAGTAACAACTTTTCACTGGAGCCTGAAGAGATTGCTACATTTCTGCAGGGGCTTCCCCTTTAGCAGAGTGTTAGCAAAAGAAGTAACATCTTAGGCTGAAGAAGCGATGACGTTGGCTAAGACGTTCTCTAAAGCGAACAGAGCAGAACTCGGCTGTGTAGCAGCTCTCCAGCAGAGGAGCAGGATTGCTGTATCCTGTGGGGAGACCATTCCCCACCGCACCCCAACTTGAGGTAATCTGGCTTCCGGACAAGTCAGGACACCTTTCCCTCCAGGGCTGAGCTATCTTATTGTGGCCCCAGGCTCCAGAACTGTCCTATTGCGGGTCTAAGTATAGCTTGACTTCCTGAGAGGTCAGGATAAATCTTGGCAGCTCCAGAGCTGGAACATACTCCCCTAACTGACACCACTAGGACACCCACCTTCATCCGGAAGAACGTGATGCTGGTGAGGAGGTCCACTGTGGACTTGAGGTCCTGCAGCCGCTCGGGGCTGCTGGCTGGAAAGTTGTTCTGTTGGTATCAGGTGTATGATGAGAGACCAGGGACGGTGGGACACGGTGACAGCCCCCAGTGTCAGCACACGGGGGCAGGGGATGTCCCCATGGGGACACAGGAGCTTGTGCAGGCTGCGCTGGGTCCCCAGGCCCTCTCCTCTGGGCGGCTGCCTCCCAGGGACACAAGTTTCAGGGGTGGAAGACTTGGGCACAGGAGCTACTCACCCGGTACATGGACAGGTCGATCCTCAGGGAGTTGTGTAGCTGATCCAGAAGTTTCACAAAGCGCTCTTTCTAAGTGGAAGATGAAGGAGGGTGGAGGCGGGGTTGGGGGTCTCACTGAACATTGGTTGAGAATCTGAGTTCATCACCACCCAGCCAAACCCCATTTCTTCTAGGTTGTTCTTTAAAGATTCATTTTGTACATAAGTGCTGTATCTGCATGTATGCCTGCATGACAGAAGAGGGCATCAGCTCCCATCATATTTGGTTGTGAGTCACCACGCCACTGCTGGGAACTGAACTCGTGCCTCTAGAAGAGCAGCCAGTGCTCTTAACTGCTGAACCATCTCTCCAGCCCTCTTTCTAGTTTTTTGAGATCCTCCTGCCTCAGCCTCCTGAGAGCTGGGATGACAAACAGGTATGTCACCATGCTTGCTTTGCCTGGTGCTGGGGATGGAGACCAGAACCTCATCCATCCTAGGCAAGCTACCGGTGCTCTTCCCACTGCACAAAAGCTCTCCACCCACTCCTAATGTCTGATTCCATTCTCACAGGCGAGCAAACTGAGGTTCTAAGGCAGATAAGCACGGGGCAGAGGCACACAGGAAGTGTGTCCAGCCCTGCCCCTGAGACTGACCCCAAAGTTGGAGGCGGCGAAGCGGTCGGAGGCAGACACGTTGGTAGAGGCGGTGGTGTGTGCGTAGTAGGCATTGATGTTGGCAAGCAGGGTGCTCATGACAGCGGGTACCCCAGGGCACATGTACTTGGAGGAGAGGCAGGCAAAGTGGCTGGCAGGTGAAAGCAGGATGCACTGGGTCTGGGGACCAAGACTGTGGGGTCCCTAGAACTCCAAGACACCACCTGGGAGTCAGCCCCTCTTCCACAGCTTCCCCTTGGCCTGGCTCTGCCCTTAGAGTCCAGGTAATATCAGTGCCCTTTCTTCATGTTTTTAAATTTAACTTTTGAAACAGGGTCTCATATATCCCAGGCTGGATTAATACTCAATAGGTAGCCATGGATGACCCTGAGCTCCCGATCCTTCTGTTTCAGTCCCAAGAGCTGATGCCTCAGAAATGGGCCATTTCCTGGCCCTTCTCCATTGGTTTGCCAGGGGTACCACATCTCTCTACCTCTCTCTGACTCCCTGGCCATACCTTCCGATAGAGGCATCTTGATAACTGCCAGAGGTTTGAGACACCCCCCTCCCCAGGTCTCCAGTGTCACCCCAGACACCTGCCCACCCACTGTGCCCTCACGTCATGGCTTGGTAGATGGACTCCACGCCATAGCGCATGGCAAACTCATCCACGATCTCCTGGGCCGTCTCGTCATAGTAAACCTTCCAGGCGTCATCACCTTTGGCGTCAGGGATCTTCACCACACCATTGTTCTGCACATCCGTCACAAAGTGGAACAGGTTCTGCATCAGAGAGACAGGACACCAGGAATGAGGAGGAGCCCAGAGGGCAAATTCATTTAACCCATCCTTCCAGCCACTCAACCATGTGCTGGCACCGTCATCCTCCTCATCACCAGGTTTCACATTTACACCCATCCACCCATCCACCCACCCATCCATCCATCCACCCATCCATCCACCTACGCATCCATCCACCCATCCATCCACCTACACATCCATCCATCCATCCATCCACCCACCCATCCATCCATCCATCCATCCATCCACCCACCCATCCATCCATCCATCCACCCATCCACCCCCCCACCCATCCATCCATCCATCCATCCATCCACCCATCCATCCATCCATCCATCCACCCATCCATCCATCCATCCATCCATCCATCCACCCATCCACCCATCCATCCATCCATCCACCCACCCACCTACCCATCCATCTATCCATCCACCCACCCACCCACCCATCCATCCATCCATCCATTCACCCATCCACCCACCCACACATCCATCCATCCATCCATCCATCCACCCACCCACCCACCTACCCACCCACTCATCCACCCATCCAGCCAGCCATTCACCCACCTAATCTCTCTCCACCATCATCCACTTTTCCATGTATCCAGATACTCCCAAGTCCTCCCAAACACCCACCTTATTTCTAAAGATCATCCAACTCCACCCCCGTCTACCCATTGGAATCCACCCACATCCTCAGCCACACCCCTATCACTTCCCGAGTCCATTGATCTCATCCATCGTTCCAATCATTAAGCAGCACTTATTGAACAGCCCCACCTGGAGACAGGTGCTCTCCAGAAGCCCAGGGGGAGAGCTCATCTCTGGGGCCTGCTAGGAGTACAGCCATGAGAGTCGACCAGGAGGCCAGGCGGGGATCCCTGGATGGGGCTTGGTGCTTACATAGGAGATTCTCAGGTGAAGGGAACCGTGTGAGGCACTACCTCTGGAGGGCATAACTACAGTGTGTCTGGGAGAAAGGATGGCTGGCATGGTGATGAAGGAGCCAACCGTATGTGTCTTGGCACTGGAGGATGGGGGCTTACCTCATGCAGACAGGTGTACTGGACATGGTAAGGTGCCACCTTCTCTTCCCCTTTGATCTCCACACTGATGTGAAGTCGAATGGCCCCCGACACGGCCGACTTGTCTGTTCTCTTGTCTGTGGGTGGTAGGGGACACGAGGAGGTTCCAGGGTAGCCTGGCCTGCAGCCTCCCTGACGGTTGAGGTCCCCTGAGCCTGCCCTCACTCACCCAGATTGTACCACACATCCATCTCGCCACTGAGGGTCCGCACCTCGATGATCGTCTGCCCTAGGAAGTCATCCGACTCCCTCTTAAACCTCTGCTTCACGCGGGATTTGATGTCATCGTCTTCATCCCAGACCCGCACTTTGATCCGGTCAGAGGAGTTGTGGCACTCGCTGTGTGGGGAGTCGGATTGAAGGGCTCGCATCAGGCAGGTGCCCTGCGTCCCACTTCAGAGGCCCCTATGACTTGGCCCAGAAGCGAGCCTAGTTTGGAGCTGGGGACCCAGCCAGTCACTCACAAGTGGAAATTCTCTTCCCACACCGGGTTGAGGTTCCCATAGATGGTTTTTGTCCTTTTCTTGGTCTTCCCAACCTGGACAGTGACATAGGGATCACTGGATCCTGTCTTGTCCTTGGCCTGCAAGCCCTGGGCACAGACCACTGAAAGACACAGCACACAAGTGTGCTTTCAAGAGTGGAACTTGCCAAGAAGTAACTAGTACATGCCCAGGAGGTCTGTGACACGGGCCAGCCACAGAGACAGCCCAGCTAGTCTAGCTAGAGAGTTGCCAAAGGCCCACAAGCTGATGTGTGCACCTATCAACCCACCCGTCCCTCTCTCCTGTCATTCATCCACATGTTCAGTTCTGCAGCTACCCAGCCTTCTCTCCACCACCCACCCACCATCAACCTACTCACTCACCCGCTCACCCATCCATCTCCCCTTGTCCTCTCATCCACCTACCCATCCATTGATAGATACATCTAGGCAAGCATGCACCCACCCATCTACCCATTTATGAGCCATAGGTGGGGCCACTTTCGTATGAATATTACAAGACGCTTCCCTGAGGTTCTCAAGCTGGAGCCTTCCCTCTGTATTCTGCTTCCATGCAACCCTTGGTTACCGCTCCGGGGGCTGTCTGCGCGTGCGCACCTGTGATGCTGATTTTGGCCGACCATTTGGACGTGCCGTCCAGCACACTCTGCTTGACAGCCTTCATCTGCTGTGTGTGGGCGCTCTTGGTGACGGCGAAGACCTCCTGGATCAGCTCGAAGATCTCGGGCTTGTTGCGCTCGCGGATCTTCATGCGGTCCTTCAGCACCATGATGATGTTCTGCGTGCGGTCTTCCGCACCATGCTTGGAGCTCTTCTCCGCCGCGCCTGCGGACGGGACGCAGACGCACCTGGCCTTGGGGTTCCGCTTGCTATTCGCCTCCAACCCTCCATCCAGGTCAGCTCCCACAGGCCCTCCTTCTGGCTACTACCACACCCTCTGAGGCTACTCTGACTTGGCCGCTTACAGTCTCCTGTCATCCCAGAGCCAATTCCCTTGAGTCTCCGCCCACCTCTGCGCCTTGCCCAAGGCATCTCCCCGTGATACACTCTATATTCCCTGTCCACTGAGCCCGGGGCCCTGATCTCACAGTGAGCCACACCTACACAAAGTCTCTGCCCGTGTCTGAGGCCAACTGAGGGCACACCCCTCTGAGAAGCACCCCTCCAAGCCACACCCTACCCAAGCCGCGCTCCCTCCCTCTACTGTCACTGATCCATAACCGCCTGAGCACACTCACGCACAGTCTTCCTCTCAACGCCCCGCCTGTTAGATTGTGCACTTTGCTGACCAGCCTTCAATTCCCTCACCCCTAAGACACATTGTAGGGCAGATGTGCCTTTCTCACCCAAAAGCCCCTGCGCAGACCAGCACCCTCTACCGCCTCAGCTTCTTTCCACTCCTGCAGCCTTAAGCCCCCTTCTTTTGTCCCAGTGGTTCTCAACCTTCCTAACGCTGTGACACCCTTTAATACAGTTTCTCATGTTGTGGTGAGCCAACCATAAAATTATTTTGCTGCTGTTATGAGTCATAATGTAATTATCTGATATCTGATACGCGACCCCCAAAAAGGGTCGTAACCCACAGGTTGAGAATCGCTTCGTATAAGCTCTTGGAGCCCCTCTCCTAGCTTAAGTCCCGCTCGCCAAACCACTCCCACTGACGCTGGCTCCTCACACCAGTAGACCGTGGTCTGCAGAACTCTAAACTGCCTGGCCTTTACACGCCCTCGATTCGCCCTATCCACTCCCCCTCAGCTCACACCGGGCCTGGCCCTTTCCTCTCCTCTGGGGCCCCTACCTGAGGCAGGAGCAGCAGCAGTCTGGTGGAGCACGGCCCCGCCCACCCTCCCCACACGGCCCCGCCCGCCCCACGCGGCCCCGCCCCTCACGCTGCAGGCAGTCGGCGTTGAGCAGGTCCTGGCACTTCTCATGGCACTTAACGCCACACTCGGTGCAGCGCATGCCCTGCCGCGCGATGCCCCACAGCAGCCCTTCGCACTCGTAGCAGTAGGTGGGCGTGGTGGCCGTCCACACCTCGAAGTTGTGTGGCGTGGTGCAGGAGATGGGGTAGATTAAGGCTTGTAGGGTCTTCTTGTAAACGTGATTTTTCTGCAGAGAACGAGGGCCGCGTGGGGCTAGGGTGTCCCATGCCAGTCCCACGCCCTGCTCCTCTATCGCCACAGGGGCACTCCTAGGGCCCAACCCACCCCCAACTCACCAGCTCCTCATTGTTCAACGTGCTGGAAGCCAAGGCGGAGGTGATGCCTGCCTTCCGCGACTGGACCAGTGACTGTGGCGGGAAGGTCACCAGTGAGTGTGAGAATGTAATGCAGGTGGTACAAGCGAGGTCGCAGTGAGGGGGCGGGTGTCAGAGGGAATCCTGGGAAGTGAACATCACACACCCAGAACGCGGGTCTTGGGAGACACCAGCAAAGCACTGAGCAAAACTCTCAGCTGGAGCATGAGACCACCTGCTCTCCCGCCCCTGAGCTGCGGGACTCACACGGTGGGGGGGGGGGGCTGTCTGGGGAGAGACCCCCAGCTCACTATCACTCACCATAGCCTGGGGTTCCGGAAGCATGGGGATGGAAATCAGGCTACATTAGTCCCAAGGACTGCCTGGGCAGTCCCTGGCCTCAGGGCCACCACAGGCAGTTGTACAGCAGGGAGCTGCTCACCAGATCGCTCACGAGGGGAATGGGCTTCCGTTTCCGGATGTCCGGCATACTGTCAATGATGATGAGACCACCACCTGGGCTGCAAGACACACAGGGAGAGTGAGCACCCAGGCCTATTGCTGGGGAGGGCAGGCAGGACCCTCCCCTGGGCTGAGAGTTTAGCTGCCTGGCAAATGAAGAAGCACTCAAGCCCACACCTAGGGGGTGATTTTTTGGGCTGCCGGTTCTCATATGGGAAGGTTGGCATAGACTGGCAACCCTTACACAAAAAAGATTAAACAGGCAGTAAATCAAAAGGCTGAGGCGGGAGGACTGCTCAAGTCTGGAGTTCAAGTCCAGCCTAGGAGGCACAGTGAGATCCCATTCAAATAATAATAGTTAGTTAGGTGTAGTGACTCATGTCTTTAATCCCAGCACTTGGCAGGCTGAGGTAGGCGGGTCTCTGTAAATCTGAGGCTAGCCTGGTTTACAGAGTGAATTCAAGGAGAAACCCTGTCTTGCAAAAACCAAAACCAAAGAAACATCCCCATATTCAGGATGCTCTCTCCCTACTCACCCGCCTTTGAACCACAGGGACTTGGACATCTCTCCTTCTCCTCGTGCCTGCAGGAAAGACAGACACAGTGGTCAGTGTGGTCGCCCCTCTACTCCCATGTCAAGCGGTACACGCCGTCTGTCTCCCATGTGGGTGAGGAGTCAGGAAAGCCAGTCCTGCACCTTCTCTGTACCCCCAGGCTTTCCAGGCTCAAGTCTGTAAAGCAGGCTGCAAGATACAGAGCACCTGTCAATCAAACATCATCTGTCAGTCCTGAACTTGTGACATTTTCCCAGAGTCTCGTTGGGCTCTTTTTTATTTTATTTTTTGACTGGGTTTACTAGGTAGCTCCCACTGACCTTGAACTGCAATCCCCCTGCCTCAGCCTTTCCAATGCTGGGATGACAGTCCTATGCCATCACATCCAGATAAACATCTCTAATCTTTTTAAAATTATGTTTATTTTTATTGTATGGATGTCTTGTCTGCATCTGTCTGTGTACCACATGTGTGTCTAGTGTCCACAGAGGCCAGAAGAGGATGTTGGGTCCCTTATAACTGGAGCCATAGACAGATGTGAGCTTCCATGTGGTGCTGAGACTCATGCCCAGGTCCTCTGCAGTCAGTGCTCTTAACTGCTGAGCTGTTTCTCCAGCTCTATTTTTTATATTCTCTCTCTCTCTCTCTCTCTCTCTCTCTCTCTCTCTCTCTCTCTCTCTCTCTCTCTCTCTCTCCCTCTCTCTTTCTCTCTTTCTCTCCCCCCCTCTCATTTTTCAAGACAGGGTTTCTCTGTGTAACAGCCCTAACTATCCTGGAACTTGCTCTATAGAACAGGCTGGCCTCAAACTCACAGAGATACTCCTGCCTCTGCCTCCCAAGTGCTGGGATTAAAGGTGTGTGCCACCACTGCCCGGCTACATTCTCTTCCTAAATGGAGAAGAAACCTGGTTTGGAATATCTGCACTATGACATAGGATGATCTAAGCATCTGGCTTCCTGATGCTCCAGCCCAGTTTAGATGGGTGCGGAGCCAGGGGGTCAGAACAGGGCCAGGGCCAGGAGAGTCCAGGCAGTGACCTTCCCAAAAGTCTGCTGTCAAGCAGGGTGTGGTGATGGTGGGCATGATATCGTTGAGCACAGTCATGCTAGTGTATGATGATGAGGGTCTTGGTGGGCTGAGCCTGTCACTCACCTCCTGCAGCTGCATCCGCACCTTGTTGAAAGCTCGCAGCCAGTTAGATTTGGCCCTGGACATGGTGTCTTGCCCTTCCTGTCCCTCCTCATCCTCTCGAGACCTGAAACTAAGCCAGGGAAGGCAGACAGAGGCTCAGAATGGCTCTATGGAACCCTGACCTCCTGTTCACACTCTGCCCACCCACTGGGCAGCCCTCCAGGGCCCACAGAGTTCTCTGCATCCTGGCCTGGCGAGTGCCCTGTACCTCAGACCTCCAGATACCTCTCTTCAACCTTGGGGGGCTCAGCTTCCTGTGTGCGTTCTGCTGCTGCCATCTCTTCAGGGGTGGCTGGCTTGGGAATGCCCTTGGCCACATCAGGGGCTTCTGTGGGCACAGCTGGGATCTTATCCTCCTTCTGAGGTGCAGATGGTGGGAAGCTGATGCGCTTGAACTCTTTGGGTTCGGTCACAGTAGTGTCTTCCTGCTGGGCATAGCTAGCCAGGTCATCAGGCACCTCCTCCTCCTCCTCTAACTCCTCCTCCTCCTCCTCTTCCTCCTCCTCCTCCTCCTCGGGCAGCTCCTCATCTTCCAAGTCCTCCTCACCCTGGTCCCAGTGGGGCGAGTCCTTGTGGTAGCTCACGGAGCTGTGGCAGGAGTGATAGGAATCACGGTCCCTTTCGTCATCCAGCTCCGAGCCTTGTAGGCTGTGCTCATCGGGGTCGAAGTCCTCACTCAGCTGTGAACTGCCCTGGCTCAGCTCCCCGGAGGATGCATAGCGGCTGCTGCCTGTGGGGCTGCGGAAAAGTGGTCAGACCTCGGCCACACCGCCAACGCGTGCACACACACCATTCACACTCAACACAGCTAGAGTTCCTACTGGGTGCTCACTCCCACTCAAGATCTGTGGATCCGCAGCAGCTCTGTGGTCAGCGTTGACTGAATGCCTATGGTGTGCTTGCTGCTGGAACACGGACCACACACCCACTCATCACGGACTGAACACCTACTGTGGGCTCATTCTTTTCTGCCCCAGGAACACAACGCCTCCCCCCTTTGGCCCACACATGTGTTTAGTGTGTATTAAGCATCTAGTGAGTGTATGTGTGTCACACCTGCTTGGCACGAGCTGAACACCTATTGTACACGTGCTGCTGGCTTGACTAGAACATATGGACCCTTACTCTCCTGGCACAGACTCAGTCATGTCTATAGTCCCAGCCTCAGTGTGCACTCCCTTCCCCAAAGCCCCGGACACTCTGGCCATGTCCAGTCTTCCATTATAAGCTCCTAATGTTTGCCCTAGATGCTCCCAGACATAACCTGTCCCTGCTTATGGCCAACCACTGAACCTTCTAACACTTATTCAGTCAGTCAACAAACCTACTGCTCTCCTCAGGAGTGGCGTTGTAATATGGGAAGCCCTGAAACCCTTGTTTGTCATTTAGATATGTTAGCTACACATCCGGAACAGGAGACTAGATGGAACTGGACTGGATGTCAACCAGGGGAGATAGCACACTCTCCCTAGTGGTGAGGTTCCAAACTGCCCTGCAGGAAGGGGTGCAGGCAGAGAGGGGACCTGCCCCCAGCTGGAGTCCACCTCAGGCTTGCTCCTCCTGCTTGCACTAAGGGTGGACTGGGTAGCATCAGGCTTTTTTCCCACTGCCTCCCCTAGTCTGAGTCTGGATCCATTCCATCCTTGGGCCCTTGTCTCCATCCATTCACCCAGCATCTTTCTGCTTGAGCCACCCACCTGGCAGCCCCCAGTCACACTGCTCTTTGTCCCTGGCGGAAACGTTACTTGGCCTTTAAGGGAGACTCCAGCTGTCCTCCAGAAAGCCCTCCCCAATGTCCCTGACAACTGAGGGCTGACCCCACGGCAGGACCCAAGTCCACTCCTACATCTGCACCAGCCAGCACTGACCACACCAGGCAGCATGGCCTGGGTGGAGGCCGGTCTCAGGAGACAGATGGATTCTGTCCGTTCCTGCTTCCAGAAAACCATTTAAACCTACATAGTCTGTCCACAGCCAAGATTAGGGGGTCACACACCCTGTTCCACCGTCCAACCCCCAGAGATGTGTGGGAGCTGATAGGGTGCTTGCTGATTGGCTGGTGAAGTGCCCGGTTAGCATGCCTAGTTAGCATGCACAAGGCCTTGGCTTCCATCCCTAGCATAAACCGTAAGTGGTACACGCCTGTTATTGCAGCATTTGGAGGCAAAGGCCAGGGGCTCATGTAGCCAGTGTTTTAAAAGGGGCGTGCACACAAGATAAGAAGTGGCACCTAGTCCTTGTTTGGTTTTTCAAGACAGGATGTCTCTATGTAACCCTAGTTGTCATGGAACTCAGAGATCCCTTCCTCTGCCTCCTAAATGCTGGGATTAAAGGCGTGCACCACCACTGTCCAACTTGTTTTGTTTTTTGAGACAGGGCTTCATGTACCCCAGGCTAGCCTCCAACTCCCAATGTAATTAGAATAGCTGTGAACTCCTGATCCTCCTGCCTCCCCATCTTATATAAAGGCTCTGGTGTTAAACAAAGCACCAGGGATCAGTAAGATGGCTCAGTGAGTACAGATGCTCACCAGCAGGCTGGGCGACCTGAGTTCAATGCTGGGACCCACAAAGTAGCAGGTGTCTGACACCCCACATACACACCCCCATAATACATGTCCTCCCACTAAACAAAAGAAACAAATATAAATCAAAACATTCTGTGAGATGGGCCCAACTTGACCCAGGCAGGCCTCCTAAATGGTGGGATTAAAGGCATGCACTCCCAGCCCCCAGCCCCCAGCCCCCAGCCACCTGAGCACCCGAGGCTCTGAGAACTCCTCATAACTGTGCATGGAGTCGCTGTAGGACTCCCGGGACCCCAGAGGGGGCGGCCTCACGGAGTACTGGTGCACAGAGGCGTTGGGCTGCGATGTCGTGTAGTAGGGCGGCGGGATGCTGTTGCTGGTCTCACTCCGGTAGTCGCTGTCCCGGTCATCCACCGCACTGTCGGGGTCCTCACCTGCAGGAGGAAAGAGAGTGCACAGTGGGGCTAAACCAGCCTCCAGGCTGGGGCATCTTCATCCTCTACTACCCCACCCTGTGCAAGGGCTGCAGAGCAGGAAGGATGGACACCCAACTGCATCATCTGGGAGGATTGGGGACCCAACTGTGTCATCTGGGAAGATTGGGGACCCAACTGCGTCATCTGGGAGGATTGGGGACCCAACTGTGTCATCTCAGAGGACATGGGGACCAAACTGTGTCATCTCAGAGGACTTGGGGACCCAACTGTCTCATCTCAGAGGACATAGGGACCCAACTGTGTCATCTCAGAGGACTTGGGGATCCAACTGTGTCATCTCAGAGGACATGGGGACCCACTGTGTCATCTCAGAAGACTTGGGGACCCAACTGTGTCATAGGGGAGCAGGACTCACTGTGTCATCTAGAACAAGGACCTGGCAACTACATCATCTGGGTTGAGGAAGGCCTGAGCAGCGGTGGGAACTTCATTTTTTTTTTTCCAAAGAGCCTCGACATGGACCCATCAAGCTCACTTCCTAGTGCAGGGCACCCTCTAGTGGCCACTGGACAAACATCCCCGACACTCAGGACAGTTGGCCACACTTACCCAAGCACCCTGCTGTCCAACCATTTTCTCCACCGAGTTATCTGGCTTGTGTCTTTGGCTAAAGGGGCTTTCTCTGACCCAGACTCTCATAGACCAGTTGTATATTCTCAGCTCAAACTGTGTAAGCTCTCCAAGTAATGATTTTTTTTTTTAGACAACGCTATTTTGGACAGGAAAGCCATCTCAGTTGAAGTCTGTGCTTGCTTGACAGTTGTTTATTAAATTATTATATTGCATCTGTTCATTGTGGGCACAAGTAACACAGCATCTGTGTGGAGGCCTGAGGAATATTACAGGAGCCAGCTCTCACCACCTAACATGTGGTCCCAGGGATTGAACTCAGGTTGTCAGCCTTGGCTGCGCCATCTTGCCTGCCCCAACATATGGTTTTTGATCCAACTTCCTGCATCTGCCTACACATTTCCAGCCCGTTTGGTTTTGAGAGAATCATCTGCTTTGGGCTTCATTAGCTTCCCAGTGTCCTAGAGATACCTTCTGCCAGACCAAGGTTTTAACCAAAAGTATCTGTGCTTTGGACACCTGGTGCTGGAACCGGGGGCCTGACACACGTTGGGCTGGTGTTAGAAACAAGGGCAGGGATGGTTTGGGGTCTCTGCCTGGCTGCTGTTGACACCTGGCCCCGCTCTCCCACATTTATGACATGGGGCCACTTCCAGGGCAATAAGGGAAACAGAGACAGATGTGGGGTGAGGTCACACATGGGATCAGGTGGGGGTCCCACCTCCTGCTGGCCTTGCACAGCTGGAAGCCCCACCTCTGACCCGCAGGGTCCCCAATGCCTGTGCAGTGTAGTAAGGAACCTCTGGGTCCCTGAGGGCCTCAGGGTCAGTTACTTACTCTGCTCTCCCCAGCCAAAGTAATTCCAGTTACCTACAAGAGAAGAGGCACAGGTAAGCCAAGCCATCTCCCTCCTCCCAGGCCCCACCTGGCCCTGGCACCTTGAGGTGGGTGCAGGCTACCCTTGGCTTCTGGCTGTCATTCCAGGTCAATGCCTCCCAATGCACCCCATATTGCCTCCAGCACAGGAATTTTCAGAACACAGGGACTGCACCCCCTTCTTAGTCTGAGGACGGATGGGGTCTTTCATCGGCTCTTGGCTCCCCAACCAGGCAGGTAAGTGAGATCCAAGGGGTCCTCCTGACTCCATGTCCTGGCACCATGCCCAGTTTTGACAGGGGTGCCAGGAATCTGTACACAGGTCCTGTGCTTTGGCACAAACTCTTTATTACCTGCTGAGTGAGCCATGTCCCCAGCCCTAGTGCATTTGGTCTTCTATCCACATAAATTCTTTCTTTCTTTCTTTCTTTCTTTCTTTCTTTCTTTCTTTTTTTCTCAGAGAGGGTGAGTGAGCAGCTTGAAGTCACACAGCCTCCTCATTGGCAAGACCAGAGACACAATCATGCTCTTCATACACCCTAGCACTACACATCTCAGAAAAGGTTGTAGAGTCACAAGGCTGTTCCAGGACATGGGTGACAAGATGCCCCCAGAGACACCCAGGGGTCCCAATCTGAACTCCCTTACGGGTCCTCCATCCCCGCTGCTGTCCCATTCCCACCATCCTGGGTACTTGGTGGGGTAGGGGACACTGAGAAGAGGGAGGCCACACGGGGAGAGTAGGGACCTCAGAGAACTCAGAGAACAGGAGCTGACACCTCTGTGCATGGGGACCCATCCTGGATGTGTCTGGGTGTCTGAGGGACTCTAGCCCTGGGCAGGATCATCATGTGTGGCTTGGCTCTGGCTTCTGGCTGCACACCAGACTCGGGCCACTCTGCCAAGCTGTTGGCCATCGGCTGTGTGGCCTTGGCCTGACCCCATGCGCAAACCTCTAGACAGGATGGTGACCACCGTCATGCCATGGGAGAGAGGCACTCACAACACTGGCTGCTGGGCACGGGCAGTGGCTTGTCCGGCTGGTCCTGGAAGGAGTACTAAGGAGGGGATGGTGTGTCAGGGGACAGTGGGGACACAGGCTTACCCCAACAAGCCCTCTACACCAGACTGTGTGCATCCGTGGAGCTGGATGGGGGACAGAGAGTGCACCCAAGTAGGAATAGGCAGTGGCCCCATCTCCTGCCCCCACCCATCCAGGACACCGCGTGGGTCTCAGCTGTGGACTGGGACACTGAGCACAGACAAGAGCCAGCCTGAAGCTGGGCTGGCAGGGAGGATGGGGCATTCCAGAATGTCCCTGTATGTCCTTAGAGAGGTTGGGGTGGCTGGGCTTCCCATGTGCGCTGGGTTCTGTCTGAGGCATGGGGAAGCCAGCTACAGGCAAGCTCAGCAGGCAACAGTTGCTGTTGGGTGACACACCTCATCCTGGTCACGCATGGCGTTCAGCTGCTCCAGCTTCTTGGCCCAGTATCGTGCCTCCTCCTCGGGGATGTCTGCGAGCAAAGCTGCCATGTCCTGGATGCCAGGGACACCTGGCCTCCCCCCCTCGGGCTCTAGCTGCGTGGTGTGGGGAGCATCCTGGGGAACCCCAGGAAAGGATGGAGGTGGAGAGGGTGGGAAGGCAGGGGCTCAGTATGGGTTGGGAGGACCCTGAAGTGCACAGCCTCCGCCATCTCAGTCCCCATGAAGGGACACTGGTCAGGCCATGCTGAGGACTCACCCAAAGGCAGCTCAAAGTGCACGTCTAGGAGGATGCGGTGGAAAGTGGGGTCCTTGGTCCCACAGATCTCGCTGTCTGCCATGATGGCCTGAGAGTCCAGCGTCAGCCACTCTCCCGGACCCTCCTGTCATTGGTTGAAGGCATGGGGCGAGAGTCAGAGCCCCCGGGGAAGGGCATGGCCACACACTGGCCTCTTACCCCGGTCCCCTGCCACTTCACATGTGAGTGACTGTTCCACCCTCAGGAATGAGACCCCCACACCATTCTGGGACACGAGCACTATGAGCACCTGAGGACCACTCTGACCCCCAGTTTCCTTATTGCTCATGCAATTGACAGTCATCCGTGAAGAAGGACACCATCTACCCTCACACCTGTGGTCCCCGTCTAAGCTGTTTCTGGTTCTTGGTGTCAGAGTTGTTCCTTTAGCCCCCCCCCTCATTCACTTATTTAAAAACAAACAGACTCCAGTGTCTTGTCAAAGCCTGGTCTACCCTGGGTGGTGCTGGAGTCTCCAGGGGACCCTAGTCACTAGTTTGGCTCCTGAGGAGCCCACAGTCCAGGGACGCAAAGCTAGACACAGATGTCCAGACCCTCAAGGCCAGGAAAGAGCAGGCTGGACCCTTAACTGAGACTAAATCCTTGGCTGGGATGCAGACACAATGGGGAGCCTCCAGGGACAACTCTGGAGACCCCAACTGAGACTGGGGGAGGGGGGAGGCAAGTCTCAGTTTCTTTAGATCCCAAGGCCCTGGGCCTCTGCTAGACCCTCCTTCCCCTCCTGTCATTTACCTCATTGGATTGGCGAATGGTCCGTAGCGGGATCCACACGGTGCCCACCATAGTGTCCCAGATGAGACCCTTGTTCCACACCTCCACTGTCAGGCCCAGATCCAGGCGGTTGATCTCGCTGTGTGCACAGGAGGTGGGGACGTAAGGGGAGTGGTAGGGGAGAAGAGAGGTTCAGAGAGGTCAGGGCACTGGCCTGAAGACACAAACACAGAACTGCAGAAGGAAGCCAGCCGGGAGGAGACCAAGTGCCCAGAGAGGTAACACAGTGGTTTCATTTTCTGGGGAGAAACAGGCCTTTGGACGAAGCATCTAGCTCTGACTAGGGAAGAAATGGGGCAGCAGAGACCATCACATCCTCTGTCTTACTGGTCATGAGGCCCTCAAAACGCTGGGGCACAAGGGACACACACCTACATGGCAGGTCCTGGCCAGCTCCTCTGAGGTGTAACTTGGGGTTGGCCATGCCTGAGTCCACACGCCAGCCAACCCTGTGCCAGAGTCACTTCTCTGGCTCTCCTTTTCCTCGTCCATAAAATGGAACTCACCGCAGAGACCCCAATCAGGGTGATGGACGTGGTTGATTTAAAAGAATAAAAAAATCTCAGAATGGGGCGCTGCCTGGTCACTAGGCATCGGAAAAGATGGGACAAGGAACAGGTGTTTTGGTGCACATGTGTAATATCGCCCCTCAGGAGGCTGAGGCAAGAGGATCGGGTTTTGGGTTATCTTTAGCTATACAATTAGGCCAGTCTGGGGTGCATGAGATCTCGTCTTCAAGATAAATCAAACAGCCCAGTGGAGAGGTCACTTTGTAAAGTGGACTCTGGTCCTGCTGGCTGGGGGTGCAGGAATTCAGCAACAAGTATTTGCAGAGTACCCTCCCCCTGTACTGTACTTGCGGAGGTCACATGGCCTCCTACAGCAGAGGCGGTGAGGTGGGGAGAAGGGCCAGGGGGATAGCATTTTGGCAGCGGGTCAGGGAAGGGGTCTTGGAGGGGTGGCCAGTTGAGAAGGGCATCTAAGGAAGTGAGGGAGTTGCTGGGGCCATGGGGATCAGGGACAGTTTTATGTAAGTGATATTGAGGAGGCTTTCGGCGTTTATAATCTTTCCCACTGCCTGGAGGGGAAAAGACTGGGGGGTGGGGGCCGCAAGGGAGGGCAGAGGGATCGGACTAGGGATGGCTCAGAAGGGAGCAGAAAAGCGGCATTAGTGGCAGTAGCGGGTGGGCGGGGCCTGATGAGGACCGGCTCTCAGCCAGGAAAAGTAGTGCGATGGGCGTGGCCTCATGCAGGAAGGGGAGCGTGGGGGTGAGGGTGGGGGAGTGACCACACTGGGTAGGGGCTGGGACAGCCGTGTTAGGGGAGCCTGACTGGGGATAGGGTCTCTGGTGAGGCCTGAGGCGAGGCGGGGCCTGCTGAGGTGGGGTTTGTTTGGGCGGGGTCTGCGGGCACGTCCGTCCTAAGACGTGACCTGTGGGTTTGCTGTGGACGCGACCTGGAGCTGTAGTCTATAGGGGTCTCTTGCGGTGGGGCGGGGAGAAGAGACGGGGCCTGGGGCCTCTGCAATGAGTGTGGTGGGCGGAGCCATGGCTGAATTGGCCTGTGGGCGGGGCTTGTAGTGGGTAAGATGTGGGTGGAGCCTGAGGAGGGAGGGGCCTCACACTCACAACATGAAGTCCTGCTCCCAGCTGGGCTGGCTGCCTCGCACAGCGATGGTAGTGCTCTTCACGTTCTGCACCTTCAGAGTCACGTATGTGTTGAACTTCTCTGCAGCAGAGAGTGGGACAATGGCCCGCAGTCCCCTCTCAGGTCCGCGCGCTCACCTCACCCCAATGGTGGACCAGCAAGCCCGGGTCCCAGAACCACCAGTTACCATCCATTCTTACATTGGGTAATGGAGGCCAAGTCTAAGGGGTTTGGTTTTTCAGTTGGGGAGACTGACAGTCCTTGCAGGAAGATGACCAGTTGAAGGCCAGCCTCAGCTACAGTCCCAAGCTAAGCAAGCCAGCTCAGTGAGACCCTGTCTTAAAATATGAAAGGACGGATAGAGCTCGGGCTGGAGTTTGGGGAGGGCGGTGTTCAGGCCTAGGGTTCCACTTGTACCTCAGGTACTCCCTCACCCTGCCTCCCTCCCCAAGAGGATTGCTGGCCTGGTTGGGGGGAAAGCTCACACCTGGGATGAACCTGCCCTCTGCATGGCAACAGGTGCCAAAGTCCCCTCCTCAGGCCCAGGAGACCAGACAAGAAAAGACAGAAAGTCAGGGGATGGGGACAGTGAAGGACAGCCAGGACAGGACACTTACCTTGGGCACCGTCAAACTTGGCTTTTTTGACTGTGAAGAGATAAGAGTGAGCAAGAGGTACAGGGAGGAGAGGGAGAGAGAGTCATACAGAGATGAAGACAGGGATAGAGATACAGGGAAGCAAGAGAGACATAGGAGAGAGAGGTAGGCAGGAGGTTAAAAAGGTGTCAGGTGGAGAGGAGGAGGGAGAGGTGGGAGAGGAGGAGGGAGAGGTGGGAAAGGAGGAGGGAGAGGAGGAGGGAGAAGAGGAGGGAGAGGAGGAGGGAGAGGAAGGAGAGGAGGAGGGAGAGCAGGAGGGAGAGGAGGAGGGAGAGCAGGAGGGAGAGGAGAAGGGAGAGGAGGAGGGAGAGAAGGGAGAGGAGGAGGGAGAGGAGGAGGAGGGAGAGGAGGAGAGAGATGTGGGAAAGGTGGTGGAGGAGGGAGAGGTGGGAGAAGAGGAAGAGGAAAGGGATGAGAAGGGGGAACGAGGAGGAGGTGAAAGAGGAAGGAGAGGAGAGAGAGAGAAAAGGCCATCAGAGCAGGAGGTGTCTGGCCCATGGGCACAACCCTCCCCTTCCCTCAGGCTCCCTGTGGTTCCTTCCCTCCAACCCCAATAAAACTGGACCTGGGGAGATGACAAGCCTCCCCTAAGAGGCCTTGCAGGATGACATAGACATATGGGGTACTGGAACATTCCCTATAACCTGCAGGGTCAGAGGTCCTGACTTAGTTGTCACCTTGGGCTTGACACTCAGTACTCCAAAGCCGGGTGGAGGTAGAGCCCATGAACAGAGAACCCACCCCTCCCTCTGTCTCTCCAGCTGCCCTTTCCTTCCCTTCTCAGATGTGTGTAGACAGTGTGCAAGTCCCAGGCAAACCCAAAGCCGGAACAAGCTCTGTCTTCCCAGGTCCCACCAGTCCTCACTCCCAGAAGCCATCACCACAGCTGGCTCCTGGTGACAGTGTGGACAGTCCATGAGAGACAATATTGTGCACATGGCCGTTTTTTGCTTAAGAGATAGCATCACACACCTCCCATTCCAGACCTTGAGGTCCTATGTGAACTCCTGTGCTATGTGAACTCCTGTGTATTGGTGATACAATAGCCTGCTGAAAATCTCCGTTTGTAAATACCAACAAATTTGCTACTGTGCCTGGCACACGTGGGACTGTGCAGCATGCATGGAGAAGGACTGGGAACAGAGCTGCAGGCCAGACGGAGGAGCTGCTGTGTCGCCTCCACTGCTGTGTGACCAGTGGCTAGTGAGTGAGCTCCTGCGCCTACCTCAGCTCACTTTCTCCAGCCGACTGGCCCCTGCCTCCTACCTGGTCCTCTCTCTTCTCCCCCCCACCACATTCCCCTCTTCCTCCATCATCCTTGGCCCCTGTACTGTGGTCTCTGTGGCTGGAGGATAAAGGCTGTTGGGGTCCCCCCACCCCTGTGCTGGCTGAATGCTTGGGGCTCTGACAACCTCAGGCTAGGACCCCAGAGACCCAGGACATGGACAGGGAGTCTGAAGAGGGAAGGGTATTGAAGTGGGGAGAGAGCCAGGGTGGGGAAGGACCCTGGGGGAGAGTGGTTAGGGGTGAGTTCTGGAGCCTGCTGTGGGGGTTTCTAGGACGGGAATGGAGTCTGAGGGGGTACCTAGGGGGTGGAAAGGGTGTCTGGGGAGAGAGGAGGATGTCTGGGGAGAGGGGAGGGTGTCTGGGGGAGAGGGGAGGGTGTCTGGGGAAAGGGGAAGGGTGTCTGGGAGAGAGGGGATGGTGTCTGGGGGAAGGGGTGCCTGGGGGAGAGGAAGGGTGTCTGGGGGAGAGGGGAGGGTGTCTGGGGAGAGGGAAGGGTATCTAGGGAAAAGGGGAGGGATTCTGGGGCAGGGGATGGTGCCTGGGGAAGGAGAGGGTATCTGGGGGAAGGGGAAGGGTGTCTGGGGGAGAGGGGAGGGTGTCTGGGGAGAGGGGAGGGTGCCTGGGGGAAGGGGGAGGATGTCTGGTGAAAGGGGGAGGGTGTCTGGAGCAGGAGAGGGTGCCTGGAGCAGGGGAGGGTGCCTGGGGTAAGGGGGAGGATGTCTGGGAGAAGGGGTGGGTGTCTGGAGCAGGGGAGGGTGTCTAGAGCAGGGGAGGGTGCCTGGGGGAAGGGGGAGGATGTCTGGTGGAAGGAGGAGGGTGTCTGGAGCAGGGGAGGGTGTCTGGAACAGGGGAGGGTGCCTGGGGGAAGGGGGAGGATGTCTGGGGGAAGGGGGAGGGTGTCTGAGGGGCAGGAGTGGGTGTCTGGGGGTAGGGAAAGGATTTGGGGAGTGGAAGGTGGAGCAGGCTAAAGCAACAACTCTATTTGCAGTATCTCCCTCACCCATGGCCACCAGCTTTAGTGCCACGCTGGGGTCAGCTGTGGAAGTGCCTCGGCCGCCCAGCTATTTATAACTCAGGAGACCTGGGCAGGCGCTAGGGATTCAGGTCCCTGCCCCTCCCACGGCCTCAGTTTCCCCGACTGGACGGACGGAGGTGGAACTGCCCCTCACTGGGGTCTCTTGTCACTGGCACTATTTTTACTTCCTGCTGGTAGCCTCAGATGCTCAGATCCATTTTCTGTTTAAAAGCAGCAACTGTCCTGGGGAGACTTGTCCGGGTTCACTGGGGCAGGGTGGGGGACCCGGCCACTAGGAAAGCTTCTGGAAGGCCACAGGGCATACTAAGCAAGACCATCAGAGCTTTCAAGGAGCCGTGCACGACAGCAATAGAGACGCTGGATGCTGACTGGACACAGAACTGTCACCCCCCATTGCATCCTGAAGCAGATGGGGGGCAAGCAGGGGCAGTGGCTGTGGGGAGGTCCCAGTTGTTGAATGGTATTGGGACGGTGGTGAGGCAGCTAGGGACAGAATTTTGCAAAGGATTCTGGGAAAGGAGGAAGAAGGTCAAGGACCTCACAGAAGGACCCTGACCCAACCTTCCTCCCCAGTTCACAGCCAGCCAGGGAGTCCTCAGCTCCTCCCTGCTGTGTGGCTGTGTGATGGCCATCTCTGGGGCTCAGTCTTCCTCATCTGTGAGGTGAGGGGAGATTGCTATGATGGACAGACAGGTTCGACTCTGGTACTACTCAGGATTCAAGGCAAATTCACCCCCACACATTCATGCCCGTACCCCTTCTTCTGCTCACCTTATTCATGAAATAATTATGGAAACTTGAAGATGTACACTTGTCATCCTTGAACTCCAGAGATTAAGGAGGGACAATCAGGAGTTCAAAGACAGCCCCTGCTACATAGCGATGGCCAGCCTGGGCTACACAAGGGCCAGCCTGGGCTACACGAGGCCCAGCTTTCGGAACAAATGGTAGTGTCAGGGTGCATTAGAGGGAGTTCAGCCATTAAGAATGTCCCTCCCTCCCTTCTTCCCTCCCTCCCCCCCCCCTCCCTCTCTCTCTCTCTCTCTCTCTCTCTCTCTCTCTCTCTCTCTCTCTCTCTCTCTCTCTCTCTCTCTCTCTCCTGGACCTGGAATTCACTCTGTAGACCAGTTGGTTTTGAACTCACACAGATCACTTGCCTCTGCCTCCCGAGTTCTGGTATTAAAGTTGTGTGACATTGTGCTTGGCTAAAATGTACCTTTTTCATTTTTAAAGGAAAACTGGAGGAAGGAGCTGGGGAGCTAGGTGGGTGCATGTAAAGAGATTGCTATGCAAGAACTAAGTAAGACCTGAGTTCTAATCCCCAGGACCCTGGCAAAGAGACAGCGGGGATGGCATGTTCAAATGAACCCTGGAGTCAGTGGGGCCAATCAGTGAGCTGAGTTTCAGTAAGAGATTCATTTGATTTCGACAAAGAGGGAGGCCTTAGCAGGCAATGATTGTGTCCAAGCCTGATGACCCTGGAACCCGAATGATGGAAGGAGAGAGCAGACTCCACACGCGCACACACACATATATGGCTTCTTGCAAAGTCAGGTGAGATCACAGGGCAACAGACTGTTTGGCCTGTCTGCCTGTGAACAAGTGTGCTTTGGGAGGTGGGAAGTGTGGTCAAGTATATGCCTGTGTTGGGATGGAATGGGATCTTCCTTACTATATTTTATTCTTGCGTGTGTGCCAGAACTCAGGTAGCGCAGGCTGCCCTCAGATGTAGATGAGAATGACCTCAAACTCCTGATCCCCTGCCTCTGCCTCCCAAGTCCTGGGATGAGAGGTGTGTGCCATCAGGCCTGGTTTATGTGGTGCTGGGTATGCCAATCAGGCCTTTGTGTATACTGCAAGCACTGTACCCACTGAGCTGCAAGCACTGCACCCACTGAGCTGCAGGCACTGCACCCACTGAGCTGCAGGCACTGCACCCACTGAGCTGCAGGCACTGCACCCACTGAGCTGCAGGCACTGCACTCACTAAGCTGCAAGCACTGTACCCCCTGAGCTGCAGGCACTGCAACCGCTGAGCTGCAAGCACTGCACCCACTGAGCTGCAGGCACTGCACCCACTGAGCCTCAGCTCCAGCCCGTGTATGTGCATATCCTAACACTCATTAGCCTATGTGTGGACAGTTCAGATCTGTGTCTGAAACAAGGAAGTATCCATTGCCGGGAGACTGGAGCCCCCATATGCCTAACTTAGCCATACAGCTCTCTTAAGAGGTCCTGGGCCTAGCTAAGAACATGTGGGGACAGTCATGGGACCCTGGCTGGCCAGAAGGTGTTCCCACTACTATGAGGCTTTGCCCAACCTCAGGCCCCCTAAAAGCCCCACCCGCACCTCCCAGCGGGCTTACCTCCCCCTATAGCCCTGCCCTTCATCCAGGGAGTCAGGGAATCCCATTAAATGTCGCCCCAGGCCTGTATTTCTGGAAGCCTCCTCTCTGACGCTGCCCGCTCTCCACCCCCGCAGCCGAACCTCCGGTTTGCGTCAGAGTAGGGGTGACGCCCCCCCCACACACTCTAGGCAGGATGGGAGGATGCGGGGTACAGAGAGCTGCTGAGAAAGGGGTCCACCTCCATTTCTGGCTGGGCCTGTGGGAGCTGCCCAGAGGGTATAGTCCCCTTCACATCCAGCTCCTCTTACTTCCCAGGCCTGGAGGTCTGAGCGGTAGGAGGCCTTCTCAGCACCAGCGCACAGAAAAGGGTTCCAGCACCTTTAAGAACACCCGCGTCCACCCAACTAGAGCGGTGCACCGCGGAGCGCGGGCGGGCGGGGTCGGGTTTGTGAATGGAACCCGAGCAGAGGGGGTTAGGAAGGAGGGGGAGGGGCAGAGGGGCGGGACCAGCCGGGGCCACGCAGCCGCGGAGCTCAAATCCGCACTCCCGCCGCCCAAGGTCTCCGGCAACCTGAGATCTGAGGCAGTAGGAGACTCACCCTACGCCCCACACAGCCTCCAGGAGGTGGGAAGGGAAAGGGACGCAGGGGGACCCACTCTCACCCCAAAGACCCAGAGCACACAACTGTGTCAGCATGCGCCCCTAATCTGCCTTCTCCGCCGCCCAAGGTCTGCAGCAGCAGAGCTACCCTGGGGCTGCTCGTGGCCCCACCCGGGGCTTCGAGAGGTGCAGGGGTCACATCTCTCAGGTGGTTCCCGGCCTCCCCTCACCAAAGATGGAGCGTGGGCCTGGGCGTGGGCCTCGGTGCAGATGGCGTTTTGGCCCCAAAATAGCTGCCCCCCCAAGTCGCTTCCGCGGATCCCGCAGCACTGAGTGGGGGACAGTGGGGACCAGAGGAGGTGTCCAAACGCCCAGGTCGGGCCCACGGCCCCCACACCCCGCACCCCAGAGTCGCCCGACTCCCCCGCCCCTACCAGCGCCTACACAGCGTTTACACAGGCGCCCAAGTCCCGCATCCACGCCCGTGTGCGGCAGGCAGGACCCCCCAGAGCTGATCCGCGTGTGCCCTGCGGCGCGCACCGGGGGTCCCTGCCGCGGTGCAGCCCGGCTCGGCGCGACCACGCGGACGGACCCGGCACTTTGCCCGCGTCCACGCAGCTCCTACCTCCGACGCACAGCAGAGACATGACTCCGGCGGCCAGAGCGCAGCGGGCGCAGCGCGGGGCTCGGGGCTCAAGCCGGGGCCCAGCCACCGGCCATGTCGCTTCAGCACCGGGGGCGCGGACAGCGCCTGACGCGCGCAGACGTTGCGACGTGGGCGGAGCCGGAGACGCGTGACGGGGAGGGGCCGGCCGGACGCCTTAAAGCGCCGAAAACGCAGGCAGGGCGGGCCCAGGCCGGTCTTTCTGCCCGCTGCTCAGTAGGGACCAATCTCTCTATCCCTGTTGCCGCCTATCTAGGTCTCCACGTTTCTGTTTCCTTCTTTGAGCAACCCAACCGGTGCTCTTGTTTTACATTCTCCTGGGTTACAGAACTCCTATTTGTTCTTCAGTTCCCAGTCTCCAGTGCCCCAGGGAGCCGTCCCTGGTTTCCTAGCACTGAATCATATTTGTTTCAGGTTTTGTTGGAGCTGACACTTGAACTCAGGACCTCCCGTATGTGAGGCAAGTGCTCCGCCACCTGCAAGGATCTCCACCCATTTTGTAACAGAAATACATGCAGGGTAAACACTCAAGCACATAAGATAAGATAAATCTAAATTTTTTTTTAAATTACATTTTTTTTTTTTTTTTTTTTTGGTTTTTATGTGTGTGGGAGTGAGCCTCACGGGTAGCACAGCCCGCAACACGTGGAGGTCAGAGGACAGCATTCCAGAGCTGTTTCTCTCTTTCCAGGATGTCAACTCCAGGAATTCACGTCCTCAGGCATGGCTGGAAGTGCTTCTGCTCACTGAGCCTGTGTGTGTAAGTGTGTGACTGTCTCTGCTTGTGTGTGAGTGTGTGCTCTGTTTGTGTGTCAGTGTGAGTGAGCATGTGTGATTCTGAGCATATGTGCATACTCAAGTATGTCTTTTTGTGTGTGCGTGTGCCTGTGTCTTTGTGTTGTTATACCTAGATCCATGGATTCCCCCCAAAACCAACAAGGAGACCGAGTCCCATATATAAAAGCAAAGAGCCTTTATTCCTACATAAGTTTGTGAACTCAGACTCTCTGTGTGCCCAATGTGTTAGTGTGACCAGAGAGCCCTGAGCACAGATGGGATAGGGTTTTTATAACAGCAGAGGAATTTTTAAGGCTCAGGACCCCTGATTGACTGACATTGTCTAGGGTGCCGTGGTGAAAGGGGGATGGGTGTGTGCTGGGCTCAGGGACACCAAGTGACCCTATTTACAGTAGTTGGAATGTTAGAAATTGCCTTTGGGTGGTCTGTTTCTGGGAGGAGCAAGGATGGGCTCAGTTTGTGGTTTTTCTTGGAACCAGGTATTGCCTTAGGATAAACCGAGACTCAGGCCTGCATTCCTGTTGGTCTATAGAGCCTGTCTTGGCAGCTGTGTACCAAGCTGCCCTGGGTCCTACATTTCCCCAGTGACAGAACTCAGTCATGAGTCTGTTGAGAGGCAGGGGCCGGGAGTAAGTAGTAGGAGCAGGAGCATTTGGGGCTGCTAGAGCTCAAAGTAAGGCTGTTAACCAAGGAGACCGGAGGAACAAGTTCTCAAACCATCCAGCATTCTGTTCTTTATCATTAATCCATTTTCTTAAAGAGGTCATTGTATCTCTAATTACCCTGGAGTGATTGACACAGAAACAACATTTTCCCCCCAGGGCAGCAGAGGAGGTCCAAACCTCTTGATTCTGTAAGGCAACCTCAGCCAGGGAATCTAAAGAGGTCTCTAGATTGAGTATAGACTGTTCTATGTTTTTGAGATCTGAATTGATGGCTGGCTGTAGGGCCTGGTGGTTTCTATCCTGGAGGATTAAGACTGAGGTGCCTACCCCAATTGCTCCTGCCATGCCCACTTTTCCCTGGTAGGAACAGGAGATAAAGTTGGTTCCATTTGGACCTCTGTATAGTATTTTATGTTGGGGAACAATTGGACCATCACACAAAAACCTTGTCCTGTGTTAAGAACTTCCCATGGGGGCTGGAGAGATGGCTCAGATGTTAAGAGCATTGCCTGTTCTTCCAAAGGTCCTGAGTTCAATTCCCAGCAACCACATGGTGGCTCACAACCATCTGTAATGAGGTCTGGTGCCCTCTTCTGGCCTGCAGGCATACACACAGACAGAATATTGTATACATAATAAATAAATAAATATTTAAAAAAAAGAACTTCCCATGGATGCAGGGGGTGAGCCCCGATGTGCAAGCCATACCATCCAGCAGATACCAAATAAACGGTGTCTCTTTTTTTTTTTTTTTTGGTTTTTCAAGACAGGGTTTTTCTGTAACTTTGGAACCTGTCCTGGAACTAGGTCTTGTAGACCAGGCTGGCCTCGAACTCACACCCACCTCTGCCTCCCGAGTGCTGGGATTAAAGGCGTGTGCCACCACCGCCTGGCTGAGAGTGTCGTTTTGTATAGTGATGGTCTGGTTACTTAGACCTGCTGGGGCTCACCTTCCAAGGGACACCATACAGGTCCCCGTACCTGTCAGCTGCTGTAGTGAAATCTTCCTTTTTTCCCCCAAGGTCAGGATTTTGGGGAGAACGAGATTTAATCACCAGCTATTGCAATACCAACATAGAAAGTGGTCGTACATTTAGACAAAGTTAGCATTCCGGAAAATTGGGAAGGTTTTAGAAACCAAGTCCCATAAAGGGTGTTGACAATATGAAGAATCCTGGCCCTGGGGGGTGGTTCCCAAGCGGACTTCTGGTGTCCAACCCCCTCCGGAGGTACCAGGATTGGGCTGTGTGCTGTTGCCACTGGGGGTTTATCTGAACCTCTAATCTGACAGTAAAGAGGGCCCCTGAGACCGGTCTAAGATAAGGTCCAAGGTCCATCATAAATTTGAATATCCCAGGTTTTACCAGTAGTCCATTCCTCAGTCAGAATCTGTTTTCCTTGATCAGTAAATTCTATCCTGAGAGGGTTACATTTCCGTCTTCCATAGGACCCACAACCCGCATCATCTCTACCTTGTCAGACAGTGATCAGATCATCGCTTACTGGTGGTGTCCACCAGATAGGTCCAGTACTCACGCATTCCCGAGATGCACAGAAGTAAGACTCGCCTCCCCCACATTACCGGCGCCAGGACTTCTCGGTCTTGTGTCCCAGGCAGACATAAAAACTGCTCTCTCGGGCTGGAGAGATGGCTCAGAGGTTGAGAGCAGTGGCTGCTCTTCCAGAGGTCCTGAGTTCAAGTCCCAGCAACCACATGGTGATTTGCAACTATCTAATGAGATCTAGTGCCCTCTTCTGGCCGCCCGACAGATATGTGGGCGGAACACTGTAGGCATAATAAATAAATCCTTAAAAAACAAAAAACGGCTCTCTCTCAGGTGGCACCTGTCTCGGTTAGCCAGAAATAAACCCTGCACCTCAAATTCTAGAGGTGGGTACGAGGTCCCGTGAAGGATTTCGCCAGAGGACGGGCTAGTGACAGTCAAAGTGAATTCTGCAGGCTGACGTATTTAGCAGGAAACGCGGGGCAGCAAAGGATGACCAGTGCCATCTTCTCTTCAGTATATATCCCAGATAAGTCACTTTAGTTTGGCAAATTTGGGCCTTCTTAGCTGATGCCCGGTACCCCAGGGTTCCCAAGGCAGTAAGCAAATCACCAGTACTCACCTTGCAGTCTTCTTCAGTGTCCCCTGCTGTCAGGAGATCATCCACATCCTGCAGGAGAGTGACCTGTGGGTGTGTCCTCCTGTAGGGCTTCATCAAAGTCGTATGGGGAGTTTTTGCACCCTTGGGGAAGCCTGGTCCAAGCCCATTGTCTCACTTTCCAGGGTCATGCCATTCAAAGGCAAACAAGGACTGGCTCTTTGCAGCTAAAGAGGCTGAAGAAAGCACCTTTAAAACCTAGTACCATACACCAGGCCCAGATGGGAGGAAGTAAGCTCAAAGGGAGTATGGATTTGGCACAGAGGGATGAACATCCATGAACATCCTGTGACTGACCTCCCTAAGGTCCTGCATGGACTGGTAATCATTTTAGTTTGGTTTTTTAATGGGGAGCAAGGGAGTATTCCAGGCTGACTGGCAAGGGACCAGAATTTCTAGTTCCGTGAGATGCCTGATGTGAGGGGTAATTCCCTTCTTCACCTCCCAGGACATGGGGTATTGCTGCACCCAGGCAATTGCTAAACTCAGTCTTGAGTTCAGTGAGTTCACCAAGCCCATTCCCCAGTTTCTGCGAATGCCTCTGGATACTGGGCTAGCCATGTGGCCATGTCCTAAGGGACAGGTACCAACTCCTGGTATCGTCTATATTCATCCTCAAGCTGGAGGGTGAGGATTTGGATCGGCTGTCCCTCCTGATTTGTAATTGAGACTCCATCTTTATTAAACGTGATCTGAGCGCCAACCTTAGTGAGTAAGTCTCTTCCTAATAAGAGTTAGGGGCGGTTAGGTATGACCAGGAATGAGTGGGAAACCCGATCCCTACGGAGCTCTACTGTTCTTCAGGTAGTCCATGAATATTGGCTCATACCTGTGGCTCCCTACACCTAAGATATTTTTTGAGAGAGGTTCCCTTGAGGTATGGTCAATACCAAGTGTTGAGCTCCAGTATCTACCACAAAATCTGTAGTTTCTTCTCCACTCTGAGACTTACCCTGGGCTTGGAGAGGAGGTCTGAACCCCATCTCCCCTAGTCACTGTGGTCGTCCGGTTCTGCAACCAGCACATGGGGGAAGTCGCATCCTAAGTCCTGGCCCTTCTATTTGGACTTCCAGGGGCATTTTCTAACCCAATGTCCCATTCCCTTGCAATAAGCACATCGATCCTTCTGCACCCTGGGAAGCTTCCTTGAGTGGAGATCCTTACCTTGGTCTCTGGATAGGCATCTCAGTTGGTGCTTCTTTTCATCTGGATCTTCATCCTGTGGTGGATGCTAGGAGAATTTTTGCTATGTTTTGAGTCTGCTTTGTGTTTTCTGCAGCAAATGGCCTCCTCTGTTTATCTTCTGGGGTCTCTCGGTTGTACACCTTCTGAGCTGCTGCTAACAGCTCCTGGATGCTCTGGATGCAAGCCCACCTCTCTTCTGTAATTTGCACCTAATTAAAAAGGCCATAACCATGGCTGACCTACTCTCCGCGGTCTCAGGATCTGTAGGGGAGGACGCCCTAAAGGCCTCCATAATCTGTCTAAGAAAGCAGATGGAGACTCTGTCTTTTCCTATAGTACACACTGACGTTGACCAAGTTGGTGGGCCGACGAGCGGCCACATAGAGAACACTCATCAGAACTTGGTGGTATACCTTACCTTACCTTTCCTTTCCTTCTGCCAAGTTGAAATTCCAGTTAGGGTGGGTCAGGGGGAAGCCTTGGTCCATTAGGGCAGGGGGTGACAGTTGGTCACCATCAGGTCCTGGGACTGATGCTCGGACCTCTGTCAGAATTCTCTCTTTCTCCCCCGGTAAACAGGACCTGTAACACCTGATTGCAATCTTCCCACGTGGGCTGGTGAGTGAAAATAACAAAATCTAAAAGGTTAACAAGGGTCCTTGGAGTGTCTGTGAGAAACTGGGGTTTTTGTTTTCCCAGTTACAGAGATCATGACTGGCGAAGGCCAACACTGCGTCTGTTCACTGCCCTCATCGTCCCGGGGGCTGACTGCCCTCAAAGGAAGAGCAACTGAGTGGGCCACACAGGGCAATTCTCATTGGACCGCCCCCTAGTGAAAGGAGGGCCTCCTAAATTCCCTGAGCCACCCTGGGGCCCCCTCCTGACCACCTGATCAGTTGGGAGAGGCAGTCAGTAAGGGGGGCTGAGAAAAGAAGTCCATTCTCTGTACCCCTTTGTAGCACGGGGACAGAGGGCTTAGGGTCCTCTCGCCTTTTGTCTTCCTGTAAAGCAAAGATGGTCCTGCTTATCAGTCCTGGGAGATAAAGGGTTTTAAACAAGGGGGGAGGGTGGCTACAAGGTTCTCCCAAGTGACCATGTAAGGAATCTGGTCCCGGTGCCCAGGTTCGCCAACAATCAGGCCTTTTGTCCTAGAAATGATATATGGGTCAAAGGTTCCCTCTATTGGCCACGGGGTTCCAAACGCTGGCCATTCAGTCTTACAAAACATGGTAAGTTTACCCTTTTTAGTTTCCAGTTTTTCCTTCTTTTCCCTGTTTCTAAAGTCCTGAAAATGGTCCAGAATCAAAGTTAGGGATTAGGGGTATTCTTAGTCTGTCCCATGTCGTCAGTGTCAGCTAAGTTAGAACAAAAACACAACACACAGAGTTGGAGGGACACCACGGATCCGCTGCCAGAGATAGACATGCTGAAACTTTGCTGGTAGGCCATGACCTCGTGGTGATATGCAGATTAATAAAAATGGGTTAAATTAAGATGTAAGAGTTATCTAATAAGAAGCTAGAGCTAATGGGCCAAGCAGTGATTTAATTAATACAGTTTCTGTGTTATTATTTCGGTTCTGGGAAGCCGGGATGAACAAGTGGCTCACTCCCTTGCTACAGATTGGTGCTCCAACATGTGCTAGCTAAATCCACTAAAAACCTGAGAGAGTTTGAAAAGGAACTCTAAACCAAAAAAAAAAAAAAAAAAAAAAAGAAAGAAAGAAAAAAAGAAAAGAAAAAGAGCCAGGCTGTGGTGGCGCATGCCTTTAATCCCAGCACACCAGAGGCAGGCGGATCTCTGAGTTCGAGGCCAGCCTGGTCTACCAGAGCTAGATCCAGGACAGGCTCCAAAGCTACAGAGAAACCCTGTCTCGAAAAACCAAAAAAAAAAAAAAAGAAAAGAAAGAGAGAAAAGAAAAGGAACTCTAGACACAAAAAATACAGAGTTTAACATAGCTTCTTGCTGTCTGCTGGTGGCATGCACAGCTCCTTTAAGAGAGATTTTCCTGACTCAGCTGCAGCAGAAAAAAGCTGCGGTTTTAAAACACAGCTTCCTGGGCTGCGCCACCAGCATGAACTCCAGCTATAAAGCATCTCAGTGGCATTTGTGGGTCCGGGTGTTTGTGTGCCCACTTGGGGTCAGGAGGAAAGTAGCTGAGACCATGCTCATGACTCGGTGCTCCCTGCCTGGGCAGGCAGCAGGATCAGGTCTACTAGGTGTGCACAGGCAGAAGAGCATGGTGGATTCCTGCTGCCATACACAGGGATGTTTCCAGGCCATGCAGTGCGCTGCATGGCGGATTTAGCTTTTACTCAGGAAAAAAAGGGTTTATATGTTGCCTGGTGCTACCCAAAGTTTAGGTGGTGAGGATGGCTCCTACCCAGCTGTCCTAGAGCTGAGGTAAACTACCTCCACCATATTTAAAGCCTGAGAGAGCTGGAGCCAGCACCCAGGGTCACTGAGACCAGGCTGCTTAGCATTTTAAGAAATGCTTCTGATCAGAAAATAATTACAGAGGGGCTGGAGAGATGGGTCAGAGGTTAAGAGCATTGCCTGCTCTTCCAAATGTCCTGAGTTCAATTCCCAGCAACCACATGGTGGCTCACAACCATCTGTGATGAGGTCTGGTGCCCTCTTCTGGCCTGCAGGCATACACACAGACAGAATATTGTATACATAATAAATAAATAAATATTTTTAAAAGAAAATAATTACAGATATACAATAAAGAAAATTTCAGATGAAAAAGACCTAAAAATAGGTCACAATGTTGGATAAATGTACATAGACTTGGGAGAGAAAAGAAAAAGAGTATGGAGAGTCATAAAATAAAGTTAATGCTTAAAAAAGTCTTTAAAGAGACAGAGTACAGATAGTCATAAAGGAGTAAAGAAAAATAAGCCACTTAAAGATGGAATATACAGAGAGAGCCTGGATTATGTATATTATTGTGTTTTCTTTGAATTTTTTGACTGTGAATGAGCTAAGTACAGAGAGACATTTCATTGTATGGGCTGCTAAGTTAAACCAACATAAAGGTATCTGGATTCCAAAATTTGAGTTTAAAGATATGTTGCTTTGTAAAAGAGATTCTTCTTTTGTTTTCACAGAAGATAAGAACCTGTGGATTGCTTCTAAACCAATATGGTTTCATGGAACATGATCCCATGAAAGGTTGCTGTAAACGCCTCCACAAAGAAAACACTTCACCCAATAAACAACAGGAAGAAGTTTGGACAGAACTGTACCTATTTTCCAAAATATTGCTTATAATTGTGTGTTTACGTTACATTTAAAGGGGGATATGCTATAGAGATGAATAATTTGCTTTGGTATGGATCTTGGTTTATTGATACAAATTTAAGGTAAATTTTGTTCTACTGTATATGTATATTTCTGCCTTTGATTAAGGTATTGTGTTTGTATAGTTCATTTAAAATGTGATGTAAAATTTAAAAATATAGGTTAATAGATAGTCATCTATAATAAATAGTCAAGCTTGTAGTTATGTAGGTTAGATTTTTTAGATTACAGAAATGTAGTTCAGATAGTTAGGTATTCTTCATATCTTTCAGAGACCTTCAGAATCTGGCATTTAAAGTGTTTTAAGAACTTAGGACTTTTCATGACAATGAGACACATCTGCTCCTGGCAGCTCCAAGCTACTTCATGAAGAAGATGGGCATCGAAGAGGCTCCTTATGAACTGGATATGCAGAACTCACAGAGAAATGACTGCTGAGTTTACCTAAAGGTGAGACAATCCTTTGGGGTTCCTGCTTCATGAAAGAGTCTGCGAGACATTCTGCAGGACACAGAAGAAAGTAACTGACAAACTGCCAATATAGGTGGACTGTCTTTGAAATTTCCTACTTCGTGGAAAAGTCTGCCAGAGACTATGGGTCTGTAGGCTGAAGATTGATGCCCCAATGGTACAGAAAAACTTTGAGTAACTCTCCAGGCAGCAAGATGTCTCTGTCAATTCTAGAGTGATGTAGGTGTGTCTTCTATCTATCTGTTGATTTCATTGGTTAATTAATAAAGAAAACTGCTTGGCCTAATAGGTTAGAACATAGGTGGGTGGAGTAGACAGAACAGGAAGAAGGAAGTGAGGTAGGTGGCTCAGACAATTGCCACGCCTCTCCTAAGTGAGGCAGACCGCCGTGCCTCTCCTCAGAGAGATGCCAGATGCGATGAAGCTCCAGCCCAAGATGTACATATGCTAGAAACTAAACGGTAAGGCACCACTTTGTGGTGCTACACAGATTATTAGATATGGGTTGATCAAGATGTGAGTAAGAGGCTGAAAATAATGGGCCAGGCAGTGTTTTAAAAGAATATAATTTGTGTGTTGTTATTTCGGGGCATAAGCTAGCCGGTGGCCAGGAGCTAGGCGGAACAAAAAGCAGGCCTGCCCGCAGCTCCATCACTACACTAGAGTTTTGGAAGTTGCTTACAATGTACTTCCTGTTTACTTAGGTAATATTATATCCTTCTGGAGTCTTTGATGGAGTTGAGGAATAAATAGTTATAATTATAGTTTTCCTTAGTTATGATAAAAGATAAAATAGATATAAATATTGTAACTATAATTCCTGCTTGATAACTGTTTTGTTATATGTAGTTTTGCTATGTTAAAGCGTTCCTTCTTGTTTAAACAGAAAAGGGGAAATGGTATAGGAGGTCCTTCTGTCTATGTGTTGCTTTCATTGGTTAATAGAGGAACTTCTTTGGGCTTATAGAAGAGCTATAGGGGAACAGAGCTAGGTGGGGGAAACTAAATGGCATGCTGGGAGAAAGGAGGCAGAGTTGAAGGACTCAGGTCATCCATTTCTTGTTCTTGTTGCTGCTGTTGCTGCAGGGTCTGACAGTCCTGGGGCTCACTGCTTAGGCTGGAACCGCAGGAGCCCTCCCCTCGGCAGCTCCCTGAGGTCAGCCCGGCACTGGAGACAGGATTGCATCCTTGGATTTCACCTCCACAGCACCCATCCTCCCTGCCCTCTACTGTTGTGGGAATTTGTTCAGCCAATAGCCTTTCGGGTATCAGTCCATTAGGGCGTGGTCTGAGGTACTACATGTGCAGATGTAAAACGTGGTGGGTTTGTTTGTTTGTTTTTTGTTTTTTGAGACAGGGTTTCTCTGTAGCTTTGGAGTCTGGAACTCACTGTATAGACCAGGCTGGCCTCATCTCTGCCCCCTCACCCCGAGTGCTGGGATTAAAGGCGTGCTTCACCATTGCCTGACTGTGCTCACTGTCTAGGGTGGTGCTCAGAGTTCTGTTAACAACTTCCAGCACCTACAGAATGGAGGACTGCACTCTCTACTCTTATTGTGAGTCTCCAAAATAAATATTTTTTATTCTTTATTCCGGGCTCTTGTGGACTTCCCTAATTGTATCTGCATGCTGCTTTTCTTTTTGATATTTTTTAGTGTGCCATTATGCCTCGCTTCTGTTGGTCTTGCTAAAGCTTATTTACTTTAGGTCGGTGGTGGTGGCAGAGGCAGAGGTAGTTGGAGCTTTGTGAGTTCAAGGCCAGTCTGGTCTACAGATTGAGTTCCAGGGCAGGTAGAACTACACAGAGAAACTTTATCTCAAAAAAACAAACATCAGAAGCTTATTAATTTTTCTTTTATGTGTCAGTTGTTTTTCTGTGGGCTTAGTTGCTGCAGAGTCTACTGATAGTCTTAACTACTATCAGCACCCTGCTGCTCAGTCAGAGGCCTGGCGGGACTTCCAGTCCCAGCTTGGCTGAATCTGCCAAATGTAGATTTTAACAATCTCTATGGTTCTGTTTACAATTAATGACCCAGGAATCAGATGTTGGGGTTAAACCTTCTAGCTCAGAGAAGCTGAGAAACAAGGAGCTGAGCTTCATTTCTGAGGGAGAACCAGCAGGCAAAGTATCTCTCCACTTGCCCCAAACCAAAAAGCAAATCTCTAAGCCCCGCCATAGTCCATCCTATGAATCTCTGTATCAGTATTTCTGGCTCCTCTGTTGTCTCTATGACTAATTTCTGTGAACAAGTTGCTGGCTTTGCCCCTGATTCAAGGCTGATTTTATTTATTTATTTATTCATTTATCTATCTATCTATCTATCTATCTATCTATCTATCTATCTATCTATCTATCTATTTATTTATTTGGTTTTTCGAGACAGGGTTTCCCTGAAGGCTGATTTTATTAACACAGTCTCGTAGTTTCTCGGTGAGATCAAATATCCTGCAAGAGTGAGTGCTTCGCTCGTGTCTTTGTGCTGGCTGAGCGCCTGGTGCCCATGGAGGCCTCTCTCAGATCACTGGGACTGGAACTACAGACGGTGGTGAGCCACTAGGTGGTGCTGGGAATCAAACTCAGGTCCTCTCCAAAAGTAGCGAGTGCCCCCAACTGCTGGGCCATCTCCCTAGCCCCTCTGTTACTTTGTTATACTGCATAATGAGCTACCTTCACGTGGGAGGGCCTAGGTGATCTATCCTGGAGAGCTAAGCCTCCTACCTTTCCTGATTCAGCTTCCCGAGGTGCTGGACTGTACGTCTCCAGTCACCTCATGTGCCTGCAGCTTTTGTGTCCTGATTCCAGCTCTGCTATGCTTTCTGCACTCCACGCCTACAGAGCTCTTCCTATTGGGTCTTGAAAATTAATGTAACAAGCCATGCGGTGGTGGCACACGCCTCTAATCCCAGCACTCAGAGTTTGAGGCCAGCCTGGTCTACAGAGCGAGTTCCAGGACAGGCTTTATAATTACTGAGAAACCCTGTCTTGAACACCCCACCACCCCCAGCCAAAAAAAAAAAAAAAAAAAAAAAAAAAAGCAAAGAAAATCAATATAGTAACAGGTTGAGCTCATGGAGCCTCTGCCACAGCACAGCACCAAGGAGTTCATCACAGCAAAATGTGATCGTACCTCATTTAGGCCTGCCTAGGATCTGCCCCTCCCATGAGGGCCTGGGGGCGTGGCTCAGGGGTGGAGCCCCTGCCTAGAATCCCCAGTGAGGGGCTGGGGGCGTGGCTCAGGGTGGAGCCCCTGCCTAGAATCCCCAGTGAGGGGCTGGGGGCGTGGCTCAGGGTGGAGCCCTGCCTAGAATCCCCAGTGAGGGGCTGGGGGCGTGGCTCAGGGTGGAGCCCTGCCTAGAATCCCCCAGTGAGGGGCTGGGGATGTGACTCAGGGTAGAGCACTTGTGCGAGCAAAAGTACCTGGGATTCCATCCTGGTTACCAAGTGAAAAAGTTGTTTGGACACAGTGCTGTAGTGAGACAGGAGGATGGCTAGGTCTTGCTGGCCACCAGCATAGCTACAGGGAGCATGAGACCCTGTCTCCAGGGAAGGAGGTGGACAGTGAGTGACATCCTCCTCTGGCCTACACACACACATATAGGATGTGAAGAAGGCACCTAAGCTGCCATTGTCAGGCATGGTGGCACATATGTGAAATCCCAGCACTCAGGAGACTGAAGCAGGAGGATTGCTGCAACTCTGAGCCAAGTGTGGGCCACATAGTAAGTTTCAGACTAGTTTGGGTACATAGCCACACTGTCTTAAAAATAAGGTATTTTTTAAAAGAGGAAAAGGAGCAACTGTTGCATTTCCTTACAAAAAGTCCAAAGCATACAAAACAGCTGCATTCGCAGGAAGCAAGAAGAAGGAAAATGAGGGAATTAACATTTCTGAGAAACGGGGGAGCAATGGGGACCCCACAGGGACAGCAGGGGGCTCCTGTGGGACCAGCCAGCCTGTCGAGACCACAGCAGCCCCAAGTGATTTCTCACAGCCCTTGTATTCCCAAAGTAAAAGGGAAGGGCAAAAAACTTCCTTAGCATGGCTCAAGGAAAAACAAGCACAATCACCTCCTTAATACTCAAAACATCTAGCAACCATGCCATTAGTCAAACATCCTGTTATTTGGCCTTGACAAGCTTGAACTCTCTGACCTTAAGTCAAGATGGGAATCGAGTCACTGTGGGACCCCACACACTCCAGCCTGAAGTGACCTTATTTACCACTGATATCTATCTAAAAATTTAAAAATGAAGTTGGGTGGTGTCGAGAGGAAGAGGCAGGCGGATCTTTGTGCATCTGAGGCCAGCCGTGCCTGGTGTACAGCAAATTCCACTACAGTCAGGGCCACACCCAGAGATACCCTGTCTCGGAGAAACAACAGCAAAACAAGAAGTGGAGGTCTTAGGCTTTCTCCGTTTCTAGGATGGAACTCAAATGAGCTGTCCCAAAGCCGTAAGACCCATTATTTGTTCCACTTTCTCTTCTGCAGGTGGGTGAACTGAGGCATTGCCAGGAGAGTTTGGACATGGGGGTAAAGCCTAGGACACTGTGCAAGCTGGGCCACTGAGTCAAGGCCCCCAGCCCCTCCAGTGAGCTGTGTGGCGCATCTTGGTTTCCTCTGTCAATCCTCTGCCTCATCCTGCATATCATCACACCGGTTGTCTCTTCCTGTTTTCATTCCTGAAGTCTGTTTTCTCACTTAATCCTCTCCTGGCCTTTTGGTATTGGCAGCCCAAGAGGCTTACTGGACTGTTCTGCATGGTGTTCCAGGAAATGTGGGTGCGCTGGGTCTGAGGCTCGGAGAGAGACATCTGAGAACATAACTTGGCGTTCTTCAGGGGAATCGGCTCCTTCTGCACAGAGCAGTGCGGTTCCACCCGTGCTGCAGCTACACTGGCAACAGATGGATAAACGGAGGTAGGGCTCAAGCGGGTCTGGAGCCTGCTAAGGAGCCTAAGGCTGTCAGGAGAGCCAGGGATGGAGGAAGGGCTCCCACCATCACCTGCTGCGGCCTGGGGACTTCTTTCCAGAAACCCTCAGGCTGAGTCTGTGAGTTCCACCGGTCGAACTCGAGCTGTGTGGCTGGCTCAGCCGTGCAGGCTCCCGTGGCTGTAGTTTTGAGCAGGACATCAATAGAAGGCGAGGTTTTCAGAGGAAGTGTGTGCACGCCCAGCACGGAGGTGGGGTCCCCTGGAGAAAGCTCCTCTTAGCTCATCAGGACTGGGTGGCTCAGAGGTTTGGGGTTTTCCCCCCTGTGTTTTTTGAGCATTGCTTTAACCTTTACGAGGTTAAAGGCTGGGGGTGGAGTGGAAACCAAAACCTGAAATGTAAAGCAGGTCCCGGCCCGGGCAGGCCCAAGGGGCTCCAAGGATGCGCGTGACAACAGCCTCGAAAGGGCTCCCTCTGTACACTCAGGTCCCCAGCAACCCCCTCCCTTCCTGTTTTGTCTGCTTGTCACCGGGCTCCTACCCCAGAAGGGTGGCCTCAGCTTCACAGGTTTCTAGGCTCCAACCCCGCCCCGCCCCCAGGGCGTCCTGACTTTCGGTAAATGAGGCGGCCAGGAAGCTCAGAGGCCGCACAGGAAGGAGCGGGGGACTTTCCTGTCACAGCCCGGCTGCCGCCACCTCGGCGCAGCTGCAGGTAGGAGCTCGGGGAGCGGGCACTGGGCACTGGGGGCGCGGAAGCCGGACGCAGCCGAGGACACCGCACCGGGCGGCAGCAGCAGCGCGCATGCGCTGCGGGCTCCCTGCCCCCACTCTCCGGTCCGCGGCGCAGGAGGAAAAGGGCCCGAACTTTCCTTTGGTAAAAGCTCGTCCTCCTTTAGGACTTGTATCTGCTTTGTTGTTTTATTTCTTTCATTTTTTATTTTGAGACTGGCTCTCCCTCTGTAGCCCTGTTGGCCTGGTCACTATGTAGTCCCCAAACTCGTAGCAATCCTCCTGCAGCCTCCCCAAGAGCAACAAGAGTTGGGGGAAATGACAGTGATGGTTTTACTTTTATATACTTAAATAACATTTTTAATAATTTTATTCTGTGTGAGTGTATTGCTGTGGCGCACTTTGGAAGACACCTTGCCGGAGTGGGTTATTTTTTTCCTCCTGGGGGTTTCAGACTTAGGGCAAATCTCTACCTGCTAAGCCATCTCGCCTGCCCTTATTTGTTTCTTGAGTCTGACCTTGAACCTTGAGTGTAGCGCCACACCATCGTAATAGGTTAATTTTTTCTATTTTCTTTATTTGAGACAGTGTCTATCTATAAAGCACTGACTGCGCTAAAAATGCGCTGACCTCAAACTCACAGAGATCCGCCTGCCTTTGCCTCCCAAGTGCTCGCATGTGACCACCGTGCCTGGCATTAGTTTTACTTATTTTTATTTACTTTATTTTTATGTGTTTTGTTTTGGGTGTTTATTTGTTGAGACAGAGTCTCAGTGTGTAGCCCCAGCTGTCCTAGAACTCGCTTTGTAGACCAAGCTGGTCCGGAACTTACAGAGATCCGCCTGCCCCTGCCTCCTGAGTCTGGGACTAAAGCCCTGGGCCCCACAGCCCGTGAACATGAGCTTCATGCATGCAATGCCTATGGAGGCCAGAAGGAGGCGCTGGGTCCACCGGCGCAGGAGACGATTGAGCGCATCCATGGTTGCTGGGGACTGAATGCAGGCTCTACCCTAGCAGCCGGTGCTCTCGGCCACTCAGCCATGTCTCCAGCACTTCATTTTCTTAATCTATTTATTTGCTTACGTATTTCTGTTGTTTGTCTGTTTAAACCCCGTCTCCTGCAGCCAAGGCTGGCCTTGGCCTTCTAGTATTCTGCCTCCAATGGACTTTTGTGGTGGAGAGTGTGAGCCACCATGCCTGCTTTTGTTGCTTTATTATGGGAGGATGCACATGCAGAGGTCAGAGGGCAACTCTGTTGTCAAAGTGCCCTCTCTCTATGTGGCTTTGCAGAGGGAACTCTTGTCTGTCTTCAGGCTTGGTGGCAAGCGTTCTTTCTGGGCCACATTCCTGGTCCTGAGATGGTAGGCCTGAGGCTCAAGTCCCGCCCCTTGCTAGCGCCAACTCTGAGGGCTAGCTGGGAAACTCCCCACTGTGGGGACCTAAGAGGCCCACAAAGTGCCGGTTGGATGTGGAGGTGAAAAGAGACCAGGAAGGGCTGGGGAGACAACAGGCCACAGACCATCATCACACCAGAGGCAGCTCAGCTAGTCATGTGACCTGAAGACCCACAGGGAATGAAAGCTATCCCCATCCTTCCAAACCCCTTCTGCTTCCTGCTCAGACCTATTCCTGTATCTGCCGTTGATTGTTCATGCCTGCCTGGGGTACTGGCCTGTCTGGCTAGGTTGGGATGTGGAGGCAGGCTTGCGGATTGGTTGGAGATGTCTGCCCTAGGTGCAGAGGGGTGTGTTCACACAGAGTCAGAAGACACCTGGTCCCCACCCCCCATGCCGCAGTCCCCTTTGACCCGCCTCTCTGCCTCTCCAGGTTGTACTCATGGCACCTCCAAGTGAGGAGACGCCTCTGATCCCTCAGCGTTCTTGCAGCCTCTCATCCTCAGAGGCAGGCTCCCTGCATGTCCTCCTTCCTCCGCGGGGATCTGGGCCTCCCCAGCGACTGTCATTCTCTTTTGGGGACTACTTGGCAGAGGATTTGTGTGTGCGGGCAGCCAAAGTCTGTGGTGAGTAGGTCCCTAGATGACTGAGCAAGACATCTATTGAGAAAAGGAGTGGTCAGCCTGGGTGCTGGGGCTCTGGGGGATGAGGAGAAATTTGGTAAGGGAGGGCCATGGGCTCAGCCTGGGTTGCTGTACTGATGACTGAGTTCATGGGCCCATCCCTTCAGGCATCCTGCCTGTTTATCACCCGCTCTTCGCTCTGGCAACCGAGGACTTGTCTCGCTGGTTCCCCCCAAGCCACATCTTCTCTGTGGAGGACGTGGACATTCAAGTCTTGGTCTACAGGCTCCGGTAGGAAGTGAGCCCCTCCATTCACCGGAAGGGTGGTATTACTATTCAGTCCACAGTCGAGGCTGAGACCAGAGAGGGTGGGCCGTAGGCCAAACAGCCCATCAGTGACAATTTGGGGTCTGTGAAGGCAGACCTGAGTGTGCCACCCCAGTCTGAACCCACAGGTTTTATTTCCCTGACTGGTTTGGACTGGAGACATGTCACCGCTTTGGGCTGCGCAAAGATCTGACCAGCGCCATACTTGACTTACACGTTCTAGAACACCTCTTTGCCCAGGTTGGTAGTCTTCGGTGGGGAAGGTTCAACCCAGGGATGGGGACCCCAAAGCAACAACCTCCCAGGTCGGGCTGGGCAGGACCTCACCTGGCTGTCCGCCTGTGCCCGACCTCAGCACCGCAGTGACCTGGTGAGTGGGCGCCTCCCAGTGGGCCTCAGCCTGAAGGAGCAGGGAGAGTGCCTGAGCCTGGCCGTGCTGGACCTGGCGCAGATGGCCCGTGAGCAGGCCCAGAGGCCAGGCGAGCTGCTGAAGACCGTCAGGTGAGGACCTGGGCCATCGCTCCCTGGTCTCAATTGGCTGAGGACCTGGGGTTTTATCGTTTTCCCTTACCAAACTTCTACACATACCTCATTTTCCAAAGCTGACTCCTGCAGACTCTCCCTCAGTCCTCCTCTGCCGAAAGGTCCCCGATGTCTGTTGCATGTCCTTCGGGCACCTCTCCCCACCCTGAGACCCCACGTGCTCCCATCCCACAGCTACAAGGCCTGCCTGCCACCCGGCCTGCGCGACCTGATCCAGGGTCTGAGCTTCGTGACAAGAAGGCGAATCCGCAGGACGGTGCTCCAGGCGTTGCGCCGCGTGGTCACCTGCCAGGCCGACCGCTACTCGCTCATGGCCAAGTACATCCTGGACCTGGAGAGGCTGCACCCGGCGGCCGCCGCCGAGACCTTCCGCGTGGGGCTCCCGGTAACCCAGGAGGGGCCAGGGCTCCTGCGCGTGGCTGGGGGCAGCGGCGTCGCCTGGAGCCCCGGGGACCAAGAGGTGCTGGGGCCGGGGCCTTAGGAGGCGGGGCGGTCAGTAAAGAAGCCGGCCAGGAACAGGACCAATCAGGGGAGCAGTTAGAGACCGAAGTGGGGCGGGGCCAATCAGGGGGAACCAATCCAGCGAGGGAACAGTTGGGGCAAGGCTGCCTGCACCAATCAAGGAGCGGGGCTAGTATATAGGCGGGGCTAATTGGGGGCGGAGTTAGCTGGAGGCGGCTCAGTGGGCGGGACTACCAGGGACTGGACCAGCAGGGCGGAGCTAGTTAGAGAAGGGACCCGAGGCGTGGTTATCTTGGGCCGGTCGGGGCGTGGTGAGGGCGTGGTCAAACATGTGGTAGTTCGGATTGGGTCGGTGGGGTAGCTAGTTCCAGGCCCTGTCCCCCTCTAGGAATTGGGGGTGGGAAGGAGGGAAAAGAAGGCATGACAGGGCTGGATCAGGGCTGGAGGCTCACTGAGGCACTGACTGCTCCGGAATGCAATCCCCCTGCCTCGGTCCGTCCTTTCTTTCTCAGCTTTTCCAGACCTTCTGTGACTTTCCCGAAATCGTGGACGTCAGCATCAAGCAGGCCCCACGCATGGGTCCGGCAGGGGAGCATCGGCTGGTCACCGTTACCAGGATGGACAGCCACATCCTGGTGGGTCTTGGGACCCGCTGCTCTGGTGCTGACCCTGGGAGCGGGGCGGTCGGCGTGGGGCTGAAGAGTTCTCCCGCGCAGGAAGCAGAATTCCCCGGGCTGCCTGAGGCACTATCCTTCGTGGCCCTCGTAGATGGTTACTTCCGCCTGACCTGCGACTCCAGGCATTTCTTCTGCAAGGAGGTAGCACCGCCAAGGCTGTTGGAGGAGGTGGCAGAGATGTGCCACGGACCCATCACGTGAGGAGTGGGCAGCCTGGGGTCACAGAGGGGTCGCGGAGGGTCCTGGACAGTGGTGAGGACACCCCTGGGGGTGTGGCTGGGCGACAGGGAACGGTCCAGTCTGACCTGCCTTCTGTCTTGGCCTAGGTCAGACTTCGCTGTCCACAAACTAAAGACCGCTGGCTCCCTCCCGGGCTCCTACATTCTCCGCCGCAGCCCTCAGGACTATGACAGCTTTCTTCTCACTGCCTGCGTCCAGGTTGGTTCACTGCTGGTGGCAGGATGGCTTCCTGGAGGAGGTGACATCTGAGCTGGGACACTATCAGGAGTTTCATTTTTTCCTTGAAGAGTACTGAACTATAATCCTAGAATTCAAGAGGCTGAGACAGGAGGATCAAGTTTACAGGCCAGCCTGGGCTACATAGAGAGACTGTGCATCAAAATATGTGAGGATGGACTTGGGGCAGTTGTCGCAAGGGGGAAAGGTATTTCCCACCAAGCCTGAGGATGTGAGTTCGATTCCAGACATTCACATGATGGAAGGACAGGATTGACCCGCATAAATTGCCCTCTGACCTCCACGTGTGCACAGTGCATCTACATGGAAACTCACAGAAATAAATGTAATTTTAAAAACTCAAAAGAGCTCAGGGGAAAAACAAAAAACCAAAAAAATAAAAGCTCAGGAGACACACACATTCCCAGTACCTGGAAGAGCGTCTGCAGAGGCTTGGAGGCAGCATGGGCTGGGGGCTCTGCTTCCTTCCCCACCCCTGCCTCAGGTCCAGTTTCCCTTCACAGACGCCCCTTGGCCCAGACTACAAGGGCTGCCTCATCCGCCGGGACCCCACCGGGGCCTTCTCCCTGGTCGGCCTCAGCCAGCCGCACCGAAGCCTCCGGGAGCTCCTCGCAGCCTGCTGTCATTCTGGGCTGCATGTAGATGGTGCCGCCCTGAACCTCACATCCTGCTGTGCCCCCAGACCCAAGGGTGAGCCGGTTTTCCTCCCCACCAATCCTAGCAGTTCGTGGCTGGGACTGAAATCGGGGAACCCGGGGTAGGAAAGAACCCTCCATCTATCTATTTTTGGTGCAGTCTTCAGATGTGGCCCGATCTGACTTTGTGCACAGTCAGTTCTCAGTTTGCCGCCACCCCTGGCTTCTTTCTGTGGGTGAATGTCACTGAGACAAAGCCCCCGCTGGGACATGTCTCCCCATCCCACCATGTTGCCCTGGTTGACACAGGATAATTGTGGCCTGGACCCTTCCACTCACTAACCAGCGCTTTCAGGTTGCTTCTCGGGAGCGAATTCTGGGGGTTCCTCAGGCAGGGGAGGGGGACTCTTGGGAACCTTTGCCTCTGACCTCTGCTTTCTTGCCTCTGTCCCCTAGAAAAGTCCAATTTGATCGTGGTAAGAAGGGGCTGCACCCCTTCCCCAACCCCTAGCCGCACCCCGTCCTGCTGCACTCTAATGCAGCTGAGCTTCCACACGATCCCTGCGGACAGCCTGGAGTGGGTGAGGTCCCCAGAGTCTGGAGTGGGTGAGGGTCCCCGAGCCTGGAGTGGGTGAGGGTCCCTGGAGACAGAGTGGGTGAGGGTCCCCGAGCCTGGAGTGGGTGAGGGTCCCTGGAGACAGAGTGGGTGAGGGTCCCCAGAGACAGAGTAGGTGAGGGTCCCCGAGCCTGGAGTGGGTGAGGGTCCCGAGACCCTGAAGTGGGTGAGGGTCACGGGACCTTTCTCCGGCGGACGTGGGAGCCACTGTCAACTGTCGCCGCCTCGGCGTCTTCCGCGCAGCACGAGAACCTGGGCCACGGCTCTTTCACCAAGATCTACCGCGGCTGCCGGCGGGAGGCCGTGGATGGCGAGACACACGAGACGGAAGTCCTCCTGAAGGTCATGGACGCCAGACACCGGAACTGCATGGAGGTGCGGCGGGAACCAGAACAGAAGGCCATGCAGACCTGCATGGAGCCGTTCCTGTTGTCCCAGCACTTGGGGGACGCTGAAGCAGGAAGATCACTGGGACTTAGAAGTCCAAGGCCAGAGGGACATAGGGACTCCATCAAACCAAAACCGAGAGCAGCCACGCTCCGCCTGGCGGTAAAGAGCAGCAGCAGGCCCAGCCAAGCAGAGTTCCTGAGGGTTACTGATAGGGCATGAGATCTGCAGGGCAGGACCAAGGGAGAGTGAGATCTCAGCTCTTCTCTGAGCCCATCACATCACGAGAGAGTCTGGCATATCTCATCAGCTTGGTGAGCCTCACGCTGGGGACAGATGGGGAGGAATCCATGCATCTTCTGCTTTCCCTCCCCAGTCCTTTCTAGAAGCCGCGAGCCTGATGAGCCAAGTATCCTACCCGCACCTCGTGTTGCTGCATGGCGTCTGCATGGCTGGAGACAGTGAGCCTCACCCTGCACCCCAACCCAGCCCTGGCCCCTTACCCACCCACTCCCGAACTCCATGATGCCTCTTACACCCCAAACTCACCTATCTCACACCCCAGACCCACACCCACAGACTTGCTTCCATTTCTGCCTTGCTGGCTAATCGCTGTGCAACATTGCACTTCTGGTACACCCTCTCTGTTATATCTCTTCAGTTGCGCTGATAGTAAAGGAAAGTCTAACCTGTGCTAAGAGCAGAGGCCAGAGCTGGCTGAGGCTAGCCAAGCCACTAACCCTGCTCTCCTGTCCACAGGCATCATGGTGCAGGAATTTGTCTATCTCGGCGCAATTGATATGTACCTGCGCAAGCGTGGTCACTTGGTGCCGGCCAGCTGGAAGCTGCAGGTGGTCAAGCAGCTGGCCTATGCCCTCAACTATTTGGTGGGTGTTCCCTGCGTTCATAGGGGAGGCTTCCTCGGAGGACAGGGAAATGGAAACGGGCTCTGTGGTGTGGGAAGGAGCTCGGTTCAGAGAGAGGGACCGGGACAGGGATCGGCTCAGAGGACTGAGAGCGTCGAGGGTGAGAACTGTGCACCCACGGGTGTCAAGGAGAGTAATGAGTGATGAGACCACGCTGGGGAGAGGATTTTCAAAAGCAGGGACCTTAGACTTTGTGGGGGTTAGAAAGCTGAGTAAGTTCATCAAGAAGGCAGGCAGTGGTGGCGCACACCTTTAATCCCAGCACTTTGTAGGCAGAGGTAGGAGGCTCTCTGTGACCAGCCTGGTCTGCAGAGTTCCAGGAAAGCCAGGGCTGTTACAGGGAGAAAACTGTCTCAAACACGCACACGCACACATTCACACGCGCGCACGCGCGCACACACACACACACACACACACACAGAGAGAGAGAGAGAGAGAGAGAGAGAGAGAGAGAGGTGTCTTGACCAGGCTTGGGGCTTCCAACAGTAAGAGAGGGAGGGGCCTGGTAAGTCTGTATAACGAGACTAGGGCTACAAGATGCCAGGAGCCCACAGGAGATGTCAGAGTCTGTTCTGTTCTATCTGGGAAACTAGGTTTTGAAGAATGCAGAGGAATTTGTCTGACAGTATTCACTAACCTCTGACCCACACTTCCTTGTGTCTGTAACACTTAGGAGGACAAAGGCCTCCCTCATGGCAATGTCTCAGCGCGGAAGGTGCTCCTGGCTCGAGAGGGGGTTGATGGGAGTCCTCCCTTCATCAAGCTGAGTGATCCTGGCGTCAGCCCCACAGTGCTGAGCCTAGAAAGTGAGTACAGGCTATCCTCCTGAGTCTACAGTCAGGCGCAGTCGCACTGGGTGCGCACAGGCGGGCGTGTCCGGAAGGTGACCGCCCATTGCTCGTCCTCCAGTGCTCACCGACAGGATCCCCTGGGTGGCCCCCGAGTGTCTGCAGGAAGCCCGGGCGCTCGGCTTAGAGGCCGACAAGTGGGGCTTCGGCGCCACCGCGTGGGAGGTGTTCAGTGGGGGACCCGTGCACATCACCTCGCTGGAGCCCGCCAAGGTCAGGGCGGTTACTGAGCTGGGAGCCTGGGTGCGGGGGAGAGGGGCGGGCGAGGTTGGGTGGGGAGGGAGGGCAAGGTGAGGCCACGTGACGGGCGTCTCCCTTCCCTGCCCCCCAGAAGCTGAAATTCTACGAGGACCGGGGGCAGCTGCCGGCCCCCAAGTGGACGGAGCTGGCGGGACTCATTGCGCAGTGCATGGCTTACGACCCGGGCCAGCGGCCCTCCTTCCGCGCCATCCTCAGGGATCTCAACGGCCTCATTACGTCAGGTGCGGGGTGGTGGTCTGGTGGTGGGAAGGAGGAGGGTCCTGGGAGCTGGGAGTGGAAGGGCCCCGGCGATGGGCGGGTCCCAGGGGCGGGGAGGGAAGGGTCCCCAGGGAGGAGAGGGTCTCGGGGATGGGCGGGTCCCGGGGGCGGCGGGGAGGGTCCTCAACTGTGCACAAGGAAGCTGCTGGCTCCAACAGTCAGCGCCATCTAAGACAGCTGCAGCAACAAACAAGCCTCTTGGCTCAAGATTCGATACCCATTTGTTTCACAAGGTGGCCTCTCAAACTAGAGCACTCGCGGCCTCACCTTCTGGGGTGCTGGGATTTGGTTTTATTTTATTAATCTTAAAGTTTTGCCAACACGATGTTCTCATCTGAGGGTATCTGGGATGGCTGTCCTCACTCCAAGACTCTGTGCCTTGTCTGGACAGTGATGGTTTCCACTCCCCCACGTGGTACCCACGGGCTGGCTATAGTGCACAGAGAGGGCAATGTTCAGGTGGAGTTCATACAGCAAGTCTTCGGTGTGAGGCAGAGAAAGATTGCACTTACACATGTGACCCCTAGATTATGAGCTCCTCTCAGACCCGACGCCCGGCAGCCTGAGTCCCCGAGATGAGCTGTGCACCGGCACCCAGCTCTACGCCTGCCAGGACCCCACCATCTTCGAGGAGAGGCACCTTAAATACATCTCTCTGTTGGGCAAAGTGAGTGGGCAGAGCCGACAGCAGGCATGAGTGGGCAAGACATGGGCGTGAGTGGGCGGGGCGCGGTGGGTGGAGCAGGCAGCCCTCAGCCCCAGATGAGCCAGCTGACCCCTCATCCTCTCACAGGGCAACTTTGGCAACGTGGAACTGTGCCGCTATGACCCTCTGGGGGACAATACAGGACCCCTGGTAGCTGTGAAGCAGCTACAGCACAGCGGGCCAGACCAGCAGAGGGACTTCCAGAGGGAGATTCAGATCCTCAAGGCGCTGCACAGTGACTTCATCGTCAAGTACCGGGGAGTCAGCTACGGGCCAGGTGAGCGGTTCGAAACCCGCCTCTATTCCCTCCCATCGGGCCCCATTGAGCAGTGACGTGCGACCCCCCTGAACCCCGGCTTACATAGTTGAGGCTTAAAGGAATCAACGCACGCGGTAGAAGGTGCGCGAGAGCTATTGCCGCTGTCCGCAGGTCGCCAGAGCCTGCGGTTGGTGATGGAGTACCTGCCCAGCGGCTGCCTGCGGGACTTCCTGCAGCGCCACCGCGCGCGCCTGCACTCCGGCCGCCTGCTGCTGTTCGCTTGGCAGATCTGCAAGGTGCGGTCAGCGCGGAGGTCTGGGATCGAGGGCTCTGGGGTCGGAGACGCTGGCGCTGGGGGTCGGGAGTCAGCAAGGGTCCCGGATCCCGGGCCCATGAGTTCTCACGGCCCCTTGCAGGGCATGGAGTACCTGGGCGCGCGCCGCTGCGTGCACCGCGACCTGGCTGCGCGAAATATTCTGGTGGAGAGCGAGGCGCACGTGAAGATCGCGGATTTCGGCCTTGCTAAGCTGCTGCCGCTCGGAAAGGACTACTACGTGGTCCGCGAGCCAGGCCAGAGCCCCATCTTCTGGTGGGAGACCCAGCCCCAGGAGCCGCGCCCACCAGGCCCCGCCCACAGCAACAAGGCCCCGCCCTATAGATGCTCGCCACAGAGGGTGTTCCAGCTATCGTAGCCACGCCCCACTTCATTCTGACTCCAGTTCCCCCTCCCGCCCTCGCCCCACCCAGGCACGCCCCTTCGGCTGTTTCTAGTCTAGCCCTGCCTCTCCCCACGGCCGGGCTCTTCTTACTCCACGGGTCCGCCTCTCCTCTCTGTCTGTCTGGCTCCTCCCCGCAAGCAACTTATACCTAGATGCCCATCATACAAAGCTACCAGTCCCAAGCCCCTCCCTATCCCCATAGACCACGCCCACAGGCTCCCCTCTCATCCCTTGGTGCCCGGGAGCCTCTGAGTCCGCGCCTGCGGGCGGTGCCACTACGGAGGCGCATGACCACGCCCCATACACGTGAGCTAACCTCGCACCTGTCCCACACGCAGGTACGCCCCAGAATCCTTGTCCGACAACATCTTCTCCTGCCAGTCTGACGTGTGGAGCTTCGGCGTGGTATTGTATGAGCTCTTCACCTATAGCGACAAGAGCTGCAGCCCTTCGGCCGTGAGTCACCCGCCCCGCCCCTTCCCCTGACTCCCAGCCCCTCCCTCCTGACCCTCAGCCCTCCCTCCTGACCCTCAGCCCTCCCCCTGATTCCCAGTACCTCCCTCCTGGCCCTCAGCCCTCCCCCTGATTCCCAGCCCCTCCCTCCTGGCCCTCAGCCCTCCCCCTGATTCCCAGCCCCTCCCTCCTGACCCTCAGCCCTCCCTCCTGGCTCCCAGCCCTCCCTCCTGACCCTCAGCCCTCCCTCCTGACCCTCAGCACTCCTTCCTGACCTCAGCCCTCTTCCTGACCCCCAGTCCTCCTCATTACTCCAGCCCTCCTCTTGACCCTCAACCCTCCCAGCCCTTCCCCTGACTCCCAGCCCCTCCCCCTGACGCCCAGCCCTCCTTGCTACAGGAGTTCTTGCGCATGATGGGACCAGAGCGTGATGGGCTTGCGCTCTGCAGACTCCTGGAGCTGCTGGCAGAGGGCCGCCGCCTCCCACGGCCTCCTGCCTGCCCCACTGAGGTGAGGAAGGCAGACTCGGCTTCCCAGTTTCCTTCCTTCCTTCCTTCCTTCCTTCCTTCCTTCCTTCCTTCCTTCCTTTCTTTCTTTTTTTCTTCCTTTCCTTTCTTTCTTTTATTTTTCTTTTTTTGTTTTTTTTTTCTTTCTTTTATTTTTCAAAACAGGGTTTCTCTGTGTAACAGTGTAACAGCCTTGACTGTTCTGGAACTTGCTCTGTAGTCCAGGCTGGCCTCGAACTCGCAGAGATCCGCCGTCTCTGCCTCCCGAGTGCTGGGATTAAAGGCGTGCACCACTACTGCCTGACCCCAGTTTCCATTCTTGATTAACAGCGGGGGTCCTGGCCCCAAGTTGGCCTCCCCATCCCTGTGTGGCTAGATCCTCAGTTTACCCATATGCAGACTGGGAATGACCCTGCTTATCAGGATGAGTGAAGCTCTGCGACGAGGCTTTCGTTTTACCTTGGTTGAGACAAGATCTTGCTGTGCAGCCTCTGCGGCCCAGAACTCGACGGCATCTCCCTGCCTCAGTCTCCCCTATACGGAGAAGACAATTACGTGCACCACTACGACCCCTCCCAAATCCATATTTTATTTTTTCTTTTATAATTTCTTTTTTTTGCAATGCTGAAAATTGAAGCCAGGGCCTCACATGCTCTAGGCAAGCGCCCCACTACTGAGCTACAGTGTTCTAAGGCACCTTAAAAGATGATACAATGGTTTGTCAGGCCTCTCCCAAGCGTAAACCGTGCCCATTGGAGAAGGTGGGAGAAGTCATTCCCAGTAGGAGACCGGGCCATAGGTGGGCGTGGTGCCTTTACATGGTAGACAGAAACAAATGTGGGGCAAGCTGTGGCCGTGCCTGTCACCCCAGCAGCCTGGAGGCTGAGGCAGGAGGATTGCCACGAGTCTGAGGCCAGTCAAGGTTACTGAGACCCTGTCTTCAGACTTAGTTTCTATCCCGAGATCCACAGGGAGCCGTGGAGAGTTGTGGGGCATCGGCTCGGGCCCCGCCTACCTCCCTCTGCGTCCTCAGGTTCAGGAGCTCATGCAGCTGTGCTGGGCGCCCAGCCCGCAGGACCGGCCGACCTTCGGCACCCTGAGCCCGCAGCTGGACGCGCTGTGGCGTGGAAACCCCGGGTAGCAGCCAGGGTGAGCGTCGGTTTCCCACTGGCGGGATGTGCGACCTCAGCAGGGAGCTGTCCGCCCCTGGGCCCCACCCTTTACAGGTTGCTCATCCCTGCCCCCACCCAACCTTTCCTTTCAGAATACAGATGTTAAATTATGTGACCCCGGGCTCTGCGCAATTGACACCTCTGGAAATACTTTCCTGGCACAGCCGCCTCCTACAGAACTCCGCGACACCAGATCCTAGTACTGCTCTACTTGGGCCAGAAACTCACCCGCCCCTTCCTCCCGGTCAAGGTCTGCAGAAGTGCCTGTATCCATCTCCCCTGCCCTGTGGGCTCAGTGCGACTCCTTACAGGCTGGGCTCCGGGACTGTTTGGTGAATGAATAAATAAATTCAGTAGAAAAAAAATGGTTTATGACTGGAATTAGGGGTGTTGGAGAGCTGACTTATGGCGTGTGGTTCAGACTTGGGGGCCAATTGTGAGGTTCTGAGGGGAAGAACATCTGGAGGAGAGACCTTGGCTAGACCCAAGGACACCCCCTCCCCTCCTGCCCAGCTGCGGTCCTTGGCTGACTAGTTCTGGCAAGGAACCGTCAGAGGCCAAGGCCCAAGAAGGGCGGAGCTAGAAATGCGGCACCCCAGATCGGTGCCCACAGTCCCCCCACAAGAGCTCCCGAGGTAGGGGAACAGGGGATGGGGTCGTTCGGGTTCTAGTCTCCCCTCTCCCAGCCTCAGTTTCCCTCCTTGACAAAACCAAATCATAAATACTCCCTCGCATCTCCTTCACAGCCCAAACTTCTTCTAACTCACAGTAATTCTCCTGCTTCAGCTTTCCCAGTGCCAGCAAGATACGTGGGCGCTACCCTTACAGCAAGAGGGGCATTGATTGGCTTGTTTAAAAATAATGGGAGGTCCTGGCACTTGGGAGAGGGACTTCAGGGTCCCTGGCTGGACGCACAGCCCCTGGCCATGAAATGAGAGCCTCGACCTTCTCCGTGCTGTACGCGGTGTTCCCACCAAGGCCCGTGGGCGGCGCGAAGCCACTATAAGGGGTGTCCACGCGAGTAGCCTCCCGCCATCATGCGCACGCTGCCGCTGCCGCTGCCGCTGCTGCTGCTGCTGCTGCTGCTGCTGCTGTTCCCGGCTCTGGAGCTTGCGCTGCGAGCCCCGCAGCCCCAGGAGGCACGCGCCAAGTTCTGTGGCCACCACCTGGTGCGCACACTGGTGCGGGTGTGCGGGAGCCCGCGCTGGTCCCCCGAAGTTACGCAGCCAGTGGACGCCCGCGACCGTGAGTGGGGGCCCTGGCGGGGTGGGGCCGACATGCACAGATAACCGGGAGGGGCAGATCCATCACGGTGTTGCCCCCATAACAGGGGACTGGAGTTCGTTCATTTTTTTTAAATTTAACTTTTCCATTTTTGGAGTTTTCGGGACGGGATCTCATGTAGCCCAGGCTGGATTGACCTTGAACCCCTCACTCTAGGCTTTCCTGCTTGGGTGAGTGGCATAAGTCGTCACCACCTGACGTATTGCTTTTTGTTTTTTTGAGACAGGATTTTCTGTGGCTTTGGAGCCTGTCCTGGAACTAGCTCTTGTAGAGTAGGCTGGCCTTGAACTCACAGAGATCCGCCTGCCTCTGCCTCCCAATTGCTGGGATTAAAGGCGTGCGCCACCACCGCCCCATTGACTAATTACCCTTTAAAGACACTACACAACATAAAGTGACCTTGAACTCACAGGAATCCTCTTGCCTTGGCAGTCCCAGCGCCTGAATTACTGGCTTATGGCCCTCCCTGGGGGATTCGGGGCGCGGACTCCTTCTCCAGCCCCAGAGGAGAGACACCCCTTGGTTCCTGTGCATAGCTCTCAGTGGCTCCTTCCCGACACTGGAGGTACTCCCCAGTGAGCTATGGGGGGATCTCAGTCCTGAGATTATCTCTAGGGACCCCTGCCTTCCAGGCCCAGAAACTGAGGCTCACAGGAGGTTTATGGGGACACACACAGTGGGAAGTGAGTGTGGGCAGCAGCTGGGAGTACAGGAGTGTTCAGCAGGGGCTCTGTATGCGCTCCCCCCTCATAATAAACGTGTGCTGGGTGTCTGGAGTGACTTAAACTGACTCCTGCTCGGCCTGCAGGGGAGTTGCTACGGTGGCTGGAGCAGCGGCAGCTCCTGCAAGCACTTGCGGCTGACACGCTGGACCCCGCGCTGGACCCCGGCCCGCAGCTTCCTCCCCAGGCTCCTCAGCGCTACCGCCGCAGTGCCGCCATGAACCCTGCACACCGCTGCTGTCTCACTGGCTGCACACAGCAAGACCTGGGGCGCCTCTGTCCCACCTGAGGGGGCCCTGGACTCAGGCGACGGGTCCTTGATCACCCTCCACCCACCCCCCACCCCCGTCAGGATGCTCCATACCTCCAGGGCCCCGTGTGAATGCAACAGCCCGGGTTTGCCCGGAGGAGTCCCAGTTATTCTTAGATCCTAAAAAAGGAGGGTCACACGTCCTGCCCCCGGAGGAGCCTCCAACATGCCCTGGGTCTTCCTCCACCCCCACCCCTTGTGTCCCGACGATCTAAATAAAAAAGCAGCCTCACACATTTTGTCTGGGAAAAGCCACATGGGGGTGGGGGACAGCGGCGGGCAGTGGCTGTGCTCCAGTCACCCAAAGACCTGAGGTGACACCCGGACACACTGGGGAAACAGGCTCACTGCTTGGGAAAGTTAGGCGGGTTTGCCTAGTCCTCCGTTGACTAGGACCCCACTGTTGCAGCAACAACGTCACACTGGGGGCCCCCACCTTTGGGGAAAAGAAAACAAAACAAAACAAAAAAAGAATGGATGGGGAAGTGGAGGGAGCAGGGGACCAAAGGGGACTTGAGAAGTGAAGATGTCACAATGGACGCTCGTTTTTTTGTAAGTTAATATTAAAGGTAAAAGAGTGGAGTATAGCAGACAGCATTAGAACATGAATAGCGCTGAAAACAAGATTAAAACGGGGACTGGCGAGAGGACTCAGGAGTAGAAGCGCTTGCCGCTAAGCCTGAAGATCTGAGTTCAAGCCCCAGGGGTGGACCCTTTGTCCACCGACGGCGTGGCATACCCAATGAAAGAATAATTCTAAATCGATAAAACGAAAAGGGGTCAAGCCCCGTGTTCTGTCCCCGCACTGTAAGCCATCACCTTCAGCCTTCAACAGACTTTATTTCCCGCCACCCGTCTGTGGGACACAGGACCCCTCTTATCCCTACGCTGTTCCCTGAGTCCTTGGGGGACACCACTGGGGCCAAGTCAAGATCCTTCTCGCTCTCCTGCCTCACTTCCTTGGGGACCTGCGGAGGCAGAGGCTCAGGGCAAGGCCGGAGCCTGACACCAGAAGCTCCGAGCTGAGCCGCGGCCCGCAGCAATTCTCCTTGGCTCACGCTTGTTCAACCCAGAGCCTGCCACGGTGAGCAGTACCGAGAGGGTTTTGAAGCTTACACCGGCTCCTCAGACCTGCCCTGACACGGCACGAGGGTGGGGACAGGAACCGGGGCGTGGGGGGGTGCTGACCACCCCAACGTCTCAGGAGACCGCGCTTTGCTTGCCGCAGGAGAGCTGGGGCTGGCTCAGCGCGTCCCACATCAGCAGCGTCTCAAAGGGCAGAAAGCGGTGCACGAGGAGCAGCCTTCGGTAGTAGCAGGGGTCGAAGGAGGACAGGCGGGGACTGGGGGCGCGCACCCCCGCAGTGCGCACCCCGTCGTGCGAAGCGGGCTCCAGGCCCTGCTGTTGCAGACACATGCCCAGGAACACGTCGTCGATGGGGAAAATCGGGAGGTCGCGCGCGGCGCGAAACAGCGCGGCCGCCGTGAAGCGGGACAGCAGGAAGCCGCCGCCGCCGCAGTAGGGCGGGTAGCTCTCGTCCGCGGTCACCAGCTTGGGCACGAAGTACTTGCTCCAGGGCGAGCGGATAGGGCCCACGTTCCGGATCAGGTGGCCCACGAAGAGGTGGCGGTCCGGGTCGCGGCCCTGCAGGTAGGTGACCATGTTGTCCGTGTTCGCAAAAACGTCGTCGTCCCCGTTGAGCACGAAGCTGGAGTCGGGGCAGTGAGTCTGCTGCCACTCCAGGAAGAGGACCTGCGGGCAGAGTGGGGGGCACGTGGGCTGGCGGAGTTCCCCGGGCCCGCGTCGCGCAGGCCTTTCCCCTTCCCTGCGTGGGCATCTCATGCATACTGCAGAACCCCACTTCCCTCGCCCACCTGCTTAAGCGTGAGGTTGAAGAAGGAGTCGTGGAAGTCCCACTGCACGATGTCGCCATACGCCCGTGCCTCCAGCTCCAGCAGCCGGCTGAACTTGCGCGCCTCTCGGGGGTCGCGGTGGTTGCCCACGAGGAAGAGGCGGCGCAGCGACGCCCCGTACACCTGCCGCTCCTGCGCCCACGTGCGACGCAGCACCTGGCGGCGACCATAGTTGGCCGGCGACGACTTGATGGCGAGCAGCAGGAAAACGGGCCGCGCGCACTTGGCGGCCGGTGGCTCCCGCAGCAGCGGGAAGTTGCGGCAGTGTCGGTACAGCAAGAAGTCGCGCACGTGCGCGGGCAGCTCGCTGAAGTCCGGGTGCTCGGCCACCGACAGGTTGGCCAGGCACGGGGCGGAGGCCACGCGCAGAGGGTTCGGGGGCCACGTGGCGACCTCCTGGGGCTCCGCGGGCCTCTCCAGGGCGGGGCAGCCTGGCGGCGACACGTGAGACAGGAGCATCAGAGAGATGGCAGCCATGGCCAGGACGAGGATCATCACATCGGGGCGCGGCCGGGGCATCCGCATGGCGTCGGGAGGCCTAGAGCAAGGTCATGGGAACTGTGGACCCAGGGTGGACAGACATGAACGCTCAATCCTCCTCGCCCTCCCCTACCAGTATTGATTGTCCTTGGACTCGAACCCAGACCAGGTCCTCACGGAGCCTTATCCCCAGCTGTCTCCCTTGGCAATCTTCTACCCTCCCTCAAGACCCATTTTGAATGATCCGTGTCTGGGCATTCTTCAATGACCCTCCTGTCCCCTGGCACTTCCGGTCCCTGTCCCTCTGTGCTTCGGGCCCTGGCCCCGCCCAGCATGAGGTGGGCAAGAGGCCAAGGCAGAAAGCATTTGATGTTTGTGGTAAACTCTTACAAATCCGTCGGAACCCCAGCTCACAAGGTCTCGATTTCAGGAAACTTTATTCCCCACTGACAGAGTCATGTAGCTCAGGCTGGCCTCAAACTGGCTGTGAGGATGGCCTTGAGCTGTCCTCCTCCTGCCCTTGCAGCCTGAGTGCAGGGTTGACAGGTGTGTCACCAGGCCTGGCTGTCCTTCCAGACCGCAGGGCTCAGCCTACAAGCCCCTCGCCTGAGCACGGTTGTTGTCTTCCAGCACAGCTCAGAGCAGACTCACAGTGGGACTTCCTCCTTCACTGAACAGGCCCACACACCCTGGCTTTGTGCCCTGACCTTAGTGCCACCCGTACTGCCCCGTGTGTCACCGCACACAAAGCATTTCCAGCAACAAGTCTTTGTTGAATGACTGTTGAAACTCAGCACTTACCTTGGTATCGGTATCCACGCTGAGCCAGGCAGTCCTGGAACTCCTCAACAGAACCTGGAACAATGTGGGGGTTAACAAATGTCCTTGAGACTGTAGGCTTCAAGCAAACCCACCCGCTACTGTCTGGACCAGGCCGGCCTCTGGCTCTGTGCCGTGGGATCTGCTGTGTGATTTTGACACAGTGGTTTGACCTCTCTGAACCTCCAAGTCAAACAAGATAGGCCCCAGGAAAAGTGCCGGAGGCCTCAGGACCATAGTAGCCTGCTATTGATTTGCACAGGGAGGTTTTGTTAGCTGCCATTCAGCTGATCTTGACAGACAGGTTCCTGCACAGCAGCCAGACCCTGACCTATGACTCCTGTGGGTTTGAAATGCGTCATTAGTTCATTCATTCTTTTGCCTAATGGATACACATGGGGCTCTCAGGCTTTTCCTGAAGTTTGAGCCGCTTCAGTCAGAGTCAGGGAAGAGATTCCTCCTGCCCAGGCTAGACCTCTATCAATGCCTAGGCTAGACTTCTGTTAACATGAATGAGATCTTCAGATTTTGCCAAGTCACCCAAACTCCTGTTAAAACCTCAAACATGCCAGGAGTGCACGGTGGCACACGCCTTTAATCCTAGCACTAGGGAAGCAGGGGCAGGAAGATCTCCATGAGTTGAAGGTGAGCCTGGTCTACATGATGGGTTCCAGGACAGCCTGGACTAGAAACTGAGCCTCTGTCTCAGAAATAAATAAATAAATAAGATATTTTCCTCATCTCATCAACAACTCTGTGTGTGGGTGCCCAGAAGCCTGAGACACCTTAATCCTGGAAAAGATCCTGACATCCAGGGTCCCACAGAGAGAAGGCAGCGACCTAGTAAATGGGACTGGGACACTGAGGCTGAGGCTTTGAAGGATGCACAGGAGTTCAACAAGGGCCATTCTGGAGTGAGGGCAAACCACAGACAAACCACAGAGGGACATGACCTGGTTCAGGCTCAGTCTCTGACAGCAGCTGCCTGAATGTGGGGGTTGGCCCGTGGAGTCAAAGCTTGGGGCAACAGGGACACTGAGCTGAGGGCAGAGGATGATGTGGGGTCACACAGAGGTGAGGCAGACACAGCTCAGAGGACACAGAAGGAGGTGTCGGTGAGAGAGCTGGGCAGGGCCTCGTACAGGGTGGGGGGAAAGTTGGGGGTGAGAGAGAGTGATTTAAGCAGCTCTGTGTGAGTGCATTGGGAACAGAACCAGGGTCACCTGTCACCCCCAGCGGCCCTGAGTACACATCTGCATTGACAGCAGCTCACAGTGTAGCCCAGGCTAGCCTTGAACTCACGGAGATCTGCCCACTCCGGCCTGAGGTTAAACCTGTGAGGAGAGTGGCCTGGGGAGGACTCAGCGGGCAAAGGGGCTTGTCACCAAGTCTGAGGACCTAGATGGAAACCGACCCGCAGGTGGGGGGGGGGTGGAGGGGGCTCAAGGCGAGGGAGGTGGCATCTGGGGCTTGAAGGACCCTGTGGGACACAAACTCCAGTAAGGGACCTGGGTGCGTGGGTGAAGCACTGCGCGTGCGCGCTGTTGCCCACCAGCAGCAAGGCGCTGAAGTGGGACAGGGTATCAGAAGCCTGAGGTCACAGAAAGTCGCAGGAATTCCGGCGGTTCTGGTCCCTTTCCTCCTCTCGCAGCAGAGTTACTTATTTCACTGGTTAGGGCACAGGAGCCTCTCCCAGGGGGCGACTGTGGGGACCCAAGTCAGAGGGACCCTCCGTCCTCAGGCCTGGAGCCCAGAGCAGTGTCCTATTCCCACCAGCAGAGGTGAGGGGTGGTGGTGGGGGAAAAGAGGAACCAGCGTTCCCTATGGTGACTGCCACCTCCAAGCTGAAACTGAAACAGAAACAGCCTCAAGTAGCAGCAGGAGAGGAGGGGCCAGGGAGGACAGGAGGGAAAACAAGGAGCAGGATGCAGGGAAGGCCTAGAATCCCCAGTGAGGGGCTGGGGCCGTGGCTCAGGAGTGGAGCCCCTGCCTAGACTCCCCATTGAGGGGTTGGGGGTCTCAAGGGTGGAGCCCCTGAGTAGCATTTGCTGCGCACAGGATTCACTCACTGTCCTTCCCCCACTGCATTGGTGGAGCAAACCTTTAACCCCAGCACCTTCGATCCCAGGGGGAGGCAGAAGCAGGTGGATTTCAAGGCCAGCCTGGTCCACAGAGAGAGTGCCAGGACAGCCAGGGCTACACCGAGAAGCCTATGAGTGTAGCACGAATAATGAAAACCCAGAGACAGATAGTGGGGTTCAAGTTGAAAATCAGACAAGCAAAGCATCAGCCAATAGAGAGCTCAGACAAACACAGGACGATCCTCAGCGTGACTGTAGAGGGCAGTGCTCTCCACCAAACCTCAGGGTGCCCCTGAGACTGCACTGAACTCCGACCTCAGGTTCCTATTAGTGCTGGAATCAAAGGTGTGTCTTTCCAAGTGCTGGAAAGGTGGGAGCTGTTTCTCTTCTTACCCTGACTCACTCTCTTGTAGTCAAGGGTGCCCTTGATTCCTGGAATTCTAGTGGCTTAGCTCTGCACTCTAATCTTTTTTTTTTTTTTTTTTCTTTTTTCTTTTTTTTTGGTTTTTCGAGACAGGGTTTCTCTGCAGCTTTTTTAGAGCCTGTCCTGGAACTAGCTCTTGTAGACCAGGCTGGCCTCGAACTCACAGAGATCCGCCTGCCTCTGCCTCCCGAGTGCTGGGATTAAAGGCGTGCGCCACCACCGCCCGGCTGCACTCTAATCTTTAGGCAAGCTTTATTTACTAATGTCCAAATAAAATATCACTACGTATGAGGCCGTGGGAGCTGCAGAGGGTGACACACGGAGAATCTGAGAACCTCTTTGGGATGGATGTCTGGACCTCTGCGGACACCTCTGGGATATTCTCCCACAGACTGCGGGTTGTAGAGCAGGTTGGAGCTTCGGGAAGGCCCCCATCTGGGTCCAATGGGCAGCCTTGGTTTCCAGCTGACAGACACTTGCACGTGGCCACCGCGCCAGGCTGGGCAGGGCGAGCTGTACTAGCCCTGACCCCAGTGAGGTTCCTCTCGGGATTGTACCAGTTTGCCTTCCCTTAACGTTGGCAAGTTTCTCTTTACAAGGAGAGGGGCCTAACTTTTATAAACAAAAAGAGAGTTTCTATAAAGATAAAGCTATGGAAAGCCTCGCCCCAGGTCCACATGGTGACCAGGCTGCCCCAGAGCGCAGCCCAGCTTCCTTGAGCCACCCGTGTGTGATTCACGGAAGGGCGGGCGCCGCTTCCCTCTTCCGGATTAGGGAAGGAAGGAGCCAGGATCCCAGACCATCGGCCCAGATGGGGAAACTGAGGCTGAGGAGGGGAGGCCTGGATCCTCGCCCCTTCCAGGAAGCAGGGCTCGGCCTCACAGCAGCCTCACAGGGTCCCATCTGGGATCCCATCTAGGGTCACCCTGAGTCCCCACCCCTCCAGGTGGGTCCCATCCATGCAATAAACTTCTTCTGGTGACATTTACATCAGGATTACAATAATCACTTTAATTTTCTCAGAGATAAATGTCACAGACAAAAGAGCCAAGTAATCAAGATTCAAGCAAATACAGGGCGGAGCTCAGAGGCCTGGGGGGGTCGTGACAGGGGTTCGGTCAGCACTGGGATGACCGAGTTAGCTTCCCGCAAGAGGGGACACTGAGCTGGACGCCCAGCCGAGAGCGGGGCCTGTGGGACTCCGGACCTCTGGACACAGAGTAGTTCCCGGAGGCCCCCAGGGTCCGCACAGCCTAAGCCCAGGCAGGAAGTGCTATGCCAGAGGGGAGGGGATCAGGCCTGGGCCTGGCTGCAAACACTGGAGCCAGATGGAGACCAACTAGTGTCTTCCCGCAGCCACACCTTCCTCTCCAGACAACAACAGGCCAAGATGAAGAAGAAAAACTGGGGGTCCAGACCCAGCCCCCAGAGGCAGAGGAAGGAAGGTTGAACGCTCAAAGTCAGTCTCAGAAAGGAAAGGAATAAAGGAAGAGAAAAGAAGGTAAATTACCCTCAAAACGTCCGAACCTTGGCTAGCAACACGAACTCTCTTACTTTAACTATGGTGATAGACGACTACCCACTTAGTGGCCACCGCACCTCGCAGATCACCTTCACCGCAGCCTCATGCCAATAGGGGGAAACTGAGGCTTGGGGATCTAACGCTTCTCATCCGAGCTTCCCCAGTGTCGGCGTGAAGACAAAGATTCCGAACACCTGGAAACATCACAAACACAAACGGGAAACCAGTCAGGGTCAGAGCCACTGGGCGATGCGGACACGAACAGGTGAGAAGCCCTGGTTCCTGACCCCGGAATATGGCTCGTCCCCGGGGCCCCGGGGCCGGAGCGGTCAGTAGCTCGCGGTCAAGGACGCGCAGAGAGTCTTGTCCGGGCCGCCGTAGACCCCCAACCCCCGACGGCCCCCAGGACTCCCGCACTCACCGAGGGAGCCAGCTCGGGACAGCCGGGGGAGGAAGAATGGTTTTCACCTGACCTACCGCCCCGCCCTAGCTCTTGGCTTCTCTCCTCCTTCCGCCTCCTTCCCGCCCTCCCTGTGGGCTCCTTTCTCCAGCCCCACGAGCTGCCTACTGACCAAGGGGAAAGTCCCTCTCGCGCCGTTTCCGCGTCCCCTCTCTGACTCCTTGACCCTCCCCTCCCCATCCTGTACTCCACGGTGACCTTTCCTGTCCCCATCCACCCTCCCACCTGTTCTGTGGTACCGCCCCTCCTTCGCTTAGGGCCTCCCTTTCCCACCACCCACCCCACTGTGAGGGAGCAAGTGCTCCCCAGCCGCCGCTGCAGCCCCCAGCCGCAGCTCAACCGCCGCTGCAGCCCCCCTGCCCTCGCTGCATAAAGACACATTCCACTGGGAAGAGAGACCCCAGAAACCTAGAGGATTCCAGAACCCTAAAACCTGTTGGTAGGCCCTCTGAATCTTTTTTTTTTCCCTCGAGACAGGGTTTCTTTGTAGCTTTGTAGCCTGTCCTGGAACTAGCTCTCATAGACCAGGCTGGCCTCGAACTCACAAAGATCCGCCTGCCTCTGCCTCCCGAGTGTTGGGATTAAAGGCGTGTGCCACCACCGCCTGGCCCCCTCTGACTCTTAAGTACCAGACTCACTTAACCTGTTCCCCTCCTCCGGAGTTACCCACAAAACCTGTAAGTCCTAACTCTTGAGTTTGGGGTCCTAGTAGCCTGCTGAGGGAGAGGAATTAAGTCCATAAACTAAAAACTGAATCCTTCTGAGGCTGGCTTCCTGGACCAGTATGCAGTAAACAGAGTTACAGAATCAAGTGTCACATGACACAGTGATACCTCCCTGAGTGGCAATACCCAGAGAATTCAAAACAAGTGGTCAAGCCCTTGCATCTGGAGGTCGTTGCAGCCCAGGTGCTGGAATATTGGTAGGTCATGAAGAGGGAATGAAACCTCCGTAGGGGGACATGTCGCTGAGTGACAGCAGCCAACACAAACGTCCCAACTGTGTGTAATGGGCTCACAAGAAATTCACAGGGCAGGGAAATCCACAGACAAGGAGCTGATCAGGGGCTGCCAGGGCTGCAGAGGGGTTTTTGGGGGGGAAGTAATGCTCTAGAAATACAGGAGGTGAGGCTGCCTAGGCCCACAGTGCTAAGAGCTGCTGCACCATTGCCCTGGGAAAGGTTTGTTTTCTGCCCTTCAGTTCCATGCACTTGAGAACACGTCCCCTGGTCCCTGATGGAATGCCAGTGGCTCAGCCACCCACTGCCTTTCAAATGGTCACTCTCTGCATAGTTGAGGTTTTGGAATCACTCAGGTGCAAGTGACCACGGCACCATGAACAGGTAATGACACCCCACCCAGGGCCCTGCCCTGCGGCTGAGACGCACCCTCCTAAGATAAGTACCTGTCTCCCCAGGGCTCCAGGAGGCCGGGTGAAGGAAGTCAGATCTGAGAAAAAGGCCTCTTGTGTTTTTAAAGGTGCCCTACCTTCCTGTACCCCAAGGAAAGCAAATTCAAGCTACCAGGAGGTGCTGTGTTCTCAGCACTTATCAGATGGGCAGGGAGGCAAGGGCAGATCAACCATATGCTGGGATGCTTACGGTAACTGCCACGTAGCACCTGTAGAGGTCGAAAACAGGGACCAGCCACCAATCCACAAGCACATCTGCTGGATCCCACTTACTTTCCAGAGGCAGGGGAGTGGGCACAACAACAGGTTTCTGAGGTATGAACAATTTACAGGATAGAACTTAGAAACCCAGACCCTCTCAGCAGGCCACAATGGGAAGGTCAGAGAACCAGAGGGTTTCAGACCAAAGCCTACCTTTTCTTGTTTATAACACCAGGTGTTGGTAGAGGCCGCTTGTTTGTTCCTGGCTGCCCAGACCATGAAATAATCACACAGAAACTACATTATTTGCAACACTGTTTGGCCAATAGCTTAAGCATATTTCTGGCTAACTCATATCTTTTTTTAAAAAGGTTTGTTTATTTATTATGTATACAGTATCTGTCTACATGTATCCCTGCAGGCCAGAAGAGGGCACCAGATCTCATTACAGATGGTTGCTGGAAGAGCAGCCAGTGCTCTTAACCACTGAGCCATCTCTCCGGACCCTAACTCATATATCTTAAATCAACCCATTTCTATTGATCTGTGTATAGTCACGTTGCTGTGTGGGTTAAGTTCCATCAGGAGTCTGTTTCCGATGGGGCTACATGGCTTCTCCTTGACTCTGCCTCCTCTCTCCTCCTCTATCTGCTTGGAACTCCTGCCTTGTCCTATTCTGCTAAGACACTGGCCGAAACAGATTTATTCATTAACCAACAAAAGCAACACATAGATAGAAGGACTTCCCACACCAACTAGGCAGGGACTCCAACCCTCAGTCTTGCTCCCAGCTCCTCACTGGAGAAGTCTAGGCAGAGGCTCCGCCTCTGAGCCACACCCCCAACTCCTCACTGGAGGATTCTAGGCCAGGATCCACCCCGAGCCACGCCCCCAGGCCCTCACCGGGAATTCTAGGCAGGGTCTTCAACCTAAGCCACGCCCCCAGTCCCACATTGGGGATTCTAAACTGGGGAACCACCCCTGATTCTGCCCCAACCCCTCATTGGAGGATTCTAGGCTGTAACTTCACCTCTGAGCCACACCCCCAGCTTCTAGCTTCTGGATCTGAGGTCCAGGCTTGGTCAAGGATCCTCAGAGACACAGGGTAGAATCGGAGGTCCTCACATGTCCTTTGAGACTCAAGATGGACCTGTTACCCACCCCAGGAAGCTGGAGTCACTCCTGACTTGGATCCCATCCACTCTTCCCTTCTGGGTACGTCACATGCACAGCCTCCCCACAGATCCTGACCAACCCGTGGCAGACAGGCAATCTAAGGCTGGAGTCAATCAAAGCCCTCCTGGCCTTTAGGTGTAGCGCGATTAATAAAAACCCAGAGACAGAAATCGGGAGTCAGCCTGAAGGTCAGAAAAACAAAACAGCCAGCCACTGGCTCTTACCTCTACCTCAGTCTGAAATGGCAATCCTGCCTTCAGGAATCCTCAGAATGAGACTGAGCCTGAGAGCTGTCTCCTCCTGTTTTATATTCCTCTCTAAGGCTGGGATTAAAGGCGTGCACCACTACTGCCTGGTTTCTATGGCAAGCTAGTGTGGCTACTGGGATTAAAGATGTATGTCACCACTGCCCGGTCTGTAAGGCTGACTCTCTAATCTTCAGGCAAGCTTTACTTATTAAAATACAAATGAAATATCATTACATTTTCCCTTTTTGTCTAAAATAAAAAGAAAGCTATAACTAATATAAGAAAAGTATATACAATAAATACAATGACTGTATACAATCTATACAGGCAATAAATATACCAACAATGTCTAGTCAGTTAACAATTGATAAATTCAGAGAAAGTACTCCATATCTATCTTATCTTGGTGAATCCAAAGTCTTATACCTAATTTACTTTCTATTATAACTTGCTTTCTGTGTCTGGCAAACTATAACTATAACAAATTTTCATCTCCCATAGAGACCCAATAAGGAAATAATATTAACTTAATAAGCAGGAAGTGCAAGCAAGGAACTTCCAAAAGATGTGAGAAATGACAGAAGCAGCTGGCTGCCTGGAGCATCACCCAAAGTTCCTCTGCAGTCTTGGGGCATCCTCTTAGGCCCACAGGCTTAGCATATCTGACAGACTTTTCTGTGAAGCAGGATATCCTAAGGGCTGTCCCTCCTTGTCTTGAAAATGTTTCTTTTGTGTCCTGCTTGTCAGTTAGGACAGCATGCTGTCAGCAGTTGAGGTAAGGACATTTTCTTGCTCAGTGGCTCCCTTTTGCCACAAAGAAAGTAAAATTCTGTGTGGCATTCTTCTCTGAAGTAGATTGATGCTACCAGACATGCCTCATTGTCATAAAAAGGAGGTGATATTATTAAAACATCTTAAATGCCATATTCTGTAGATCTTTGAAGTGTTTGAAGATGATCTGTCTTTCTAAAATCTATCTTTGTTTGACCTTGAAAACATACCTAATGTACTGCAAGTTCAATTAAAATAGGTGACTAATTACTAACCTATATTTCTTTCTTTTTTTTTTTTGGTTTTTCGAGACAGGGTTTCTCTGCAGCTTTAGAGCCTGTCCTGGAGCTAGCTCTTGTAGACCAGGCTGGTCTCGAACTCACAGAGATCCACCTGCCTCTGCCTCCCCAGTGCTGGGATTAAAGGCGTGCGCCACCACTGCCCGGCTAACCTGTATTTCTTTATTATCCTAAACAGTTGGAAATAATAACTTTCAAAAACTAGAAATTTGCATTACATTGTTAAATGAGTTGTATAGGTACAATACCTTGAACGAGTAAAAATATATATACAGCATGTCCTTAAAACTTAATCTTATCGTATATTCTCTTTTTTCTTTGCAAAATAAGAACCTTGAATCTTAGTTTCCTTTGATTAGTTTTTTCCTGAACATTATCAATAATAACTTGTAATTAGCCCCATGAAAAAGGAAAAATAGTCCACAACCCATTGAACAAACAAAAACTACCCACCCTAACTCTTGGTAATGTGGGTGTCATATTTGTTTTTTTATTCTTTTTTTTTTTTTTTTGGTTTTTCGAGACAGGGTTTCTCTACAGCTTTAGAGCCTGTCCTGGAGCTAGCTCTTGTAGACCAGGCTGGTCTCGAACTCACAGAGATCCGCCTGCCTCTGCCTCCCAAGTGCTGGAATTAAAGGCGTGCGCCACCACTGCCCGGCATATTTGTTTTTTTAAATGATAATTATTAAGCTCTACATTTTCTCTGCTCCCCTCCCTGCCTCTCCCCTCCCCTGTTCAACCCTCCCCAAAAGTCCCCATGCTCCCAATTTACTCAGGAGATCTTGTCTTTTTCTAATTTCTACTTCCCATGTACATTAGATCTATGTAAGTCTCTCTTAGTGTCCTCATTGTTTTCTAAGTTCTCTGGGATTGTAGTTTGTAAGCTGGCTTTCTTTGCTTTATGTTTAAAAACCACCTATGAGTGAGTACATGTGATAATTGTGGGTTACCTCACTCAAAATGATGTTTTCTAGCTCCATCCATTTTCCTGCAAAATTCAAGCTGTCGTTATTTTTTTTATGCTGTGTAGTACTCCATTGTGTAAATGTACCACATTTTTCTTATCCATTCTTCTATCGAGGGACATTTAGGTTCTTTCCAGGCTCTGGCTATGACAAACAAAGCTGCTATGAACATAGTTGAGCACATGTCCTTGTGGCACGATTGAGCATCCTTGGGATATATACCCAAAAGTGGTATTACTGGGTCTTGAGGAAGGTTGTTTCTTAATTTTCTGGGAAATCACCACACTGACATCCAAAGGGCCTGTACCAGCTTGCATTCCCACCAGCAATGCAGAAGTGTTCCCTTTTCCCCACAACCTTTCCAGCATAAGTTATCATCAGTGTTTTTGATCTTGGCCATTATTTCAGGTATAAGATGGAATCTCAGAGTTGTTTTGATTTGCATTTCTCTGATGACTAAGGATGTTGAACATTTCCTTAATTTCATTTCAGCCATTTTAGATTCCTCTGTTGAGAGTTCTCTGTTTAGGTCTTTACTCCATTTTCTAAGTTGGATTATGTGTTCTTCTGGTGATCAATTTCTTGAGTTCTTTGTATATTTTGGAGATCAGCCCTCTGCCTGATGTGGGGTTAGTGAAGATCTTTTCCCATTCTGTAGGCTGTCGTTTTGTCTTGTTGACTGTGTCCTTTGCTTTACAGAAGCTTTTCAGTTTCAGGAGGTCCCATTTATTAATTGTTTCTCTCAGTGTCTGTGCTACTGGGGTTATATTTAGGAAGTGGTTCCCTGTGCCAATGCATGCACATGTACTTCCAACTTTCTCTTCTATGAGATTCAGTGTAGGTGGCTTTATATTGAGGTCTTTGATCCATTTGGACTTGAGTTTTGTACATGGTGATAGATATGGGTCTATTTTCATTCTTCTACATGTTGATATCCAGTAATGCCAGCACCACTTGTTAAATATGCTTTCTTTTTTCCATTTGATATTTTTTTGCTTCTTTGTCAAAAATCAGGTGTTTGAAGATGCAAGGATTGGTGTCCGGGTCTTCTATTTGGTTCAATTGGTCCTCCTGTCTGTTTTTATGTCAATACCAGGCTGTTTTCAGTACTGTAGCTCTGTAATAGAGTTTGAAGTCAGGGATTGTGATGCCTCCAGAAGTTCTTTTATTGTACAGGATTGCTTTGGCTATCCTAGGTTTTTTGCTTTTCCATATGAAGTTGAGCACCATTCTTTCAAGGTCTTTGAAGAATTTTGCTGGGATTTTGATGGGCATTGCACTGAATCTGTAGATTGCTTTTGGTAAGATTGCCGTTTTTACTGTGTTAATTCTGCCCACCCAAGAGCATGGAAGATCTTTCAACTTTCTGGTGTCTTCTATTTCTTTCTTCAAAGATTTAAAGTTCTTGTCATACAAGTCTTCCACTTGTTTGGTTGGACTTACTCTGAGATATTTTTATGCTGTTTCTGGCTATTGTGAAGGGTGATGTTTCTCTGATTTCTTCCCCAGCCCTTTTATCATCTGTGGACAGGGGAGCTACTGATTTTTGTTTGTTTGTTTGTTAATCTTGTATCCTGCTACATTACTGAAAGTGTTTATGAGTTGTAGACGTTCCTTGGTAGAATTTTTGGGATCACTTATGTAAACTATTAAATCATCAGCAAACAGTGAGAGTTTGACTTCTTCTTTTCCAATTTGTATCCCGTTGATCTCCCTTTGGTGTCTTATTGCTCTAGCTAGGACCTCAAGAACTACACTGAATAGATACGGAGAGAGTGGACAACCTTGTCTTGTTCCTGATTTCAGTGGAATCGCTGGGAGTTTCTCTCCATTTAGTTTGATGTTGGATTTTGGCTTGCTGTATATTGCCTTAATTATGTTTAGGTATGTTCCTTGTATCCCTGCTCTCTCCAAGACCTTTATCATGAAGGGATGTTGTATTTTCTCAAAAGCTTTTTTGGCATCTAATGAGATGATTATGCAGTTTTTATTTTTCAGCTTGTTTATATGGTGGATTATGTTGACACATTTTCGTATGTCGAACCATCCCTGCATCTGTGGGATGAAGCCAACTTGATCATGATGGATGTTGGTTCTGATGTGTTCTTGGATTCGATTTGCCAGTATTTTATTTAGTATTTTTGAATTAATGATCATGAATGAGATTGGTCTGTAATTCTCTTTCTTAGTAATGTTTTTCTGTGGTTTGGGTATCAGGGTAATTGTAGCCTCATAAAAAGAATTTGGCGAGCTGGAGAGATGGCTCAGAGGTTAAGAGCATTGCCCGCTCTTCCAAAGGTCCTGAGTTCAATTCCCAGCAACCACATGGTGGCTCACAACCATCTGTAATGGGGTCTGGTGCCCTCTTCTGGCCTGCAGGCATACACACAGAATATTGTATACATAATAAATAAATTTAAAAAAAAAAGAATTTGGCAATGTTCCTTCTGTTTCTATTGTGTGGAATAATTTGAGAAGTATTGGTATTAGACCTTCTTCTTTTTTTAAATCTTTTTTCTTTTTTCTTTTTTTTTAAAGATTTATTTATTTATACAATATTCCTTCCATGTATGCTTACATGCCAGAAGAGGGCACCAGATCTCATTATAGATGACTGTGAGCCACCACTTGGTTGCTGGGAATTGAACTCAGGACCTCTGGAAGAGCAGGCAATGCTCTTAACCTCTGAGCCATCTCTCCAGCCTGTATTAGTTCTTCTTTAAAAGTCTTGTAGAATTCTGTGCTGAAACCATCTAGTCCTGGGTTTTTTCTGGTTGGGAGACTTTTGATGACTGTTTATATATCTTCAGCAGTTATAGGTCTGTTTAATTTGCTTATCTTGTCTTGATTTAATTTTGATAAGTGCTATTTATCCAGAACGTTGTCGATTTTCTTTAAGTTTTTCAATTTTGTGGAGTACAGGTTTTTGAAATATGACCTGATAATTCTCTGTATTTCCTCCATGTCTGTTGTTATGTTCCCCCTTTCCATTTCTGATTTTGTTAATTTGGATATTTTCTCACTCTCCCTTTTGGTTAGTTTGGATAAAGGTTTGTCTATTTTGTTGATTTTCTCAAAGAACAAGCTCTTTGTCTCATTGATTATCTGTATTGTTTTCTTTGTTTCTATTTTGTTGATTTCAGCTCTCACTTTGATTATTTTCTATTGTCTAGCTCTTGGGTGAGTTTGCTTCTTTTTGTTCTAAAGTTTTCAAACGTTCTGTTAATTCACTAGTGTTGTGGTGCAGGGCAATTCTGCATTCTGTCAATTATGTTTTAAATAAACACTAATTGGCCAGTAGCAGGAAGGGACAACCCCACAGAAAGTAGAGGGGGGGTCAATGAGAACAGGAGAATTCTGGGAAGGAGGAAGCCCATTCCTCCCCAGTCCTGCCCAGACACTGAAGAAGCAGGATGTGACCTGCCCCACTGATAAAGATACTGAGCCATGTGGCTAACATAGATAAGAATAATGGGTTAATACAAATTATAAGAGTTAACAAGAAGCCTGAGCTAATGGGCCAATCAGTTATAACTTATGGAGACCTCTGTGCGATTTTTTGGGACCTAATGACTCTGGGAACTGGGCAGGACAGAAACCCCAACAAGCAGGCCCTCACATTACAATGTGGGATTTTTCTAGCTTCTTTATGTAGGTGGTTAGTGGTATGAACTTTCCTCTTAACACTGCTTTGTGTCCCATAAGTTTTGGTATTTTGTGTGGTCATTTTTATTGAATTTAGGAAGTCTTTAATTTCTTCCTTTATTTCTTCCTTGACCCATTGATGATTCATGTGAGCACTGTTTAATTTCCATGTGTTTGTGGGTTTTCTGGAATTAGTATTACTGTTGACTTCTGGTTACCATGGGGATCTGATAAGGTACATTGGGTTGTTCCAATTTTTTTGTATTTATTGAGGTTTGTTTTGTTACCGAGTATGTGGTCAATTTTTGAGAAGGTTCCGTGAGGTGCTGAGAAGAAGATACATTCTTTTCTGTTTGGATGGAATATTTTTTATAGATGTCTGTTAAGTCCATTTGAGTCATAACACCTGTTAGTTCTCTTATTTCTCTGTTCATTTTTTGTGTGATTGACCTATCCAGTGGTAAAAATGGAATGTCGAATTTTCCCACTATTAGTGTGAGGGGTGTAATGTATAATTTAAACTTTAGAAGTGTTTCTTTCACATATGAGGGTGCCCTTGTATTTGGGGATAGATGTTCAGTATTGAGATTTCCTCTTGATGGATTTTTTTCCTGTGACTAATGACCTTCTTTCTCTCTTTTTGGCTGATTTTTAGCTTGAAGTCTGTTTTGTTATATATTAGAATAACTACACTCACTTGTTTTCTAGGTCCATTTGATTGGTATATTTTTTTCCTCCCAACCCTTTACTCTGAGACGATGTCTGTCCTTGAGGTTGAGATGTGTTTCTTGTATGCAGAAAATGGATGGATTCTGTTTTTGTATCCAATCTGTTAGCCTGTGTCTTTTTTTTGTTTTGTCTTGTTTTGTTTTGTTTTGTTTTTGAGACAGCGTTTCTCTGCAGCTTTAGAGCCTGTCCTGGAGCTAGCTCTTGTAGACCAGGCTGGTCTCAAACTCACAGAGATCCGCCTGCCTCTGCCTCCCGAGTGCTGGGATTAAAGGCATGCACCACCACCGCCCGGCAGCCTGTGTCTTTTTATAAGTGAGTTGAGTCCATTTATATTAAGAGATATTAATGACCAGTGATTGCTATCTCCTGTTAATTTAGTTTTCATGGTTGGTGATGTTAATTTGTGCATTTTTTTTCTTCTTTTGGATTTGCTGTTATGAGATCATCAATTGTGTTTTTGTTGGTGTAGCCATCCTCCTTGGGTTGAAGTTTTCCTTCTAGTATTTGTGTAGGGCTGGGTTTGTGGTTAGATATTGGTGAAATCTAGATTTGTTATGGAATATCTTGTTTTGTCCTTCTATGGTGATTGACAGTTTTGCTGGGTATAGTAGTCTGGACTGGCATCCATGGTCTCTTAATGTCTGCATAGTGCTTGACCATAACCTTCTGGCTTTCATTGTATTCATTGAGATGTCAGTTGTAATTCTATAGATAGGTAGATAGGTCTACCTTTATGTTACTTGGCCTTTTTCCTTTGTAGCTATTAATATTCTTTCTTTACTCTGTATATTTAGTCTTTTGATTATCATGTGGTAAGAGGACTTTTTTTTGATCCAGTCTATTTTGTGTTCTGTAAGCTTCTTGTATCTTCACAGGCATATCTTTCTTTAGGTAGGGAAAGTTTTTCTCTATGACTTTGTTAAATAAATTTTCTGTGCCTTTGAGTTGAACTTCTTCTCCTTCTTCTATACCTATTATTCTAAGATTTGGCCTTTTCATGGTGTCCCATTTTTCCTGGCTATTTTGGGTTAAGCTTTTGTTAGATTTAATGTCTTCTTTAACTGATGAGTTTATTTCCTCTATTGTATCTTCAATGCTTGAGATTCTCTCTTCCATCTCTTGTATTCTGCTGTCCATGCTTGCATTTGTGGTTCCTTGATGTAGGAGGGTCATCTGTCTATGTGTTACCTTCATTGGTTAAATAAAGAAACTGTCTTGGCTTTTTGATAGGGCAGGATTTAGATAGGTGGAGTAGACTGAACAGAATGCTGGGAGAAAGAAAGTGGAGTCAGGCCATGAAGCTCTGTCCCAAGATGGACGTAGGTTAGAATCTTCCCGGTAGGTAAGCCACCACCTTGTGGTGCTACACATATTATAAGAAATGGGTTAATCAAGATGTGAGAATTAGCCAATATGAGGCTAGAAATAATGAACCAGGCAGTGTTTAAATGAATACAGTTTCTGTGTTATTATTTCCGGGGCTAAGCTAGCCATGTGGGAACCAGGCGGGATGAAAGCAGGCCTGCTCACCTCATCACTACAGTTCCTGATCTTTTTCTCATGATTTCTGTTTGTATAATTCCTTTGGCTTATGTTTTCTTTATTGTTTCTATTTCTGTTTTCTAGTCCTGAATAGTTTCTTTTATATGTTTTATTTCTTTTTCTTGGTTTTCTTTAAGTGATTTACTGATATCTTCCAATTTTTTGTCTTTTCCTTAATTTCTTTGAGGAAATTTCTCATTTCATCTTTAAGAATTTCAAACATGATTAAATTTATATCAATAAAGCAAAATCCTAACTAATTAAAAAAAAGAATTTCAAACATTCTCTTGCGGTTACTTTTTAGATCATTTTCTTCTGGTTCATCCATATTTGGTTGTTCAGGTCTTGCTGTTGTAGGTCTTTTACTGGTATTGTGTTGCTCTTTGCTGTGTAGCATGTGATCTTACCTTTTCTACTCATCTTTTCCTCTAATAGGTGTGGGTGGGGCTGTCTGAGATTCTGTTGAATAATCTTCTAGGTGCCAGTGAATCCACAGCTCAGATGGTTGTTCCTCGTGGTACAGTCAGTGTCACAGTTCTAGTTACCCCGTTGGCTACTCCTGTTCCTGGAGATAGCTCAGTGCTCCTGTGCTTTGCACTGCTCCCTTGGAGTTTGCTGTCTCAGGCCTACTTTGGCCTAGGCTGCTGGCTTTGATCTGTTTCTGTAAATCCTGGTCTGGATCCCCTCCTGTATAAGTCCCTGGCTTAGAGTTGGACTTGTTCTGCTGGAAATTGCTGACTCTGGGTTAGGTCACTTGCTCAATCCTGATCCTCCAGGGTCCCAGGACTGGGTTAACCCCCAGGACTTGATTTGCTCCAGGCTTCTGCTCCCCACGAAGCTTGTTTCCTCAGGCCCTTTCTGTCCTAGAAAGCTCATTCAGAGCCACTCCTGTGGAATTTGTTGCCCAAGGTGGAGTTCCTTGCCTTAGGGAAAATGTGGTCTAGGTTACTGGCTTTGACCTGTAACTGTGAATCCTGGTCTGGATTCCCTCCTGCAGAGTCCCTGGGTTGGAGTTGGACATGAAAAGGTTTCTGGCTCTGGTCTGCTGCCTTGGAGGTCTCAGGTTTGGGTGCTCCTGGACCCTTAGGGGACCTGCTTACTCCCTCAGAGGTTCCAGATTCCTGCCTATTCCCTCTGAGGACCCAGGTTCACTCACACCCAGACTGGCAGAGGTCCTGGCTCAGGCCTAGTTCCTAGGAGATCCTAGACTCACGCTCAGACACACCGGGATCCTGGCTTAAGTCTACTCCCTTAAAGGTCTCAGATTCACGTCCGGACCCTCAGCGGTCTCTGGCTCTGGCTCTCTCGCTCAGCGGTTGCTCCCCTGTACCTGTTCCAGTGGAGATCACTGACTCTGGATCTGGTCACCAGCTCAGTCCTGATCCACCAGTGTCCCGGGACTGGGTTGGCTCCTCAGTTGTCATATTCTTAAATTTACTTTCTGGGGCTGAAGAGATGGCTCAGAGGTTAAGAGCATTGGCTGCTCTTCCAGAGGTCCTGAGTTCAATTCCCAGCAACCACATGGTGGCTCATAACCATCGGTAATGAGATATAGCGCCCTCCTCTGGCATGCGGGCATACATGGAGGCAGAATGTTGTATACATAATAAATAAATCTAAATAAATAAATAAACCTCTAAAAATTTACTTTCTGCTGTCTGGGAATGGCAGTATTTTTAAGAGATACTGAAAAGAAAAATTTGGTTAATTGTCAAGTCCTGGGAGAGGTAGCCGTATCATTTTTGTCTATGCATAACGAGAAAGTGCCAGGCTTGTCTCAAGCCCTGGCTACAAGGGCTGAATCATCTCAGCTATCCACCCGGAAACTATTCTGAGCAGTTTGTAGTCCAAAGTTGATCTTGAAGTGGTGCTATCAGCTGAATTGTGCCATAGTATCCAGGTGGAATTGTTGTTGTGGGGCCCCATCTTCTTCCTGGAGACTCCAGAGGTTACTGTGGAAATTTTACTGTTTATTGTGGAAGACGTTTGAATTTTAATACATATGTATTCAGAAAAGGTGTCATAGAGTCAAAAATGGGTGTAGGGAGAAGGAGAATTTTTAAAAGCAAAGTTTTAATAACCTTAGTCCCTGGGTTTTTATCTTCTTTCTGTGCCACACCAGGTGGCTCTCCTGATGAGAGAGAAAAACACTAATTCTTTCTTTTAACAACATGCTTGGATTTAGAGAAGGAGAGTCACTGTCCAACTCCAAAACCAGTTTTGATTTATTTGGGTGGGAGGTTGAGACAGGGTTTCTCTGTAGCTTTGGAGCCTGTCCTGGATCTAGCTCTTGTAGACCAGGCTGGTCTCAAACTCACAGAGATCCTCCTGCCTCTGCTTTCCAAGTGCTGGGATTAAAGGCGTGCACCACCACCACCCAGCTTCCAGTTTTGATTTTTTGTGCCATTTTTATTGATATTTATTGAGCTCTACATTTTTCTCTGCTCCCCTCCCTGACTGTCCCCTTCCCCTTTCAACCCTTCCCCAAGGTCCCCATGCTCCCAATTTACTCAGGAGATCTTGTCTTTTTCTACTTCCCATGTAGATTAGATCTCTGTAAGTCTCTCTTCGTGTCTCTATTGTCATCTAAGTTCTCTGGGATTGTGGTTTGTAGGCTGACTTTCTTTGCTTTATGTTTTAAAACCACCTATGAGTGTCTTGAAACTGAATAAATAATGAAGTCAATTCTGTATTATTTGGTATAAATTCAGTGGTTTCAATAAGTAAGATAACTCTGCATATTGGGAATCAGTGACTATATTGAGATTATCTTTAAAATCCCTTAGTACCATGAGAACAACATATAATACTGACTTTTGGACAGAATCTTAAGGGTTTTGATCCACTTTACTTAAATTTTCTGATTTGTGACCCACCTTTCCTCATTTATTTGCTTCAGGAGAGAATGTAGGGGTTCCAGTTATTGGTGTGTCCCATACAATGCAGTGAAGGATCCAGCTAGTTCTCTTTATAAGTCAAATTCTCTCGCTTTGGGGACAGTTGTTGCTCCCAAAGCATTACCACAAACTCTTTGCCAGGGTTCACTTTCTTCCCATAATTGGTCAATTTTATCATATTAAAAGGTACTAGTTTTGTTCTTAAAAACTTGTGAGGACAGCTGCCAGCCCAGCGGGCTGGTGTAGCTGCGCGGAGACTTGTGGAACACGTGTGACCAAGGCGGCGGGTGAACAGGCACAGACACAGAAAATAGACATAAAGCTTTATTAAAGGAGAGAGGAGACGGAGAGGCAGAGGCAGAGGGAAAGAGAGAGAGAAACAGAGAAGCGGAGAGACAGGCGCGTGTGCACACGGAAAAGGGGACAGTGAGAAGAGAGAGAGAGGGAAGAGAAAAGATTCGGGATGACTCCGAGAAACCAGAGGTCGCTGGGAGTGGGCATGGAAGGGGCGGGGACCAAAAGAATAACAACTAGAACTTCTGCTGGGTCCATACCTGATAGTTGACAAAGTCTCGATTTTCCTTTTATAATTAACTCAGAGACTTTTTCCACATAAGTTTTTAACTTTTTACATGGTATATATGGTAAAGAAAGATCCATTCTAAGATAATATCTTCCCCCTGCATTAAAATTCCTGTAGGGGAATACGTGGAGGGTAATACGACCAGAAATCAAGCCCTGGGTAAATCCAGACCCCCTCCCCCCAGCAGGAAGAAAATAGCCTCAAATCTAAGCAGGAAGAGAAGAATCAGAAATCTAGGATTAGCCGGTTCAGTGACTGTGTTTCAGGAACTAGCTGAAGATAAAGTTAGATTGTAATCTTGAGAATAATCTTGAGAGGCAGGGAGTTGCCCCCTTGTGATCATCACTGGTATTTTAGGAATTTTCTACACCCTCCCTGCCCCTTTTGGATCACTGGGTTATGGTTTCTTCCCTTAAAAACTCCTTCTCCCGGTCACTCGGGGTTGAACTCTTCCCCTGCGTGGGTTATGAGTCTCGGCCCCAGTGCACTGGTTCCTGTCTCATCATTAAACCTCGTGTGATTGCAGCAAGTGAGTACTGGGGTGGGGGTCGTGTTATCCCGAGCCTTGAGTGAGAGTCTCCCCTCACTGGGGGTCTTTCAGCAGTTAAGATTTGGATCCACACGATCCACATGTGCCTCCTGTAATTTCTCTTCAATCAAACCAATTCTCTCTTAGCTTCAGCTGATAATTTCCTGGAAGTTTTTAAGTCCCTGTCATTGTCTAATGTTGTGTTTAAATTAATCAATCCTCAGGTTTTATTCGCTAGTTGTTATTCTCTGTTTTTTTACAGTCAGTGGTTGTTTTATAAAGTACCTTATAATATCATTCCCAGAAACATGAATTGGTTTGTGGTCTATTTCTGAGACTGCGGAAATGTTTATCTGGGTATTCCATTGCTGCAACAGACCACGAACCCATAGATTCACTGTTATATTAGCTACATATGTCCTCAGCCTTCCTCTCTGTCCTTCTGTCCCTGTGCATTCAACCCATCTTGTGCTTTGTTTCACTTGAGATAGGGTTCCAGTTCCTAGGAATCGAACATCTGCCTTTTGAAGAGGCCAATCTGGATGCCAAGAGTCTGGAGTAAGAATAGTCACATCTGCACCTGTGTTTAATAATTCTTCAACTATAATGTTATTTACTCATACTCTCAGCTTTGGACTTTGATTATTAATAGAAGTCTGCAAAAATGTACGTTTTCCATTTTCTACTGGAATTTTTTGTTTATCCTCCATGGTTATTCTACCATCAAGAGCAGTATGATTTTTTAAATACTTATTTATTATGTATACAATATTCTGTCTACATGTATGCCTGCAGGCCAGAAGAGGGCACCAGACCTCATTACAGATGGTTGTGAGCCACCATGTGGTTGCTGGGAATTGAACTCAGGACCTTTGGAGGAGCAGGCAATGCTTTTACCCTCTGAGCCATCTCTCCAGCCCCTGAGCAGTATGATTTTTTACAATAAGCAATGAATTTTCTAATTTTCCTGGTGAGACATGTTCTCCACAGTGACTGCGAATAATTGGACCCATTGTGTCCTGGGGACATGTGAGAGGTCCCTCAAGGGTTTTCCCAATGGTAATGGGTTGCCTTGTTTGTCTCTTGTTGATTATTCATTGGTCCAGTGTCAGCCTCTGCCACACCTCCTACATAATCCAGAAGATTAAGAATTTCTATTTTTGTCATTCCCAGAGGAAACACTATTTCTAGGAATATCTTGCCTACAATCCCTTCTCAGAGGTCCTTTTCTATCACAATTAAAACATTTGGCATTTTGATGTCTCCTCATACCATTGGAAATTGTTTCTCCTACCCAAGCCTCAGTACCATAATCAAATGTCTCAACATTCATTGTATGCAGGATCCATTCATCCATTGGTGCTCATATGACCTTTAAACGCCCCAGTATCTTTTTGCATTCTAAGTTGGAATTTTTAAAAATCCAGAGATTCAATAAGTACTCATCTAGCTTCTGGATCCATTACCCCTATTTATACAGCTTTAGTTAATCTTTGTAAAAAGTCACTAAAGGTTTCTCTTGGGCCTTGTTTAACCTTACATGATTCTATTTTTCCTAGTTCTTGAATCCTGTCCCAAGCATTAAGGCTGCTGTATGGCATAGGGACAAGATGTGTTCACTGTAAATAGCTTGACTCTGTGGATTAACACAACAAGTCCTTGCCAAGAACTTGAATGTGGGAAGCCTCAAATCCTTCGATCCTTCCTTGCTGTTCTAAGGCTTTAGCCTCCTCTCTCCCATAGCACTTCCACTGTAGCTGCAGACCATCTACAAGAACTGTTGAGGTTAATTGAAGCCAATCCTGTGGAGTAACCTTATTGCTTGAAGTCCATGTCTTTACCATCTCCCTTACATATGGTGAATGCATGCCATAAGATGCTACTGCTTTCTTAATGTCTCTTAGATCTTTCTTACATAAAGATTTCCATTACATTCTCTATATCCTTTGGGTATTTACTATTTGTTGACTTTTCAGAATCATACAGGATAAGTATCAAAAACTCTTGGTAAGTCATCTCTGACTCAGAGGTACTGGAGATGCTAAGTCTTTACTCTCGTCTTTTGTCTGTATCTCATCTCCCTGCTTATCAGTTCTGACAAGTTATTCAATGGTTTCAAATCTATGTATCACTGTCTTTTATAGAGTCTGATTTTCTTCACCTGTGAATATTTCTAATGATTTCATCAAATCAATTAATTTCTGGTTCTCATCATGTACATGAGATTCCAAGTCTTTCAGTCTTTCCATTGATGATATCTTCTCATCCTTTGGATGGCAGGTAGACTGCCTTCCAGGAGGGATGTTCCATCTGTTAGTGTGTTATAACTTTTTAACAGATTTTGATTGCCAATTTCAAAAGTATGAATCCTTTCAGATACTCTCTCAGTAAGGATTCATAACCATTGCTATGGAGTGGCTTTGCCTGACAAATGATGGTTACCATTTTCAACGCTATGCAACCTTTCAGCCAACTTCTCATTACTAGTCCATAAAGTCTGCATCATTTCTAAAAGTTTCTCATTCTTGGGCTTGGAGAGATGGCTCAATGGTTAAGAACACTGGCTGCTCTTCCAGAGGACCTGGGTTCAATTCCCAGCACCCACATGGCAGCTCACAACTGCCTGTAGCTTCAGCTCCCTAGAAGCTGGCACCTTTACAACAATGCACATAAAATAAAATTCAAATAAATTAATAAAAAAGTTTCTCTTTCCTGACACTGTTATAAAACCATTTCTTTAAGAATATAATATGAATTATCAAATTAATAGTTGCTATGGCTAAGAATGTATACATCCGGGCTGGAGAGATGGCTCAGAGGTTAAGAGCACTGGCTGCTTTTCCAGAGGTCCTGAGTTCAATTCCCAGCGACCACATGGTGGCTTACAGCCATCTGTAAGGAGATTTGGTGCCCTCTTCTGGACTGCAGGAGTACATGGAGACTGAACCCTGTGTACATAATAAATAAATCTTAAAAAAAAAAAGACTGTATACATCCTAGGTAGGTCATATACTTCTTTTAGAGTTCCCTCCATATTAAAAATGCAAAGGTTATTAAATTCCTGGATGATGATATTATCTGCCATTATCTGTTAAAATCCTGGCTCAGATGAGAATCTTCAAAAAATATTTATTTATTTATTTATTTATTTATTTATTTATTTATTTATTACGTATACAATATTCTGTCTGTGTGTATGCCTCCAGGCCAGAAGAGAGCACCAGACTCCATTACAGATGGTTGTGAGCCACCATGTGGTTGCTGGGAATTGAACTCAGGACCTTTGGAAGAGCAGGCAATGCTCTTAACCTCTGAGCCATCTCTCCAGGCCTCAGATGAGAATTTTAAGGTGTAATAATGATGTTGACCAGCAGATGTCGCAGTTATACCACTAAAGCAGTCCAGTGACAGGACGGCTCTGGGCTTATTCCAATGTTAATAAAGTGGGCTTTCTAAGCAGAACTCAAAACCAAACTGAATTAATTTAATTTTGTTTTATTTTATTTTTGGTTTTTTAAGACAGGCTTTCTCTGTATCGTTGGAGCCTGTCCTGGAACTAGCTCTCTCTTTTTTTTAATGGTTCCTCATTATTTATTATGTTAGGAGTATACACTGAGCCAGCCACCATAGCGTGGGCACGTGGCCATGCCCACTGCCATGTCACATTAAGAAAATAACTTTCGAATTGCATTTGAACTGCAATAACACCATTCTGGAAGAAAAACATACTCCAAACCAATGCTGCATACACAAGAGAGGGCTCATAACTACTCTGGAACTAGCTCTTGTAGTCCAGGATGACCTCAGATTCACAGAGATCCCTCCTGCCTCTGTCTCCCAGGTACTGGGATTAAAGACGTGCGCCACCACCGCCTGGCCTCTGGACAGATTTTTGTTAAAGAGATGCTGGTCAGAGCAGCCCTGCAGTGCGTGTTCACAGGCCACCTGAGCCAAGGGAAGCCAGGGCAGCTGTGTGTCGGAGCTGCATGCGGGGCTGGCAGCAAGTGGGAACCACAGGAAGCTGTGTGGGTGATTCCTGATGGCAGCAAGCCGTGGGGGCCACAGAAAGTTGCGAACAGGCAGGCAGGCACGAGAGGAAGCTAAGTTGGAGTGAATGGGAGTTCTCTGGAACCCAGGCGGCTCTGGCCTGGGCAGATGTCTAAAAAGCCTCAGGCAAATGACTTTTTTTCGTGAATTTGTATACCAAACGTTAGGTGCCAAATGTAGCATGATTAATAAAAACCAGAACTAGAAATTGGGGTTCAACTTGCAAATCAGAAAAGTAAATAGTCAGCCACTGACTCTTACCTGTACCTCAGTCCGAAACGGCAACCCTGCCTCCAGGAATCTCAGAATGAGAATGAGTGAGGAGCTGTCTCTCCCATTCTACAGTCCTCTCTAGTTTTGGGATTAAAGGCATGCATCGTCCGGATTCTATGGCAACTATTGTGGCTACTGGGATTAAAGGTGTGTGTCTCCATTGCCTGGTTTGTAAGGCTGACCAGCACAGCTGTTTTACTCTCTGATCTTCAGGTAAGCTTTATTTATTAAAATACAAATGAACTATCACTACACTTGAGCTTCCAAGAGCTGTTTTCTTTGTTAAGATTAATTCTGTTTAATTCCTGTATCAGTGTGCCTACATCCATGTGAGTGCGATGCGTTTAGGGGCCAGAAGAGGGCGCAGGGGTGCTGGGAACACAATCTGGACCTTTTGGGCGGAGAGCCTTCTCTGCAGCCCAAGCTTCCAGCCCTGTGGCAGCCTCACCAAGCCCGCATCTCATGGTGCGCCTGCCCTTCTGTGAACTCCTGTGTATCCCTCAGAACTCTCTAGAGCAATGACTCTGAACTGGTGGACCACAAACTCTTGGAGGGAGGGAGTCGAATGACCCTTTCACAGGGGTCACGTACCAGATATTTACATTAAGATTCACAATAAGCAAAAGAATAGTTATGAAGTAACAACAAAAAATGCTTTTATGGTTGGGGTCACCACAACATGAGAAACTGTATATAAGAGTCACAGAGACAGGAAGGTTGAGAATCGCTGTTCTAGGGGTTCACCTACTTCTCTCTCCCTTTAGTGTCAGAGAGACAGAGGGTAGAGCACGTTGCCCTGGAGATGAAATGCATTATGGGTACCAGTACCCTTCCCTTCGTGGTCTGGCTTTGGAAGACAGAACGGGAACATGGATTCCTTTTTATTTTGTTAGAAAAGTGTTTATTTAAAGAATACTAAAAGGTCCGGGCCTGTTGGAAAGGAGGAGAGAGGAGTCTTGGCTCAGCCGAGTCCAGCCTGAGCTAGCAGAGCAGAAGTGGGCGGGAGGGAAGGAGGTCCCGGAGCACCTTAGCAGCTGATGAGGTACATCCCTGTGGGGACAGAGCAGGGGCCTGGCGTGGGTTCCTTGCGTGGGCTCCTCTGCACTTGGCCTGCGAGCCCAGCCCTGCCCTGCAGTTACCTGTGGCGAATCTCCGCTTCACCAGGGACATGCGATAGCCGCCGCCCAGCAGCTCCAGGTCCAGACCGGACAGCGTGGCACCCTCACTGGTGAACTGCGCGGCCACGGGGCTTGGGGTACTGGGCCCTGACTGCGGCTGCCAGCTGGCGGACAGGCGGCCGGAGCCTGAGGGACCAGGGGTCAGGGAAGCGCTCCTGTCGCAGGCCCTTAGCACTGCCCACCCTGCCCGAGAACCCTACACAGGGATTCTTCAGGTCCCGTGCGCCAGAGTATCCCCAATTTTAACAAGTGCTGCCTACCCATGATTTCTCCCACGCAGCAGCCCTCGTCATAGCTGTGACTCACCTCCTGCCTCACACACATCTGGAAGCTTCCACGTGAACCTCTTTTCCTCTGTGCTCCTGGTAGCAAGGGAAGATAGGTCAGCAGCCTAGTCACCTGTGTGGGACCTGTTAACCTACTGCCCAGCGCAGCCTCCGTTTCCCCACCCGTGAATAAGCTACAGTGTGGCACAGCTACCCCAGGGCTCTGAAATCCCTTGTTTGTTGGCCTGTGCTCACAGCGGGACTGGGTGGCTCACCAGCTGGCAGAAGGCTGCAGACGCACGCTGGTCACCGGCTCTCCCACAGGCAGCAGGATTTGGACATTAGTGAGCGGCGTGGACACCGTGGTGGCGCCCACACGGTAGCTGTATTCCACCGTGACTCGCGTGAGCGTGGGCCCGCACTGCCAGTGGGCGCTCATTTGCAGGGGCACTGACTCAGGCCCAGGGCGGGAGAACTTAAGGATAAGAAGACAGAGGTGGCTGGGCGACATCGCCATGTCCCCCCACGGACTATCCACCTAGTCCAGTTCAAGCAATATGCAACCACTAGGACCACATGCAGTATTCCGTGCGGCCAGCAGGGAGCAGGAGAGCGCACAGAAGCCAGAAACCACTCGCTCGCTCACTTGCAGAATTCATGCGCCCCGCCCCGCCCCGCCCCGCCTCGCCCCAGCACCCCACCTGGTAGCGCAGCAGCACCAGGTTGTAGTAGGAGGCGGTGGGGTTCTGCTCCGCCTGGTGTTGCAGGGCCTCTGTCAGCGCTGTCATGTTCAGCCAGAAGTCTTTCGTCTCTGGGTCACTCTGGGAGGGGTCACTGCAGAAATGGGGACAGAACATCCTCATCCCTCAGGAAATGCTCCCCCACTCCAGTCTGAGCTGCCGTGGGTGGGAGAGGGAAAGCCACCCGCCTCACGTCACAGAGCAAAGGGCGGGAGGCACTGCAGGCATTTTAAGACCCTGAGCCCCTGGCAGCTTCTCCCACCACCCATGCAAGGCACCTGAAGATCAAGTCAGCATTGGGCTGAAAGTGTTCCACCGGCGCTGTGTGCACGAGCCGGAAGCTAAGGACGGGTGGGGGTGGGGTCCCACTGAACACTCGCACAATGCCCGCAGGAAAGGTCATGGTCAATTCCCCCGTGACTCGAGCCAGGCAGCTGGGGAGCCGGGGAAACACGGGATGTGGGATCCGGGCTCTGCGTTTCCCACTCTTTTGGTTCCCCTGGCACCCAAGCCTCCATTGAAGCTCTAATTGTTCCCAGCACACTCTACCTAACTTCTTGCTCTTCCATCCCCGCCTGGCAGGGTGAACCCCACACACCACACACAGTCAGGGCTAAGAAAAGTATCTTCCCTAGGTCCTTTTACTCCTGGGGCACCGGGAATTTCAAACCAGAATAACTCGTGTTTTGTGAGCAACCCTAGCTTGGGTTTAGGGTCTAATGGTCACTATTCTTTGTGGCTTAATGTTAAGGTCTCATTTCGTCAACCGCAGGGATGGCAAGCCGGCTTCTAACCTCAATCAAATGCCCTCGGGTTAACCCTGCACTTAGCCTCACTGCCCGCGTGACAGCCTACCTGGGGCTGTGGCCACGGAAATAGGCATGGACATACTCAGTGAAGGCTGTGGCCACAGGCAGGGTGTCCTGGGATCCCAGGACCACAGGGCTGGGACCACGGGAGATGCCTGCGGGAAGATGGGGGTCAGAAGCAGGGGAAGCCTCACCCACTTAACCAGCATCCCAGAAAGGAGGATCCAAGGCCTCAAGGGGAACTGTCCCTACAAACCATGTGCCATCTGAGTGGAGAAGCCAGGCCGATCCAGGCCGGTGCTGGGGGCAGAAGATCCCAGAGGGGAGGGGCTGAGGGATCGATACTGCAGGGAACGAGAGGATCGGGGCTGTGAGCTGCCCAGAGCTGCCTACAGGGGCGGCCCCTTCCCGACAGAAACCGCCTCACCATGACACCCACCAGGTCACCGTTGCTCCTAGTGAGCGGGCAGGACACTTTTCTGGACCGAGGTCTCCTGGGTGGTGCAGCCAGACCCTCCCTGGGGGTGGAGTCAGCAGGCAGCGTGGAGTCTAGAATGAGGGCAGTACAGGGCTGGCTCTAGCAGGAACTGGGGCATTAGCCCTTAAGAAACAATGGGCTGAGGGCTTCTGGGTAAGAGCTCAGGGTGCAACGGACAGGGGTGTGTGTTGGACAGGGGTGTGTGTCGTTGCTGGCTGCTCAAGAGGGGGGTAAGCCACACCTCGACCTCCGTCACTCTGCTGTCACACCCCCTTGGCTCCGCCAAGAACCAGATTCTTTCCCATGGATGCCAGCTGCCCGCCAGTGTGACCAGGCCTCGGGTGGCAGCTGTGAGAGCCTGACGCTCTCTCCCTGTCCCACCCTCCCAGCCACTTAGGCTCTCAGCCAGGTGTTTTCCCTGCAGCCTGAGTGGCCAAGATGCCCATTTTGATGGCATCTCCATTCAGCAGCGGCCACAGGGCTCAGCCATGCCTCCTTCAAACTTGGAGTCCACAGATGTCTTAGGCCCATCCATCCTTCCAGCACCCCGACTGGCTGCAGCTCACTCCCAGCCCCACGGCCAAAAGGAGACTCCAGCACCATACATGGCCAAGTCAACACCCACCTTTCTGACACAGGGCCTTTGCTTGACCATCAGATGGTCCCACCTAGGAAGGCCTCCACCTGGCACCCAGTCTACCAGGGACACCCGCTGGGCTCACCTGCGCCTGCCTCTGGCCCCCACGGGCCTGGCGAGGGTGCACGGGGAATCGGGCCCCTGGCCTCTGGGTGTTGCATCCTGCAGGTGGGTGGGCTCTGCGGGGTGCCCGGCCGGGGGACCCAGGACTCAGGGGATGGGTCGGGGGCAGCATGCGATGGAGAGTCCAGGCCTGAGTCCTCCACGTTCTCAGGGGACGAGGAAGAGAAAGGGGATGGGCTGGATGTGAAGCCCAGGCTGCTGGAGCCTAGGAAGGGGCAGGGCCAGGGGCGTGGTCAGCATACTCCACGCCCACATCCAGATATTAACTCCCACATTAGTATGTCCTCCACACGCCCATAGCCATGCCCCTCCAACCAAGGGCCCACCCACTGTGGGGCCCTGTCCAGCTCTCCCTCTACCCGTGAAGTCCTCGTGGTCAAAGGCTGACTCCAGCGGCGGCCCAAAGAGGCTCTTGGGCAGTGGTTCCTCCGAGGCCGGCGGCCTCTCAGCACAGCTAGGGACAGCGACAGGGGCAGGGCCGAGTCTGGCACCTGAGGCCTTCCCACAGTCTTTCAGCGCACCCAGCCTGCATCACCCACCCAGCGCAGCCTGCATCACCATGCTAAGACCAGGCTTTGAAGCATTTTGACCCCATGTTTGGTGAGGCAGGGTCTCACTCTGCCCAGGCTCCTGAGCACTGGGTGACATGCCAGCTTCATCCATAATTAAAGCTCCTAGAGTGTCCACAGGCCTCCCATGCCCAACACAATACAAGTAGACAGCAGGAGCCTCATAAGTGTCCAATAGCCTCGGATTGAGGAAGCGGGAGGCGGGGCCCATCTGCCTGCACAGTTATGTCCCCGCGAGACCCACCTGCCGGTCCGTGGGGCTGACTGAGGTCTCTGTGGCTTCCCAGAAGTGTCCCCTAGGACAGACAGAGGCTTGAGCTTCTGCCACACCAGGACCATGGCTGGCATTTGTCAGACAGACGCCCAAGGTGACAAGCATGGACAGAGGGGACAGCAGCTTAGGGCTCTAGTTCTGCCCCCAGCTGCCCATGCAGCTCCCGTTAGTCCCACAGTGAAGCTGTTTGGTGGAGGAGGAGCCCGAGGGTGAGCAATCCCAGTTCCCGGCCATCCAGGCCCGCTTCCCCTCCAAGGGCACCTTCTAACCCAGACAGGCCAGGCTACTCACGCGACGAGTGACGTTTCATGGTGCCCTGAGGAAAAAGGGAGAAACCAACCAAAATAAGGCCCAGCTGCAGCATGCTGGCCCCAGTGCCCCTCACGGTCCCAGTTGCCCAGCTCACCCCTGGGCCTGGCGGAAGGATGAGGCTGCCGGCTGTGGCCCTGAGCTGGGCTGCTGCAGCCTCGGAGCTGCAGGCCGCGGTGCAGGGTGGGGCAGGCTTGATGTGAACGTAGAACTTTCTAGGCTCCTCGTCGTCAAAATCAGAGTCGCTAGAGGAGAAGCGTGGAGGCTCGGCTGTGGGTGCACCTCTGTCAAGGAGCCAGTCTTGAATCTGACCATACTTCCCCACACGGAGGTCCTGATGCTCAGGAAGCTACCAAGGGAGCTTCTATACAGCCACTACAGGCCAACACAGATGCCCTTCCTCCAGGAAGCCCTCCTGGGTATACCACCATAAAAGCCCACCTTGTCTGTCCATCTTTATTCTGAAACAGGATCTCTCTACATAGCCCCAGCTGGCCTGGAACTTACCAACTGGGCTCACACTCCAAGATTCACCAGTCTCTGCACCCCCACTGCCCGGCTCTCACCCCCGACACAGGACAAGGGCCTGGCCCTCCCCAGGGGGACACAGTCACAGACAGGATATTGTTGTGGGAGACATCAGGGCGCACAGTGAAGCCTTCCTCGTCTACCTCTGGAGGAACCTGGGGAGGCAGAGTCAGGTCCCTTATGACTCTTTGTCTTGCTCCAGGATGGAGGTAAATCCAAGGGGAAACTGAGTCACGGTAGAGCTTTTAGTCCTTCACAGGGGGACCACAGAGGCCAGACCGGATTCTGAGCCCCACCCTGAGCCCCTCTGGCCTCCTCAGGCCTTGAAGATCAAGCCCTGCCCACCCTCTGCCCCTCCCCCACAATACTCACCCCCGAATCAGACTCCAGGAAGTCACTGGGGACAAATGAACAGAGGTGAGTGTCTGGTGCCAGCAGAAGGGACGCCCACCATGTCGTCCCCAAGCTAGCCCATAGGCTGGGACCCTGGGGCTTCTTTGAGAATGTGAAGCCGGGCAGTGGTGGTGCACACCTTTAATCCCAGCTCTTGGGAGGCAGAGACAGGCAGATCTCTGTGAGTTCGAAGCCAGCCTGGTTTACAAAGCGAGTTCCAGGATAGGCTCCATAGCCACTGAGAAACTTTGTCTCAGAAAATAAAAGAGAGAGAGAGAGAGAGAGAGAGAGAGAGAGAGAGAGAGAGAGAGAGAGAGAGAGAATGTGGGGGGCATTTAGAGGGAGCTGTCAGAGATGGCCTCTAACAGCAGAGCAGATGAGGAGCTAGCCTTGGTAAAGGAAGGGACCATGTCCAACCTACAATGGGCCAAGCAGAGTCTGGACCGCCTGGGTGAAAGGAAGAATTCCAGACTAGTTTGGGGAGTGGCTCTCTTGGGCTAGCCTGGGACAGACATCTTTCTGGGCTAGCCCAGACTGAAGTGATCCTGGGCTGGTCTGACATAGGGAGAGTGCCATAGGAAACTTCTATGCTAGCTGGAGCAAGAGGCAGAATTTTGGGCTAGCCTGGACCAGGGTGGAGCACTTTCTCACACAGAGGCTCGGGGCTCCCGCCGGCTCAGTCCTGGAAGACGGAAGGCCTTGGCTCCTCGGAGGCGTTTCATTGCTGTAGATAGAGGGTGCGCATGCTAACCTCTGGAAGGCTCTCCCCCTTTCTATTCAGAACCCCTCCCACACCCCTGGTCTAGCCTGGGCATCCAGGCCCAGACGTACTTGCCTTCCTGCAGGGCAGCTGTGCTGTAGGCATCAAAGTCCAGAGGCCCTGGGTCAAAAAGAAAGGCATCTGAGGAGCAGAATCAGCCTGGCAGGGATATCAGGGCACCGGGCTCCAAAATGGGAGCCATGGAGGGGAGACTGAACCTCAAGCCGGCAAGGAGGAAGGCTTTCCTGGTCACCTGGGTCTGGGGACACAGCGAGCCAGCATTTAGGGGATTGTGATCTCCACTTCAGTGATGAGGCAGCGCTCAGAGACACGCGACTATAGTCTCACTGGGAGCCGAGCCGTTAGCAAAGGACCCAGGCCCGCTTTTCCCTCGGCTCTCACGAGGCCATCCTGTACGCATTGGTTCCTGGAGGAACCGCCGAGCTTCCCAGCAGCGCTCTCATAACGCCTTTGGTACTATGTGAGATCAGATGCCTTCTCTACGTGGGCTAGGGGATATAGAACTGCCACCAGCCCATTTTTCCAAAGAAGAAACCGATGATCAGGGAGGCCCCGCCGTCACTCACCAGGCTTCTCGTGGCCGGTGCCCTTGCTCTCCGCAAACTTCCTAAGAAGCATGTCCACCGTCACATTTTCCACGTTCTGCTTAAATTCTTCGTGCACCTGGTAGGGGACAGGACATGAGGGGTGGGCCCTCGGTGGGCGGGACAGGAGGGCAGGGCCTATCCTCACCTGCCCGATCTGCACGTGGGTATCCTCCACGGAGTGCGCATAGGAGCCCAGCAAGGCCTTCATGTGCTGCAGGTGGGCCTCCTCCATGGCCTGAAAGCGCTGAGATGGGAAGGGCATGTGACCCAGGCTGACCAATCAGATCAGTCCCGCTTCCAGCTCTGATAGGCTTAGGGAAGCTTGAGACTCCGCATTCGGATTTTTGCAATAAGTTAAAAGCGCACCGCTGCCCCCAACCTCCCCGCCCCCATGTGTCTGCCTTTGATCCCAGTACTGGAAGAGGCAGGAGGATCTCTGAGTTCGAGACCAGCCTAGTCTACATAGTGAGACCTGTCTCAAAAAAAAAAAAAAAAAGTGGTCCTGCTGGATCAGAGACGCAGCTACTCTTTGTACACACACAAACACCCCAGTGTGTCCTCTGCCAGCCTAGGAGTGAGGTCCCTAGAAACCAACAACCAACAGCAGAGACGACATCCTAATGACGCCATTGGAACGCCTGGATCCAGCCACGCCTGACGCCCCTGTAGCAAACCCTTGTTGCTGGGGGTATTTGTTTACACTAATAAAGATGTATCTATCAGACACCTGATTGGTTTAATAAAGAGCTGAATGGCCAATAGCTAGCAGGAGAGGACAGGCGGGACTTCTGAGCAGAGAGAGGAACTTTGGGAAGAAGAAAGGCAGGATTAGTCAGTGAGACGTAGAGAAAGTAGCACATACAGAAGAGAAGAGAGGTAAAAAGCCACATGACGAACATAGATAAATAGACACGGATGACTTGAGTTATAAGAGCTAGCTGGGAACACCTAAGCCAAGGTCAAGCCTTCGTAATTAATAATAAGTCTCCATATCATTATTTGGGGACTGGTGGAGCAGTGACCCTGCTCTCGGGCCAATGCCCTCTGGAAAGGCAGCCTCTGCCCAGAACCCATCGTAAGGGGCAGAGGCAGCCCCCGGCGCCATGTGCTACGGGGAACCCGTTGTCAGGGAGCTCCTGCAGCCAGATACCCACACAAAAAGCCAGGCCCAGACTGCTAAAGACCTCCGGACAAGCTTAGATGCAAATTTTCAAAAATAAATAGTTTTAAAATAATACAGTCTTTAAAGAGATAATAAAGAAATATAAAAAGAATACACAATGTGCAGGTGGAAAATACTCGGGCGTCTGGATCGTGCATGGTGTTTGGCTGAGTTTGAATTTTTTGAATGCTGATGAGCAAAGGGCAAACACTGCTGACAGACACTGCATTATAGAAAAAAACTGCTAAATTAAACCAACCTATATATTTTGAGGATACTTTAACTTCAATTTCAACGACAAATCCATAAGTAAATCTGTTTAAATGAAAACTTCTTCTTTTTCTCAGAATGCCAAAGCTGGCATTATATTTGATATATAGCCCAGAATGACCCTGAATTCTTGATCCTCCTGCCTCGGGTCCCTGGGATTGAGGACAGGGCACCCCTGCAGGGAGTGTAGGGACCAGCCGCCTAAGGGCGAGGATCTTACCAAGGCCGAGTCTAGCATCTTGGTCTCGAAGTCAGCTCGGGCAGCGTTGTACTTATCCACAGAGCGTCGCAGGCTGTCGGCTGCCTTCTTGCTTTTGGTTTCTGCCTGGGAATCATAGACAGAGGACCGTGTGAGTCGCCATGGGGACCACCAGGTGGCTTTACCACCCTGCCAAGCCATCTTCTGAAATCCAGGAGATGGCCTCACAGTTTAGTGCCCAGCGCTGTGGGACATGCTGTCTCTCTCTGGTCAGGAGGCCAACAAACCTTGTCCATCTCCTTTTGGCTGGTGTTCTCTCTGCGCAGCCGCTCCACGTCCATGCAGCGGCTCAGGTAATTCTCCCGAGACTTTGGCAAGACCTGACCCACACTGGCCAACACCTGCACTGCATCCACAGTGCCCAGAACTTCCTCCTTGCACTGTAGTTAGGGAAAAGCAGGGAAGGGCTTTGGGTCAGGGGTGGAGTGACAGCCTGAATCCCCCAGTGAGGGGCTGGGGGCGTGGCTCAGGGGTGGAGCCCCTGCCTAGGATCCCCCAGTGAGGGGCTGGGGGCGTAGCTCAGGGGTGGAGCCTCTGCCTAGAATCCCCAGTGAGGGGCGGGGCAGGGCACCTAAGCATGCTTTCCCAGTTTCATCCACACACACTCTTAAACTGCAAGTGGGTGCACACGCCCATCTGGGGTCCTGAGTACCCCAGGGCCCCTGCCTGCCTGCCAGAGCGGCTGCTACCTTCTTGTGGGCCTTGAGCTGCTCCTCGCCATAGCGCAGCACGTCCTTGAGGAGGTCGTGAAGTTTCCGCGTCAGCTCCAGGTGGCACAGCGCCAGCTTGTCCGAGGACACACGGAAGACCTCCCAGAGCGGGGCGAAGGTCCTGGGGACAGGCAGAGTCCAGAGTGTATGATACCCCCGGGGCCCTCACACAACACAGCTGTCATTGCTGACAGGGAACTTGGCAGAAATTGAGTCCTTCAGGTCCCGGGTCGCCTTTACTTCCACCCACACACACCCAGCTGCACTCACCCCATCGGGGTGCCATTGCTGGCGAGCTTGGCCAGCTTGGCCATGGCCTTCGAGTATGTCTCTTCGATGCTGGCCCTGGATCGGAAAAAGGACAAAGACAGGCCTTTCTCTGCCTCAGTTTACCCCCATTTCTACACCTTGCTCTCAAAACAAAGTTTTGGAAACTGATTGGATAATTTTGTTTTTCCTTAAGTAATCTTTTTAATTTTAGTTTTTTTTAATGGTCTGTATATGTGGCCTAGGCGAGTCTCAAACTCGTGGTAGCTCTGCCTCAGCTCGCCATAGTACTGGGGTTATGGGGGTATGCATCATGCCTGCATCACGCATGTTTCCAGTTCTGATGCCAGGACTCAGGATTTTAACCCTCTCTCATGAGTATGTGATCTTATTTTCAGTAGAGGAGGTAACAGACCCCTGGAACACGGTTTAAAATGTGCATGCTGGCCAGTGAGATGACTCAGTGGGTAAAGACTTGCAGCCAAGTCTAAGATCTACCTTAGTTCAGTCTGCAAAACCCATGTGGTGAAAGGAACCAGCTTGACTAAGCCGTCCTCTGCCCTACACATGTGTGTCATGGAATGAGCACAAACCCCTCCACAAAATAGAAAATAAAATAAAAATAAACAAAAGGTGGCTTGAGGCAGAAATGGTCCCTTGGGATTGGAGACCTTGAGGTGCCTAGGTCATTTGATTCCCGGAGTCAGGAGATCTGCACCCTGGATCCTTCCTTGAATCCCAGTAAGGACCTTGTGAACCAGAGCCCTGGTAGGCATATCCCAGGGTGGGCGTGCCCAGGGGCGTGTCTCAGGGTGGGAGTGCCCGGGGTGGGCGTGCCCCGGGGTGGGCGTGTCCTGTGCCTCACCTTTCCCTAATGAAATCAGCCAGTTCCTTGGTAGCCACCGGGCCCTGCTTCACACAATGGTAGAGGACCTCAAAGCCATGGTTTTTGTCACCCTGTAAGGGACGAGAGAAGAGATGTAGAAGGCAGAAAGGGACATCAGGTTGCCTAGCAACAGAGACAGGCCTTCTGCGGAGAGGGGGTGAGACCTAACTGGATTGGCGGGCTGCACTTCTCCCCTGGCCAGTGGGAAGCCTGGGACTTTCTCTGCATTTTTAAGGCTCTACCTTCTTCTCCTGGGTGCCCCTTTATGTGCCCAGAGGTTGACATCACGGGTCTTCCTCTATCGCCCTCCGCCTGCCTCTGCCTCCCTGCCATGCCAGCTTTTTACAAGGCTGCTGGGGCCTTGAACTCAGATCCTGCTGCTTGTGATGCAAGTACTTTTCCAACCAAGTCAAAGCAGGAAAAACCCAGGTAAGCCTTATGTCCGAATGTCCCTGCCACCGTCCCCATCCTCTCCTCAGCTCAGCTTCCTCCTGGCCCCAGCAGCTTCCCCACATTCCACAGATCCGCGGCTGCTCAGAGCTCTAGCCTCCACCCTACCAGAAGAATATATTATCTCTTTCAACTGAAGTGCGCCGGCTACTTAGGATGGTGGCTGCACCATCCTGAGCCCTTCTCTCTCATACGACAAATGGTGGCAATGGGCAGCAGCTGCCACACAACGGCTTCACGGGCAAGATGTGTCTGGTACTCCGCTGGACACAAAGGCCTTCTGGGTAATAGCGAGGTCTCCACACGGCTCCCACTGAGCCCACCTGCCGCTGCTGGGAATCCTCGGGTGAGGCTGCACCAGGCACTGCCGCCCAGGCCATTATCTGGGGCTAACACAGAGTCAACCGCTGGCCGGTTTCCCAGACCTGGCAAGCCCTCAGCACTGTCTGCCTTAGCGAAGTGGGCAGACAGTTGAGGGTCTGAGGAGAGTTGTCCAGAGCCTGTGTCTCTGATCAGAACCTCTGGGTGACAGCCAAAGAGCACTTTATCACCGCTTCATACCCTCTAGGGCCTGTATGTCCGCCATGGCTCCTTTATCACGGCTTCACACCCCTCTATTGCCCGTGCATCTGCCGTGGCTCCCCAGTGCTCTCTAGGCTTCCGACCCTGACTGGTCTCAAAGGAACTGGGCACCCCTAAGCATTGGGGCGTGGTTCAGGGTGGAGCCCCTGCCTAGAATCCCCCAGTGAGGGGTTGGGGGCGTGGCTCAGGGGGTGGAGCCCCTGCCTAGAATCCCCCAGTGAGGGGTTAGAGGCGTGGCTCAGGGGTGGAGCCCCTGCCTATTATATTTGAGGCACTGGGCTCCATCCCTAGCAGGGAATTAGCAGAAAAGGAGTCTGACAGCTCATCCACACATCCATGTCCCAGAAGACAAAATTCTCATTCATTTGCTGAACCTCCTGAGAAAAATGGAGGCTGGTTGACCAGCCCCTTGCCGAGGAGAACCTCTGAGCCAGTAGGACCCTGACTCAGGGCTGAGCCCTCGCAGCTGCGCTATCTTGGGGTGTGTATGGGAGGGAAGTTGGGGTGGCTTCTATTCTCTCCTGGCTCATTGACTTCTTCCCCCGTTTTCAAACCACATGGAATATAAAACACTGGCAATCCCGTAGGAGTTACTGCCACTGCTCCCAAATGTGAGTGTCTTCTGAGCTGCCACTGCAGTCCAGGGGTTCTAATGACAGCCCAGAGAACTGGGGGGTCACACAGCCATTCGGAGGCCATGAGAGAATCTGAGCCCCGCAGGTGGCAAGGGACAGTCGGCCCTTTAAGAAAGCAGAGTCAAGTAAGAGGAGTCCCAGCTGGGGAGGGAGATTGGGAGGGAATGGGGCTTGTTGCTAGGGGCAACCGGTTGCTTAGCAACCAGCTACCACTTTGCAAGCTGTGGGCCTGCTGGGGAGGAAGGGACCTTTCAGCCTGATGCCTCCTAGACTCCAGGCTCCCATTCTTGGGCTGCTCCTGCATCCTCGGTGGTTCCCCAGTTATCTACCCAAGCAACCCGGAGGGGACATTGGTCCTTGAGTAACACCAAGTGTCACACCTCTGAAATGGACTCAGGGTGTTTCTTGTGGTTGTAATAGCTTTTACACATCCTAGAAACCGGCCTTCAGGGCTACTGCAAACAGGGTTGTGGGGAGCCCTGAGATGGGCTGAGCTGAACGATTTGCCTCCCTGGCAGCCCAGACCCCTTTTGCAGCAGGCCTAGGTGGCCAACAGGGCAGAGATTGGGGAGTCGATCTCCTCTCCCCCAAAAATTTCCAAGATTAAAAAAAAAGGGCATAGAATTTGGAATTTCCCCTGATGGCTTGCCCAGATTTGGGAAGTTCAGTTTGGTCCCAGGTGCGAGTAAGGCATGCTTTGGAACATGCCATTTGTGGAAACAGCTACTGTGTAGCTGGCCATTCTCCTGCCTCAGCCTCCCTAGGTCTGTGATCTCAGGTATGTACCCCACACCCAGCTTTGCACTGTTCTCAGACTTGATGCTCAGTGTTACAGTTTGTGCTCCTCGCCGAGGTCAAGGTACCTTTGTCTGCATGTTTAAATTCTACTTCTAGCTGCCCAGTTTCCCCTTGATCATAAAAGTCCCTACAGCCCTTTGGGATCCTTCGACAAAAAAGAAAAAAGAAAAAAAAGAGCACTAAAATTGAGAAGGAAGCAGAAGTAGCAGCAGGTCTTACCCAAAAATGCTCCCCAAAATATGACATCCTGCTGGCCTCCGTCTAGTATCTGTCTGGAAAGAGAGGTGAGTTTGAGGTTCTGAGTCATAGCTAACAAGGGCTTGAACAGGGAAATTCCACCCTCCCTCCCTGTCGTGGGGAGGGCTAAAGAAGTGAAGCCCAAGGCAGGAGCAGGTCAGGCCACCAGAGATGGCCAGCCTGGGCCAGTCGTATGGGGCTAGGATGGAGGGGCCGTGGTGGGAGGGGTTTTAAGTAGGGATGTTTGTGGGCAAGGACCAGAGTGGTAGTGAATGAGCTGAATTCTAGACAGAACTGGTCTAGTCCATTTCAGACGTAGGGAAACCGAGTCACTTCCCAAGAGGGGAAGTTACTTCCCAAGGTCAAACAACAGGAAGGGACAATGGATTTCGTGTCTGGAACAGTGGGGAAAGTCAAGACATGATGTACTGGGTCCCCAGAGGGTCATGGACAGTTTCCCCCACCCAGGTCAGGAGCTCCATGGGTCTCAACCACCCCTCAGAAGCTACCATTCACCTGGCTCCAAGTCACTCAGCTCTGTGCCTCAGTTTCTCCATCTGTAGGAGACAGAAAAGCCAGGAACGGTTTTGTTGGAGACTTCAGGTCACTTTGCGTAGGGTGGGGCCCACGGCATGGAGGGGTGAGCAGAACCCTTGGCACGTCAAGGCTGGGCAGTCACAGGAGCTGGTATCCTCATCCATAGTTGATGAGCTGCCGGGCTGCTTGGTGACAGCCCAAGTCTAGGAGGCCCAGCAACAGGCTAGACAGGGCCAGCTGACCACAGGATCAGACTGTCCTAGCCCCACTGGGAGAGGACCCACTTAGCCCTGAGCCTCAGTTTACCTAACACTAAAAGTTAGTTGTCCTTTGTTTTCTGTTCCATAGCCCAACCTGGCCTCAGCCTCTAGAGTTCAGGGACTCAAGCTGCATGTCATTGTGCATGGCAGTTCCCCCAGCGCAGCGTGAGAGGCAGAACACCGGGAGAGACACGGCAGCATATTCCTCCTGAGGCCCTGTAGCACGCATAGGAGTTTTCCAGGGACAGGCGTCTGCCCTCCCACCCCTGCTTGGGTGAGGCTTCCAGAAGGTCCTTTGTAGGGAGGAAAGCCCCAAACGGCCAGACTGGCTTGTCTTTTGTTTCACTGGATTCTTTTTTTCTTTTCTTTTCTTTTTTCTTTTTTTTTTTTTTTTTGGTTTTTCGAGACAGGGTTTCCCTGTAGTTTCTAGAGCCTGTCCTGGAACTAGCTCTTGTAGACCAGGCTGGCCTCGAACTTCACTGGATTCTTGAAGCAGGATCTCACTCTATACCCTGGCTGCCCTCGAGCTCATGTCTATCCTCCTGCCTCAGTCTCCCAAGCACTACAGTGACAGACAGCCTGGAGCCTCTACACCACCTTTCCTCCTGTGTCCTGGTGCCTGTGGGATCCACCCAGCCTGTCTGAATCCCTAAAATGTGCTGAAGGACAGAGGACCCAGTCCCCTACACCTGCCACCTGCGTGGCAATGCGGCCACCCCTGCGGCCAGGCCCTCACCCGCACAAGCCTGGGAGCCACAGGGGAGGTGGTGGCCATCTGCGATAGGCCAGACAAACTGCTGCCAGGTTGAAGAGGCTCTTGGGTAATGGGTTCTGGTCCCGGAAGTCATCAATGTCACCAGAGCTCCCCCATCTCCCCTCCGCCACATGCAAGCCACTGAGAGTCACCCCTGCTGTCCCCAACTCCACACACATCAACTCACACTGCCAGCCGTCCCAACCCCATGTCAGACGCCATCTCTCATGGCCATAGCTGCCCACCTGGCTGCCCGGAACTCCACCCAGTAACCCCTGAAAGGCTGACCTGGGGTGGCAGGAAGCGGTACCAAGGATGGGCCCTGATGCTGCCTGCTGCCACCTGGCCTAGGAAGTGACAGCCATTGCTGACCCCAGACCTGAGCCCACAGCTGTGGGACACCTTCCTGTTCTGAGGTGACAAAGATGGGTGGTGGGGTCAAACTCACCGATGGGCACCGCGGGGGGGCCAGGGCCCCTGGGGCACAGGGTAAACACCGGGAGGCTACAGGCCCCACACTTCCGCCAGCCCTGAGTGGAGGCCCCTATATCTGGAGGAGGACAGGAAGCCTGGCCCGCCCTGCTTGCCACCCAACCGCCACCTCCCCTCCCAGCACCCCTGGGACCTCCCCACAGCCACAGACAGCACGCAGGAGGGTGGGGCTGAGAGAGCAGGTGGGGGCGACACGGTTATTCCCAGAGACACACTAATTAGGATAAGATGACTACCCACGGAGCCCCTACCTTGGCCCAAGGAAATCAGGGTAACCAAGAGGGGAAACTGAGACTTGAAGATGTATGAAGCCTCTCCCTCAGACAAGGAAACATTCTCTACAACGACTTCAGAACCAACAGATAAAGTTTGTTTTAGACAAGGGCTCATGTAGCCCAGGCTGGCCTTAAATTCACTATGTAGCAGATGAAGATGGAAGACAGCTCCTGATTCTCCTCCCCACCTCCAGGTGCAGGGGGACAAGGGTAAACCGCCACACCTGGCTTCAAAATGTGGATTCTGAATACAGTGCCCCCGTCCCCACATGCTTGGGGTCATTTTGTTTTTACCAGTGTGATTTGAAAAGAAGCTAAACCACTTCCAAAACCTCTAAAAATATTGTGGACCTAAGACTGTTTTCCTAATGTAACCCAGGGCTTCCTGGCCTCTGCAGCATCAGAAGGAGGCCCAGAGACTGACAGACATTTGCTGAGCACCAACAGCAGCCTGGATGCAGAGGGCGGGCACTACTGGGTCAGAGCTGGCACTCTGGATTTGGGATGTGGGCTGGCAGTCCCCACAGCCCTTGACCCCCTCTGTGTCCCCAGCACACTCCATGCGGAGCTGAGGCCCCTGGACCAGCCCTTGGCTGTCATTTCATCCAGTGCACACACATTGAGCACCACTGTGTACCCCAGTCCACAGTGCCAGTGACTCTGTCACACCCTTCAAAGACATCCATTTTTTCGTCGGCTGTGACCCCATTTAGTGAGCGCAATATCATAATTAATATCACCAGGAGAGGGTGTTTACAGCGTGCTCCCTCCTACGGGCACCTCTGATCTTCCCACGGGGTTTCGGCCCATTTCACAGAAGGCTCAGCCAGTTGGAGCACACCAATTTGGGGGTGTCAGGCTTCCTGCCTAGGGCTCACCTCACTGTCCTGCAAGGGACAGGGGTTAAGTGCCTGGCCTCCCACCTGGGACCTGGCCCAGGAACCGGCTGGGCCCTGGTGTAGGTGATGGTATGTGGGTCAGGGTGTGACCCAGGCAGCCACACCGGTGGGACTGGGGTGGTGGAGGCCAGGTCTTGATTGCAGGCGGGTCCTGTCTTATGGTCACGTGGGAACTATCTTCTCCTGGCCCTAGCTTCCTCTGGGAAGGCCAGGCTGTACCCATCAATCAATGTCATGGTTTGTTTTTGTTTATGCTTTTTTTTTTTTTGAGGCAGAAACTGGCTATGTAGCCCAGGCTGGCCACAAGCTGCAGCTCTTCCTTCTGGCTCAGTCTTCCCAGGACAGGAATGACCCTGCCAGGCTCAACCCATTTTAAAGGGCCAAAAACTGAGTATCTCCTAACCTTCGACCAAAGACTGGGATCCCCATCTGGCGAAAATGGGGTGTACGTGTTGGGAATCTGAGACAGTCTATTCAACCTCTACATTCCAAAGAGGAGACTGAGGGTTAGGGAGGTGCTGTCACCTGCCCAAGGTCACCATGAAACAAGTCCCTCGATGCTACCGGCAGACAAGCAGAGGGGCTGCCACCCCCTCCTCCGCACCCCATCCTCAGTCACCTCGAATAATTCCGTCCCTGGGAGCAGATGCAGGCCGCCCCTCTCACAGAGCGCGGGAGTTCCCGGTGCGGGCTCCAGGCCTTTCCAGGCCCCGCTCGTCAGGGAGCGGACCCCAGTTTTCCCGCGGCCCCACGCACTGGCCCTGCAGAGCCCCCACCTATCTGCCAAGCCCGAGGCGGGTGCAATGGGAGGGAGGTGAGAATGGGGACCACATGGGCAGCGAGGGAGGTGGCCCCCACCTCAGGGTCTGGGAGCTCAGGGATGAAGACCCGGAGGAGGGATTTGGGGGTCCTCAGGGTCCCCGCTTCCCAATCCTGGATTGAGGGGGGCACCAGTGGAGCGGCGCCGCGCCTTCTGCAGAGGGCACCTGCTTTGGGGTCGGATCAGGATGAAGGCTGAGCCCGCGTCCCGCGCCCCACGCCCCGCGCCCCGCGCCCTGGGGACACTCACCCCGCGCCGCAGCCACCTGCGCGTTCCAGACCCGCGGCCCGCCCTCCCCGCGCGTTGCGGAGCGCGCCTCTGGCCCCGCCCATAGGTGTGGTCTGGAGGAGCTCCGCCCCGTGGAGCTTCACAAGCCCTGCGCTGGTTGGCTGAGCCAGGCCACTCACCCGCCGGCTAATACATGGTTTAAAGTGACAGGAGAGGCTCCTACTTCCCTGCACCTGCAGGTTCCGAGGGAAGGAGGGAGGGAGGGAGGGAGAGATGAAAGGAAGGAGCAGCATTTATTGAATACCTGCTCTGTGCAAGGCTCATTGCAGAGCCCTTCCAAGGTCGTGAGGTAATATTTAATATTGAGCCTCATTTTACAAAACAAAGGCACTGAGAGGGTTGGAGTTGCTTTGGAGGTCACACAGCCACTCTGGTCCATCCATTCATACCACACGTCATTCATTAACTTATTCAGGATGTTCTAGTGACGGAATCCAGCACTACACAAGAGCTACATATCTACCCCACCCCCATAAGACAGTTTTAGAGACTTATGACTCCCTAGCTTGGACTCCGTTTCAACCTTCCATTCAGGGACACAGGCTGCCTGACTAGTCCCAGAACTACTGAGCCACCAGCTTCTCCTGTCCCATGGGCTTGGGGACACCTGGAAAGCTAAGTGCCCCTTCATCCCCTGTGCGTAGCCCTGCAGCCTTGGACCTCAGACGCGGTCTGGTCAGTCCCAGCCTGCCAGTGCCCCACCTCTCACTTAGACCCATCTACTGCAGCTCTATTCCCCAAATGATACTGGGTTCCCATGGTAACCATGCACACTTAAACATGGCTTTAGGGCTGGAGAGAAGGCTCAGCAGGCACAGGTGCTTGTGGCAAAGCCCGGGTTTGATCCCCATGGTGGACGAGTAGGGAACCTGCACGGTGTCCTCTGGGCTCCTTGTGTGCACACAAGCCGCAGCCATCGGCTAAAACTATAAAGATCAAGCCTGTGTCTGGAGAGTCAGCAGCAGCAGCTCTCCTCGCGTAATCCCACACGGACATTCACATGCTCCCAGGGTGCTTCATCTGACCCACGAGCCCATGTGACATTCAGTCTTTGAGTCGTGTTCAGGTTTCTGGGGTTTGAGAATGTTAACAAAAGCATCAAACGTTTTAATATATATATATATTAGTGTGTGCCTGCATGCATCAGAGTCGGGTGGAACGTGCATTGGATCCTCCGCACCTGCCGCTGACTGGGTGCTGCTGCTAATGCTGTCCTGGACTCAAGATTCAGTACTTCAGGCTCCCAGGCAGCTCCATTACAGCTGTGTGCCTGACAGCCGCCTGAATCTGCTACATGACTCGGTTTTATTCCTGTCTATGAAGTCAGGACAGATGAGAGTCTCCCTAGAATGCTCTATCAGGAGGAAAACTGTGCACATGTGCGTCTGCCTGCGCATGTGACCGTGTGCATGTGTGTGCACATGCATTTGTGTGTGTGCGCGCGCATGTGACTGTGTGCATGTGTGTGAATATAGCCATGTGCACGCGTGTACATGTGACCATGTGCGAGTGTGCACGTGTGTGTGCACATATGACCATGTGCATGTGTGTACATGCATGTGTGCATGTGGGGGGTGTGCGCTGCACGTGTGCACATGTGACCACATGCATGTGTGTGCACATGCATGTGTGCAAGTGTACACATGAGTGTGTGTGCATGTGACCGTATGCATGTGTGTGCACATACATGTATGCATGTATGTGCAAGTGTGCACTGTGCGTGTGTGCATGTGAACCATTTATACATACCTCCCAATGTGTGAGCTTAGCTTTTTGTCAACATGACACAAACCTGGGAAGTGACCTCAGTGACCTCAAAGAAGAGGCCTCCACCAAGCCGTCCTGTGGACGTGTCTGTAGGCACTGATGACTGCTCACTGTGGGCTATTCCACCCCCCCCCCCCAGCTGGCCCTGGGCTGCAGAAAGAGCAAACTGAGAAGCCATAGGAGCAGAGCAGTGAACAGCACTCCCCATGGCCGCCCTCAGTTCCTGCCTCCCGGCTCCTGCTTGAGCTACTGGCCTGACTCCCTTCATGACGGGCTGTAACTGAAGTACAGTCCCCCATTGCTTTGTATCAGGGTGTTCGACACAATAAAATAGTTTGCAATAGAGCCGGAAGTCCGAATCAGTCTGAATGGGAACAGGTTCGGATTCAGAATGTTCCCTCCAAGGGTAGAGTATGCGGCAGCGTAAGAGTACTTCCCGCCTGGATCCCAGCACTTCAGAGGCTAGCCTGGGCTCCCACACTCAAAACTGAGTGCTCAGAGGTGGCCAGAGGATTTGGCCATCACCAGTGGGTGAGTCTACCGATAACTTCCAGTTTAAGATGATTGACACACTAGAAGGCGAGACTTTAGTTGGAGGGAGGGGTCACCCAAACTCCCTTTCCTGGCTTCCGCAGTTTTGTTCTCCCATTACAAGGGTTGGCAAAGTATGACCTGGGTGACCCTGGTCTGAGCCCAGGTCCTTGTGCATCTCCACACATGTCCCATCCGCCTCAGGGAGGTTGCTCTTGCAGGATACGCCCAGCACCCACGGTTTTTCTTTCATTCTGTTTTTGGGAATAAGGTGGAATTGAGGGGGTCTGAGCACACTCAGCAGCTGTTCTACAATGAGCCACGCCCCCCACCGCCAGCTCCCCTTTGATTGGTCATTTCCTTGCTGTTAACACTTCTGCTCCAAAGCCGCCTGGGGAGGCTTTTCTTCTGCCCAGCGCTAGACCCCAGGAAGGTGCCCGGTGTGTGCTCCGCCCTTAGCGTCAAGCCGTCAAGCCCGGGGAATCTGGCGCCTCACACAAACGTCAGGCGAGGTGTGACCGCATTCACACACCCGCCCCTCCTGGCAGACCTGGGCAGGGGCAAGGGAGAGGCGGGAGGTGAGGCTAGGGGGCGGCGACTAAGACCCAGGGAGGCGATGCTGCAGCCTCGGGAACGCACAAGGCGGGGAAGGCACACCCCGACACAACGACACGAGACCCCAAAAGCCTCCCCAGCCCCCGCGTGCGCACACATGATCTCTTGCTCAACCTGGGGACCAGAAAGCCTGGGCATCCTCCTGCCTCCGCACCCCGTGTTTGGATTACAGAGATGTGCCTTCAAGAGCATCCTTTTATCAGGGTTCTGGGAATAGAACTCAGGTCCTCAGGCTTGTGAGAGAAGCGCTTTTCCCATGGAGCCATTTGGCCCGCTCCACAAGTGCAGTGCTGCTTTTGCTTTTTTTTTTTTTTTTCCATTTCAGACAATCTCACCAGGTAGCCCAGGCTAGCCTTAATGTCGATATCCTCCCGCCTCATCTTCCTGGGGCACAGTGAAGGCACTTTGCCACCCATGGCCAAGCCTCTACTCTGTCTCTTTCCTTCCTTTCCTCCCTTCCCTTCCCTGGCCGCAGCCTCCATGCCCTGGCGCCCTGAGCTGTCAGCCTGGCCTCGCGTCCCCTGACGTCCACTGGGGGTCCAGGTTGGGGCCCCGCGTGGTGTTTCCAGTGTGCAGACAGCCCTGGAGGGAGGGGAGGTGCAAACGGAGGGGAAGGAGTGATCCAAAGGAGAGGGAGGATAAGGTAAGGCCTGCTGGGAGGAAGACCTACAAAGGAGATGGCTACCCAGCCCACCAGCCCCAGCAAGCCAGGCCTTGGCCTGGGTTTGACGAAGGGGGATATGGCCATGTCTTCTGTGTGCCCACGGTCTGGCCCGGTGAAACCCCATCACTTCAGAAGACCTGGTCAGTTACTGGAGCGGCAACCACTGCATGGTGCTGGACAGTGACCACACAGCCTAAGAGAAAATAGATATCCAGCTTCTTGGGGGGGCTGAGGCAGGAGGATGATCAGTTTGAGGACAATGTGGACAGCACAGCCAGTAAGTCCACAGCAGCAGAGAAGTTCAGTCACGGGGAGTGGGCACATAGCCCTCAGGCCCAGGGCTCAGCCTCAGGCCCCACATGAGCACACTAAAGTAACAAAATTTATTTATTTTTATTTTGAGACAGATGCTTTCTGTGCAGACCTAGATGGCCTCAACTGCACAGAGATCCACCTGCCTCCTGCTGAGAGTGCATGTAATGTAGACCTGGTGGCACATGTCTTTAATCCCAGCACTTGGGAGGCAGAGGCAAGTGGATCTCTGTGAGTTCAAGGTCAGCCTGGTCTACACAGAGAAATCCTAAAAGTCAAAAAAAAAAAAAAAAAAAAGAAAAAAGCTGCATTCCCCATCTGTCCTGGTGGACTTCAGTATCAGAGGTGTCCTCAAGTGCACTGCCGCTGAACAACAGCCTCTGGGTTATAAGCGGCCTGCTCCTTATCTCTAGGAAGGTCACCAAGCACCGTGTAGGTGGCAGCTGTGTCCCATGCTTGGGTCCCAGCTGTGGCATTACTTTGGGAGGCTCTTTGGAAGCCCAGTTGGAGGTGGTGGGGTCTAGGAACACAACCTTTGTGTGTGATCTGTTCCTTCCTGCACACTCCTTTCTGGACAGCCATGAACTGAGTGCTCTGCCATGCCGGAACAAATCTCCGTTCCTGCAGCTGTCTGGGCTAAGGGGCTGAACTGGGTTGGCAGTGCTCAGAGCTGCACTGGAAGGCAGCTGTGGCTCACAAGCACAGGACACAGGACCATTCCCACAGCACAAGCCAGGCGCCCCAGCAGCTGGAGGTGGAGGCAGAAGGATGGGGGTTGAAGATTTATGCAGGTGTCGGCTGTCCTGAGCAAGTGCTGAAGGCTGAGCTGGTGAGGTCTAGGCCTTAGACTCTAGGGGATGAGGGGTAAGCTCAGGGTGCTGAACACTGGGATTGCGCTGAGGGCTTTTCTTGGGGCTCAGGATTCCTGTCCTGTGGATTCTGCTGGCAATGGGTGGCTGAGTGGCTGGAAGGTGAACTCAGGCCACGGTGCGCCACAGCGGCAGCTCTCCTGAGCACTGCTGCCTGTGCGACCATGTGCACCCTGGATTCCACAACCACAGGCCAGACCTCTGATCCCCGAGGGCCCGCCCCTGCTGCTGACACACAGGCTGCAGCAGTCCAGTCCCCAGAAGAGGCTGTTTTTGCTCCATCATAGCTGAGACGTCCAGTCCCACAAACTTCATGCTGATTGAAGTACCTGTGACCACCTCCAGGGAATGAGCCCCAAAGCCACTACAGTACGGAAAAAACAAACAACCCAGGGCTGACAAAACAGGTCCAAGGCTAAGAGCACTGGCTGCTCTTGGAGAGGATTGGATCAGTTCTCTGCTACCCTTCCAGGACTCCAGTTCCAGCTGATCTGAAGGCCCTCTCCAGCCCTTGTGGGCACTGCGGTATGTGGTGTCCAGACAGACAGACAGGCAAACACTAATACACATGAAATTAGAAAAACAACCTAAAAGACTAATTCTAAAGACCTGAGACTAGGAGAAGCAGTGCGGTGGCATACGGTGTCCCAGCAGCACCAGGACGCCAAAGCAAGCATGCTAGCTACAGAACTGCGGCTAGGTCACAGCCGGGCAAAGGTGCTCACAGCCTACCCAGAAAGCCTGAATTCAATCCTTGGACTCACATGGTGGAGGGAGGAAAGCCAAGCCAGACCAGAGTGAGGTCCTGTATGGCTGAGGTGGCGCCAGCCATCAGGGAAGGCTGTGGGAGGCAGGCCAGTTGTCTGCCTTGGAAGATTAGGGGACACGTCAGCTGGAGCAGTTGGTTGTCACGGGCTGTGACCCCCCCTGCTGAGTGCACCTGTGGAGGCCCTGTGGTGGCAGAGGTTTGTCTTGGATTCCAGATGGCCTATGCCACCAACTGTCCCCTGCGGCACGCATCCCAGAGCCTTCATCATAAGCTGCCTGTCATGACATAGTCTTGCCCACGGCTGCTTCAAACAGGCCTGGTCTAGAGACGTGAGGCCAGAACCAAGGCTCTACAGAGTCGGTGCTATCTCACTGCCTGTGACATGGGCAGCAGCACTGGGTACAAGGCCATGGCAGCAGGTGTCCCACTCCAGTGTTAGCCAGGGTTCTGCTGCAGTGAAACACCATGACCCTAGGCTGGAATGGGCCTGAGACGGCGCTCCACGGGAGCAGGAGGGATCCAGATCAGGGACATCTATGGACCAGACTGAGCCAGCGACCTGGGCTAGAGCAGACCTCAGACAGTGAACTCCACAGGAACAGGTACAGGGGAGCAACCACTGAGCGAGTGAGCCAGAGCCAGAGACCACTGAGGGTCTCAACATGAAGCTGGGACCTTCAAGAGAGTAGACCTAAGCCTGGACCCTGGTGGATTGGAGTGTGAGTCTAGGATCTCCAAGGAACTAGGCCTGAGCCGGGTCCTCTGCAGGTCAGGGCGTGAGTCTGGGACCTCAGAGGGAGTAGGCCTGAACCAGGACCTCTGTGGGTTGGGGCGTTGGTCTGGGACGTCAAAGGGAACAGGCAGGAACCAAAAACCTCTGCGGGTCCGAGCATGTGTCTGGGACTTCTCTGAGGAAGTAAGCCTGAGCCAGGACCTCTTCAGGTGGTCTGGGTGTGAATCTGGGACCTCTGAGGGAGTAGGCCTAAACCAGGTCCTCTGCAGTTCTGGGTACACCCAAGCCTGGGAATTCTGAGACAGTAGACTAGAGCCAGAGACCTTTGCAGGAACAACCCCAAGCTAGGGACCTCTGCAGGAACAGATCCAGACCAGGGACATTGACAGAAACAGATCTGAACTGACAACCTAGGCTAGAGCAGGCCTGAGACAGCAAACTCCAAAGGAGTGGAGCAAACCCTGGGAGCACTGAGCAACCTCCAGGAACACGGAGTGACCAACGGGGTAACTAGAATGATGGCACTGACTGTACCACGAGGAACAACCATCTGAGCCTTGGATTCATTGGCACCTAGAAGATTATTCAACAGAATCTCAGACAGCAACAACCACACCTATTAGAGGAAAAGATGAGTAGAAAAGGTAAGATCACACGCTACACAGCAAAGAGCAACACAACACCAGTAAAACCTGAAGACTCTACAACATCAAGACCTGAACAACCAAATATAGATGAAGTAGAAGAAAATGACCTAAAAAATAACTTTATGAGAATGTTTGAAACTCTGGAAGAGGAAATGAGAAATTCCCTCAAAGAAATTGAGGAAAGACAAACAAAAAAAAATTGGAAGACATCAGCAAATCACTTAAAGAAAACCAAGAAAAAGCAATCAAACAAATGAAAAAAAACTATTCAAGATTTGAAAACTGAAATAGAGACAATAAAGAAAACACAAGCCGAGGGAATTATAGAAACAGAAATCAAGAGAAAAAGATCAGGAACCACAAACGCAAGCGTGAACAGCAGAATACAAGAGATGGAAGAGAGAATCTCAAGCGCTGAAGACACAATAGAGCTAACAGACTCATCAGTCACAGAAAACATTAAATCTAACAAAAACTGACCCCAGGGCGGTGGTGGTGCACGCCTTTAATCCCAGCACTCGGGAGGCAGAGGCAGGCGGATCTCTGTGAGTTCGAGACCAGCCTGGTCTACAACAACTAGTTCCAGGACAGGCTCCAAAGCTACAGAGAAACCCTGTCTCGAAAAACCAAAAAAAAAAAAAAAAAATAGTTTCCAAAAACTGACCCCAAAATATCCAGGAAATATGGGACACCATGACAAGGCCAAACCTAAGAATAATAGTTATAGGAGAAGGAGAAGAATTCAACTCAAAAGCACAAAAAATACATTTAACAAAATCATAAAAGAAAATGTTCCCAACCTAAAGAAAGATATGCCTATGAAGATACAAGAAGCTTACAGAACACCAAATAGACTGGATTAAAAAAAAAAAAAGTCCCCTCGCCACATACAATCAAAACTGTAAACATATCGAGTAAAGAAAGAATATTAAGAGCTGCAAAGGAAAAAGGCAAAGTAACTTATAAAGGTAGACCTATCAGAATTATACCTGACTTCTCAGTGGAGACAATAAAAGCCAGAAGGTCACGGTCAAGTGTTATGCAGACATTAAGAGACCACAGATGCCAGCCCAGACTACTATACCCAGCAAAACTTTCAATCACCACAGAAGGACAAAACAAGATATTCCCTGACAAATCTAGATTTTATCAATACCTAGCCACAAACCCAGCCATACACAAAGTACTAGAAGGAAAACTCCAACCCAAGGACGATGGCTACACCAACAAAAACACAGACAATTTATGGTCTCATAGCAGCAAATCCCAAAGAAGGGAAAAACACATAAATTAACATCACCAAGAACAAAAACTAAATTAACAGGAGATAGCAATCACTGGTCATTAATATTCCTTAATATAAATGGACTCAACTCACCTATAAAAAGGCACAGGCTAACAGATTGGATACAAAAACAGAATCCATCCTGCTGCTGCATACAAGAAACACACCTCAACCTCAAAGACGGACATCTTCTCAGAGTAAAGGGTTGGGAGAAAAAAATATACCAATCAAATAGACCTAAGAAATAGCGGGTGTAGCTATCCTAATATCTAACAAAATAGACTTCAAACTAAAATCAGTCAAAAGAGACAAAGAAGGACATTTCATATTAGTCACAGGAAAAATCCATCAAGAGGAAATCTCAATACTGAACATCTATGCCCCAAATACAAGGGCACCTTCATATATAAAAGGAACACTTTTAAAGCTTAAATTAATTAATCCCCACACACTAATAGTGGGAGACTTCAACACTCCCCTCTCACCACTGGACAGGTCAGTCAGACAAAAAGTTAACAGAGAAATAAGAGAACTAATATATGTTATGACTCAAATGAACTTAACAGACATCTATAGAATATTCCATCCAAAGAAAAAAGAATATACCTTCTCAGCACCTCATGGAACCTTCTCAAAAATTGACCACATACTCAGTAACAAATCAAACCTCAACAAATACAAATAGCCGGGCGATGGTGGCGCACACCTTTAATCCCAGCACTCGGGAGACAGAGGCAGGCGGATCTCTGTGAGTTCGAGACCAGCCTGGTCTACAGAGCTAGTTCCAGGACAGGCTCCAAAGCCACAGAGAAACCCTGTCTCAAAAAAACAAAAAAACAAAAACAAAAAAACAAACAAATACAAATAAATTGGAACAACCCCATGTACCTTATCAGATCACCATGCTTTAAAACTAGAAGTCAACAGCAATATTTATTCCAGAAAGCCCACAAACACATGGAAATTAAACAATGCTCACCTGAATCATCAATGGGTCAAGATAGAAATACAGGGGGAAATTAAAGACTTCTTAAAATTCAATGAAAATGGTCACACAACATACCCAAATTGATGGGACCCAATGAAATCAGTGTTAAGAGGAAAGTTCATAGCACTAAATGCCTAAATAAAGAAGCTGGAAAAATCCCACACTAGTGAATTAACAGAACATTTGAAAACTTTAGAACAAAAAGAAGCAAACTCACCCAAGAGAACTAGATGGCAGGAAGTAATCAAATTGAGAGCTGAAATCAAAATAGAAACAAAGAAACAAGACAAAGAATAAATGAAACAAAGAGTTGGTTCTTCGAGAAAAATCAACAAAATAGAAAAACCTTTATCTAAACTAACCAAAAGGCAGAGAGAGAATATGCAAATTAACAAAATCAGAAATGAAAAGAGGGACACAACAACAGACACGGAGGAAATACAGAGAATCATCAGGTCATATTTTGAAAACCTATACTCCACAAAATTGGAAAACTTACTTAAAGGAAATGGACAACTTTCTGGGTAAATATCACTTACCAAAATTAAATCAAGACCAGATAAGCAAATTAAACAGACCTATAACTGCTAAAGATATAGAAACAGTCATCAAAAGTCTCCCAACCAAAAACAGCCCAGGACCAGAAAGTTTCAGCACAGAATTCTATAAAATTTTCAAAGAAGAACTAATACCAATACTCCTCAAATTATTCCAAACAAAAGAAACAGAAGGAACATTGCCAAACTCTTTTTATGAGGTTACAATTACCCTGATACCCAAGCCACAGGAAGACATTACTAAGAAAGAGAATTACAAACCAATCTCAAACTCAAGAACATTGATGCAAAAATACTAAATAAAATACTGGCAAATTGAATTCAAGAACACATCAGAACCATCATCCACCATGACCAAGTCGGCTTTATCCCAGAGATGCAGGGATGGTTCAATATACAAAAATCTGTCAATGTGGGCTGGAGAGATGGCTCAGAGGTTAAGAGCATTGCCTGCTCTTCCAAAGGTCCTGAGTTCAATTCCCAGCAACCACATGGTGGCTCACAACCATCTATAATGGGGTATGGTGTCCTCTTCTGGCCAGCAGGCACCCACACAGACAGAATATTGTATACATAATAAAAATAAGTTAATTAAAAAAAAATCTGTCAACGTAATCCACCATATAAACAAACTGAAAAATAAAACCACATGGTCATCTCATTAGATGTCGAAAAAGCTTTTGACAAAATACAACATCCCTTCGTGATAAAGGTCTTGGAGAGAGCAGGGATACAAGGAACATACCTAAACATAATAAAGGCAATATACAGCAAGCCAACAGCCAACATCAAACTAAATGGAGAGAAACTCCCAGCAATTCCACTGAAATCAGGAACAAGACAAGGTTGTCTACTCTCTCCATATCTATTCAATATAGTTCTTGAAGGCCTAGCTAGAGCAATAAGACACCAAAAGGAGATCAAGGGGATACAAATTGGAAAAGAAGAAGTCAAATTCTCACTGTTTGCTGATGATTTAATAGTTTACATAAGTGATCCCAAAAATTCTACCAAGGAACGTCTACAACTCATAAACACTTTCAGTAATGTAGCAGGATACAAGATTAACTCAAACAAAATCAGTAGCCCCCCTGTCCACAGATGATAAAAGGGCTGGGGAAGAAATCAGAGAATCAACACCCTTCACAACAGCCACAAATAGCATAAAACATCTCAGAGTAAGTCCAACCAAACAAGTGGGAGACTTGTATGACAAGAACTTTAAATCTTTGAAGAAAAAAATTGAAGACACCAGAAAATGGAAATATCTCCCATGCTCTTGGGTAGGTAGAAATAACAGAAAAAAATGGTAATCTTACCAACAGCAATCTACAGATTCAATGCAATGCCCATCAAAATCCTAGCAAAATTCTTCAAAGACCTCAAAAGAATGGTACTCAACTTCATATGGAAAAGCAAAAAACCCAGGATAGCTAAAACAATCCTGTACAATAAAAGAACTTCTGGAGGTAGCACAATCCCCGACTTCAAACTCTAGTACAAAGCTACAGTACTGAAAACAGCCTGGTATTGCCATAAAAACACACAGAATAACCAATGAAACCAAATCAAAGACCCAGATATTAATCCATACACCTTCGAACACCTGATTTTTGACAAAGAAGCAAAAAAATATCAAATGGAAAAAAGAAAGTATATTTAACAAATGGTGCCAGCATAACTGAATATCAACATGTAGAAGAATGAAAATAGACCCATATCTATCACCATGCACAAAACTCAAGTCCAAATGGATTAAAGACCTCAACATAAAGCCAGCTACACTGAACCTCATAGAATATCTTCTATGGGGAGTACACTTGAATGCATTGGCACAGGGAATCACTAAATATAACCCTAGCAGCATAGACACTGAGAGAAACAATATAAATAAAACAAATAAATGGGACCTCCTGAAACTGTAAAGCTTCTGTAAAGCAAAGGACACAGTCAACAAGACAAAACAACAGCCTACAGAATGGGAAAAGATCTTCACTAACCCCACATCAGACCTCTGTCTGATCTCCAAAATGTACAAAGAACTCAAGAAATTGGTCATTAAAAGTTCAAAGAATCTAATTAAAAAATGGAGTACAGACCTAAACAGTGAACTCTCAACAGAGGAATCTAAAATGGCTTAAAGACACTTAAGGAAATGTTCAACATCCTTAGTCATCAGAGAAATGCAAATCAAAACAACTCTGAGATTCCATCTTACACCTGAAAGAATGGCCAAGATCAAAATCACTGGTGACAACTTATGCTGGAGAGGTTGTGGGGAAAAGGGAACGCTTCTGCATTGCTGGTGGAAATGCAAGCTGGTACAGCCCCTTTGGATGTCAGTGTGGCGATTTCTCAGAAAATTAGGAAACCTTCCTCAAGACCCAGTAATACCACTTTTGGGTATATATCCAAAGGACGCTCAATCATGCCACAAGGGCATGTGTTCAACTATGTTTATAGCAGCTTTGTTTGTCATAGCCAGAACCTGGAAACAACCTAAATGCCCCTCGACCAAAGAATGGATAAGGAAAATGTGGTACATTTACACAATGGAGTACTACACAGCAGAAAAAAATAGCATCTTGAATTTTGCAGGAAAATGGATAGAGCTAGACAACATTATTTTAAGTGAGGTAACCCAGACCCAGAAAGACAATTATCACATGTACTCACTCATAGGTGGTTTTCAAACATAAAGCAAAGAAAGCCAGCCTACAAACTACAATCCCAGAGACCTTAGACAACAATGAGGACCCTAAGAGAGACTTACAGAGATTTAATCTACATGGGAAGTAGAAAAAGAGAAGATCTTCTGAGTAAATTGGGAGCATGGGGACTTTGGGGATGGGTTGAAGTGGAGGGGAGAGGCAGGGAGGGGAGCAGAGAAAAATGTAGAGCTAAATAAAAATCAATTTTAAAAAAAGAAAGAAACACCATGACCATAAGCACCTGGGGAAAGGGTTTATTTGGCTCTTCATCATCACAGAAAGTCAGGACAGGAACTCAGAGGACAGAAACCTGGGGACAGGAGCTGATGCCTCCCGTCTGCTTTCTTACAGAACCCAGGACCACCTGCCCAGGAGTAGTTCCATCCTTAATGGACTGGGCCCTCCCCATCATCACTAATTAGGAAAATGCCCCCAGGCAACCTACAGCCTGATCTAGCAGGGGCATTTTCTCAGCTGGGGCTCCCTCCTCTCAGGTGACTCCAGCTTGTGTGGAGCTGACATAGGACTACTGAGCACACCCCAGTCTGTTTTCCTTGTTAGATTCTCTCCAAGTGAAGTGGCAAGAGCCGTTTGAGAAAAGGGAACATAAACTAAAATCTGTCCCCCCCAGACTGGCCTGGGTGCGTAAGAGAACAGCTGACAAGCATGGGAGAAGCCAGTTAAGCTGCACCCTCCGCAGCCTCCAGACTCCTTCCTGCCTCCAGCAAACTCTCAAGGTGTTTACCGCCGAGGTGTTTACAAAGCACAAGAAACCCTAAGACATTAAGACCAAAATCTTACCCATCTGCTTTATCTTTTCTAAGTTCCATCCTGGAACCCACATGATCCTCCTGCCTCTTCAACCTGAGCGCTAGGAAGGTGAACGTGGGTGGCTGTGTCTGCCCTGTGGCCAGCTCAACAGCTGGGAATAGCAGCACTGCCCCCGTCTGTGGCGCTAGGATGGAAGCTGGCATGTCACACAGTGGCTCACTTGAATGCGGTGTCGGGGTTCAGCGCGGGGTACAGAGCCGCGACCTGGGTCCCAGGGTGCACTGCGGCACGGGGCTAGAACTCCACCTTGCAGGCCGGGAAGGCCTCATCCTGCATGGACACCATGCTGCCACTGCCCAGCACCCTGATGCCCAGCGCCTGGTGCTGCTCGTGCGTCTCCTCATACCACCTGTGCATCACCGCGGAGTCGAAGGTGGGGATCAGGGTGACCTGTGGGATGGAGCAGACACACAGGTCACACCCACTCTGGTGGCCTGTCTCCCCTGCACTGCCCAAGACCTTCTTTGTAACCAGGTACTGCCACATGGCCCCCGCCGGCCTGCCACTCCCCACCCCCTGTGAGAGTCTCCTGCCACTGTGACAGGGCAGTGCTGTAGTCAGGCTGACGATGCCACCTCCCCCTGGGCTATGGGCTCCTCTGCGCTGGTGCAGCTCTGCCCAAACCTGACACTGCACACATGGGGTTCCTGGCCGTCTGCTCAGCATGTGGTGTGCCTGTCAACCAGAGTCCCTCACCTCGGTGTCCTGGCCCCACAGACTTGGGAAGCACCCACCCCTCTGCACTGGGGTCCTGAGGCTGAACAGGGACCACCTCTCAGAAGAAAGACCTCAGAGTCCTGGGGTCTACCCACCTGCAGGTCAAGGTCCCACTGCTGCTTGCCGGCCAGCAGTGCGTCCAACACAGCACGCAGCCCCTCCTCCTGGCGCTGGCCCTGCCCACTGATGACATAGCAGAGTGCACGCACACGCAGGAAGAAGTCCTGGTCCAGGTGACCTGCGCCACCCCCGGGCAGGTAGGCCAGGTCTAGGTAGACAGGGGAGCCAGCAGTGGGTGGCACAGGGCGGCTACTGGACCCTGTGGGGAATATACAGGTTGGTGGTGGCATCATGTGGCTGAAGGGCAACCCCGTAGTAGATGGCTATCACCTCCCACCAGGGGACAGACACCCTGTATTTACAGGGGCCAGTGTCGGCCACACCTCCTGGGCCATACAGAGATGGGTGCTCGCCTGAGACCCTGGGTGTGAGAACTAAGAGTGTTCATAAAACTGGTCACGTGGCAAGTGCTTGAGCTGCAAAGCCCCGCCCCCGCCCCCACGGCAGCAGCAGGACCAGACCTGAGGGCCCCAGAACAAGGAACACCCCGCAGCTTCAGGGCCGTGGGGAACAAGGTGATGGCAAGCCTAGAAAATCAAGCCGTGCTTGGCATTTGCACAGCCAATGAGAGCTGTGACTTAGGGAACTGGCCTGCGGGGACCCCGGGGATCCAGAATGGAAGTGAGGTCTGCAGAGGGACTGCTGGGCCCTTCCGAGCCCGGCCTCACTGGGGAGGCCTGAGAACCTATGACCACCACCCCGCCTGGCTCCGCCACGGTTAGCGGTGCACTTTCCTGGGGTGTGGCCTGTCTCCAGCGGGGTCACAAGATGGGCTTGATGAGAGGTATGTCACTAGGTGCCAACCTGGGTACACAGCTATCAAGTACCCATGGTCACTTAATTTCTTTCCTGCGGACACCTGTCAGGGCGGCCTCAGGACCCATCTGTAGCCTGTGCCACAGCAGCCACCGTCAGCTGGGGACAGGCAGAGAGAGCACCCTCAGGGCCACCTACTTTCAGGGCAGGCCTCGAGGCCCAGAAGCTCACCTGTCAAATCACGAGACCCAGGCAGGGGGATGGTTTCCAGTTCTAGGGCAGCCGGGGCTACAGCTCAAAACACGCAGTTTGTCTCTGAAACAGGGTCTTTCTCACTACATAGCCCAGGCTGGCCTCAAACTCACAAGGATCCGCTGTCTCTGCCTCTCAGAGTGCTGGGATTAAAGGCTGGGCCACCACACCCAACAAAAACCTCTCAAAACACCAAAAAAAAAAGCTAGGCATGCCCGACACCTTGGGCCTCTCAGTAGGCAGAAGGTTCCAGCATGAGGCCATCTAAAAACACACTCTAGACAAAATACTGACAAGCAGGAAAGTCCATGCCCGCCCAGGGCCGGGCTGAACTTCCTAGGGAGCAACACACCCAGGAAGGCCTCTCTGGGTGATCGAAGAGGAGGAGGCAGGAGGCCGACAGGCCCGGAACAGGAAGCCCAAGAAAGGGCAGAGTGGCTGGAGCCACAGCACAAAGGCGGGATGAGGACTCACCTGAGGAGATCCTCGTGCCAGGGGCTTTGGGGGCAGTCTTGGGGACCGAGGGCTTCCTGGTGAGGGGCACACGGCCTGGCTTGTCTGCGGGCTCACTGCGGGCGCTCAGTGGCCGGGCCCGGTCCCCCGTAGGGCCCTTGGTCTTGGCAGCTAAGGGTGCAGCTCTGGGGGCGGCAGAGGCAGAGCTGGGCCTTGCAGGGGCCTTGCGGCTGCGACTGGTATTGGCAGGGTTGGGGGGCTGCCTGGAGCGGGACGGCAGCGCCTCAGGGTCCACCATACAGATGCCGGGTGCATCGGGCAGCGGTGGTGGCACACGGGGAGTGGGCAGCGGGTCCCTGGCTGCACTCTCACCGCCTGCGTCATCGTCGGAGTCCGCAACAGGCACGGGGTCAGAGTCAGACAGTGTGGGCAGTGACTCACTCACTGACGTGGGCGGCGTCTCGGGTGGCCGCTCCTGTGAATGGGCGCTGCTGTCTGAGCTGCCTGGAGATGCGGGAGGGGGCGGTTTGCGGTGTGCAAACTCACAGGGTGAAACGAGGCACAGGTCCACGTCGTGTGGAGACGTGGAGCGGCGCGCGAGGCGCAGGGGAAGGCTAAGCCCCGAGTCGCCTGCTGGTAGCACCTGCTCGAAGGACACAGACAGTGACTCATCTACCTCAGTGGAGTGCGGTGAACCCAACTCCGCGGGCAACGAGGGCGTGGTCAGCGTGGGTGTTGTGGCCGTGGGTGTAGTGGCTGAGGGCGATGCGTCTGGGGCGGGCTCTGGGCGCAGCGGGCTGAGTGACAGGTGCTCAGGGCTACTGCCAGGTGCGGTAGGTTGTGGGGACCGAGCTGGGGACAGGGTCGGGGATTGGGCAGGTGGCTGCTCAGGCTCCACACTGCTCCCAGCTGTTCCGGGGCACTCGGGTACATGAGTGGTAGGTGGCCCTACTGGAACCGGGGCTCGGGGCCCATTCTGTGACACGCGCGGCTTCATGTTGGTGACACCAGGCCCAGAGCGGCGCACGTCGCGGACTGTAGGCCGTGCGGGCCCGGGTTTTGTGTCCTTCTTCAGGTCACGCATGGGTGGAGCAGACTCCCTTCGCACTGTGCTCCTGCTGGTGGAGCTGGCGATGGTGCTCCGGACCGGCTCTTTGCGCGAGCTGTCCAGTGAGGCCAAGCTGTCCTGGCTGTCGGCTCTCACAGGTGTATCCAAGTCACGTGCAGTGACCACTGGCCGGCGCAGGCACGGCAGATGCTGCAGGCGCTGCAACCCGTCCAGCAGTCGTGCAGGCGGTGTGTGGCCCGGGAATAGCACACGCACCACCTTGTCACTGGGCGCAGCAGGCTGCCACACCAGCAGAGCGCAGGCGGGTGCCGCAGGGTCCCCGGGTGGCGGGTGCAGCACAAAGAGCTCAAGGCGGCCGACGCCCAGCTTCTCGAAGAGGATGGTGGGGCGCGTGGGCTGAGGGCCACGCTGCAGGGGTAGGGGCGCAATACCCAGGCTCCGCAGCAGGCCCCGAGCACACACCGCCTCATCCTCACCCCCACGCAACCGAGACGCTGCCTGGCGCGCATTCAGGAACACGACACCTAGGGCAGGCGACAGCAGGCGACGCAGTCTCTCCTCATGCTGTCCCTGTGGCCCTGCAGCTGCCTCACGCTCCGCCAACTTGCGGCGCAGCAGGCTATTGAGGCCAGGCAGGCTGTCGGCACCTGCGTGGGTCACTAGCACAGCGTCCACGCGGTCCAGATGGCGCACCAGCTTCCAGAAGCTCGACTTAGGGTTGGAGCCGCCGTTCACCAGCACAGTGAAGCCGTTGACTGCAAAAAACGCAGCGTCGCCCAGGCCGCCAGGGAACACATAGCAGCAGGGCCGGGCCAGGCGCAGGAAGCCGCCCGCGGCCGGGGGCTCCAGCAGCTCAAAGGGCGATGGCGGCTCTAGGGACTCAGCCACATACTCCAGAAAGGCTCGCAGGCCCTCGGAGGCAGGCAGCCTCGCGGGAGGGTTCAGTCGCAGCCGCAGTCCAGTTGCGGGACTCAGCAGCGCCCAGTCCCCAAAGGTCGGACAGGACACGGTAAGGGTTGGTGGAGCAGTGGGTGCTGAAGCTAGTGCCTCCTGAACCTGTGGAACCAGCACAGGGCCATCAGGACCCAAGGATTTGTGCACACTCCCCCTAATCCCCAACCTGCCACTAGTCACACCAGGCTCATGGGACTTGCCCTCCTGGTCTACAGCCCCATTCTGAGCAGCCACACACACACTCAGTGCACGGTGCGGTGGGTGGTCAGCTTTGTGGAGGGGAGAGGGGAAGACAGCTCACCTCTTTGTCCCCCAGCACCTGTAGGAAGTGCTGGGCTGAGAAACCCCCGGTCTGTAGCAGCAGCTCCCCGGTCTCCTCCAGGCAGGGCCCTGCCAGCACCAGCAGTTTGTGAGGGGCCGGGTCCATCAGGAGGTTCCGGAGCTATGGGTGAGGATGAAGGGCCTTGTGAGCGGCGCCCAGGCTGGGTCCCAGCTCACATCTGAGTCTGACTGTGCCAGCTGCCGAGGCAACTGAGAGACTGCAGGGAAGCAGGGCCTGGCCCAGCGTGGGCACAACAGCCTCTTCCCTGCACCAGCTGATGCGGCCTGCCTGGCAGGGCTCGGGCTCCTCTAGCCAAGAGACTGCTTTAGGCAGCCTTTTTTTTAAAGGCAAGGTTCCTCCCCAGCGTGCTCCCCAATGTCTTCAGCTAGACACAGTAATCCCTCCAGCAAGACTCCAGTTCTCCTGTCCCGAGCCCTCCTACCTCATCGCACAGGGACTTGTCCGAAGGGTTCAGCAGCACCAGAGTCTCCAGGGTCTCCCCACGGTGGTGCAGGCTCCGCTGGCCTGTGGGATGACAGGTTGGGGCCCTGACTCAGCATCAGGCTGGCCTGATGCCAAATCCTGAAGCCCAATCAGCTGTGTGCACAGATGGGGGCAGATGAAAAACAAGGGTGCCTGGGGCATCAAGCAGGGACAACAGGGACGAGCAACAGCATCGGTGCTAGGCTGGTCACCCTAGCAGGAGGCTCCATAGCACCCCCAAGGCAGGCAGAGGAGCTTCAGTCCAGCCCCTCGAGGCTGCCTGGAGAGCTCCAGCCTACTCGGCTGCACAATGTGTCACTGCCCAGAGGGGCTTCCCGAGGACACAGTAGGTCGCACACGTATGGCATCTCCAGCTCTTTCTCCACCCCACCAGGGATCAGGAAGTCTCTGTGACTCAAAGGGACAATCAGATGGACGTTTCTGTCCTCTCAGGAAGCTGTGGGTGGTGACTCAACCCGCCGGCCAGGCGCTGAGCTAGCTATAAGCAATGCACAGAGTGGCCAGTGGTTGCTCTGGCCACCGTGGGATTCCCCTGGGAAGTTTACCCTGCACCCCATCCTGCTTCTGTTTGACTGAGAGGGCCCTGTAGGGTCCCTCCCTAGAGTCACTGCACCCTGCTGTCCTGAAGCCGAGGCAGCATCTCCAGGTTAGGGTAGCACTGCGCAGGCCTTGGTGGTGCTCCAACCCAGGCCCAGCATACAGCAGTTACTCAGCAGCGTGACACCCATGAGGGGGCAGAGCAGGACAGGTCACCTTTCACAATGCTGGAGAAGGTAGCCGAGTGCCGGGACACAAAGGCCTTGAGCTGCTCATCCAGACTGCAGACGGTGGGGTCCACGTCCTCCCATGAGCGAACACCTGCAGCAACACATGGAGCTCAGCTCCAGCACCCCATCAACGTGCCCTGGCTCCCACAGCAACATATGGAGCTCAGCTCCAGCACCCAGTCAACGTGCCCCGGCTCCCACAGCAACACATGGAGCTCAGCTCCAGCACCCCGTCAAAGTGCCCTGGCTCCCACAGCTTGGATCATGGGCAAACAGAGTCGAGGGACTAGGTCAGGCCTGAGGTCTAGGGGCCACCTGCTCTTGATACCTGCTTTCCTGCTAGGATCCTGAAGGCTGGGGGTTCTGAGTGAACATCTATGCGCACAGGCGCACCCATGTGTGTGCATGCATGTGCGCATGTGCATGTGGAGGCCAGAGGTCAGCACTGGACGCCATCCTCCCTGCACAGTATGTTCAGGAGAGCCCCTCACGAAGTCTTCAGGCTGAGTGCCAGCACTGCCCCGCGCCTCTCCACAGCTGGGATTACAGGCGCATACTACCAGTGTAGTGTGATGTTTTAGTCTTTTGGGGGGTTCTGCCACCCAGCTCCCAAATAAAACACACAGAGGATTTTTTTTTTACACAGAGCCATAGTTTGGCTTGTTTCTAGCCTGCTTTTGTTAAATTATCCCATCCACCTTCTGCCTCTGGGCTTTCTCCTTTTCTTACTTCTGCGATCTTACCCTCCTCCTCGGCTTGCTCCTTCTCTTCCTTGGCTCTCCTTCTGTTTATCCTCTCTACCTGAGAGCCCCGCCTACTCTTACTCCTGCCTCTCTATTGCTCATGCAGCCCTTTAATAGACCATCAGGTGTTGTAGACAGGCAAAGAATCACAGCTTCACAGAGTTAAACAAATGCAGCAGAAACAACAGCAACACCTTAAAGTATACTCCCCAACAGCCAAGCCCAGCTTTGATGGGAGTCTCAGGCTCCCAGCACCTGGCCTACTCAGTCACTGCATTCGGAGCAGCAGTCTCCCACGAGCACAAGCTGGCTTTGAACTCACAACAATTCTCCTGCCTAACTCTAAGGGCTGCACACATCTGGCTCACCTGGCCTGTTCCCTCCTACGCTCTCCCACCTTCCCTCACTGTGACCCCTCCCTTCAGACTCTACAACAGGCTTACTCTAAGCCTGTGGTTCTCAACCTTGCTAATGCTATGACCTTCCAAAACATGCTGTGGTGAACCCCAACCATAAAATTATCTCGTTACTTCAAAGTTACAATTTTGCTGCTGTTATGAATTGTAAATATCTGATATGCGACCTCTACGAAAGGGGTTGAGACCCACAGGTTGAGGACAGATACCCTGGCTGTTATCCCTTGCCAGGCCAGCCTATGGTGAGCTGTCACACTTAGGAACACTCCAGATCACACATTCAGATGGGCATTCTATGTTCTTCAAGGGATTTTGGTTTGGGGCGGGGGGGGGGGGGGGGCCTTTGTTTTTCGAGACAGGGCTTCTCTGTGTAGCCCTGGCTGTCCTGGAACTCGGTATGTAGACCAGGCTCGAATCCACAGAGATCCTGCCTGCCTCTGCCTCCCAAGTAATTAAAGGCGTGCGGCACCACCGCCGGACCGGGATTTTGTTTTTTGAGACAGAACCTCATGTAGTACAGGATGGGCGCAAATTCCCTATGATGCTTCTAGCTGAGGATAAACCCCTTACCCTGCCTCCATTTCAGAGGCGCTGAGATGACCAGAGAAGGACGCTGAGGATGAAGCTGGATCGAGCATGCCAGGCAACGACTCTACTGACCGAACCCCGGCACTTGTTTTCGAGAAAGCGGTCTTGTAGCCCGGGCTGCCTAGAACTTCAGCGCCCCTCCGGCCTCAGCTCCAGAGTGCATGGGTGACCGGCACGTGCATCGCACTCACTGCCCCGTTGCAGGCGATGCAGCCCCGCCCGTGTCCCAGTGTGACAGGTACACCTGAGTCAGTTCCCCTCGTGCCAAGCTCCCCTGGGGCGACAGCGCCACCCACGCGCCAATTAGCAGCGGGGAAAGCAGGTCCCGGGGCACCGCGGGAAACGTGCGAGCCCGGCGACCGGCGGGATCAGAAGAGGAAGGCTGCACCCCACCGGAACCCCGGAGCTGGGGATGCGGCGCCCACCGGGGCCCCAGGACGGCCTCGGAACCCTGTACTCCCGGAACCCGACGCCCCACCTGCCCTGCCCCACACGGGGCCCAGGCCGACGCGCCCCCACCCAGACCCAGCGACCCGCGCCGCCACGAGGGGCCCAGGGGGCTGCCTGGCACGCGAGAACCCCGCCGTTCGGAACGTTGCGTCCGGGGTCGCTGCGCCCCACCCGGACCCCGGCCCGCAGGGCGCCGGAACCCCCAGCCGCACCCGGACGCCCCGCCCCGCCGCCGCGCCCCCGGCCCCGGCCCCCGCGGCCCCACCTCGTTCCAGCTCCTCCAGGATGTGGGCCAGCAGCCCCGGGCAGCCGCACTCGCCGCCCACCACCAGCAGCAGTAGCGAGCTCGGCGCCGCCACAGCCTCGGGCGCCGCCATCACCGCCGCCATCTTCGCGCCGCCCCGACGCTCTGAGCGCCCCGGCCCTGCTGGCCACGCCCCTTCTAGGAGCGTACCGGAAGCGCCGGAGACCCCGGCCGGAAGCGCCCCCTCCTCTCCCGCCAGTGGACGCCCTTTAGGCCTCGGGAGTCCTTGGAGCGCGGAGACAGCCGAGTGCTGAGGCGCCGCATCCCTGCCAAAATGCCATTCATTCACTTGAACCGTTGTTACCAGGGCCCGGTGGGTGCTGCGGGCTTTGAGGGATGTGTAGGAGTTTGCAAGGTGTGTGTGGTGGGCCGGGACCAAGTGAGACACATGTCATGGGAGGTCTTTAGGTTAGGTGAGCACTGTTCCTGTCTTTTCAGATGAAAGGACATTTTGGAGGGGTGAAATCAACCGGCCTGGTAGTGTTAGCGCCCATCTGACTCCAAGTAAGTTTGTCTCTCAGCCGACCTCGAGCTAATAATCCTCCTGCCTCCACTGCTTCCCGCACACTGGGACAGCAGACAGTCAATACAGACAGCCAATACAAAAGCTCGGGGCTGCCGGGCGGTGGTGGCGCACGCCTTTAATCCCAGCACTCGGGAGGCAGAGGCAGGCGGATCTCTGAGTTCGAGGCCAGCCTGGTCTACAAGAGCTAGCTAGTTCCAGGACAGGCTCTAGAAACTACAAGGAAACCCTGTCTCGAAAAAAAAAAAAAAAAAAAAGCTCAGGACTCAGTTGGGCTATAGCCTGATGGAGACTTGACTCCCATCCAGACCTTGGGGAGCATTGGCACCCCAGTCTTATATCTTTTATTGCCATTCCATGTTAAATATCTGAATGGTATTCATCCCAGGAATGGCCCAATGAGGGAGCCCCATTTCTGGAGTAAACAACTAACAACTAAGACAAGGAGCTTGGCTGAGGCAGGGGGATCAGAAGTTTACAGTCAGCCTCAGCTACCTAGCAAATATGAGGCCAGCCTGGGCTACATTAGACCCTGCATTAAAAAGAAAAATAAAAGAAAACCGACTCATGCCTTTAATCCCAGCACTTGGGAGGCAGAGGCAGGAGGATCTCTGAGTTCGAGGCCAGCCTGTAGACACTCTGTGTCTACAGAGTGAGTTCCAGGACAGCCAGGTCTACATAGAATGCTTCAGAACAAACAAAACAAAACAAAAAACAAAAACAAACAAACTAAGGAAAAGGCAAACGGCTGATGCGAAAAAGGCCAGGAAGCAGGATCAGCCCGGCTGCTGACCATGTCTGTCGGGGGTGTTCCAAGCAAACTTCCCCCTTGGTCATTGTGTAGCAACAGCCGTGGCCTCCTGCCAAGGTCTGAGGCTCCTGGATACCAATTTCCCTGCCTTTTTGGTGCTAGTATCCTTCCCGAATCCTGACTCCTCCCTCCCGTGGCTGGCCAGCCTATGGCGAAACCTGGGGCCTGTCACTTCCTGTTATAACAGATACAGAACTGGGCTTGATGGCTGAGATCAAGTGCAGAGTCGGGTTTGACTCATTAGGAGAGTCTGAGGCCATGTTGGACTACAAAGCAAGCCCACGGCCAGCCTGGGCTACATAGGGAGTTCACAGTCAATCAGGAGTACAGCGAGTCCCAGGCCAGCCAGGCCAATCCTTTAAAACCACCCACATTACAGGTCCCAGCTGCCTGGAATCTATCGCCCCCTTCTGGCCTTCATGGGTGCATGCCCAAAAAGAGATGGGCATGTTTGGCTCCTTTAATCCCCACACATGGGGCAGAGGCAGGAGGATTTCTGTGAGTTTATGGTCAGCCTGGACTACAGAGAAAATCCCAACGGAAAACAGACCTGGAGGCCTGATGAAGCCCAGTAGCCTCTTGCTGTCTGGTTCTGTCCCCATGTAGGGGACACCAAGCGAAGGCCAAAACATCCACAGAATGGACCAACAGCCCATTCTGTTTGTCCAGTCTTTCCCTGCTCCACGAGCCCCTCGGGATTTGAACCCAGGAGCTGAAGTCTGCACTCTTCCAGCTGCCTTGGGAGCCTCCCCATCTCCCTCAGTACTTCGCAACAGCCTCAGGCTGTCAGTTCTCCTGCTGTCACACACTCATGCTGATATGACAGTCTGACCTCTGAGGACACAGTACATTGGCACCATGAGTCAAGTGGGGAAAGGCTCTGAGGTCAACAGCTTTGCAAAAATTAAAAAAAAAAAATCCCCAAAACAAAACCGTGTCCTTCCTGGCGTCCAGTGGTCCCTCCCTGGTAACTGGCAGGGTAGCTGCGCCTGCAAGTTTGGGGACAGCAGGCCTGCTGGCCTGTGGCAGAGCTGGAGTGTAGGCATGCCTCCTGGGCACTTGTCTTGAGCAAACGCTTCGTAGCACAGGACGGAGCTATGTTTAAAGGCCTTGATTGGGGCCCCAGAACTCCAGGGCTCCTGATGTATCATCAACTCCCTGCTCCATCTCCAGCACCTTAGATTCTGCTTCCACCCCTGCCAGCAGAGTCCACTCCCGGTGACCAGACTGGCCCCCTCAGCTGAATTGTATGGCAGCTCAGTCTCCTCACTCACCCAGGAGTGCTAGCCAGCTGCCCCTCCCACTAGCAGACGTGTGGAGGGTCCATAGGCATGGGACTGATGCTCAGAGTTATATATCCATTATTCTTTTCCTGCTCTCTACCATTTGCACAGTATGGCCATTGCTAGTGGTCACAAAAAAAGAAAAACCTCGTGTCCTTGAGCTTCTCTGCCCCCAAGTTTAGGAGTGGGGGTGCTAGGCTCCTCGGAAGAAGAATCACTGGTCAATCCCAAAATATGAGGTCCACATCTAGATCCGGGCAGCTGAAGGGTCAGCTGTCTTGTCCTCATGGGAATGGTGTGTGTGTGTGTGTGTAATGGAGGAAACTGTGAGTCCTCAGGACAGGCGTTCTGTCTGCAACACTCCCAACTAGTTCAGTCAGACGTCCCTCTCCACGGCTGGGAACAGGTCTCAGCCTCCACATGACCATAGCCACAGGCCAGCTTTGGTGATTCTAGGCTGCTCCACCCCTGAGCCATGCACCAACCACCTCCGTGGATCTTACAATCTTCCCGCCTCCATCTCTCAAAGATGGGTTGGCAGATGTGGTACATCAGACTCATCCCTGTTGAGCTTTGAGAACAATTGCCATCGCTCTGACCTCTGACAGCGAGCACAGTTTTCTTCATTCCCCCAACTCTGGGCTTTTCCAGTCCCATCACCAACAGCCTCATGCCGCCCCCTTCTGTCCTCTGGAGGAATGAGCCCGAGGTCACGCCCCCTCGGGTGCAGCGGGAGCTCACGGCTTTGGTCTGGCCTCGCTCCCTTGACAGCCAGTGCCTTGGGTTTTCCAGGCTAGAGTCCACGGCTCCTGGGGCACCTTGTGCCTCTCAGTTCCTTCCTCAGGCAGTGAAGCTCTCAGACTGCCTTGTGTTTCTCTGTGTGATCCCTTAGAAATCACGGAAGCAGGGAAGCTTTCAGGACAATTGTCTTAGACATTCATCTTGTGTAGTCTGTAAACTGCAAACATCACTGTATCCTGGCAACTACAACTGTTCTGATCCTGGCAATGGCCACTATATTCTCTTCCTGATAAAGGTATAAAAAGTCTGATTGCAGAGTTGGGGATTTAGCTTAGGGGAAGAGTGCCTGCCTAGCAAGGGCAAAGCCCTGGGTGGTGGTGGGGTATAAAAGGTCTGATTGCTTGCAATAAAATTGTCCCAGGGTCAGTATTGCTGAGGCCCCTTCAGCCAGTGTGGTTTAAATCCTCATGGCCAAATCAGCTGATCTCGGTCTGGTAAGTAAGTGCAGGCAAGCTCCCTAAGAGGTCAGTCCCAGCCTATGCCCGCAGGCTGCCCTCCCAGCCTTCCTGAGTGGGAATCGTCCAGATTTCCCATACCCCACTCAGACCTTCCCCATCGTCCCCACTCCCTTATTTTTGCTTCCCCACTGACTGTAATGTTAGATCAATTACTCCTCCTGGGTGTGGTTTCAGATCCAGCTAGGGTGAGTGATCAAATTACATACCCAGGGCCCACAGGGGCCTGAGAGTCTGAATCTCCCGGGAGGGTACAGTAGCACACCTGCCTATGAGGAACAGTCACCCACCAACAGACTGAGTTGGTTTTTTGTTTTCTTTTGTTTTTGGGGGGTACAAGGTAGGGTTTCTCTATGTAGAAACTGCAACTGTCTTGGAAGGCTACCCTGGACCACCCTCTGAAGACCAGGCTGGCCTTGAACTCACAGAGATCAGCCTACCTCTGCCTCCCAAGTGCTGGGATTAGCAACCTTTAGGAGTAAACTCCACCATTATGGGACTCAGTTGTCCGATTCAGGTCCCCAGGCTTGGTGACAGTGCCTTTGCCACCTTAGCCATCTTCGTGGCTTCCTGTTTTTGTTTATTTGAGGACCTGTTTCATACAGCTCAGGCTGACCTTGAACTCCCAATCTCCAGCCTCAGCCTTCCTAATGTTGGGGAGACAGGTGAGCCCTCCTCTTCCCCTTTGCCCATTCCCTCCGTGGGCTTCACAGGGTGATGTGGAGATCCAGAGAAGTTAAAAATCACAGGAGAAAACCACTGGCCAGGGGGAGGCTGAAAGCGTACAGAACAGGGTGGGGTGGGGGCTGCAGAGGAGCCCAGAGGTGGCAGATGAGTAGCCAGGAGTTAGCTGAGCCCTGGGAGAGTAAGACTCGGCCCCAGGACTCAGAATTTATTGGAACTTAACAGACTGATTGTAACGTGAATTCTAAACGGTCTTAATAATAAAAACCCGTAATCAGATATTAGGGGGTGAAGGCTGAAAGACAAGAGAAGCAAAGCACTAGTTCTCAGCTCTACAAAGCCTCAGACCAAATGGGGTATCCTGTCTCAAGTCCTCAGGCCAAACGCTGTCTCTATGAAACCTTAGACTGTATCCTAAGCCTGTCTCCTCCTGCCTCATATTCCTCTCTCTGCTCAGCCATATCCCTTCCTGTCTCCACCTCCCTAGTGTTGGGATTAAAGGTGTGAGCAATCACTACCTGACTCTTTCTCTTTTAGACTGGATCAATTTCATGTAGCTCAGGTGGGCTTGAACTCACAGAGATCTGTCTGTCTCTGCCTCCTATGTGCTGGGATTAAAGGTGTGTGCCACCACCGCCTGGTCTCCATGGTTAACTAGTGGCTAGCTCTGCACTCTGATCTTCAGGCAAGCTTTGTTAAACTACAAAGAAAATATCACCACAATCAATGGTAAATGCTGGTGAACCCCAAGATTTGGTGAGTGCTGTTGACCCCATGACCCCATGAGCGCCGTGAGCACAGCCAGGCCTCACAGAACGGACACAGATGGAACATTCCCAGGGACAGCATTCGTCACCGTCTGGGAACGTGACTCTGTGGCCTCCTGAGCACCAGGCATGCAAGGGGCACACATGCATGCAGGACACAAGCAGCCGGCGCACACGCATGCATGACACAAGCTGCACACATGAATGCACGACACAAGCGGTGCACACACATGCAGGGCACAAGCGGCACAGAGGCATGCAGGACACAAGCAGGACACAAGCAGCCGGCACACATGCATGCATGACACAAGCGGTACACACACATGCAGGACACAAGCAGCCGGCACACATGCATGCATACGGGCTAAACACCCATACTCCCCTAAATAAGCCTCATGTGGTGATGCACACCTGTAATAAGAGCACTCAGAGGCTGGGGTGGCAAAGCTGGGAAGACAGGGGAGCCCAGAGCAGGAGCCCGAGTCCTCTCCTAGAGGACACAGTGAAGGGCTTTCTAAGAGCATGCAAACACTGCCAGCAGGCGTTGCCTTTCTCCTCCCGCCCTCTGCCTCACCAAGAGCCTTAGGTAGCATCCTAAAGCTGCCCCCAAGGTCTACTCCCTTATTTGGCCACTTCCTCTTGCCTGACTAAAACTCAAGGTCCAGCAATCAAAATCCATTATTTGGCTCCATCAGCTAAGCTGTCTAATCAGGACTGAGCAGCTGACCCTGGCACAGACTTCCCACACATAGGCACCTCTGTGGGATCCAGAGGCGCCCAGCCCCGGTTGTCTGGGGGGAGGGGGGTAATAGATCTTTGTGCCAAGAATGGCTGGGTGTGTTCTGTGGGGGAAACCCGGGGAACAAACAGATGACCTGAGGGCATTTTGGGCCTGAGGGCTGGGTGCAGAATCCTCCCCATTTCTGAAAGGCACAGGGACTGGAGTGAGCAGGGAGGGGACAGCTCACCCTGGATCAAAGCAGGGTGGCCTGAGACCCCCAGATTAGCTGGGTACACTGTGGAATGAAGGCAGAATCCGCAACCTAGCAATCCAGAACCCTGACAGCCTTTGGTGATGGAAGCCCAGCACCCTGTCTCCGGCTGTGTCTTCTGGGCACATGGCTGAGGCTGGGAGCTGCGGGTACCTCGGTAGACTTCTCTCTTCTCTGCATCTCCACTTCCTACCCTGTGCCCTCTCAGGGTACCTGCTGCTGCCCAGTCCTGCCTCCCACAGAGGCACGGAACCGTGTGTTCCAGCAGAGGGAGGCATTGTGTCCTAGCCTGCCCATTGCAGTTACTCTCATATGCTGTTTTTTTCAGGTGGAGGAAGGGGGACTGTAGATGAAATCTTGCTAAGAAGCTAGTGGCATCCTCCTGCCTCAGTTTTGTATTCGTAAGGACACAGGTATGTGCCACCATGCCCAATTCTAAATCTTAGGATTATCCTATGGGCCGGGGAGCGTTAGTGGCTTCCTCTGAAGGCTGTGGAAACTAGGGCCCCACACTTGTGTATTCCTGAGATCAATGGGAGCAGGAAGGCCCAACCAGCATGGGGCCCAGAGAGGTCCAGCTCTGCCCTGCAGCGGAGCCGAAAGGAGGCGCGCGCGCGCTACCTAGTGGTCGCTAGTGGAGACACACAGCGGATATTGTCGCCTGTCTCCCTACAATTAAGAGAACACCAACAGGAAAAGAACAAAGAGACGGAGTGATACAATTCTATGAAGAAAACAGCTATGTGAGCCGGCGGGTGACACAGTCCTGCATCCCAAGAATCTGAAACCTGAGGCAGGAGAATTACAGTGAGTTACAGGCTGGCCTGTAACTCCTGTCTCAACAAATAGTAAAATAAACTGATTACAGATAAAAAGATCAATGGACTAGAGAGATATAGTTCAGCAACTAAGAGCACTGACCGGGGTTCACAACCTTTTAACTCTAGTCTCAAGGGACCCGATGCTCTCTTCTGGCCTCCCGCAGGCACCAGACATGCAGATGATGCAAACATACCTGCAGGTAAAACACCTAAAAAAGAATTAGCACAACTTTTTAAAAAGATGGATAGATGATGGGTGACAGATGGTAGATACACAGGGAGATGATGTAAAAAAAGGAAGGAGCCCGGCGGTGGTGGTGCAAGCCTTTAATCCTAGCACTCGGGAGGCAGAGGCAGTGGCAGACTGGACTGATGAGGACTGAGAAAAAGTAAGACAAAACTTAAATGTAAAATGCAAATGACTGTGAGTTCGAGGCCAGCCTGGTAAACAAGAGCTAGTTCCAGGACAGGCTCCAAAGCTACAGAGAAACCAGGTCTCGAAAAACCAAACCATAAAAAAAGGGGGAGGAGGGAAGAAGAGCGAAAAGAAAGGAAGAAAAGAAGAAGACCGCCGAATTAGAAATCGAGAGCGCCTTTACGCCCACCACTCCCAGCATCCCCCGCGTGCAGAAGCTCTGTCGTAACGCCGGAGGATCTTGTTGAGCTCGTCTCTCGGCCTCGCTGCCTCCTGGGAATTGTAGTCTCGACGTGAGAGGGATAGGGAGGGGTTACGGAGCTGACCTGTAACCAATAGAGAAACTAAGATCGTAGAGCGTCAGTATACATATCCAATGGACGCACGGCATCGAGAAGGGCGGGACTTCCGTCAGGGAGTACATGGTGAGAGCCTGCGCGGAAAGTGGCACTTCCTTTCGTGACTGGCGGCGAACGAGGACGGACCGCCATGAAGGCCTCGGGCACAGTAAGGCGGACGCGGTGCGGCTGGGGGCGCGGCGTTGGCGGCGGGACCGCGCGGAGTGACTGTGTGCCGGGATGGCGCCGGGCACGGCCGCCGGGACCCGCTCGCCGGGCACGAGCAGCGTTCCGCGGGTCGCAGGCTCTTCGCGGCAACATGGCGGCCGCCGCGTGCTAAGCAGCCGCGGAGGGAGCGGGCGGATCAGGGCGAATGTGGGAGCATGCCCCGCTAGGCAAGCCGATTGGGCCGGCTTCCCCCCCTCCAGGACCACAGGCCAAGGTCCGCCTTTCTGGGAAACTGCCTGGCACAGTGGCGCACGCTAGAGATAGCAGAACCGGGAATGCAGAGGCAGGAGGGTTATCGCGAGGTCCAGTATAGAAAAACAAGAAGGCGGGCGGTGGAGGTGCAGGCCTTTAATAGCAGCACTCAGGAGGTAGAGACAGGCGGATCTCTTGAGTTCGAGATCCGCCTGGCTACAACTACAAGAGCTAGTTCCAGGAGAGACACCAAAAAACTACATTGAGAAACCCTGTCTCGAAAAACAAAAAAGAAAGAAAAGAAACGAGATATGGTTGTCTAGTTTGGTTATTATCGAGACAGGACACTCAATTTCAAAGCTAACCTGGGTTACTTAGACACGCGAGGAGGTGGGGCTCTGCCTTTGACAAGCATGCATTGCGACTCCTTCCGGATCTGAAGTCAGCGAGCATGTTGCTGCACACCTGTTATCTCTGCTTGGGAGGTAGAGGCACGTATGTCAGGATTGAGTCATCCTTAGCTATTTCCAAATTGGAGGCCGAATTGGCCTGCCTGGTATTTGTGTAACACTTGGGAAGGGCAGAAGAGTAGACGTCTTGGGTGTGGTGTCTCTCACTAGCACCGTGAGCAGGAGGATTGCTGCGAACTGCCCCACCTATGCTTGTGCAGGCACAGGGCTGACCTGGTGTGGGGTCATGGATACATGTCCTCCTGCCTCCTGGGGAAACTGAGGCAGTCCATGGCGGGGAACTTGCATTCTGAAGTGGCTGCCTCTAGGGTGACAGGCAGGCCTCGGCTCACCACCCTGTCTTTCAGCTCCGGGAGTACAAGGTGGTAGGGCGCTGCTTGCCCACCCCGAAGTGCCACACACCACCGCTGTATCGAATGCGCATCTTCGCACCCAACCATGTGGTGGCCAAGTCCCGCTTCTGGTACTTCGTGTCACAGCTGAAGAAGATGAAGAAGTCATCCGGGGAGATCGTGTACTGTGGGCAGGTGTGGCCCGGGGCCCCGCAGGGTGGCAGTCCCTGGGCTCCCCCAGAGCCAGGGCAGCACTCTTCACTGTCCTCCCTGCCCGCAGGTGTTCGAGAAGTCCCCCCTGCGGGTGAAGAACTTCGGCATCTGGCTGCGCTATGACTCCCGCAGTGGGACACACAACATGTACCGCGAGTATCGCGACCTGACCACTGCTGGGGCTGTCACACAGTGCTGTGAGTCCCCACCCCTGCCTCTCTCCCCCACCCCTGCCCTGCACCCAACCCAAGAACTGCCACTGCCTGTAGCGGCTGTTTAAACAGTGGTGCGCACAGCAAAGGAACTTCGTCGCCTTTGAGGGGCTGTGCAGTGCCCCCCAGAGTGAATTAGGAGGTTCCACAGCCCTGGGAACAGGCGCCATGTGAGTGCTTGGGGCTGACTTCCTTCTCTCGCCACAGACCGAGACATGGGTGCCCGGCATCGTGCCCGTGCACACTCCATCCAGATCATGAAGGTGGAAGAGATTGCTGCCGGCAAATGTCGCCGGCCGGCTGTCAAACAGTTCCATGTGAGTTGCCCTGAGAGGGGGCTGATGCAGGGCTGTGGGGGGTGTGGGCGGCTGTCAAACAGTTCCGTGTGAGTTGCCCTGAGTGGGGGCTGACGCAGGGCTGTAGGGGGTGGTTCTGCCTCGTTGAGCCCTGGACACTCATCCCTTCCCTCTCCACAGGACTCCAAGATCAAGTTCCCTCTGCCCCACCGTGTTCTGCGGCGCCAGCACAAGCCTCGCTTCACTACCAAGAGGCCTAACACCTTCTTCTAGACCCAGAGACCCACTGAATAAAGCTCCAGACTTCTACCTGGCTCATTTGCTTCTGTGGGGGGTAGGGTGGAGACTAAGCACAGGCTTGGCTTCTTTCTATAGCTATCATACCCCAGGAACTTCATTGCTCACACAAGCTGCATGGGTGAGCTCTTCCTGCCTGAGGACCTGTGTGACATTGAGAGGTGGCTGTTCCCTGCAGACTCCTGGGTGCTGCTAGCTCAGGCCTGAGAATTTCAGGCATGAACTTAATCCACCCCCAGGACCTGGTTGAGCCCCTTATCCTGCTGCCACTAAGCCTCTACTGATGGGAATGAGGCCAGCCAAGCCCTAGGGACGGGGCCTCAAGGCTGCTTCTGAGGACCAGAGGTGCCTTTTTCCAAGTGTCTATGTGGGTGCTGCTGACTCGGCAGCTGGGGCTCCTGGTCAGGTGTGGCTAGCACCATCATGGCCAGGCTGGATTCCGAAAGTGGTACAGGCCTGCACACAGTAGTGTTAAAGTGTACAGGGTTCCTGCTGGTGCAGCAGCTGAGAGCTAGTGTGGAAGAGCATTAAAAGTAATGCATTTAGTGAGACCCTGTCGAGTCAAATTTGGCTTGAGGTTTGTACATGTTTTAACACACTCCTTACCTCTGGAGGCCAAAAGAGGGCATCTAGTCCCCTGGAGATGACATTACATGTTTGTGGTTACTGGGATCTGCTCAGTCATAACATCAAAAAGGATAAAGATAGCTCATTTGTCCTCTACTTGTCCCATCTGGCAAGGCTGAGCCTCCAGCTCAGGTGGTGTCTTACTGTGCAGGTGGACAGGAGAGGAGTTGGTGTGGCCGCCATCCAGTGCTTTGGGCTCATGAAAAGCCCCTGCAGTCCTGCAGCAGGTCTGGGTTGGTCCCCAGGGCCTCCGTTAGGCTCACATTTGTGATTCCAGCTACAGGAGAGCAGCGCTCTCGCCTCTGCAGGCACCCGCATTCCTTTCCACCTGTCCCTCACCCTGACACACTCATCTTCAGGATTTGTTAATTGTAGCTTAATCCTGCCTGGCCTCAGGTTATCACCTACCTCTGCCTCTTGAATGAGCTATAAAAAGACAACTGCTACCGGGCGGTGGTGGCGCACGCCTTTGCCCTTTGATCCCAGCACATGGGAGCCAGTGTGGTCTACAAGAGCTAGTTCCAGGAGAGGTTCCAAATCTACAATGAAGCACTGTCTTATAAAACAATAAGATAACTGCCGGCCAGTGGTGGCCCATTCCTGTAATCCCAGCATTCAGGAGCCAGAGGCAGCCTGATCTACAGAGCGACTAGGAGAGCCAGGACTACACAGACAAATCAGTCTGGAAAAGCCAACTGCAAATTGTATAGAGCAGCCGTAAGCGCGGGGCACAGCTCTGCGTGATGCTACAACATTCAGCACAAGACCTTGCTCCTCTTGTTAGGACCACTAGTGTGTCCCCACCTGTCAGCTCAGCACTTGTAGCTTTCCTGCCTGCCGGCTGGCCTGTGCAAAAAAAGCAGCAGTCCTGCTTTGGGAAGGCTTGCCTCTCCCTCTCCAGTCCCCTTAGGCTCCAGAGTGCCCCATGCCTGTCACATCTCCCCCTAGCTCTACCCATTCCGAAGCATTTTGAAGACCTGAAAATTCTCCCAGTGCCCTTGACAGCAAGACTTGGGAGCCGATAACAGCCAGTACTTCCAGCTCCTCCCTGCCCCAGACCCCTTGCTGCCTTGGGGCCCTGCCTGGCGATTCACCTCGGATGGAGACAGCGTCTGTCGGACGGGGAACGGAGTGGAGCTAAGCACTTTGGGCAGGTCTACAGCCTGAGGCAACCAGGTCCTCTACCTGCCAAATCACCCGAAATGTGAGGGACTCCATAGGGAATCAACCCCAGATTCTCCCACCAGCTCATCCGGGAAGGGTCCCACGGTGGAATCTCCTGAGCCTCTGGCTGCATCGTTCCAAACCTCAGGCCAAGTCCTTGTTCCCTTGAAAACCAGCTCAGGACCCAGGTCTTCCCCAAATTGAAGGAAAGGATGGGCGCTCAAAGAATGAGCAAAAGAGTTTGTGCGGGGAGGCTGGTCCACACTTGCCAGCCCAGCACTATGGAAGCTGAGGCAGGAGGATTGCCATAGCTTCAAGGTCAGCCTGTGGGAGGGAAGAGAAGATGGGAAGGGGAGGAGGGCCAGGACGGGTGTGGAGCACACTCCTGTCATCCTGGCCAGGACTCCATGCTTGCCGGCCTGAGCTGCTTGAGAACCTGCCTCAGACACACACCACACACAGACACACACACACACGCAGACACACGCACGAAGAGGGAAGTACGTCCAGACTGTCCTTGTACAGACGGAGAAAATGAGTACTAAACACCTAAATAGAAGAAAAAAATTCTCCAAGTGTGTTCTCACTGGGAAACCCAGAGCGCCTCCCACCGGGGTTGGCTGGAGGGCAAAGTTGGACAATTCCCTGTCCCACACTGCGAGGAAAGACAGATGCCATCTGGGGGAGGGCCCTTTTTCTTACGAAGCCCGGTAGCTCCCCCCCACCCCCGCAAAAGGAAATCCCAGTGCCAGGCTCCTCGTAGCTCCGGGTACCAAAACCCAGCAGGCTGTGTGAGCGCGGGTCTTAGCCTCCAATGCCCGGTCTGTCCATAGCCCTGGACTGAGAGAAAGTGTCAGGAGACGCAAGTGTCGCGGAGGAGTCCCCCCCCACACACCGCCCGCACCCCTACAGGCCCGCTCGCCCCAGGGTGGAAAGGGTGCGGGTCGCGCCCGCCTCCCGGGCTGGGGGTGGAGCTGCGCTGACCCCGGAGCCCAATAAATCCTCGGCGCGCGAGGAGCGAGGGCACCGACGGCACGCACGGTGAGTCGCACGCAGCGGTGCACGCACTCACCGAGGGTCCTGCACGTCTCTGCATCCTCCCTGCACCGAGTCACTTGTCCCCATGGAGGGGACGGAAGCCGGGCCGCCGGCCACCTTCGGCGCCTGGGACTACGGGGTGTTCGCGGCCATGCTGCTGGTGTCCACGGGCATCGGGCTGTGGGTCGGCCTGGCCCGCGGCGGCCAGCGCAGCGCCGACGACTTCTTCACCGGGGGTCGGCAGCTGGCGGCGGTGCCCGTGGGGCTGTCGCTGGCCGCCAGCTTCATGTCGGCGGTGCAGGTGCTCGGGGTCCCCGCCGAGGCGGCGCGCTATGGTCTCAAGTTCCTGTGGATGTGCGCGGGCCAGCTGCTCAACTCGCTGCTCACCGCGCTGGTCTTCTTGCCGGTTTTCTACCGCCTGGGCCTCACCAGCACATACCAGGTAGGGAACCCGGTCCCGCGGGAATGTTCCGGGAAGATGCCCCGGGCACGGGGCAGGGCCAGGAAAGAGGAAGAGTCCGGGTCCCACGGCTCGAAGCAGCCTCAGGGCGGTGACTTCCCGCTGACACCTGTCCCCCGTGAGCGCCCGGGACGGGCCACCCACCCGCGTCCGCACACGGTTCAAACGCCTGCAGCGAGACCAGAGCCCTGAAGGATTTCCCAACCTTTCAATGCCTTGTGCAAACGAAATGGCTCGGGCCTGTAGTCTCAGCACTGGGGAGACTGAGGCAGGAGGATAGCCATGAGTTTCAGGCCAACCTGGGCTCTCTATGGAGACCTCAGCTTCAAATCTGCGGGCACAGCTGAGCACACTGCAACGTCCAACAAGGGTAGTGACAATTTAAAGCTTATACCTGATATATATCAGTACTCGAGAAGCTTGGGCAGGAGGATTGCCTCGAGTTCTAAGTCAGCTTGGTTTATACACAGAGACCCTGACTCAAAAGAACTGTGTGGGCTGGAGAGATGGCTCAGCGGTTAAGAGCACTGACTGCTCTTCTCAAGGACCCGGGTTCAATTCCCAGCACCCACATGGCAGCTCACAACTGTCTGACACCTTCACACCAATACACATAAAATAAAGTTAAAAAAAAAAAAAGAACTGTGTAAGTGCGGGTGGGCACCCGGGAGAGAGGAAGAACAAGGAGGGTGGCTGAGCTGAAGGGTCATGTTCCCGATGACCTCCAGCCCTGGCTCCTTCTTAAGTATCTAGAGCTTCGCTTCAGTCGAGTGGTGCGGCTCTGCGGAACGCTGCAGTACCTGGTGGCCACGGTGAGCAAGCTGCCCGCCCAACCACGCCCACACCAGACACTCATCCCACCCCAACCTGCCCTCACGCCACGCCCCCATCCTGCCTGGCCTCGCCCTTACCCGCGTGAGCTCTGCTTCCGAGGGACTGACCGGGACCACGCCCAAGGCTCCACCCTCATCCTGCCTGGAAACACCCTCCCGCCCCCAGCGCCACCCCATCCCTCCTAAAATCGCCCTCTTGTAACCTAACCCCGCCCCTCCCTCCGTCTGGTCCCGCCCTCTTCCTCACCCCTATCTCACGTCCCTCCCACCCACAGATGCTGTACACAGGCATCGTGATCTACGCACCCGCGCTCATCCTGAACCAAGGTCTGACTGGCGGGCGGGCGGGGGAGGGGCCGGGCGCCCCGGAGCCCAGGCTGGACCTCGTGGCCTGACAGGAAGTGTGTTTTGCAGTGACCGGGTTGGATATCTGGGCGTCGCTACTGTCCACGGGAGTAATCTGCACCTTGTACACGACCGTGGTGAGTGAGCCGTGGCCGCTGCGTGGTCTTGTGGACAACTCCAGGCGGGCAGCACCATCCCAACTCCCTGTTCCCCTGCCTGACTGGACACCTCATGGGCAGGCGCACTTCAGGCGCTGCTGGATCCAGCAGCCCCGGGGGGGCTTTGCCTGGGCTCTCCGGTCCCTGAGTTGTGGCCTTTGCCTTTCCAAAGTGAGCAGGGTTTAGCTGGAGCTGGCTGAGACTCCGGCCTGCTCTTCTCTGGGCCTCATGTCTTGGCTGTGTCTGCTGAGGGACTGGCCTGTTCTGGGGCTGTTTCTGGCACAGGAGGCTAGGCTTTCGGTGAGGCAGGAGAACGCAGGGAGAGTTAACAATAAAAGAAAAGAGATGGAGCTGCCCAGGAGCCGTCGCAGTAGCGCTCGGGCCTGAGGCTGAGGCTGAGGCTGAGAAGTTCTAGGCTAGCCTGGGCTCCGCAAGCCTTAAAAAAAAAGTTAATGAAGCTGGGCAGTGATGGCGCATGCCTTTAATCCCAGCACTTTGGAGGCAGAGGCAGGCGGATATCTGTGAGTTCCAGGCCAGCCTGGTCTACAGAGTGAGTTCCAGGACAGGCTCCAAAGCTACAGAGAAAGCCTGCCTCGGGGAAAAAAGGGGGGGGGGGAGAATGATAAGAGATATTGGGGGTATTTGCTGGGATGGCTATTACAATTGCACCTTTTCCACCCATGACCTTGTTTAATCCTCCAACTAACCATGGGAAGGCACACTATCCTTATTTTACAGGTGGGGAAACTCAAGAGGGGATCTTGGCTTCCTGGGACTCAGGACGCCATGCTGGGTGGAGTTGGCAGCCTCCTTCCCAGCTCAGTCCTGCCCCAGCAGCCAGGGACAGGCCTGCCTGTGACTCCTCTCCCCTCCCATGCACAGGGCGGTATGAAGGCCGTGGTCTGGACAGATGTGTTCCAGGTCGTGGTGATGCTCAGCGGCTTCTGGGTGATCCTGGCCCGAGGAGCCATGCTCATGGGAGGCCCCTGGAATGTGCTCAGTCTTGCTCAGAACCATTCTCGGATCAACCTGATGGAGTGAGCCTCACATCTATGCCTCAGTCTCCCCAGCACTGTGAAGGTTTTTGAGTCCTGTCTCAGAGGGCAACAAAACTCAACCTAGAAAACACCTACCCACCCTTCAAAACTCCCTGCAAGCACAACACCCCCTTAGGACCTGGAATAGCCGTGGTGATCTGGGGAGGGCATCCTCACGTGGTCGCTAGCCTACTTTTTTCCCCTCCTTAGCTTTGACCCAGATCCTCGGAGCCGCTACACCTTCTGGACTTTTGTAGTTGGTGGTACGCTGGTGTGGCTCTCCATGTACGGTGTGAACCAAGCCCAGGTACAGCGCTATGTGGCCTGCCGCTCGGAGAGTAAGGCCAAACTGTGAGTATGCAGGTGAGGGACCCACGCAAAGGCTTCTGGGACAGGCTGTCCCTCCCCCACTCACTCCTAAGGCCACCCCATCCCCCCAGGGCCCTGCTTGTCAACCAGCTGGGCCTCTTTCTGATCGTGGCCAGCGCGGCTTTCTGTGGCATCGTCATGTTCGTCTTCTACAGAGACTGTGACCCCCTCCTCACAGGACGTATCTCTGCACCAGATCAGGTGAGCTCACACACCAGACTCCGCCCTCTCCAGGCCCAGAGGCGGGGCTGGAAAAGCATTCCCTCCCAAAGGCACCGCCGTCTTGGCCTGGGAGGAGAGGGAGATGGCAGAGTGGGTGTGTGAGCAGGCAAGACCTCGGGCCAGCATGATAGCAGCCGGACTGTGGACACGGGGCTCAGGTAGCTCAGGCTGGCCTAACTCACTATGTAGCTGAGGCCTGCCCTGGACACCAAAAACAAAAAGAGAAAGCCCCGCCCATGTCCTGTGTGTGACAGCCAGGCCTCTGTCTCCTGCAGTACATGCCGCTACTCGTGTTGGACATTTTCGAGGACCTGCCCGGAGTCCCCGGACTCTTCCTAGCCTGTGCCTACAGTGGCACCCTCAGGTGAGCACCCTGCTCACTCCAGCTGTGACAGCGGGGGAGGGCGCCCTGTCTGTAAATTATGGGGAGGGCCATAGGCAGAGAGACTGCAGCAGGACAGCGCTGCAGCCGGTGCTGAGGCAGCCGTGTGGGCCCTGAGACTCTGCCCTTGTCTCTCCTCCGCCCGCAGCACGGCATCCACTAGTATTAACGCTATGGCAGCCGTCACGGTGGAAGACCTCATCAAGCCACGGATGCCTGGCCTGGCACCTCGGAAGCTCATTCTCATCTCTAAAGGGCTCTGTGAGTTTGGGGGACCAGGGTGTAGGGCCAAGGTGGTACCCCGCACTGACTGTGCCATTCCTCCCTCACAGCCCTCATCTATGGCTCATCCTGCCTCACAGTGGCTGCTCTGTCCTCGCTGCTGGGAGGTGGTGTCCTCCAGGTGAGACTTCAACCCCACCTGCCCTGCACCACAACGTGAGTCCCAATCAAGGCTCGAGGAGATGCCCAGACCGCTGGTGACATTGGAGAGGCGGGACTTGGCGTGGGGAGCACCAGTCATTCGAGATGCTGAGGCGGGAAGATGGGAGTTCAAGGCTAGACTTAGCTACCTACATAAAGAGGTCGAGGGCATACCTGAGACCCGCCACTGTCATTTTCTACCATCCTTCGAGGAGAAAGAGGACTGGGAAAACTGGGGTGCAGAGCAGTGTCAAGGCCTGCAGTAGTATTCCTTAGGGTAAACTGAGTCCCGAGAGGCGGTGGCTAAGCACAGCCCTTCTCCGCATGCCTCGCAGGGCTCCTTCACGGTGATGGGCGTCATCAGTGGGCCTCTACTAGGTGCCTTCACGCTGGGAATGCTGCTGCCAGCCTGCAACACACCCGTGAGTGGGGAGGGTGTGGACGTGGCCTTGGGGCATGGTCAAGAGGCACCGCCCCTCACGGTGGCACCGCCCCCAGGGCGTCCTGTCTGGTCTGGCTGCAGGCTTAGCTGTATCCCTGTGGGTGGCCTTGGGGGCTATACTGTATCCACCCGGAGAGCAGATCATGGGCGTGCTGCCCACCTCGGCCGCCGGCTGCACCAACGCATCGCTCCTCATGGGCCCACCTGGAGCTGCCAACACCTCCAGTGGGGTCCCCAGGTGAGCAGCCCAGGGGTAGGGTCCAGTGTGCAATGTCAGGGTGTCAACTGGAAGGAACTGGGAGCTGTGGAAAAAACAGTCTGTGCAAAGGCCCTGGGGCCACGTTCAGGTTCCAAAGGCCACAGGTGTGTGAGCTGTGCTTAACAGAAAGACAAGAGGGGCCCAAAGACTGGCTTTGGCTTTATTTTTATTTTTGTATTTTAGTAGTTTGAGACAGACTGGCCCCAGACTCGCTATGTAGCCATGATGACCCTGAGCAAACCATCGATCCTCCTGTTTGCACCTGCTGCGTGCTGGACCACATGTGTGCCCAGCATGTCTGGCTACCTTTTCTTTCCTTCTTTCTTGATGATTATATTTTTTATTGGGATGTAATTAGCATCCTACACAACTCGCCATAGAATCTTAGTTTTAGCTGGTGTGGTCTAAAGCTGGAGGCAGCAGGCAGATCATGGATCATCCTTGCTTACAGAGTTAGTTTGAAGACAATTTGGGCTACATTAATAAATCAAAATTTTTAATTCTCCCAGCTTCTGGGAAGATTCATGTTTTGAGTCTGTGGATTTACCTCTTCTGGGCTTTTGTGTCTCAACTTGCTTTGAAGGTTCATCCATGATTACTGTGAGTGAAGGGATGTGCTGCTCCTTTGCTTTCCGTGTTGAGTAATATTCCATGGAATGCAGATAGCACATGTGTGTAACTGCCCATCTGTTAATGTCATTTGGGCGGTGTCCCACTTGGGGCTGTTGTGGACAGAATTTCAATAAACCCCTGTGCTTCACAAACCAAGCATGCATTGGCTTCTCCTCCAGCCCTCGGGAAGCTGGGACTTCAAGGCCTTCTTGAACAACTTAGCTAGACCTTGCCTCAAAATGAGGCCTGGGCTGGGGTGTAGCTCAGTGACTTCCCAGCATGGGAGAGAGCCTGGGCTCCTTTAGAAAAATAAGAAGAGAAAATGCTCCAATTCCATCTGGAACCTTCCGAGCTTGGTCAGGCCCCATTGACGGTTTTCTGTGCCTGCCTCTGCCTCAGAGGGTGCATCTGTGGAAGCTGACCAGAAGGGTTTTTTCTAAGTATTTAGGTTCGTTTAATTCCAAGATCAGTGGGGAGCCATGGTGGGTGGGGAGACCTAGGTCCTGCACAGTGGACAGCCGGCATCTGTGCCCTCCTCTCTTACCCCAGCTCTGGAGTAGAGGCAGACCGCCCCGCGCTCGCTGACACCTTCTATGCCATCTCATATCTCTACTACGGGGCTCTGGGCACGCTGACCACCATGCTGTGCGGAGTTCTCATCAGCTATCTGACAGGTTAGTGCAGTGGCCTCCGAGGTCAGTTGTTCATCCTCCTGCCTCCACCCTCACTCCCTGAAGGGAACCTGGGAGGGACCCCGTCGGCTGTGAGCTGCGCCCCCGCCCCCGTCCCCAGGCCAGTTCTATTTTGCAGACTTGGGAACTGAGGCCGGCTCCTCCAGAAGGGTCCGGGCTAAGGAACGGGGATGCGAGGCGCTGTCCGCGGTCCTGAAGCCAAATCTCGGCGTTAGGAGGCTTCCAGACCCCGCAGAATTGTTTGCTTGTGTTTGAGATGGGGGTGGTGTCCTCATTCTGTAGCTCAGGCTGACCCTCAAACTCGTGACAGTCCTCCTGCCTCAGCTTTCTGTGTGCTTGGACGGCATGTGTGCATCACCATCTTCAACCCCTGCTATACTTGCTTCTCTTATTCACGTGTTTCCTTTTGAGACAAGGGTTCCATGTAGCCCAGGCTAGCCTCAAATCCCTTATGTGGCTGAGGCACATCCTCATGGGAGCATGCACTGCTGTGCCTGGTTTATGTGTTCTGGGGATGGAAGTCGGGGCTCAGTGCTAGCAAAGCAATCCTCTACCACTGAGCTGCGATGACCGAGCACAGCCCCAGCCTGGGCTGAACCTCTGATAGAGTGAGCTGATGCCCTCAGCTTTTGCTGAGCTTCTAGACACTAGGGTTGAAAGTAAGTGGGCACTCCAGCCTGCTGAGTGACGGTGCCCACCTGTGATGCCAGCACTCCGGAGATAAAGGATAGACTGGAGACCCTGTCTCAAAAGAGAAAAATAGGCCAAACGAGACTCCTAGGATAGAGAATGCCGGGGGAAAAATAACCTAAAACTGAAGCCAACCCAGCTCCTCACGAGTGGGCAGCTGTGGGTGTTGTCAGGGCTGGAAGAACACCCAGCGCTGAGTCCCTGTCCTCCTGCCCCCACAGGCCCCACCAAGCGCAGTTCCCTGGGCCCCGGACTGCTGTGGTGGGACCTGGCTCGGCAGACCGCGTCCGTGGCCCCAAAGGAGGACGCTGCCACTCTGGAGGACAGCCTGGTGAAGGTCAGATCCAGCTAGGGTCACTGGGCGCCAGGGCCGTGGGGACCCGGTGGGTGTGGTCCCAAGGGCTGGGCAGATTCCTCTCTGCGGTCAAAGCTGTCTCTTTCCCAGGAGCCGGCACACATGAGCACTGTCTATTTTTATCATATCTGTTTTTTTAAACAATTATTTCCTGCCTGTGGCGGGGGAAACTGGTTTCCCCTCGAGAGACACTTCTGAAGAATATTCTTAAGATAACATTACTTAATTCAGAATTACATAAGAAACAGGGGGAGCTGGGCTGGAGCCGAGCCCAGGGACTGACTGCAGAGTCCCCGAAAGTGGGAGACGCTGTCACCTCCTGAGAGGCCATAGTGACACAAAGAAAGAGGCTTTCCAGCAGGTGACACCAAAGACGGGAATGTGGAGCGCGAGGCCAGCCTGAGCTCCACAGCAGGCTCGAGGCCTCGTGGGCACCATGAGAGCCTGTCTAAGTGGCAGACAGTAAGAAGCAGGCAGCGGTTCGCAGAGGACCGGGTCCCTACCCAGCACCCATGTCTGCAGCTTCAGGAGGTCTCCTTCTGGCCTCCAGGCACCGAGCACACACACATATACTGGCCAAATATGCATACCCATAATACAAAAATAAAACAGTAATAAGGTTATGAAGCTGGGTCGGGCACGGTGATGATCTCAGCATTGAGGGAAGAGGATCACTGCAAGTGTGAGGTCCACTGGGGTACAGAGTAAGACCCTGTCTCAAACATAGTCTGAGCTGGAGCAGGGCTGAGGCTCCGTAGAGCGCATGCGTAGCACCGGGTGGGGTGGCAGGAGGATGAGTCGCTGCTGGGGGTGTGGAGGCACCCTGCACGTAGCCGACCTGGTCCTCGGGGACCCTATCTGGGACGGGTGTGTGATGTGCTCCGCTTTCTCCCAGGGTCCGGAAGACATCCCTGCTGTGACCAAAAAGCCCTCTGGCTTCCTGCCAGGCGACGAGGCCCACCTGCTGTCCCTGGGGCGCGAGACCAACCTCTGAGGGCGAGGCCCAGAAGGTCAATCACGGGCCTCGGGTCATCAGCCTCCTTTCTGATTGGCTGGACGGGAGAGTACAGAAGCTTGGCTGGCACAGGCTTCGCTCCCACCCGAGTCCCCTTGGCCCACCCACACGCAAAGAGGGATAGTTCTCCATCCACAAAAGAAACCGTCTGGAACCTTCTGGACCTCATAGAGCTGCAGTCAGTGGCTGAGAAAACCCAGCTGCTCCAGACAGGCTTGCCGGCTGAGCCACCCGGGCCCATTTAACAGGCAAAGAAACTGAGGACCATCACCACAGCAGTGGGGAGGTTCATAAATTCAGGGTCATCCTCGGCTACATGGTGAGGCCATTCTGGGCTACAGGAGACCCTGTCCCAAAACAAATATAGGTGACCTAGGCTGGCATTGTGCTTGGCAGGAAAGGGCTTCCCCAGCACACAGTAGGCCCAGGGTCCCATTCCCACCAGTTTTTTTAAAATAGTGGAAGGGACATAGACACACGGAAAACCAAGGCAGAGGCGAAAGCAAGGGGTCTCTAGGACAGAGAGCGCCAGGGTTGCTGGAGCTGCCGGGAACTGCCAAAGGATGGATTCCCAGAGCCCCCACAAGACACATGAACACACCTTGACTGCAGACTTAAGGTTTAAAGAAAAAACTATCAGAGAGCATTTTGTTTTGTGCTAATTCCTTCCTGCTTCACAAGGCCCCGTAAATGCCATCTCCCATGCTTCCCACCTTCACCTCCGGGTTCATGCTGAGCAAGCTACCACTGAACTGCACACCTAGATAGACCGCCATTTTTTTTGACACAGTGATTTGTCCATGCTTCTGTGTATATCAATATTTCACTTTTATTCAGTGCCAAGTAGTATTCCATTGTACGGTCATACCACAGTGTTTCAGCTGGCTAGCTTCGTTCCGCTTCGTCTACAACAATAAAATTGCTGTGGTGTTCAAGTGCAATGGGTGTGATGTGATCCATCGGCGCCACGTCTGTGTTCCACGGAAAAGACTTCAAAAAGAGTTACTTTCTTATTGAACAGATGTGGTCTTTTGGGGGTCCTGGTTCCCTAGACAAATAGTGTAAGAAATATCTACAGCCAGGATGATGGCGCACGCCTTTAGTCCCAGCACTCGGGAGGCAGAGGCAGGCAGATCTCTGTGGGCCAAGGCAAAGCTGAGGCAGGAGACGTGCTATGAGCCCCAGACCCATCTGGGCTATGGAGTTTTCCTGCCTCAAAACAACAGGATAAGAAGCAAACAGGCGGACAGCTGGTGCTGTGACCTGGGAAGGTTTGTCATCTCCAGAGGTGCTGTGTCCTCCCCCCCTTCCCCCCCCCCCGCACAAGAAAGACGAGTCTAGCAGACTGTGCTCGGGGTCTCTGTACAAACACGGTGTGGGGCCCTGAGCAGGCTACTCTGGCTACTGCACTTCGGTTTCTTCTGAGGAGTTCCTTTCTTGGGTGACCATGACCTGGCTGGTTCCTATGGCAGTGACATATTTAATTTGGGGCCAGGACTGAGTCAAAGTCATGTAGCCCAGGCTGGCCCCCCCACTTGCTATATAACTCAGGATGACCTTGAACACCTGACCCTCCGGCCTCCACCTTCCCAGTATTCACTGTTTCAAGCAAGAAGCTTCAGAGCCCCCCAATCCTTCCTCCAGGACACCGCCTCCTCTATCCATCCATCTACCTACCTATTTATTTATTTGTTTGTTTGTTTGTTGGTTGGTTGGTTGGTTGGTTGGTTGGTTTTCCAAGACAGAGTTTCTCTGTGTAGTCCTGGCTGTCCTGGAACTCACTCTAGTCCAGAAGGCTGACCTCAGACTCACAGAGATCCACCCGCCTCTGACTCCCGAGTGCCAGGATTGAAAATGTGAACCACCATGTCACTACTCCCCTTATTTTTTTCTGCAAAGCTCGTCGCCTTTATTTGTATGTATGCAAACACACCAATGCCAGGCCACACAGGCCAGAGGAGCCTGCAGGAGCAGGCTTCCACCACGTGAAACTTCACAGACTTCACAGCAAGCTCCTGCGCCTACTGATCCCTCTCGACAGGCCCTCTTTTCTGTTTCACCCTACCCTTGATTCCTTTTCTTATCTTGGTGGCAAACATCCCCAGAGCAGCGTTGACTGCCAGCCAGGGTGGTGGCCGCCTTGCTGCGCCCAGAATATATCGCGTCTGTCCTTCAGTCACATGACAGGAGGCCACAGCCCCATCCACTCCCCAGCTCCCATCAGCCTGATCTCCCCAATTCCTCATTTAGCACAGACTTTAAGCCTCTGAAGCCTTGTGGGATGTTATCAACTTCTCAGCACGGGAACTGCTCTTGGGGAATTTCTCCTCTTGTGTTTGAATGACCCAGGCACTCGGAGCTCCAGGCCCCCCTGGTCCCAGAATGAAACCCTCACACCCACGTCCAGTGACCTTCACAGATGGCTTCAATCTCCTATATTGTTTTTAGCATTTTTGCATGCACGGGCCCCTGGCTGTTCTGCATGGCTCTATCCTGTGGTGGGGCTCTTTTGAGCAGGAATTCTAGATGCTCCCTTGAAGCCTCACCTGCTGATTCACTGACTCTGGCGACCCCTCCAAGAACTGCCTGCTGCCCTCTGGGACAGAGTGTGGACCCCCCTCCCTCTCCTGCCCCCACTACTGTTGACTGCCAAAGGGCCAGGTGGGGCCTTTCTCTCCAGGGCTTCCCTGCTGATCTGGCATTCATAGCTAAGGCCAAAAGCCTGCTGACATTCCTATTGGCTCTTGGGGAACAGGGGTACTGTCAGTAAGCCAGGAAGGTACAGGCCCACAGCAGACAGGAGGGCGGGGCCACAGCAACAGGAGGATGGGGTCACAGCAGACAGACAGGAGGATGGAGTCACAGCAGACAGGAGGACGGGGTCACAGCAGACAGACAGGAGGACGGGGTTGCAGCAACAGGAGGATGGGGTCACAGCAGACAGGAGGACAGGGTCACAGCAGACAGGAGGACAGGGTCACAGCAGACAGACAGGAGGACAGGGTCACAGCAACAGGAGGACGGGGTCACAGCAGACAGGAGGACGGGGTCACAGTGGACAGACAGGAGGCACAGCAACAGGAGGACGGGGCCACAGCAACAGGAGGACGGGGTCACAGCAGACAGGAGGATGGGGTCACAGCGGACAGACAGGAGGACGGGGTCACAGCAACAGGAGGACGGGGTCACAGCAACAGGAGGACGGGGCCACAGCAACAGGAGGACGGGGTCACAGCAGACAGGAGGACAGGGTCACAGCGGACAGACAGGAGGACGGGGTCACAGCAACAGGAGGACGGGGTCACAGCAGACAGGAGGACAGGGTCACAGCAGACAGGAGGACAGGGTCACAGCAGACAGGAGGACAGGGTCACAGCAGACAGGAGGACAGGGCCACAGCAACAGGAGGACGGGGTCACAGCAGACAGACAGGAGGACGGGGTCATAGCAGACAGACAGGAGGACGGGGTCACAGCAGACAGACAGGAGGACGGGGTCACAGCAGGCAGTAAGCAGTCAAGTTCTTTGGCCACATTAGCTCCAGGTGTGGCTGGCTCTAGGACACCTGTGATGCATAAACCCAAGGCCTTCCAGCTGAGTGGTCCCCACCTGGCATCCCAGCATGTGGGAGGCAGAGGTGGGAGGGCCAGAAGCTGAAGGTGTGTCATCCTTGGCTTCATGGCGAGTAAAAGGCCAGCCTGTCTGAAGTCCCAAACAAATTCAATATTGAAGACCTGCCCACAGTTGGGCCTCACATAGGAGAGAGTATTGGGGCTCCCTCACAACTGGGGCTTCCTGCACACAGCATCATCCAGGAGAATCCCAGTGAGGGTGCTGTGTGGCCTGCAGCCTGTGGCTGCCCCTCTCTGGTTCTCTAAGCTGCTGTCACCAAGGCCAGGCCAGGGTTTCTCGGCAGGAGTTAAAATGCAGTTGCCCTGGGAACACAAAGCCTGACCAGAGCCTGCTCTGAGCTTTTCTAATGACCCAGGCTCCTGAGGGGGAGGGGGAGCAAGGCTCAGCTCAGAGCTCTGCTGGTCCCCTGTGAGGCAAGGCTGATGGCTGTCACCCATTCGCCCTCCTCTGTGGCAGGACTGAGCCCAGGAGTAGGCCCAGGCCAGCTGCCCCCCCCCGAAAGTCTGCCTGAAGAAAGGTGTAGGGACAGCAGTGGGGAGTGCGAAGGGTGGGCGAGGGAGCCAGGCAGATCTGAGGTGGCCAAGGTGTTGGCCTGGAGCCCAGTGATGGACACAAAGTGTCTGCTCCTTGGTGGGGTAGACGGTTTCCTTGAATTCACCCAACACAGGCAGCGAGCCTGGACCATCGGAACTCTTAACAAGCCTCAAGAACAGACCACCATCTCTTCTGTAACAAAAATAAAAAGACAAATTGCAGGGCCTGGAGAGACAGCTCAGCAGCTAAGAGCCTGGCTGCTCTTGCAGAGGACCCAGGTTCGGTTCCCAGCACCCACATGGCGGCTCACAACTGTCTGTAACTCCAGCTCCAGGGGATCCGACACTGCTTCTGACCTCTGCAGGCAACACACACACGTAATTTAAAATAACAAAATAAACATGTTTTAAAAGAAAAAACTTGCCGGGCAGAGGTGGTGCACGCCTTTAATCCCAAAGGCAGGCGGATCTCTGTGAGTTCGAGGCTAGCCTGGTCTACAGAGTGAGTTCCAGGACAGCCGGAGCTACACAGTGAGACCCTGTCTCAAAATAAAAAAGAAAGAAAGGTGGGTGGGGAAGAAAAAGAAAAAGGAAGGAAGAATGTGGGCTCATTTTGGAGGTCTCCCCAGGTTCTGCACTGCACACCGCAAGGCTGTTGGTTGCCCCCACTGGATGCCGGCAGAAAGATTGTCCCCATATCAGCAAGCTCTCGGCCCACCTTATCCAGTGAAGCAGATTGTGGCTGGAGAGGAGGAGAGGGGTCAACCCCAGAAAGCAAACAGGCCCTTGGCCTCTGCTTTGTGTCCCCAGGGGCCTCGTCACATGCTGGGCTTCAAGCTGCCCAGCCCACTTCACATCAGGCTCCAGGGAGGCTGCTGGCTCTGGTCCTTTCTCAAACATTTGTTTTGAGACAAGATGCCTGCAGGTGAGTCACAGCCAGGGCAGCTGAGGGGAGAGGGCCCAGGCTGCAGCTGCACAAGCCCCAGGGCCAGATGGGAATCTGGGGTCACTTAGGAGGGACCAGCGCAAGGCAGGGTTAGGCCAGGGGGCCAGGAGATGCAAGGATTCCCATCCTGGGGTCTGGGAGGAAAATGACACACAACTCCCTGGTTGACAAGAGCAGGCACAGAATCTCCAGAGCAAGGGCTTCCATGACAGTGACAGTCTGGCGGTGGAACATTCTGGGGCTCGGCAGAGGTGGGGGTTCCTTAGAAGAGAAGATGCCAAGTCCCTGTAGACACCGTGGTAAGTTTCATTTTACATCAACTTTGATCAACTAAACCAGACACAGGGCTGGAGAAGGGGCTTGGCACTGACATCACAACTGCTCCTGCGTACCAGAGCCACGTGGTGCTCACAACAGCCTGGGACACCCCCTTCACACCTCTGTGGGCACAGACAGTCACACACAGAACATTTAAAACAGCAGATATACCAGGCAGGCCCCTGGCATCCCAGCATGGGGACATAGAGGGATTTGCTGGCCAGCCACTCTAGCTGAATCTGTGACCTCCAGGTTCAGTGAGATCCTGATCCAAAAGAAGGAGGCAGAGGGGAGGGGAAGGAAGTCGTGTAGCGCAAACTTCTGGGCTTCATCCACGGAGAACAAATAAAAAAATAATTTAGAAAAAAAATAACTTAGAAACACATTAGAAAACAAGGACGGCCAGGTGTCAGTGGCCCTCAGGAGACAGAGGCAAGCGGATCTCAGTCTCTGAGTTGGAAGCCAGCCTGGTCTACAGAGTGAGTTCCAGGACAGCCAGGGCTACACAGAGAAACCCTGCCTCGAAAAATCAAAAACAAAAACAAAAACAAAAAAAAAACAAGAAAAATAAAGCAATAAAAATAAAACCAAGACCAGGCTTGGTGCACAGTCATCTCAGCACTGGAGAAGTGGAGGCAGAGGGATTGCCACAAGTTCCAGGCCAGACTGGGCTGGCTTGAGAGATCCTGCCTCTAAACAAAAGAAGAAAAGCAGCAGCCACAACGATTAGTCCTGTTAAGTTTTATCTGAATTCCAACAACAACAACAAAATAATAAGGAAGAAATGGGGAGCCGCTTCTTACACCCCTCAACACGGCGGGGGTCCACCTGCAGCCCCTGTGAGGAGGGCCTGGACGAAGCTACCCAGAGTGTCTCTCTGCCTTTACCAGAGACTCACTTGGATGTTTGAATTCATTTTATCTGAACTGACTCCATTTTCTCCTTTTTCCTTCTATGTCTCCTACTGGGAGGAAACTAGAACTGGCCCCAGCCCCTCGGGGGGATCCTAGGCGGGCCCTACGGGCACCCCCACCCCTCCACAGTGTAGCTAGGGCCTCTGGGCCCCTACTGACTGAAGATAACCCAGTTTGCTCTGGCTGTGGATGGCTGGGCTTGCTGGCCAGGGTGCCGTGACCTCAGAAACATTTCATGTGTGGAAGATTAAGGCCTGATTCTGAGGACGAATTTCGCAAGTGTGTGAAAAATGTACCTTTCGGGAGGAGCTTAGAACGGTTCTCCAAGGTGTTTCCCTAGGAGCTGTATCAGAGGAGATGGCTTCAAACAGGGACGTTAGCACCAGCGTCCCCGCCTCCTCTTCCTGCAGTAGCAGTGGTGTGAACTGGGTCTGTTCCCAGGATGCGGCTGTGAGGGCAGCTTCTCAGCAGCCTCACTGTGATCTGCAGGGGCCATGTCAGTGCTTCCCCCTGTTTGTTGGTGTTTAAAGCCACGCTCTGTCAAAGGGTCTCTGTGTTTAGCGGCATCAACATGCTACACAGACTGTGGGAGGAACGTGAGCCTGCTGGCTGCCTGATCGGCCTGAGCTTAACTGAAAACGGATGAGCGATTTTGAGCGGAGTATGAACCCCACTCCTGTCACCTTCCACACGGGCAGAGGAAACATCAGGGTTCACAGCAAAACGAACTTCAGAGAAAGTGGTGGTGGCCGGGACAGCAGCCCAGGAGGCAGAGCACCAAGTGCTGGGTCCATTCCCAACATAACAGGGTGCGGTGCCCACCTTCCTTCTTCTGTACTCTCAGCTGGAGGCCAGCCTGCTCAACATCGACCCAAGGAGGTCACCCCAGCTGCTTGAGTTTCTGTGTCCAAACAAACTGTAAATTTATCATCATATCAAAGCAATGTCACATGTGAACTTTGCCATTTAGATAAAATTATGAAGTTTAATAACAAACACAGGCAATGGCTTTATCAGGACAAACGTTTGCGTTTCTCTGGGGGCACCAAACGCTGCTGTCACTCACCAGAGGCCTGCCTGCCTTCGTTGCTTAAGGAGGCAGAGACAGCACTGCTCGACTGTTCATGCTCTTTCATTTTCCTCATCTTTTTTCTTTCTCTGAAGCCTTGGCTGGCCTCGAACTCACAGAGATCCGCCTGTTGGGATTAAAGGAGTGCGCCACCACCGCCTGGCTTTCTTTTTTTTTTCTTTTTGGCTCAGGGTCTCCTGTGGCCCACTCTGGCCTCAAATTCAAGGCCAACTTTGAACTCCTGATCCTCCTTCCTCCGACTCCTGTGTCTTAGGGTGACAGAGGGTGCCACCACTCTTAACTGAGCTCCAGCGCTCACTTTTTTGAGACTTGTCTTACTGTGTAGCTCAGGCTGGTCCCAGACTTGTGATAATTCCCCTGCCTCAGCCTCCCCAGGGCTGACATAATGCATGTGTGCTACCGGCTAATTTCTTCTGTGAATACCACTCAATGTGGATGTCTCCATGGCAACAGAAGTACTGCGAGCAGGGCCTGGTGCAGGAGGGGGCTGTCCTTGTCGGGGCCCATCCCACCATCCCATCACTGCCGATGACAATCAGCTCTAAAGCACTGGAGAAAGTCGACTTCAGTGTTACACGTTAGCAATTGTGTCTCTTTTCCTTTGGGTCCTTCTCAGCATGCCCCGAGATGGGGGGCCAGCTCAGGCTATTGGGTTCAGCGTCTTTCCCCACTTCCTGTTTTGTAAAGTCTCTCCCAGCGACAAATACCTCGGACTGAACAGTCTGGTTCCTTTCACAGGGACTCACCTACCATCCCAGCTCTCAGGATGTAGCGCACCCAGATCCAGAGTGAGTTCTAGTCCAGACTGGGCTTGTAGTCCTCCGTCTAAACAAACAAACAAACATGGCCAGGTGAGGTGGTGCTCACCTTTAGTCCCTGCCTGCCAGGCAGAGGCAGGGAGATTTCTGTGAGCTCCAGGCTGGCCTGGTCTACACCATTTGTTCTCAGAACTAAAATAGGAACCTGAGGTCAGGGTCTCCCTGGAAGATACCATCTGGTGTCTGAGCCCTGAACCCGAGACAGGTTGGGGTGCAAACCATGAGACCCTGAGATGGGAGGAAACCCTCACCCGGGGATCTGTCTGAGCTGGACCCCAACCGTTTCCAATGCTCGAGAACCCTTCCTCCTAGGCTGGAGACCTGAAATTTTCCTATTTCCAGGAAGGGCACAGTCCCAGGGGTTCCTTTGCCACATTCTGACCCGCAGCCCTGAGGTGAGGGGACGAACCCCCACGCCTGCACCCAGGTCCGTAGGCCACATGCGCACCGGAAGGGAAATAGAACTTTAAAAACTTTAAAAGTGTCCTGCCGGAGCGCGGATCTTCCCTGGAAGCCCACGCCCGCGCCCCGGGGGGCCTTGGCTCCCCAACCTCTCTTAGTCACCTTGCGCCCCCGTGCCTGAGGCAGCTCCCCGAGGTGCTTTTCCATCCACGCAGCATCCGGCTTTCGCCACAGCCAAATTCTCTGGAAGTGTTGTTCCTCGCGCTGCTTCAGGGGACAGCAGGGCTGTGCTCCAGTCCCCAGCCCCACAGTGGGTGTGGAGATGGGCCCTGCTCTTCCCCGCTCTCCGGATGCCAAACAACACCCCAATGCCCGCAGGTCCCCAGTTCCCGGTATCACAGCCAGGGGAAGCGGAATCTGGCAGGACCAGGCCTGGTGGGTTGGGGAAAGGAGGCGGCGGAGGAAGCCCCGCAGGGCCACGGGGAGCTGGGACATGTCCAGCAGCGCTGAGGACGCCGTCGGAGGTTGACTCACTGAAAGCCGCACGCTTCCCTCCGTGCACCCTCAGAGAGCACCATCTCGACACACAGGGGCCCAAGGGTGAAGCATGGCAGGTTAAGATAAACTTAGTTACGGATGAAGTTACAGGTGTCCGAGAAGAGAAGCTCGGTGGGGTGGGGGAGTGAAGCTGAACCGAGCTGGCGGTGTCTTCAGGCCCTGCTGTGCTGGGAAACCACGCCTGGCTATGTCGGTTGCATTTCATTTCATTTATTTATTTTGGGTTTTCCAGACAGGGTTTCTCTGTAACTGTGGAGCCTGTCCTGGAACTCGCTCTTGTAGACCAGGCTGGCCTCAAACTCACAGAGATCCGCCTGCCTCTGCCTCCCGAGTGCTGGGATTAAAGGCCGGCGAGCGCTACCCTTGGTTTTTGTTTTTTGTTTTTGTTTTTTTTTTTTTAAATATTTATTTATTTATTATGTATACAATATTCTGTCAGTGTGTGTGCCTCAGGCCAGAAGAGGGCACCAGACCTCATTACAGATGGTTGTGAGCCACCATGTGGTTGCCGGGAATTGAACTCAGGACCTTTGGAAGAGCAGGGAGTGCTCTTAACCGCTGAGCCATTTCTCCAGCCCTGTTTTTTGTTTTTTGTATCGGTTGCATTTTAGTCTAATTCAATTTCTACTTGCTCTGATCTTCAGTTTTCCCATCAGGGCGTGACAAAGAATGCTGTTCTCTCTTTTGTCCCGAGCCAGGGTGGCCACTGACCTGGCAAAGTGCCCGGGAAAGGCCAGGCCAGGGCCCCATATGGGCACGGCCGCCCCCTGGCGGCCCCGCAACGAATGTCGTTCATAGACCCCATGTGACGTCGGCGCCGCCATCTTTTTTCCGGGCAGCGGCCAGCTTGGTAAGGTCATTGTTGTAGCTTGTAGCTTTATCTTCTGTCTTTGTTTATCAATATATGAAACGAGACTATAAAATGATATTTAGAAACATAATTTACTCGGAAAAAAGAAGAAAATCTGGCAACATTGGTTAAGAACTTTTTTTTTTTTTTATAGAGGAAAACTGGTAGAGGAAAGCCTCTACCAAGATGGCGGCATCAGCTAGCGTCATGAGCGGCGCGCCACCGATAGGTGAGTGCGCAGACGCCGTGACGTCACGGACACGCGACCGGGCCGGTGCCGGGGGAAGAGGTAGGAGCGGCTGCGGCGCGGGCGGAGCCGGGCTGCGGGGCTCGCTGGGCAGGCGCGGCTCGGCCTGGGGTCCTTCCGCCGGGAAGACGGAACCGGAGATGGGGTGTCCGGGGGTGGGCGCTCGCGCGCGCAGGCGCGGCAGACGGCGGGAAGCGGAGCCCGTTCCCGGGCCCAGCCCGAGCCTGGAGGGCTTCCTGGAAGAAGAGGCTTTTCCCCGGATTTTTTTTTCCTGCCGTGCGGCCGGCACTCACGGGGAATTACGTGGGCACTTTTTGAGACGGGTAATTTGGACCCCTGGCTCATTTTGTAGCCTAGGCTGCCTCGAACTCGGTGTAGTCCTCCTGCCTCAGCTTTGCCAAGTGGCGGGATCACATGCGTGCGCCAGCGATGCCCGGCCTGGGAACATTTTTCCTGGTGGTTGTCGTTTCGTAGGTCGGGAAACCGAGGTGGTGGTGCCGACTTGATCTGGTTCCTGGTGAGGGCCCTTTGCACATGGCCTCCTTTGTGCGTGTTGGGGGACGATGATTTGTTAAATGATAAATATACAGTAATCACTCAGGCAGGATGCCTGTGAGTTCCAGGCCAGCCTGGGTAAGATATCGGGGCTTCGTCTGGAGAAAAATCGGGGAGGGGGCGTGGGGAGAGAGAGAGAGAGAGAGAGAGAGAGAGAGAGAGAGAGAGAGAGAGAGAGAGAGAGAGAGAGAGAGAGGGACCGCCACGCCCACCCTGACCCGAAGTTTCAGTAGGCGTTTACTGGGTTAGCCTGGCAATGTGCGGCATATCCGGTCACCCCAGCACTGCTGAGGCAGGAGGATGGAAAGTTCCAGGCCAGGTGTCAAAAGGTCCTATGGCACAGGGCTGATTGCTGTCTGAATACTCAAACGCAGGCAGGTGTGGCTGCCACGGGGAAAGGATTCAGAGACTCCATGGAGTGGAGCTGGGTGCCTCAGTTTCCCGGGTGTCCAGGAGATTCCTGGGAGCCCCAGAGCTTTGCTGCTGACCGTTCTCTGCCAGCTCGGTGGGGTCCAGCTGGGGTGTCTTGTGCAGACAAGGGCTCTGATGCCTGCCCCATGGCAGTGTGTGCGTGTATGTGTGTCCCTGATGAGGAAACTGAGGCACACACACGGGTGTGCCTTGGCCACCAGCAAGGGGACCCAAGCTCTCTGCTACACATTGCACTGTGTTCCTGTCTGACTAACATCCTGACTGTCTGAAGCAGAGCAGTGCTTAGGAGCCAGGTCACAGCCTCCACTCCTGCATGAACTGGTCCTCTTGTGCCACCCCTGCCCACATGGTGCCCATCTGTGCTCACACACAGCAGCTGAATGGGGCTTTGTGAGCCGAGTCCTGCTGCCTTCTCTTTCCCACCGCTCACCTCCGGAGCCTCCCTCCGACCCCTGTAAACATACAGCCTCATTCCTGCCCCAGGGCCTTTGCATGCTGTGAGCTTCACACAGAGAGAGGGCTGAAAGGTGCTGATGTCGGGTGGTCCTGGACCATACAGTACTGTCACTCATTTTGTGGCACTGAGTTGGGGATGTGGGGGAGGCAGAGAATGTTCCAGATGAGGGCACTAGGCAGTCTGGAAATCTGAGGCCCCGTATGTTGCAAGCCTTGGGCAGGTGGGTTTTGGTGTGGGGGTATTTCAGCCACGATTGCTTTTTGATATGGACTCATTGTGTGGCGAAGATGGCCTGAAATGGGTGATCTCATGCCTCAAGCTCCCCAGTGATTGGATCACAGACCTATCCCTCCTGACGGAAGAGATGTGCTCCTGATAGCCCCACATAGCCTCCCCTCACCTGAGGCCAGACTCCTACACCGGGGTGACTGACCATCCCCACAGTTAAGGTTCTGGTTGCCATACAGTACCTTCCCGAGGCGTGCGTGCGTGTGCGTGTGTGTCCTTTCATCTGTAGAATCCAGTGTGAGGTTCTGCAGAGTACAGGGCTCCCACATGGCAGTGGGAGACACTGCAGGGCTCCAGTACAGCGTGGCTTGTAAGAGCCAACGATGACACGGGTGGGGGGATCAGACGCACTGGGTACAGCGTGTGCTGCCCTAGAGTATCCTCCCACGACACAGCCACGGTCACGCAGCACTACCTCCGCCTGACAGAGGCCATGTGGTGTAGAATCTGTTGACAGGAAATGAAGTAGAGCAGGGGCTGGGACAGGGAACAGAAGTGACTGTTGATAGAATGGGGTCTTTTGGATGAGACAATGGTAGTTTCTGTACAACACTGTAGTTGTAGTTTAAAGGTTATTTCAAAAGGCCCAGAAGAGACCCAGCCATAGCCCCTGCCTAGAACCCCCAGTGAGGGGCTGGGGGCGTGGCTCAGGGGTGGAGCCCTGTCTAGGTTGTGTAGGCTGAGGGTTACATATTCTAATGTAAGAGGAAAGCCTGCTTGAGAGGTATGTATGCCCCGTTGCCATCCCAGCAACTGACAAGGGTTAGAGAGAATCACGTTTTCTGGCCAATCTGGGCTACATAGTGAGACTTTGTCTTTTTTTAAAAAGATTTATTTATTTATTTTTTTTTTTTTTTTTTTTTTTTTTTTTTTTTTTTGGTTTTCGAGACAGGGTTTCTCTGTGACTTTGGAGCCTGTCCTGGAACTAGCTCTTGTAGACCAGGCTGAAAAGATTTATTTATTATGTATACAGTGTTCTGCCTGCATGTATGCCTGCAGACCAGAAGAGGGCACCAGATCTCATTATAGATGGTTGTCAGCTACCATGTGGTTGCTCGGAATTGAACTCAGGACTCTGGAAGAGCAGACAGTGCTCTTAACCTCTGAGCTACTCCCCAGCCCCAGAGACCCTATTTTTAAAATTGTTGTTGCATGCAGTCTGTAAGTCATGGGTGGGCACTGGCCGCTGTCCAACACTCTCAACAGTGCCCTCCCTGCAGCCTGCTGAGGGATGCCCAAGAAGTTCCAGGGCGAGAACAGCAAGTCGGCAGCTGCCCGAGCACGGAGGGCTGAAGCCAAGGCGGCAGCTGATGCCAAGAAACAGAAGGAGCTGGAAGATGCTTACTGGAAGGATGAGGACAAACACGTGATGCGGAAGGAGCAGCGTAAGGTGGGTGGCGCTGCGGCCTGGGGTCAGCCCTAGGTAACCATGGAGGGATGTGGACGCAGCAGCTAGCTGAAGTGGTCCTGCTTTTGTCCCCAGCCTTAATTGTGTCCCATTCTTCACCTTTGAGCCCCAGGTGCCAACTTGGTGCTTGAGGAGCAGTTTCTGGCGTGCTGACAGGTCAGCCCACTAGGGGGCAACAGAGACCCATAGTCCCCTCCTCAGGCCTCACCCTGCTGGGCCCCTGAGATGACAGGTATCAGCTTCCTTTGCGCTTAGCCATTCTTCCTGCCTCAGCTTCCCCCACAGCTCGGGATACTACAGGATCAAACCGTGATCAGAAGATTTTTGTGTGTCCCCCTCAAATCTGATGACCCCTTGGTCCTGGGCTCTTGGAACTTTCTGGAAACTGTTCCTTCTTTGGGCACAGGATCTACCAGCACACAACCCTGCCCAGGCTCTCTGCCCTGGGGAGTCACAGTGGGCAGCTGCTGTCCAGAGGCACTGTGGCTGGGCCTGGCCGAGAGCAGGGTGGTGCTGCTGCCTCTGACTTAAGGAGAAACTGAGGCAGACTCCAGTAGCTGCCCTCAAATACCTTTGACTGTGAACTCAGGTAGGCTTTCCTGCCTGTGTTTGGGGCAGAAGCTCAGGGAGTGAGTACCCTTGTGAAACACTTTAGCTGCAAGAGTGCCCTGGGGGATCGAAAGGAAGGGATCAGCACCCACTTGGGTCCCACCCGTGGTGACCCCGTTACTGTCGTAGGAAGAGAAGGAGAAGCGACGTCTGGAGCAGCTGGAACGTAAGAAGGAGACACAGCGCCTGCTGGAGGAGGAGGACTCCCGGCTCAAGGGCGGCAAGGCCCCTCGCGTGGCATCCACAAAGGTCACCCGTGCGCAGATTGAGGACTCCCTGCGCCGAGAGCAGCGTGCTGAGCCAGGTGCGCGGGGTGCCGGGGTGGCGGGGGCCATGCACCCCCAACCACAGCTGCTCACATCCTGTCCCCATCGTATCGTGCCCCCCCCCCCCCATTCCAGTGGAGAAGGTCAAGAGCCACTTGGAGCTGCCGCTGGAGGAGAATTTGAACAGGCGTGCGCAGGAGGAGGGCAGCTTGGAGGCGCGCACTGTAGAGGACGCTATAGCAGTGCTCAGGTGGGCGTGGCCTGTGGGAGGTGGGGCGGGGCCTTGCAGGCATGGGCGGGGCCTAGGCAAGGACTTTGGGAGCTGACTCTAGGCCCCACAGTGTGGCAGAGGATGCAGACCGGCACCCCGAGCGCCGTATGCGTGCGGCCTTCACCGCGTTCGAGGAGGTACAGCTGCCACGACTGAAGCAGGAGAACCCCAACATGCGGCTGTCACAGCTGAAGCAACTGCTGAAGAAGGAGTGGTTGCGCTCACCAGACAACCCTATGAACCAGCGTGCGCTGCCTTTCAATGCACCCAAGTGACAGAACCAGGCCTGAGTCCAGCTTGTCCAGGTCCAGCTCATCCAAGTCCAGGTGTCCCCCAGCCAGGCCTGGGGATTCAGAGAGTTCCGAGCCAGTGATTTGCCCTCAGCAATCCAGAGGGTTCCCCGCTCTGAGCAACACCCAGCCCCTGTGCACCCTATGGAGCCCGGCTGAGCACCTGCCCAATAAAGGCTGTGGTGAGGCTGCCTGAGGCCCATGTCATGTGTGGTGGGGACTGTTTGGAGGGAGGCATGGTGTGATAGCCATGTCCAAACCTGCCGGCCCCAGCACAACGGGGCAGGGGCAGTGTTTGCAGAGATGGCTGAGGCCACACAGCAGCAGGGGCAGCCTCGAGCTGTACTCACCCTGAGCTGAGGTATGAGGCAGCTTTCTTCTGGCTGACAGGCAGGGAACATGAGGGTGCTGGGCCGCCTGAGGACGGCAGGTAGACACTGATCCTGAGGTGTGAACCCAGAACTGCTTTCTGTAGCATTAACCCTGAAGATCAGAGAGGGCGCTGGAGAGACCCACACACCTGTGTAGGCAGTGCAAACTGCCTGCCAGTGTGCTGAGGGCTCTTAGACCTGGGCTGTGTCCCTACTGCGGAGTGGCTGGACAGGAAGTGCTCTGGGGGTGTGGTCGGTGAGGAGCACTCACTGGAGAGCAGAGAACTTCTGGCCTGCCTGGGAAGTGGCACTGAGCTGCTGGACTCCTGGCCCCAGTGGCCCCAGAACATTAAAATGGCCATCGTGGGGAAACAAAGGCACAAGGGCAGATATCAGGTCTCACAGTGGTGACAGCCACACACAAGGTCCTCATCTGCCGCCTGTCGCCTCAGCCCGTTTTTTTCTTGGATTCTCCCTACGTTGCAGCTGTCCCCTCAAGACCTGTGATCTCTGTTTCTTGTACCAAGAGGAAAACAGGCCTCCCTGCAGGTGTTCCCGGATTCCAGAGGGCCAGGGCTGCGCCGAAGGGGCTGGTTTAGATCCATGAAATAGGCCTTGAGAGAGTGAGAGAAGGACCCACCCGTGCACAGGCTTAGCCCTCGACAGGGGGCGTGCCTAGAAGAGCCTGGGGCTGTAAGCTGTAAAATAAGTGTGGCCAGAGGACTCAGGAATGCGACTGACTGACAGCACTTGGCTCCGGCCTCAGGACTGGGAAGTGAAAAAAATTCCTAAACTTGATATGGGGTGCTTGCCATCCCAGTACTCACTTGGGGTGCCTGCCTGCTATCTTGGCACTCGGCAGAGTCAGCAGTTCACGACCATCCTTGCTCTGGGGTGATGCCAAGGCCAGTTTGGGCCCCACGGTTTTAAATGGGTTGTGGGGAGAGAGGGTGGGTACCCAACAATGACTGGACAAGGCTCTGGATAGCGGTTCACCAAGGGGAACCCCGAGAACAGGACTAGAGGGTGCCTGGCATCTCTGGAAAAGGCCTGGTGAGGGTTAAGGGAGGGAATAGAAAGGCCCCTTGCAAGGGGTGTGGGAGCGATGCAGCAGCTGGGCGTTCACGCCCCTGAGCTGTGTCTCCCTGAGCTGTGTCTTGAGCACTCCCGTGCTACCCACCCCTCACCCCAGTGATGCTAGGCTCCAGGTGCTTCAGCTACAAAACTGGCCTCGGTAGCTCATGAAATGGTGTTCGCATCCCCCTTGGCTGCGTCCAAGATCTTAGGCTCCTGCTCTTGGGAGGCTGCAGCAAGAGAATTTCCAGAGTTCAAGGCCAACCTGGACTACAGACACCTCTCCAAAAAAGAAAAGAAAAAATTATTCAGAGAGCTGGAAAGATGGCTCAGTAGGTAAGAGCACTCATTGCTCTTGCAGAGGACCCAGGTTCATCCGATCCCAGCACCACATGGTGCCTCACAACTGGAGTGCCAGGGGCTCCGGTGACCTGAGGTTTCCGAGAGCACCAGATACAAACGTTGTGCGCACACATATGCACGTACAGACACGTGTCCAGACGAGACACAGCACATAAACGTTGACAGGGTCTGATTAACCAATGTTGACCTTCCTCCTGCTGGGGGCCCCATTCTTTCACGGACTCCCCACACCCTCTGAGGAAGGCATCCCACGGACGGCCCACTGGCCAGTTAGGTCTCCTGGTGAGAGGAAGAAGTCAGCAGAGGGGGTAGGGGCGTGGGGCCCACTGCAGAGCATGGGGAGCCACACAGGCGAGTTCCTGCAGAGAGAATACAAAGGATCAGAGCCATGTGTGGTGGCTCTCGCCAGTCTGAGACAGGAGCGTCCAAAGCGAGGTTGAGCCATATACAGAGACACAGTATCAAAATAAATAATACACAGACAGGCGCGGAAAGACAAGGCTACAGCCTTTGTTCTGTAGCAAAGTCGCGTCGCCTGGAATTCCGGCCTGCGTCTGCGCACTAGGAGAGGGAAATCCCCGGCTCCGGGGGGGGGGGGGGGGGGAGGAGGGCGAGAGACGGGAGTTCCGCGCTGCGCATGCGCAGAGCAGTTTGTTCCTCACCTGGGCTTTCCCTGTGCGAGGAGGGGGGGTGTTGCATTTCCCGCGCGCATGCGCCAGTCGCTGCAAGTCCCTGGTGACTAGGGGAATCCTCCACCGCCCCAACGCCCACGCGGTCCGGGAAAACCGGCTCGAACCAGAGTAGAGCTCCCAGCGAGGGCGGCGGGGGCGGGTTGCCAGCGGGGTCTTCCCCACGTTCCCGCCCTCGCGGTCGCCATGGCAACCGCGCGGGGGCTGCAGAGTAAGAGGAACGGGGAAGTCGGGCGGATGTGCGCATGCGCCGCCGGAACAGGGGTTTCCCTCAATGTGAGGACGTGGCCGAGGCGACGGGGACAAAGGGACCCGCACGGTGCTGCAGCGGAGCCGGGCGTCTTGGTCCCGTCGCCCAGCCCGACCCAGGAATTACCAAACTCGCGGCCCTGCACACCTGTGAGCCCAGCACTTCTTGGAGGCAGGAGAATTAGGAGTTCGAGGCCAACGTGGGCTCCAAGAGGCCTTGTCTAAAAATTAAAAATAGATCACAGGCACAGAAACTGCAGCCATAATTTGGTTCCTCATTTCCCTACCCCCAACCTCTTCCCCAGCATCTTTTTCCCAGAGTCTCCCCACTCTCATCTTTCCCCTTCCCCTTGTGCCTACCATCTCCCCGCAAACCCCCCAGCCCCTTCCCATAACCCCTTCCACGCCTCCAAGTCCGCATCCCGGGCCTTGAACTCCAGCCTAGAGTACAAGAACGTGCAAAGGCGTGGCGCCCTCAATGTGAGCGCCTTTGGTGTCCTCCAGGACCAGGACCCTGGCTGCGCCCTTCCCAACGCATCACGCGGCTGCCTTTGTCCTCAGCTCAAAGCTTGCTTCCTTTCATCCTTCCTTTGTGGGGAAAGTGAACCGCAAGGAGGGTCAGGCCCCAGCGACACCCTGAACACTCCTTGTCCTCGGTCCCTAGGACCGAGGTCCCCAGCGACAGGGCAGTCCCACTGTGCTCCTGAAGTTTTGGGGACGCCCTGCAGAAGGCACGAAGGACCTTCTGGGCTGGGTCCAAAGACCCTTCCTAAGAGGCTCTCTGCACAGCCCCTCATTTCTTGAGGGTGGGTCGCCCCAGATGCAACTCCTGCTCCCCAAGTGGCCTTTGGCTCCTCTTTCTCCTGGGAACGGAGAACCTTAGGGACGTGAAACCCTGGCGAGGTGGCCAGTGCGGACGCCGGCAGGGGTCGGTCACCTTGAGGCTGTGGAAGAGGAGTGCGAACAGTTGTCACAGGGCGGAGCTGGCAAAAGGGCCCAAAGGCTGTGGTCCGGAGGCTGGATCGGTCCCGAGGGACGCTGGGGTTGGCCAGGGTGGGGCTCGGGAGAACTCAGGTTGGTCTTCTCGCTTGCCGGAAGAGGGAGGGAGGTGTGCAGGATGGGAATGTGACCTGTCACCGGGCTATCAAGGTGTGTCATGAGGCAGGAATTGTAGGCAAACCGTGACTCGGGGACTCCACTTAGGTTCAGGGTCCCCACAACGATGGAATCCTTTGTCCCAACCGCTTCCCGACTTTCTGCATCGGGACACAGCGCGTGGGGAGGTGTCCTGTGGCGCCATGTATCTGCCGCCCTCCCGCGAGCTCTCTCCTGCACACCCCGAGGTCCCACTTTCTGTCTTCTCTCTCCGGGCCTTCCCCGCGGCTCCGCGGTGGGAGGGTTGCTCACAGTCCGCGTGTCGCCGGCGCATCCCAGCCCCGCCCATCTAAGGAATCCCCGGCCACCGCGGGAGCGCGGCGCAGCTCACGAAGTGCTGCGGGGCTGGTGGGGGGGGGGATCAGCGAGAGGGGGACGGCTATTTTTAGAACATATGGAAGAAAAGGGGAGGGAAAAAATACAAAAACCTAAATAACAACAGAAACGAAAAATGATGGAGGCTCTTAGAGACCTCCAGGCTCCCAGGAGGAAATCCCCCTGCCTCAGACAGTGGCAGAAGGTGGGTGGGTGCTCAGGGGTGGGGCTTGGTGGGAGGGGCTACGAGGGTGGCTGGTGGGGGAACCACATTGAGAGGACAAAGCAAGACATAGCTAGCGGCCCAAATCTCAATCTTGAGAGCCACCTCAGAGGTGAGCTGGGGAAACTAAGGCTTGGATTTGGTCAAGATCATCAAAAGGTCTCTGGCCTCTCCCCAGCCCAGGCTCTGCTTGCCTTCTCCTTAAACACTCCAGACCCCAGGAGGCGCATTGTTCTGTCTGGGTGATTTGACCTTCACGGTCCTGCCACCCGGGCCTCCGCCGTTAGCGGCGAAGGGGGGGGACCCCGGCTGCGTGGGCGGCGTCTCCTAGTCAGGCACAGGGATGGATAAGTTTTCTCCCCCTGCCTCTCTGGTCACTTCGACCCCCCTCCCCTCCTAACTGCGACCTTCCAGCCTGGGCCGCGTCATTAGCTGCGGGAGTGTCCAGGCGTCCCTCCCGTTGACCATCCCCTGCCCCAGGACTCCGTCCCCGGCGGCCTCTCGGGCTCAGCTTCTTGCTGAAGCGCACTCCCCTGGGGGAGGCAACGGCTGCTGCCCCTGACTGGGGTGAGGGGCAGGAATTCCCTGTCCCTGTCGTAGCCTCAGTATCCCCCGTCTGCAAACTGTGCGCTTTAAACCAGCGGCCACCCAGGGTCGCCCCAGCCCTTGGAGCGCACTGGGAGCCGCGGAGGGGACACCTGACGGTCCCCAGCGGGCTGGGGACTGGGGTCCGCGCTGTGGCGGCGCGTGCTCTTCGGTTCTCACGCCCTTGCCTGGCCGCCTATTCACTTGGTTTTGCTCTCGGGCCGGGACGCAGGGGCTCCAGTAGCTGAGGCCGGAGACTGCTGGTGAGTTACAGACGGAAGCAGGGGAAGGGTGGCAGAATGACAGGGCGATGAGGTGGGGTTGTCTTTTAAAGCGGCTTCCCAAGTCCGGGTACCTGCAGGAGCCACGGGGTGCTCCTTCGCTTTCCCCAGACCACGGCAAGCTGAGACTGCCCCAGAACAAGCCCTGAGTCCCTGGGGGAAGGGGCTGAGCTGGGGACTGGGGATGCTAGTCACACAGCGTGGTGGCAGTCCTCGAGACTTCCTGTAGTACCTTCCTGGGGCACTGGTGCCTATGTTTGGCGGGGATTCCCCCAGTTGTGGAGGATGGAAGCGTCGGAGATGACCTGACAGACACAGAATTTAGCTCTGGCTTTCTTTGTGTCAGCCCCTGCGGTGGGTAGGTCCAGAGAGGGATAGTACTCACCCAAGGTCACCCAGCAAGGAGCGGGCAGAGCAGTCATGAGCCTACCCTCCTTCGGGTGGGGTCCTGTCTGGGTTTTTCCCATCCTGCCTTCACTCTTGAGCGTGGGATGTAAGGCCCCTCAAACTGGTTCACAGGAATTACAGAGATTAAGTTAGGGTCCCCAGGGCTACTTGGCTAAGAAGGAGCTTGGAGACTGCCTGAAACCTTAGCAGGGAAAAGCCCAGGGGGCAGGTGTCTGGAGGGGGCCTACAGAGTGACCTTGGCAGCCCCTGCCCTCCCCAGCCACTGTCAGCTCTAGAGAAGCCGGAGTCCCCTGCTACCTACATAGCCACTGCCCCTTGCTCACGTCCTAGGAAGAGAGAAGTGGCACTTTCAAGTTCACAGCAGCGAAGGAGGAACCAGAAGGTGGAAGGGAAACGGGGAGTGCTGGGAACAGGCAGTATGCAGGGCCCAAGGCTCAGGGGTGAGGCCTCTCTGGCATGGGCCTAGGGTAGCTTTAGGGACACCCAAGGTCTCATTACAAATTACATTTCATTGTATTTTGGGAGAAAGTCTCATCACATAGTCCCAACTGACTTTGAGCTCAGAGGTTGGCCTTTCTCTGCCCCCCTAAGTGATGGGATTAAAAGCCTGGGCCACCTCGTCCAGCCTGGGGGTCTTGTTTGCTTGTTTAGATTTTTTGTTTCATTTTTTTAAAAAATACAATGTCTTACTTGGACGCCCAGGCTGTTCTGGAGCCTGAGATCTTCCTGCCTCAAACACAGCTGTGTGTCTCCACACTTAACTAAAGCCATCAACCTCAAAGAATGCAGGGGTTAATATCTTTAGATGGACTGTGGTGGCACACACCTTTAATCCCAGCACTCAGGTGACAGAGGCAGGTGGATCTCTCAGAGTTCGAGGCCAACCTGGTCTACAGAGTGAGTTCCAGGACAGCCAGGGTGACACAGAGAAATCCTGTCTCAAAACAAAAAAGGGACGCTGTGGTGCTGTCCCATCCGGTACCCATATCTGATCTTTTTTTTTTTTTTTTTTTTTTTGGTTTTTTCGAGACAGGGTTTCTCTGTAGCTTTGGAGCCTGTCCTGGAACTAGCTCTTGTAGACCAGGCTGGCCTCGAACTCACAGAGATCCGCCTGCCTCTGCCTCCCAAGTGCTGGGATTAAAGGCGTGCGCCACCACCGCCCGGCCATATCTGATCTTTATAGGTACGGAGAAGAAAAGAACCTCAAGCAGATCTGTCCTGCGGCAAAGGGCAACGGCGAGGGACTAAGAGAAAGGCCTCAGGTTAGTGGCCTTGAGAGTCCTTGAGCCCCAGGTTGAGTTTTCTCACGCTGGTCACCTCTGTGGGTAGGAGAGCTGATGACTGCCAGGCCTGGGGTTGGGAAGCACTCATGAGGATTTTAGGTGGGAGGACAGTCTGGGCTGCACATTGATACTTTGTCTCAAAAAACAGCAACAGAAAAGCAAGAGCAGGACCTGGAGGTGGTGGTTAGAGAGAGTACACAGGACTCCAGCGTGGGAGGCTAGGGTGTGATCAGGCCTCTTCCCGTGACCTCAGCCTTGGATTCAGAGCTGGTAGGTAGGAGGATGGCAGGCTTGCTGGCTGCCAGCCTAGTCCCAGGCTTAGTGAGAGACCATGTCTCAAAGGGAATAAAGTCACAATGATCCACAGACACCGGACACCCTCTGGCTGCTCAGAGACACCCCACACAGAGACAGAAAGAAACACAAACACACACACACAGACACACACAAACAATATAATAAATAAATAAAGCACTGGGCAGTTGGATACAGACAGCTCAGAAGTCTGAGGCTGGCCTTGACTCTAGCAAGTTTGAGGATGGAGTGATATGAACTTTGTCCCTATTTTACAAAATGCACACACACAAACTTAAATTTAATTAAAAATTTTTAGAGAACTAATTTTGATTCTTTTAAAGCACGTGTGTGTATCCATGTGTCAGTGAGCAGTACAGGTGGGATTATGGGAGGAAACCTCCTGATGTGGGTGCTGGGGACCCTTAACCCCTGGGGGAGCAATGGGTACTCTTGCTGAGCCATCTTGATATTCCTAAATTTAAAAAAATGTTTAGCCTGGCATGGAGGCACACACCATAACCCCACTGCTGAGGAAGGAGGCAAAGGCAGGCCAATCTGTCAGTTCAAAGCCAGCCTGGTCTCCAGAGTGAGTTCCAGGACAGCGAGGGCTCTGTGGTGAGGTCCTGTCTCAAAAAACAAAAACAAACAGAAAAAGAAAACAAAGGAAAAAATTAAAAACCTGTAAAAAAAAAACAAAACACAAAACTCCTGAGGCTTAAAGGGAAAAGGCCTGGGAGCAGTGACAGCAGTGACCTCAGGCTGTACCTGGCTCTGTCCCCCCCCCCCCCCCAGCAGTGACAGCAGTGACCTCAGGCTGTGCCTGGCTCTGTCCCCCCCCCCCCACCCGGAGCAGTGACAGCAGTGACCTCAGGCTGTGCTTGGCTCTGTCCCCCCCCCACCCGGAGCAGTGACAGCAGTGACCTCAGGCTGTGCTTGGCTCTGTCCCCCCCCAACAGTGACCTCAGGAGTAGCCTCAGGTTGTGCCTGACTCTGTCCCCCAGCTGGGAGCAGTGACAGCAGTGGCCTCAGGTTGTGCCTGGCTCTGTCCCCTCCCCCCCTCCAGCAGTGACAGCAGTGGCCTCAGGCTGTGCCTGGCTCTGTCCTCCCAGCAGGAGTGGAAAGCCAGTTCGAAGAAGTTGGTGACCTGCCCAGTGTCACACAACCTGGAGGGTGGCATTAAGGCAGGTCCAGAAGACCCTGCCACTCCCATGCTACCCCTCCCACCTCCACTCCTGACTGACATCTAAGGTCAGCCCTGATCTTCCATGGGATGGATATTAGTTGATCACTATATGTAAGGTCCTTGCTGGATACTGTGTATACAGTTCAGACTGAGACCTTTTGTCTTAAAGCAAAACAAACAAACAAACAACAACAACCCATCAAATGCTACTTCTGAAGGAGGCCTCACTGTGAAGTTTGGGCTCAGGGTCACTGTTGAAACTGGGCCTCCACAGCTGAGCCTATGGGAAGTCGTTGGCGCCTGGGCCTTGAGTGTGGGGACCAAGAGTGGGCCTGCTGGTCGCAGGGTGAGGAACAGGGCTTCGGCAGCTGCTCAGTGTCACTGGGGGCTCCTTCCAGGGAGGGCTGGGGAGTACGTGCCACCCGGTGCCTCCGTCACTGACTTTTCCTGTCGTTTCTCTGATTGAGGTCTGGCGTGTTGGAGGCCTCCACTGTCCCTGAGATACAAGCTCTGTATACAGGAGGGGTCCAAGGCACACTGATGGGTGAATCCAAGACCTCTGAGCCCCAGATAGCCCAGAATCAGTTCCCCAATATGTGTGCCCCAAGTTCTGCAATTTACCTCTCCCCTTCTATGCCAGGGCCTTTGCACATGACCAGCCTCCTCCCACCCCTGCCTACCCCACTCCAGCCATGACCAGCCTCCTCCCACCCCTGCGCACCCCACTCCAGCCATGACCAGCCTCCTCCCACCCCTGCGCACCCCACTCCAGCCATGACCAGCCTCCTCCCACCCCTGCGCACCCCACTCCAGCCATGACCACCCTCCTCACACCCCTGTGCACCCCACTCCAGCCATGACCAGCCTCCTCCCACCCCTGAGCACCCCACTCCAGCCATGACCAGCCTCCTCCCACCCACCTTTTCTGCGTTTTCATTTTGAGACAGGGCTGTAGCCCAGGATGCCTCCCTGCCTATGAGGGGAAGGCTGGCCTTTAACTCCTGTGTGCCTCTGTGCTAGCTGATCAGCTGCTGGGGAATGGAGCTCAGAGGAGAGTGTGTAGCCAGGCCACCTCGGCATCAGCCATGTCTCAGGTGCCTCCAGGCCTGACCAGGTTCCCTAGTATCAGTGTCCCTGCTGTCCCCCCTTTCCAAGGCTGTATCCTGTCATGGGAGTCACATTGGTGTCTCAAGTACTTGTACCCGCGGCTCCCTGGGACCCAGACCTAGGGTGAAGGTGCAGTTGTTCACTCCCTGTCCCAAAGCCACTGTCTGCCTTGTGGGTCCCCAGGGCTGAGGTTCCCGCAGGCTTCAGGGCCATCCCAAATGGTTGCTAGAATACCTTGTGGAGGGGCTCTGGAGAGGAAAAGGGACGCAGCTCAGAGGCAGAAGTGGCTGTTGAGGCTGTGAGAGGGTGGCTGGTGTGGGGGCCACAGTTGACCATGGGCACTGTGGGCACCATGGTGAGACGGACCCAAAGGAGGGTTACCTGGGCAGGGACAAACCAGGGCATGCTCCCACTCCCTGGGAACTGCCGGCAGCTTGCTCTCAGTGTGCATTAAATGGAGCTTGATGGCACGTGCCTGTCATCCCGGAACCCAGGGGGATCAGAAGTTCAAGGTCGTCCTCAGCTACAGTGATTTCTAGCCTGGCCTCAGATACATGAGACCCTTTCTCAAGGGCAAAAAATGATTCCAGGGTGGTTCAAGTGGGTGACAGTCAGTGAGACAGGCCTGTGGCCTCAAGGTCGAGGTGGCGCAGTGGGCAGGAAGCTCAGGGACTGGAGACAGAGCATGGTGTCTCTTGGAACCCACTTTAGTCTGTCACCCCAAGCTAGTCCTACCTGGCTCCATCTGTGTGGACAGATGTGGCAGTGATCCCGACACCCGGATGGTCACAATGTCAGTGGCTGATCTGGAGCTGAGACCTTGGTGGCTCTGCTGTGGGGTGAGCAGTCACAAACTCCCGCCACTTTCCGGCCACGGACCTGCCCTCAGTCCTTTCTGCAGGGCTCTGAGTTGCGCTGAGAAAACAGGAGGAAGCATTGCCCCGGAGGAACCAAGGCTTTAGAGCTTCCCAGCTTGTCAGGAATGGCATTATTAATGGCAGGCGGGAGACCCTAACAAGGAGGTTGAGGCAGAAGGATTTCAGCCTTGGCAACAGAGTGGGACCCTGTCAAAAAAGCACAAGACTACAAAAGCGTTGGAGCAGCTGGGTGGGGTGGCCCAGGAATGGAGAGAGGAGCGGGAGCCTTAGGTCAGTCTTGGCTACAAAGCCCCTAAAAGCTGACCTAGGTTATCTGGTGAGTTCTAGGGAGGCCTGGGCTACACAGTGCGTTTGAGGCCATCCTAGGCTACATGAGACCCTAATTCAAAACAACACTTGCATGAGGGAGGGTTGGTGAGAAGACAGAGGCTTGGAGAGGGGGTCTCCCCAGCCCTGATGACTCCAGATCCCTGGAGCTCTTCTTGCCTGCAAGGCTGTTAGGGTTCAGGACTGGGGAATCTGTCCCCAAAGACGAGATCCCCATTGTGCAGGACACCCCACGACAACGGGCCGCCCATGCACAGCTGTCCATCTCCTGTGTTCCTGGTTCTTGCCAAGCGCCCAGGAGGGAGCTTTAAGCGTGGGCGGGGCCTGCGAGGTCACGGGGGCGGGGCCTGACGCTCTCAGCCAATCCAAGGCGCCACTCATCAGGGGCGGACGCCGCCCCCCACCCCGGCCAGCCGCGGCGGGGACGCGCTGGCACGCGGGTGCAGGTCCCCGCCGTCGCCCACAGGTACTGGTGTGAGGAAGCGGGAGGCCGGTAATCGCGAGCACCTGGGTCACGCGGCTGGGGATGGTGTCGCCGCGGGGTCACGGTCAGGGATACAGGAGAGCGGGTGAGCGTGTCCCCGGTGAGAAAGGTTACTAGTGGGGGACGCTGAGTCCAAAAAACCCGTGCAAAGGGTGAACTGAGCACGCACTCGCGGGCCACTCTGCACCGGGGTCAGGGTACTCCGTGACAGCTTCTGGGCTGCCAGCCTGGTCCAGTAAGCTCTCTGGCGGCCGGTGGGCAAAGGGCAAGCAGAGCAGTCATCCTGGGGAGCCAGTGAGCCTGCTGAGGGAGGATCTGGGCTCCTTCCTCCACCCCACCCATCCTCTGGCTGGTGGGGAGGTGGCCCCACACTGGTCTAGAGTCCCGGGAGTCTATTTTCACTGTGTGGTTCCTGTGAATGGGTGCGGGGAGGTGGGTCCCTCCAGAGACTCATAGCAAGGGACACCTATTGATCCGATTTTGTTGTATTTTATTTTGAGTTAGGATCTCGTGTACCCCAAGCTAATCTCAAACTCGTTATGTAGCACAGGCTGGCCTTGCAGTCCAGAGCTTCCTGCCTCAGCCTCCCCAGTTCCTTAGATGGAAGGACATATACCACACACCTGATACCCCAGCACTTGGTGTATGTCACAAGCTCAAGGCCATCCTGGGCATCACACCCCTAAAGTACATGAAAGTGAATGAACCCACAGAGGGCCGGTTTGGGGGCGCTGAGCTGGTGTTTCAGGCCAGGTGAAGGAAACACCAGATAGTCACCAGCCTGGTGTCCCCAGCTCACAGATCAACAGGACCAGGCTGGTTACCTCTCACTCGCCTCTGCCCTAATAAGGTGTGGCTGTGTAGCCCGACCTCCCTTGGCTTTACTGTCTTTGTGGATGGGATCAGGAGTCCCCTGTTCTGGGGCCACAGAAAGCCCTTCTAACTGGAGGCTCAAAATGCAGAGTGAGCCCAGGACTGGTGGGTCACCCACGTGGAGTCCCTCTGCCCTCTGTGGACAGGAGGAGGCTGTCTCAGGAGCTCCTGGGCTGTGCTTGGCACGTGTGTGGGGCAGCTGAGTCACAGCTCCGAATTGCATCTTCATCCATGCAGCGTGGAGAGTGGTGTGCAGCAAGCCTTGTGGACACACAGGGCACCAAGTCACCTGATACCGATTCAGCAGCTTGAGGGGAAGGGGAACTTGTGGACCAGGGTTACGATGGTCAGTTCATTCTGGATCCTCCTGGGCCTTAGAATGTCCTGGAGTGGCCATGGTGATATTCACTGTTTTCTGTCTCACAGGTCTGTCCGGGAGCCCCGCTGCTGAGCCATGCCGGGCCCCCACGGGCCTGCTGCAAGTCCAGCCCAGGGAGGCAGGTGGCCATGAGTAGCCGGAGCCACAATGGCAGTGTGGGGCAGCCTCTGGGCAGCAGGCATGGATTCCTGGGCTGGGAGCCTGTGGACCCTGAGGCAGGCCGCCCCCAACAGCCGGGTGCCCAAGGCCCAGGCCTGCAGATGGTGGCCAAGGGCCAGCCTGCTCTGTTGTCACCTGGTGGCCTTAGGGGCCATCCCCAGGAGCAGGAGGAAGAGGCAGAAGAGGCCTGGCTGGGTTCCAGGAAGCCCTCAACGGTCAGCCACCGCCTGGGCCATCGCAGGGCTCTCTTCGAGAAGCGCAAACGTCTCAGTGACTATGCTCTCATCTTTGGCATGTTTGGGATTGTCGTCATGGTAACAGAAACAGAGCTGTCCTGGGGTGTGTACACCAAGGTAGGCCTGGTCCCTCATCTGCTCAGCCTGGGGTTGAGGCTGCAGGAGGGGGTGCATGTGGCTGCACGCAGAAGTTGCAATGGACCTCAGGGGTGTGAGGCAGCCCTGGTAGCCTTGGGGACTTGGAGTGGGGGGAAGCCACAAGGACAGATCCCCTCTCTGTGCAGGAGTCACTGTGCTCTTTCGCCCTGAAATGCCTGATCAGCCTGTCCACGCTCATCCTGCTTGGCCTTGTTGTCCTCTACCACGCCCGCGAGATCCAGGTTGGTACTCGGAAGCGTGACCCAGCACAGGGCGGGGTGGCAGGACCCAGAACAGGGCGGGTCTCTGGGATAGCGCCCCACCCTCAACCCCCCCCAATGTCCCACTCTGTCTGTTTTTCAGGAGATTGTTTTCTGGGATTTGTTTGTTGGCTTGCTTTGGTTTGGTTTGGATTTTTCAAGACAGGGTCTCTCTGTGTAAAAGCTCTGGCTATCCTGGAACTTGCTTTATAGAAGACCAGGCTGGCCTCTAACTCAGAGATCCGCATGCCTCTCTTCCCCTGTGCTGGGATTAAAGGCGTGCGCCACCACTGCCCAGCAGTGCTTTCTGTTTTTTTAGACAGGACCTCACATAGCCAGGCTGGAGCCACTGATTTTCCTGTCATTGTTGGGGGGACTGTGGGTGCTCAGCCAAGACCTGTTTCCCCTCCAGCCACCCCTTACGCTGGGAGATGCCCGATCCCCTCCAGCCACCCCCTTATGCAGGGAGATGCCCGATCCCCTCCAGCCACCCCCTTATCTGGGTGATGCCCGAGAAACCTTTATCTCCACAGTGTTTTGACGAGGAGGGATGGAGGCTGAGGGAGGTCCCAAGGCCACAGGCGTAGCTTTGCATGGCTGAGAAGGTTCCAGGATAGGGAAATTGCTAGAACGAACAGACTCTGGACTGCAGGACTAGGGGGGTCAAGGTGAGAGCTAACAGGTCAGCGGTTGGCGTGTGGGCAGCGGAGAAGGCATCACCTGGCTTGCACCACGTCAGCCTGCATCCCTCCCCAGGGTCAGCGCAGCACACCGCAGAGGGTGGGCAGTTCCCCTCAGGATTACAGGGAGGCTGCCTGGGGTCCTCCTCCATGGCTACCGCCAGAAAGGGTCAGGGCGAGAAGGGATTAGGACCTGTAAAAGGTGTTCTTTGTGGCCCTGAGCCCAGCCTGCTCCTCGACACTTCCTTTCATTTTGTGTGTGAACATGTGGCTGTCATTTCTTTGGGTTCTGGAACTTGAGCTCAGGTCCTCAGGCTTTGAGTTAGAACTGGAGCCTGAGAAACACACACATACCACCATCCTAGCACGTTGGAGGCCGAGGCAGAGCTGCTGAAGGTCAGACCCTGTCTCCGACAGGCAGAACAAACCAGCCAGATTGCGTATTCTGCACCTGTCATCCCAGCATCTGGGATGCTGATGTGTGAGGATCAGGACTTCAGGGTCATCCTTGGCTACATAGGCATTCAGGGCCAGCCTGGGCTACATGAGACCCTCTCTTAAAAATACACAAACAAAAACTTTTTTGTCCAAATTCCTTGGGTGGGTGAGGCTGAGGCCTAGGCCAGCGCTCCCGCTGAGGGGTGGCCCCATCCTCTGGGGACCCACACAGCCATCCCCTTCCTGCAGCTGTTCCTGGTGGACAATGGTGCCGATGACTGGCGTATTGCCATGACGTGGGAACGTGTGTCCCTGATCTCGCTGGAGCTAGCCGTGTGTGCCATCCACCCCGTGCCCGGCCACTACCACTTCACGTGGACAGCGCGGCTGGCCTTCTCGCTGGTGCCGTCAGCGGCCGAGGCGGACCTGGACGTGCTTCTCTCCATCCCCATGTTCCTGCGCCTCTACCTGCTGGCTCGGGTCATGCTCTTACACAGTCGGATCTTCACGGACGCCTCCAGCCGCAGCATCGGGGCCCTCAACCGTGTCACCTTCAACACGCGGTTCGTCACCAAGACCCTCATGACCATCTGCCCGGGCACCGCGCTGCTGGTCTTCAGCATCTCCTCCTGGGTTGTCGCAGCCTGGACAGTGCGCGTGTGTGAGAGGTGACTGAGGGCCCCCACCTGACCCCGAGTCTCTCCCTCCACCCTGTGACCCTTACAGGGTGGACCCCAGTATCTATTGTGAGGATTGTGTCTGTTCCTTGGCCACTGCTGTCCCAGCAGCCAAGGGTTTAAGATTAGCTGTGACGGAGGGAGGCTGGCATCCAAAATGGGCATGGCTGGGAACAAGGAACACCCCAGGGCCCAGAGTCTTTTTCAGCTAAGTTCTGGGAACCAGGAGTCCCGGGCCACCCATGGGCCCGAGGAAGCTGCAGACTGAGGTCTTCAGATGTCATAGGATGTGCCTGGGGGAGACAGGTACAGCTCGGCCTTGTTGCCTGGGTGACTGTGAGGTTCATCTGCCCTGTGCCTAGTCAGGAAAGGCCTTGGTGGGAGACCCGTGCTCACCCCGTCTTCCTGTCCTCTAGGGGTCAGGCTGGCTCTCAGGGATATCTCTCTGATGTACACTGCTATTCCTCTCACCCGACCCTACTGACGAGAGCAGGACCTTAGGGCTCTCCTCATGTTGCCCTCGGAGCTGGGAGCCCGACTTAAACACCAGGCCACCTCTGGTTGCCATCTTGCCTTGCTGTGACCTCACAGCACATCCCAGCATTTTTCATCCCCACACCTGATCACCCTGAAGCATCTCCGTAGCTACAGTCTGGAATGGGGACAAAGCTCAGCACCAGGGAGACGGAGGCAGGAAAATCAGGGGTTTAAGGTTATCCTTGACTACATAGCAAGATTAGGGCCAGCCTGGGTTACATGATGCCCAGTCTCAAAAAAAAAAATCAAAATCATAACTAACCACAGAATGATCTCTGACGGGCATGGTGGTGTATACCTTTAATCTCAGCACTCAGGAGGCAGAGGCAGAGGCAGGCAGATCTCTGTGAGTTCGAGGCCAGGCTGGTCTACAGAGCTAGTTCCAGGACAGGCTTCAAAACTATACAGAGAAACCATGTCTCAAAAAATAGAAACAAAAAAACAAAACAAAACCAGAATGAACTCTGGAAAACTCGGGATTGTGGGTAAGTCCCTCACCACCACCCCAAGAGCCAACTTCCTGTCATGCCAGGCCCAGGCGGTGCACCCAGGCTCCACAGCTCCAGTAGGTGAGACCTCAGGCTGCCTTTACCGGCTACCTGCTATCACCCTGCCCACACCCAGTCCTCAAGCACCCTTCTCCCCTCTCCTTATGTTACAGCCACCTTCTGGCCTTTTTCTCCCCCAACCCTCATTCCTTGGGCCTCGCTGGCTGTGATGTGGGAAGTGCTTCCTAGTGTCTTCCCTGTGTGACTCTGTCTTTGGGCCATCCTTGACACTGTCATGGGGTAGGGAGGGCAGACATGGTGGGGTGCAGAGTGGGCTTCAGGGAAGGGAGAGGCTGGAAAGACCATGGGGAGGAAGAGGGCACGGTGCCCCCATCCCGGCCTGCACCAGTGGTGGTAAGGGTGGCGTGGATGACCAAGCTCTGTCTATCCCCAACCCCAGGTACCATGACAAGCAGGAAGTGACCAGCAACTTCCTGGGCGCCATGTGGCTCATCTCTATCACCTTCCTGTCCATCGGCTATGGAGACATGGTGCCGCACACCTACTGTGGGAAGGGCGTGTGTCTGCTCACGGGCATCATGGTGAGTACCGAAGCCCCTGGCTGTACATGACTGGAGACAGGGTCTCACTGTTTAACCCTATCTGCCCTCAGAGTCACAGAGATCCCTCTGTCTTTACCTCCCGAGTGCTGGGACTAAAGGTGTATGCTGCTGCCATCGGCTACACAAGTTTCCTAAGCCACCTGACCATCAGGGCCCCAAGCCACCATTCTTGTTGAAACACATTGATGTATTCTTGCAAAAACAGGATCACCACCAGGCACGGTGGCGCAAGCCTGTCACCCCAGTATGTGGGAAGCTGAGACAGGATGGCAGCTTCTGCTTTACGGACCTTGTGAGATGATGTCTCAAAACAAAATTAAACTAAACTAAAAGAGTTCCTATCCACGTAGACTTCAGGTCACTCCTGCCAGGCCCAGCTCACGTGCTCCTTTCTCCCCAGAAGGCTTTATGGAATCTGGGCATCACTGGCTGAGTTTCACAGGAGAAAGGGAAAAATAAGGATGGGCCGTTCTCTCCTGGGGCCCCAGAGGCCTGGGGGGAGCACAGAACCACATTCTCTGGTTAATCACATGGCTTTAGAGGCTTACAACTCCTGCCAGGCTTGATGGCAAACACCTTTAATCCCAGCGTTGGGAGGCAGAGGCAGGTGGATCTCTGAGTTTGAGGCCAGCCTGGCCTACAGAGTAAGTTCCAGGACAGCCAGGGACACATAGTGAGAATCTGTCTTGAAAAACAAAAAAGCATGACTGTATCAGAATCGAATAATCCCACACTAGCTCTGAGTAGGGTATACTAAGGTTTTTCTTTATTAAAAGAGAAACTCATGGATCACAGCGATAAAACAGGAACAGGGTCCGACATCCAGGTGTGGTGTGCAGGAAGGGGCTGTATTGAGAGGTTATTTAAAATCACTATTACCATGAGAATAGCATATAACTCTGCCTTTTGTACAGAATTATAAGGGCTTTGTTTTAACTTACTTAAATCTTCTAATTTGTAACCTGCCTTTCCTGATTTATTTGTATCAGTATAAAACGTACAGGCTCCAGTTATTGGAGCATCACATACAACTCAGGGAAGAATTCAAGTAGTTCTCTTTATAAGGTTAATTCTGCTGCTTTGGGGATAATTGCTATTAATCTCTCCTAAAAATTAGCACAAGCACTTTGCCATAGTTCATTGTCTTCCCATAATTTTTTAATTTCATCAGCAATAAAAAAACATAATCTCTGCTGGGTCTATACCTGCTCATTGACAAATTCTCAAATTTCCTTTTATAATTAATTCAGGGACCCTTTCCACATAAGTTTTTAATTTTATACTTGGTTTATGTGGTAAAAAGATCCATTCTACAATGATATCTTCCTTCTGCATTAAAGTTCCTGGAGGGGAAATTCTGGAAAGCAATATGGCTAGAATACAAATAAGATTTTGAGGGGCTGGAGAGATGGCTCAGAGGTTAAGAGCATTGCCTGCTCTTCCAAAGGTCCTGAGTTCAATTCCCAGCAACCACATGGTGGCTCACAACCATCCGTAATGAGGTCTGGTATCCTCTTCTGGCCTGCAGGCATACACAGACAGAATATTGTATACCTAATAAATAAATATTTAAAAAAAAGATTTTGATTCACCCTATCCACATGTACCTCCTATAATTTCTCTTCAACAACAATCAATACCTTTTCAGCTTCAGCTGTTAATTCTCTGGGACTATTCAAGTCTTTATCACCATCGAAAGTTTTGTTTAAGTGAATTATTAAATCAAGTGTTATCCCAACAGCCAGTCTTAGACTGGAAATGTCTCCTAACAATCTTTGAAAGTCATTAAGAGTCTACAATTGGTCTCTTTTAATTTGTGCCTTTTGTGTTTCTAATTTTCTGTAAACCTATTTTATAACCTAAGTAACTGACTGAATCTCCTCCCTGTATTTTTCCAGGAGTAATTTGTAATCCCCATTTAGGAAAAACGTTCTTTACTTCTTAAACATTCTTTCTAAAGTATCTGCATTTGACTCAGATAGCAAAATGTCACCCACGTAATAGTAAATTATAGATTTAGGAAACTGTTTATGTATTATTTCCATTGACTGACTTACAAAATATTAGTGCAGGCTGGGGCTATTGAGCATTCCCTGTGAGAGGACAGTTCACTGGTATCTCCTAGTAGGCTGAGAATTATTATAAGTAGGCACTGTGAAGGCAAATTTTTCTCTATCCTTTTCTTTCTTGTAAAGGTATAGTGAAGAAACAATCTTTTAGATCAATAACTATAAGAGGTCATTCTTTTCGTAACAGAGAAAGCAGAGGAATTGCAGATTGTAGAGGGCTCATAGGTTGGATAACCTTGTTGACAGCTCTTATAGATCTGTCACCATTCTCCATTTACCAGATTTCTTTTTAACAATAAATACAGGAGAATTCCAAGGGCTGGTTGATTCTTCAATATGCTGAGCATCTAGCAGTTCCTGTACCAGCGATTCTAAAGCCTGCAGTTTGTCTTCTGTTAAAGGCCATTGTTTAACCCATACAAGTCTGTCTGTCAACCCTTTTAAAGGCAGGGCTGTAAGTACCTCTAATGGTTTGCTAGTTGCTTTGTGTTCTTGTAAAATCTTAATGGCTGGTGACCTTTATTATAATATTTTATAATATCCTTCCCAGAAACAAGAATTTTTGGGACTGAAGGGATGTTAATCTGGGTATTCCATTGCTGCAACAGGTCATGACCCCATAAATTCATTGCAATATTAGTTACATATGGCCTCTGCCTTCCTTTCTGTCCTTCTGACCATGTGTAGTCAACCCGTGTCATGCTTTGTTTCACTTAAAATAGGGTTCCAATTCCTAGGAATTGAACATCTGCCTCTTCAAGAGGTCAATTTGGATGCCAAGGTTCTGGAGTAATGATATCCACATCCACACCTGTGTCCAGTAATCCCTCAATAACAATGTTATTTATATGCACTCTTAGCTTTGGTCTTTGATCATTTATAGAAGTCTGCCTAAATACACGCTTCCTATTTCCTACTGAGTTTTTGATCCATCCTCCATGTCTATTCTTGTAGTGTGAAACGGCGGCTGTCATCCAGAACTGCCCCTCAGGCAGTTTCCCGATGGTATCAGGTTGCCTTGTCTGTCTTTTGTTGATCTATATTCATTGATCCAATGTCAGCCTTTTCCTACATATTCCAGAAGATTGAGACCGTCTATTCTTGCCATTTCCAGAGGAGACATTATTTCTAGGAATCCCTTGTCTACAATCTTTTCTCAGATGTCCCATTCTACCACAATTAAAACATTTGGTATTTTGATGTCTTCTCTTACCATTGGAAATTGCTTCTCCTACCCAAGCCTCAGTACTATAATCAAATGTCTCAACATTCATTGTATGCAGGATCCATTAATCTCTTGGTGCTGATCTGACCTTTTTTAAATTGATATTTATTGAGCTCTACATTTTTCTCTGCTCCCCTCTCTGCCTATCCCCTCCCCCTTCAACCCTCCACAAGGTCCCCATGCTCCCAATTTACTGAGGAGATCTTGTCTTTTTCTACTTCCCATGTAGATTAGATCTATGTAAGTCTCTCTTAGTGTCCTCATTGTTGTCTAGGTTCTCTGGGATTGTGGTTTGTAGGCTGGCTTTCTTTGCTTTATGTTTAAAAACCACCTATGAATGAGTACATCTGATAATTGTCTTTCTGTGTCTGGGTTACCTCACTCAAAATAATGTTTTCTAGCTCCATCCATTTTCCTGCAAAATTCAAGCTGTTGTTATTTTTTTCTGCTGTGTAGTACTCCATTGTGTAAATGTACCACATTTTCCTTATCCATTCTTTGGTTGAGGGGCATTTAGGTTGTTTCCAGGTTCTGCCTGTGACAAACAAAGCTGCTATGAACATAGTTGAACACATGTCCTCGTGGCACAATTGAGCATCCTTTGGACATATACTCAAAAGTGGTATTGCTGGGTCTTGAGGAAGGTTGTTTCCTAATTTTCTGAGAAATCGCCACACTGACATCCAAAGGGGCTGTACCAGCTTGCATTCCCACCAGCAATGCAGGAGTGTTCCCTTTTCCCCACAACCTCTCCAGCATAAGTTGGCATCAGTGTTTTTGATCTTGGCCATTCTTACAGGTGTAAGATGGAATCTCAGAGTTGTTTTGATTTTCATTTCTCTGATGACTAAGGATGTTGAACATTTCCTTAAGTGTCTTTCAGCCATTTTAGATTCCTCTTTTGAGAGTTCTCTGTTTAGGTCTGTACTCCATTTTTTTTTTATTGGATTATGTGTTCTTTTGGTGTCCAATTTCTTGAGTTCTTTGTACATTTTGAAGATCAGACATCTGTCTGATGTGGGGTTAGTGAAGCTGATCTGATCTTTAAAGGCCCAAGGATCGTTTTGCATTCTAAGTTGGCATTTTCAAAAGTCAAAGTTTCAATAAGTGCTCATCTTGCTTCTGGGTCTGTTGTTCCTTCTTGTATAGCCTTAGTTTATCTTGGTAAAAAGTCACTAAAGGGTTCTCTCTGGCCCTGTTTAACCCTAATATATGATTCATCTCTATTTCTTGGTTCCTGAATCCTGTCCCGAGCATTTAAAGCTGCTGTGCAGTGTAGGGACGAGGTGTGTTCTTCATGAAGAGCCTGGTCCTGAGGATCAGAGTAATGACCCCCGCCAAGAATTTGATCTTGGAAAGCCTCAAGACCTTTTGTTTTTCCCTGTTGTTTTAAACTTTTTGCCTCTTCCCATCAATAGCATTTCCATAGCAGCTGGGGTTCATCCTCTGGTACCGCTGAGACTAACCGAAGTCAATTGTGTGTGATAGCCTTATTTCTTGAAGCCCACGTTTTCACCATTTCCCTAACAAATGGTGAATGCAAGCCTTGCTTAATTTCCTTTAGCTCGCTCATACCTATAGGTTGCCATTTATATTCTTTGACTATCTTAGGGTATTTTGTACCAGATGGCTTCTCAGAGGCAGTTACTGGATAAGCAGTTGAAACTCTGGGAATGTCATCCCTGACTTTGACCCATACTGATGAAGCTAAATCCAATTCTTGTACTTTCTCTTCCCACTCATCAGTTCCAATAATTTCCTCAATTGTTTCAAATCTCTCTCTCTCTCTCTTTTTTCAAGACAGGGTTTCTCTGTAGCTTTGGACCTGTCCTGGAACTAGCTCTTGTAGACCAGGCTGGTCTCGAACTCACAGAGATCCGCCTGCCCTGCCTCCCGAGTGCTGGGACTAAAGGCGTGCGCCACCGCCGCCGGCGATTGTTTTAAATCTTTTTACCACTGCCTTTTATGTAAAGTCAGAATCTCCAGTCCTGTGTGTTGTTCTAGGGCCTCATGATTCATTTAGCTACTGGTTCTTATTCTGCACATATGATTTGAAGGTATGAAATCCGTCCAGGAAAGATAACCTCTCATCCTTGGACATTATTTAGATGGTGTACATATTGCCTTCCTGGAGAGATATCCTATCCATTAACCTGTCATAAATCTTTAACAGATTCTGATTGTTAAATTCAACAGTATGAATTCTCTCAGATAATTTCTCAGCACCCTTCAACATGAATTGAATTTTGTCTGTAAAATTACTGTTATCCTTTTCAATAGGATTAATTTTTCAGCTAGCTGTTCATTATTAGTCTGTAAAGACTGTATCATTTCTAAATGTGCCTCATTCTTGGCTCTGTTACAAACCATTTTCTTAAAGATATAATGTGCAAAACAAAGATAATTCCCAAAATTCAAATAAATGTATGTATGTATAAGGAAAATCACATAAGCCTTGCAGAATACCATTCATAAGATAAGCAATGGTTATTAAATTCCTGAATGATAATATTGTCAGTTATCATATAACTTTCAAATTTTACAATTTCCTTACCTGCCCTAGGCAATTACAGTGAATTGGAGTAGGTGTAATAATCTTTATTGGTTAGCAGGTGTCCCAATTGCAGCCGTGTGGCAGACGGACTGAGCAGGCAGGGCTCCCGTTGGCTTCTCTGGGAGCGGTGGTTCTCTGGGAACCAGTGCAGTCTGCATGGTTCCACGCAGCCCCCTGCACCGGTTCCACATGGGCTGTCACCTACTTAGATAAATATGCTTTGTTTAACAAAATCAGAGCAGTTATTAAGGACAATTAAAGTGATTCCATACATGGAGAGAGTTGGTGGCCAGGATAAGGACACCCAAAGCTTTCCCTCAGCCGTGATCCTCCTCAACGGGGAAAGTCAGGCTCCTGAGCAGCGGCAGGTGGGCTGCAGGCTGGCGAGAAACGCCTGGGCTGGTGAACCGGGAGCGTGGCAGAGAGGTGAGGGGGTTCACGGTAAACGTGGACTTGGCCCCATGAAGCTGATTGTGTTATATGGGGGAACACGAATCGAATAATCCCACACTAGCTTCAAATAGGTTATACTAAGGTTTTTCTTTATTAAAAGGGAAACGCACGGATCACAGCGAGGAAACAGGAACAGGGTCCGACATCCAGGCGTGGCCTGCAGGAAGGGGCCGAGAGGACTCTCCCGTGGGCTTTTTGGTACCCAAAGGCCACGCCCCACCTGTTCCAGCCTCTCAAGGCTGTTAGCTGAAGGAGGTTCCCCATCATGACTCCTTCCAGAAAATTCTAACAAGCTGTTCGAGCCATGCCCCATGCCCTTATTTTGGCAGTCTTACTATGGTCCAGGCAGCCCTTTAGCCCCTGGACTCCAGTGGTCCTCCTGCTCCAGGCTCCTGGCTCGCTGCTTCCTTCTCTCTCCCGCCACCCTTTCCCTTTCTGGGCACAGACACACGTTTGTCTTCCTCTTGTCCAGGGCCCACCATTTTCTCCTTGAATCTGAGGCTGCTGTGCCTGGCTTTCGGAGTCAGAACCCATAGCGGAGCTCCTTGTGCGGATCTTTTCCCCCGTTCTTTTCCTGACTCTGTAGTATTCCACACAGAATTTTCTCTGCAAAAGTTGCCTTGACCTTATCAATATGGCCCTTCAAAGACTGACCCTGACCAGGAATGAGACTGTGGCAGAGGGGCGGGGCCCAGGGAGGGCTTCCTGGAGGAGGCGAGCCTGGCCTTGGGATTGACGTGCCCTCACCCCACACAGGGAGCGGGCTGCACTGCACTCGTGGTGGCCGTCGTGGCCAGGAAGTTGGAGCTCACCAAGGCTGAGAAACACGTCCACAACTTCATGATGGACACGCAGCTCACCAAGCGGGTGAGCCCCTCCTGCAGGCGCCAGCACGTGGGCGACACACTCCTGTCTCTCCAAACCCGCACCAGGCGCAGCCCCATGTCCGTGTGTCAGGCGTTCTGTGTTACTAGGTCGTTCAGAGGAGGGTCACTCCTGGATATAGTTGCGGGCTTCCTGGTAGCAGGGCAGAAGAGTTTCTGTGAACTGAACGTCTACCCTCCCTTCAGAAACGTATTCATTGATTGTACACAAAGGTTGTGTTTGGGGTACAAGTTCCTCATAACGAAGCCCCTTTGATCTATGATTTGTGTTCTCTGAAGGGGACGATTGTGTCCTTTTCATCTTTAGTTCTTTTTTATGGTTTTGTGAGGCAGGGTTTCTCTGTGGAACAGCCCCGAACTGTCCTGGAACTCGCTCTGTAGACCAGGCTGGCCTAGAACTCACAGAGATCCGCCTGCCTCTGCCTCCTGAGTGCTGGGATTAAAGGTGTGTGCTGCCACCGCCTGGCTGAACCTTGGTTTTTATTGTGTACTGTTTGCAGTGCCCAATAACGCAAGACATTCAAGAGTGCCAGGATAGACTTCTGACCAGAGTCATGCAATGGGTGGAAACCCCTTCAGAGAAACAACTACAAATAGAAAACAATCACTGTTCTCTGCCACGATTTTTTCAAGGTCTAGGTACCTTCAACAAACACTAATACATTCTACTAGTGCAGTGGGAAACAGCTCGTACCCCTGGACACAACGACTCCACCGGATTCCCACTACACAAGCTCAGAGGGAACAGGGCCACACAGTGCTACCAGCTTTGGATCAAGCTGCTAAGTGCACACCATGAACTTCTCAGCATTTGTACATTGCCCTTTCTGTGCCTCGGTTTCCCCACGTATAAGATGAATGAGTGGCTAGTGCCCCGTTGGTAGAGTGCAGAGCACTGGGCTCCACCCACACCACAGAACCAGGCATGGCACCTCATGTCTGTCAGCCCAGCAGCACTCAAGAGCCAGAGGAAAGTCAGCCTCAGCTACATAGTGAGTTTCAGGTTAGCCTGGGCTGCACGAGACCCTGTAAAACAGTGGTTCTCAATCTTCCTAACGCTGTGACCCTCTAATATATTTCCTCATGTTGTGGTGACCCCCACCACACGATTATTTTTGCTGCTACTTCATATATATAACTTGCTACTGCATCATAAGGTAGATATTAATCCAAAGTGAACACCGTGTTGCCCAAAGGTTGAGCGCCAAGGCAGACAAAGCAGCTGGGATTTGCCAAGTGGCTAATTTCCCATTTTCAGTATTTGACAGTCCGACACCTGTGTTATATTAGCTGTGGGCATCAAACACACCTCTGGCTCACAGAGCAGAACCCCAACAGGTTGGATTTCCAGAGGGTTCTAGAAGTTTGCAGAAGTTTTGGGTCATCTGATAATGACCCTAAGAAACTATTTTCTTCTGCTCCCCAGGTCAAAAATGCTGCTGCAAACGTTCTCAGGGAGACTTGGCTCATCTACAAACACAGCAGGCTAGTGAAGAAGCCAGACCAAGGCCGGGTTCGGAAACACCAGCGTAAGTTCCTCCAAGCCATCCATCAGTAAGTTCGGAATCTTCCCAGCTCCTTTCCCCGCATACCTGGCTCTCAGCCACACAGGGCTGTGCCCTAAAGCAGACCCAAGGAATGTTCACGCACATCACAAAGATTCTAGAAGAAGAAAGTCAGGGGGTGAGGGGGAGGGAAGGGGGAAGGAAGGGGGAGGGAGGAGAGGGCCGAGAGGTAGTGTGTCCAGGTACCGGGGTGTCACTGTGTGAGTCACCAGTGCTCTGGGGCATGGCAGTCTGTTGTAGGTCACCTGTATCTACATGGCCCTTCCCCAAATGCTACAGCAGTTATTGAAGACAAACAAGTTTGAATTAGGGCCTAGAGCAGGGAGGGGCATGAACTGGGATCCCTGGGTGGCCATGCAAGGAGGATGCAGAGCCCAGGCTGAGGTGGGGAGATGAGGCAGCCAGTATGAGGAAGGGGTACTGGGTAGGAGAGCCCCCATAGTGGAGCTAGTGATTGAGCTCCTGAGGAATCAAATAAATAAAACCAAAAAGTAGACAGTCCTGGAAAAAGTGCCCAGAGGGCACATGTGGTTTGTGTGGGTCTGAATCTTTCCATCCCCGATGGTCCTTGCCTGTAGAGACTGCATTCTGGCTCTCCATGCTCACCCGGCTCCCTGTACTGGATGTTCTGTGTGTCTGTCCGCCCCTCTTTCCTTTTCTTTTATTTTTTGCCTGTGATGCTCAGCCGGTTCCAGGGTCAGACCCTGGGCCTTAAGAGGCCCTCCGGGAGAACAGTACTCCGGGGGTCAAGTCCTGTCCCTGTGCTGACCTGTGGCACTGCCCTTGCCAGCCTCAATTCCCCAGACAGGATATTTTCTGAACAAGTTACCCTTGGAGCCAAGGGCGTGGCACCTGCCCCTAACAGGCTGTGGGATGAATGACAGGCAGTTTGTGGCACAGAGGCGTCCCTAGGGGCCAGATCCCTGCCCATGGAGGTGGCAGCTCCTCAGCTGGGTGTCACCTGGAGATAGGCGCCGGGTGTCACCTGGAGACAGGCGCCGGGTGTCACCTGGGGGCAGACGCCAGGTATCATCTGGAGGCGCCAGGTGTCACCTGGGGGCAGGCACCGTTTGTCACTTGGGGGCAGATGCTGTTTGTGACTGGGGGCAGGCGCTGGTAGGCACTTAGCATGTTGCTACATGGCATTAAGACCGCATTGTGCTTTTTTTTTCTCTTTATCTCTGCTCTGCCGGCTCCTGCCAGGGCTCAGAAGTAAGTCTGGGGGCACACGATGCCCATGGGGAGGGGCATACCACAGATGTGTCCCTAGTGGGCAGAGAATATATCCATCCCAAGGGTGGGGTGTGTCTGTAGCGTGCTTGAGCCTGACCCGCCCTTGCCCCTGTCTCCTCAGGCTGCGCAGTGTGAAGATTGAGCAAGGGAAGGTGAATGATCAAGCCAACACACTGGCTGACCTTGCCAAGGTGAGCAACTGGCAGTGCTGGAGGGAAGGGTAGGGGACCCGAGGGATGGAGTGTCCCATCAGAGGAGGCTGGGAACCCCGCAATAGGGCATCTAGTGTTCAACTTGGCTCTACTGTATAAATTCATGATTAATATTGCGTGGGACTGCAAGCCAGGGTTGCCTGGTTCTTCCAGTGACTGAAGCAGGAGGCTAGGAGGTCAGAAATGGTAGGAGGTCAGCTACATAGAGACCCAGTGTTGAATTTATTTTTTATTTTTTTAAAACATTTGTTTATTTAGTATACAATATATGCCTGCAGGCCAGAAGAGGGCACCAGACCTCATTACAGATGGTTGTGAGCCACTATGTGTTTCCCAGGAATTGAACTCAAGACCTTTGGAAGAGCAGGCAATGCTCTTAACCTCTGAGCCATCTCTCCAGCCCCTAGTGTTGAATTTATATACAACCTAGGATTCTAATAAGAGGCTCCACCCAGAGCCACGCCCCCAGCCCCTCCCTGGCGATTCTGGGCTGGGGCTCCACCCTGAGTCACGCCCCCAGCCCCTCCCTGGGGATTCTAGGCAGGGGCTCCACCCTGAGCCACGCCCCCAATCCCTCACTGGGGATTCTAGGCAGGGCTCCACCTCGCAGTGCTGTTCTACACAGTAATATTTTCTGAAGTTGTTAAATTCTTGTTGGTTTTTGAGACAGGTTATCATGTAGCTCAGTCTACCTGGAATTCATTTTGTAGACAAGGACAAACTTAGAATTCTTTATCCTCCTGCCTCAGTTTCTAGCATTCAGAGATGTTAGTCAAAGGTCATAGTGGATCATTTCACATTGTTTATTCCAGTACTCAGAAGGTACGGTAGGATGATTGCTTTGAATTTAAGGATGACCTGCAGACCATGTCTCAAAATATACATACAAATAAAAAATAAAAATGAAAACACTCGGGAGGCAGAAGTACGTGGATCTCTGTGGGTTTGAGGCCAGCCTGGTCTACAGAACAAGTTCCAGGACAGTTAGGACTGTTACACAGAGAAACCCTGTCTCAAAAAACAAACAAACAAAAAAACAAAACGAAAAAAGAAAAAGAGTGGGGACAGGTGAGGGACAGTGGCAGCCCAAAGGACAGTGGCTGGATGGGAGTGGCTGGCGCACCACCTCTAGCCAGATTCTGGCACACTGCTGGCTTGCGTGCCCCTGCTGGCCAAGGCCATAGTCTCTGTCTCTCTCTCACACACACCAGCTACTTTAACAGAAATTTCTCCTGTCCCCTGCTCTTTTGGTCCTCATGGTGGCCCCAGGCGTCCTTCGCCATCCCTTGGCTCCTCCCTTGTCACGGGGCCTATCCATCTCCGCAGGCACAGAGCATCGCGTGTGAAGTGGTGTCCGAGCTGCAGGTCCAGCAAGAGGAGCTGGAGGCACGCCTAGCCGCCCTGGAGAGTCGCCTGGACACCCTGGGTGCCTCCCTGCAGGCCCTGCCAGGCCTCATCGCCCAAGCCATATGTCCTCTGCCACCATCCTGGTCAGGGCCTGGTCACCCAGCCCCTGCCAACCAGAACCCACCGGGCCACCGGCTGCCCACTGTGGGGTCGGACTGCAGGTGACTGCCTGTTGGTCACCAGACTGCTAAATCTTGGCCATCGTGTGGTCATGGCTAGCTCCTTGCCATTCTGGACTGCCGGACCTCTGGACTCGCAAACCTGGGAAGAGTCGAGCTGAGAAAAACTGGCATTCATTCCCCTGAGGCTGGACCGTGGGATCTTGCTGGCCACCTTGGCTGTCCTAAGCCCCAGGAGGGCAGGCAGTAGCAGCAGGGGCCCCTGCCATTTCTAAGTGAATCAGGAGCCATCAACCCATTTTCGGTTTATGTGGCAGGGAGGACCTTGAGCATCTCACTAGAGGAGGTGGATGCCCTAGCCTAGGGATCCTGAATGGTGGGTCACTGCACATGTGCTGAATCCCTGGTACACACAATGCCCTTCCTTCAGGGTCTGACTGGAGTAATACACAGGCTCAGAGTGGTGAGGGGTGAGGCCACTTGCCTGCAGCCATACAGGTCCTGAGGTCAGAGCGAGGACATGGGGGACCAGACTTGGAGGTGGTGGCAGGCTGGGGTTACAAGCAATCAGAATGGTAGGGTCCCTCCAAGCCCTGGGTTCCAGGACTCTCACTCGGGGACTACTGGGATTTCTGACAGGGATAAGTGGCCAGTCAGGACCAACAGGAGCCACTGATAAGGCGTCAACCACCTGGTCTTGGGAGATAGTGGACCTGTAGCTGGCTTCCTGGAGGTCCAGCTTGGTCTCCATAACAAGAAATTTGTAGGGAGGATCTGTTGGGTGGAACTGGGCTCCAGTCCCCGCTGCAGAGGGGCATAGCAGGTGTCTATTAGGGAGAGGCAGGCCTAACCCATCCCTACACATGGCCAGAGGGTAGGTGCTCAGTAAATGCTCCCTCCAGAGACTGCCCATGAGGGCCTAGGGAGCAAGGTATCATCCTGTCCCGTCAGGCAAACAAGCGGGAGAAATAAACGAGGCGGGGTATGGTTGCATGCCTTTGATCCCAACACTTGGGGTGCAGAGGATCTCTGAGTTTCCTAGCTACACGGTGAGAACTGGGGAAGGGGACAAAAAAAATAAACACGGCTGGAGGTGATTTGGCACTCCTCGGTGGTGACATTTGGGGGTAGAGGAGAGGACGACAGATCCTCAGACTCTGCACATACAAAGGTTCAGGGCAGGATCGAGGTGGGTGCGTTGCAGGGAGGCTGGGCGGGCAGAATAGTATAAAACGCAGCTGTGGGGCCCCAGGTCGCCGGGGGGCGGCGGGCAGCGCCACGTCCCTCCCAGCCCAGGCTTGAATCGCGAGCTGAAGCAGGAAATCCCGGCGGGGCGCGGGAACCCGACCTGGGAGCACCAGCTGGGCTCCCTGCGCACCTTTGCGCTGGAGCTGCGGGACACCGGCACCGCGGTGTGTGGGGCGGGGGTGGGGGGCAGCGGGTGCTGCCCGAGGCAGCAGCGCCGCTGCGGGTGTGAGCGCTCGTGGTGGCCGGGCAGCTACCCACTGGCCGGAGGGGCGCAGCGAGGGCGTGAACGCCGTGGCCAGCGACTTCACTGCAGCTGAAACCTACTTGCGACGGCGGCGGGTGCTGCTCCCCAGCTGAGCTCGCAGAAAGCAGGGGCGCCCTATGCAGAAGACACTCAAGAAGCTGAGGCAGGAGGATTGCCAGGAGCTCAAGGCCAGCCAGAGTTACAGGGCGGGACCCTCTCTCTACGTGTGGGAAACAACAGTTAGGTGTGGTTGCACACGTCTATCATCCCAGCACTGGGGAGCCTGAGGCAGGAGGATAGTTCACAGTAGTTTGAGGGTAGCCTGGGCTATATAGACTCTCCCAAAACCACAAAAGGGCTCCCAGGGGAGAATTTCCCACTGGGTGAAGTACTCCTGCTTGGATTGCGTCCCTATCTCAGAACTATAGCAACCTGGACATAGAAGTATCGCAAAAATGTTACAACCCCAATTAAAGAAGAGGGATTCCGTCCCCCATGCAGGGTCTGCTGAACCCCTGAGTGGGCTAGAGAGCCTCCTGTTCAGTCCTTCCAGGTATGAGGGCCCCAATTCTCAAAGAAGCCTCGTATCTTCGTGCACCCAGAACCCTGCCTCAGTTTACCTTGCAGTGTCTGCTACTCTGCTTTTCCCTGGAGTAGGGAAGAGTCTGATGGTGTTTGTGGGTCGGGTGGGAATGTCTCCCACCGGGGAGGAAACTGTGGGGGTTAGGGGATCTTTCACTATACATCGTGGTCATAGCCTTCCCACCTCAGCGTCACCTGTGATGAACCAGCCTGGAATACACCTAGGGAGTCCTACCCCTTCGCCAGTTGTTTGTGTAGGACAGATGTCACCGCCTCTCTGGGCTCCAGCCCCCTCACTCACCCAGCTGAACCAGGTCTCAGTGTACCCGACTGTGAAATGGGCGGGGCAGGAGCAGAGGCTGCGCTTTCAACAGCGCTGAGCTGGTGGTCTGTGGGAACCAAGGGAAATCCTGAAGCCACCCAGACTTTCTCTGAGAGGTGGCGGCGGTTGACTTGCTGTGTGACCTCAGGCCGCGTCCTCTCTGGGCCTGTGGAGGCTCATCTGTGGTACACTCGCTCTGCTGGAGGTGTTGCACTCAGTTCCCGCTCTGCCCTCCTGGCCAAGACCTCTGGTCCTCCAGCCCGACTCCCTTGTCACTGCCGCTCGCGCCCTTCAGCGCTGACTCCCACGCTGGAGGTGGCGGTGCGTGACCCCCTCGTGACGGTGCAGCAGCCTCTGGGATCCCCGAGTCCGCGCCCCTGGACTCCAGGAGTGAATGCGAACCGCGGTGCATCCCTGGTCCACCAGGGGGCGCCCGCGTCCCACAAACGCCGGGCTGGAGCCCCTGAGAGCTCTGAGGGGAAACTGAGTCCCGGAGAAGGATCACGCTGTCTCCAGACACAATTCGAAATGTCAGAGCGTCTCCCGGATTCGAGCCGGGTATGCAGGGCGATCCACACACCACATTCTGTGGCCGGGACTGACTTCTGCCACGCCCTGTGTAAGTGGAAAGCGGTTGTCCTTTGCCGGGGGTGCCTAACGTGGGGTACCCCCACCAATCTGCACCGCCGGTGGTCTGCAGGTGGCAGCGAGATGATGATGAGGCTGGGAGATTGAGACCTAGTGGTGTACTCTGTCAACTCAGTGCTGAGAGAGAGGCGGTTCCACGGCCGTGAGTTCCAGGACAGCCTGGGTCACCGTGTGGGATCCTAGCTCCAAACACGAGAAAGAGCCAGGCGTCCTGGCAAACGCCCGCCAACCCAGCCTTGGAAGCCCGGGGCTCGACTGCATGGCGCACTGGAGGCCAGCTGGGCTGTGTGAGACCTGCCCTCAAAGGAAAGGAAGCTTTTGTCCCAGCACTCGGTGCACGTGAGTGAGTTCCAAACCAGCCAGGTCTACACAGCGAGACCCTTTCTCAAAACAGCCAAAGTAAATAAAGGCAGCCAGGTTTGGTGACTAAGGCGGTCATCCGAGCCCCCAGGAGGCTGACGCGGGACTGTCTCGAGCTCCAGGCCAGCCTGGGCGACATGAAAACCAGTTTCAAAAACAAAACAACGAAAAAAACAGTGTCGGCTGCAAAGTTTGCGCCTTAGACCGGGTCCCCACTTCTGGGCAACCCTCGCCCAACGTCGCCCCCTGAGGCTCGACTTGGGGCGGAGCCTGAGGCTCCGCTCCCCGGTGCCATTGGTGAATCTCCCACAAGACCACGCCTCCTCAATGCTAATACGGAGGGGCGGGTCCCCAGGCCACGCCCCCGAGCTAGGCGTAATCCCTTCTAGGGGGCGCAGTTTTTTCTCAGGCCACGGCCCTCGAGGAACCTTTGGCCCAGTTCGGCAGAGCCGGATTTTCCAGGCCCCGCCTCCCCGCCGCGCTATTGGTGGCGTCTCTTCCGGGAGGCGTGGCTTTCTCTCAGGCCATTCCTTCGCCGCGCTATTGGCTCCCAGGCCCCGCCCCCACCGACGCCTTTGACTGAGCCTCTTCCGGTAGGCGCGGCCTTCTCCGCAGGCCCCGCCCCCGCCCCGGGGTATAAGAGCCGGCAGCGCCGCGCGGGTCCCGAGCGGTCTGCGGATCCTGCCGGCCTGGTTGTCCGCGGCCTTAGTTCGAACCTACCGCTCTCCCAGCCGCTTGGCCTTCCGTGTCGCGGGTTCGAACCCCGGGTTGGCCTTCTTTTGGGTTCGCGTCGGTCAGCGCGATGCTGTTCGACAAGGTGAAGGCCTTCGTGTTGCAGCTGGACGGGGCGCGCGCGGGCACCGAGCCCGTGTTCCACGGAGGCCAGGCCGTGGCCGGCCGGGTACTGCTGGAGCTGGCGGGGGCGGCGCGCGTGGGCGCGCTCAGGCTGCGCGCTCGGGGCCGCGCGCGCGCACACTGGACCGAGTCGCGCAGCGCGGGCTCCAGCACCGCGTACACTCAGAGCTACAGCCAGCGCGTGGAAGTCGTGAACCACCGCGCCACGCTGCTCGCGCCAGGTACAGGCTGGGGACCCCCGAGACCCCAAGCAGGCAATCCCCAAGCCCGCGTCCTCTAAGTCCAGTGTCTTCTCCTAGACTCAGGGGACATTGCCACTCTGCCCGCCGGACATCACGAGTTTCCCTTCAGCTTCCAGCTGCCTCTGTAAGCCCCGCTGTCGCCCACCCGCTGGGCATCTGCGCTTCCCCAACCCCTAACTCCTCGGGACTTCACTTGCATGCCTCTGTCTCCTACCCTGAACCCCCTTTCTCCACCCCAGCTCCCTAGTGACATCCTTCGAGGGCAAACACGGCAGCGTCCGCTATTCCATCAAAGCCACCCTACATCGGCCCTGGGTCCCCGCACGCCGCGCCCGGAAGGTGTTCACTGTCATTGAACCCGTGGACATAAACACACCTGCCCTGCTGGTATGTGGCTGCCCCGACGGGGCAAGGTGGGGTCCGACATCTTCCGGAGTTGGGGGTTACAGGTGGTCTCTGAAACAGAGGAGCCAGAAGTTAGAGGTGACTTGCTAGAGCTGGGTGAAAATCCTGAAGGCACCCACTTGCTGTGTGGCTCTCTCTGGGCCAGTGTCTTGCCCTACCTCAGTCTCAGATGCCCCTCTTGGGAAACAGGGCACAATAGGGCTTGCACTTTTTTGTTTTATTGGTTTTGAGATTTGTTTTCTTCTTTCTTGTTCTTTAAATTTTACAAAGGTTTCTTTGTGTGTGTAATCCTGACTGGTTTCTGTCCTCAACGCAACAGAGATCTGTCTGCTGGGATTAAAGGTGTGCACCCCACACCTATTCTTGGTTTTAATTTTTTATTCAACTTTTGGTTTCTTTAGACAGGGTCACATTTTGTAGGGGTGGCTGGCCTAAAACAGGCACCGTTCTCCCTGTCCCATCATCTTCCTGAAACTAGGGTCCCTCTAACATAGAAGCCCCAAGTGTCCAGGTGCCTGAAGTGACCCTTAGTGTCCCCACAGGAACCGCAGGCTGGAGCCCGGGAGAAGGTGGCTCGATCCTGGTACTGCACCCATGGTCTCGTGACTCTCTCAGCCAAGATCGACCGCAAGGGCTACACTCCGGGTAACAAGTGGGAAGGGAAGGGATGCGGCTGGAGCAGAAAGAGTTAGCAATGGGGAAACTGAGGCAAGCTGCTCTGTGCTATAGGCGAAGTCATCCCTATCTTTGCGGAGATTGACAATGGCTCCACGCGACCTGTGCAGACCCGCGCTGCCCTGGTACAGACACAGACCTTCATGGCCCGAGGTGCACGCAAGCAGAAGCGCACTATCGTGGCCAGTGTAGACGGGGAGCCTGTGGGCCCTGGTCGCCGTGCGCTGTGGCCGGGTCGCGCGCTGCGCATCCCCCCAGTGGGCCCGTCCATCCTGCACTGCTGCGTGCTCAGTGTGGACTATTCGCTCAAGGTACCCAGCAAGCTTTCCTTCACCCCGTTGTTCGGGCCAGGGTGGAGGGCACAGGTGGGGCAGCTGTCCACATCGCCGCTGCTCCCTTCAGGTCTGCGTGGACATCCCAGGCTCCTCGAAGCTGCTGCTGGAGCTGCCGCTGGTCATCGGCACGGTCCCCTTGCACCCCCTGGGCAGTCGCTCGGCCAGCGTAGGCAGCCATGCCAGCTTCCTGCAAAACTGGGGCCTGTGCACCCAGTTGGAGGCGCCAGAGGGTGAGCTCAGTCAGCAACCAAGGATGTGGGCAGGCGGAGCCCCGGCCCGGTCCCACCCTCCAGTCCAGGGGTCTCTAGGCAAGCAGGGTCTAATCCCAGCCCCATCATCCCTGCACACCGAGGACTGGGGGATGGTTCAAGGCCAGCCTCCCCTACTTAATAATTCAAAACCTAACCAGGACTGTAGGAGACCCAGCAGAGCATGGTGACACACACCTTTAGTGCCAGGCAGCAACAGAGGCGCACACGGGGGACCTGTCGCTGTGTGCTCCAGGGCAACCCGCTCTACACTCAGATCCTTCCTCAAAAAAACAAAACCGGGGCTGGAGAGATGGCTCAGAGGTTAAGAGCATTGCCTGCTCTTCCAAGGGTCCTGAGTTCAATTCCCAGCAACCACATGGTGGCTCACAACCATCTGTAATGGGGTCTGGTGCCCTCTTCTGGTGTGCAGGCATACACACAGACAGAATATTGTATACAAAATAAATAGGGCTGGAGAGATGGCTCAGAGGTTAAGAGCACTGCCTGCTCTACCAAAGGTCCTGAGTTCAATTCCCAGCAACCACATGGTGGCTCACAACCATCTGTAATGGGGTCTGGTGCCCTCTTCTCGCCTGCAGGCATACACACAGACAGAATATTGTATGTATAATAAATAAATAAATAAATATAAAAAAAAAAAAACAAAATAAATAAATAAATAAATAAATATTTAAAAAAAAAAAAAACAAAACCAAACCAGCTGAGGCAGGAGGATAGCTACAGTTGGAGGTCAGCCTGAGCAACTGTCCCTGGGGGGAAAAGGCTTGGTCATAATCGTGTCCCGGCCATGGGTCCTCCAGAAGCCCGGTCTCAGAGCCTCCCTCCCCATCTCATCTCTCCCTCCCAGCTCCCCCCGAGTACTCAGAGGTGGTGAGGGACAGCCCGCTGCCAATTGCCTCACCGGGGCCCTTACCCCTGCCCCGGGACCCGGGTGTGACCCTGGAAGGGCCCTATTTTGCCTGTCTCCATGAGTTCCGCTACCGCCCGCCTCCACTGTACTCTGAGGTAAGCTGCTTGTGCCCTCTCTAGCTTCCAGGGGGCGGGGCTTGGTGAGTCACGTGGGCTCCCCCCCCCAGCCCTTGGGAGGCTGAGGCAGGAGGAACACAAGATACAGGCCAGCCTGGGCTACATAGAGGAACTCCTATGCATACGCTCAGCCTCACGCCCTCCTGGTGACCCCTGACTGCCTGTTCCCTGAGCTTGGGGCTGGCAGTGTGGACGAGGTGACTCACTGGGACTCTGTCTGTCAGGAGGATCCTAACCCACCCTCAGAGGCTGTGAGGCCGCGCTGCATGACCTGCTGATGTGTGAGTGGACACCTCGGTACAAGGCTCACGTTTCTCTGGCCACTGCAGTCCAGCTCTGCTTTGGGAAAACGGGAGGCCGAGTGTCTTCCACCATCGCACAGGACTGAGGAGCAGCACGTGACTTCTGTGGACTGGTGTCCTCCTGAGGCTTCCAGTTCTCTGTGTTTGACCAGTGCTAGATTCCTAGAGGGTTACAGTCTGGGAGAGATGAATCTGAGAGAAGCCAGAACCAGACCGGAGGCCAAAGGCCCGCAGAGGGAGTTTCAGCGAGGCTGTAGCGTTGAGGAGCTCAGCTCACAGACAGGACAGAGGAGATGGTCGGAGCTCACAGTCCCACCGTCTGCACCCTAGGGGCGGGAGCGCAGGCGTCTTAAATATGGCCACACTGTGAAGTGACAGGACAGAGGGCTCAGGGGCAGACATGTAAGGGACAGTCATTGAGGCTCTGTGGGACTTGAGGGTCCAGGATTGCCAGATTTTGAGGACTGGTGGCCCATGTGGGTCCAGAGCCACCCGTGTGATCTGCCACGAGAAGCTCAGGCCTTGCTGGGTAGAATCCAGACAAGGACACGGCAGCCTGGCAGGTCACCAAAGGGCCAACAGGTGCCTAGGAGCAACTGGGAAAGCCCCCTCTTCACATCCCTGCCAGACACTTGCCATGTCCACGTCTGAAGAACTCATCACCCTTTGTACATTAAAAATTTGTACATTAAGTACATCTAATAAAAAAAGAAAAAAAAAGAAAAGACTGAGCCAACACCTCATTCGCTCATGGCCCCTGAAGATCAGTAAAAGCTCCGGTCCCCTCCAGGGACTTAACTGGGACCCATGCCCCTCCTCACACACCCTCCTGGCCTCTGGCCACCAGTCTGTCTGCTATGTCTTTTGCTTGTTTTGTTTTTAAGGACTTATTTGGCCGGGTGGTGGTGGTGGTGCATGCCTTTAAATCCCAGCACTCAGAGGCAGAGTCAGGGCAGATTCTCCATGAGTTGAGACCAGCCTGGTCTACAGAGCTAGTTCCAGGACAGCTGGAGCTACACAGAGAAACCCCGTCTCAAAAAAAAAAAAAAAAAAAAAAAAAAAACAAACCTCACGGGCCTTGAGCCCTAGGCCTGGTTTCTGCATGCGATCGCACGCCCCGTGCTACCACACAGCCTGTGAATACAGAGAGCTGTGGAGGTTGAGGCATGAGGCTACCTAATGAGACTGTAGCAATAATAACATTGATAATGGATTCCATTAATTAGTTATTATTTAACCCTATTACTGGGAACAGAGCAGGTGAGTCCCAAACCCCTGTTGAGGTGGGCGTCCTGGGGTCATAACAGATGTCCCAGAGTCCAGGACAGCCGCGGAGGTTCAGGGTGTCTAGGGAGCCGTCCTCACCAGACCCCCAAACCCAGGTGTGCAGCCGAGGAGGGGTCCCCATCACGTAGGGTTAGGATTCCGCTTCTAGCTGCGCTCCCTGAACCACACAGTTTGTCCCGGGAGCGGACACGGGGGACAGCAGTTCCTCGGACCCCGACAGCTGACAGGGACAGCTGAGCCGGCAGCTGAGGAACCTGATTCTTACAGAAGGGTTTTCCGGGTCAGGTGAGAAAGGAGCAGGGAGGAGCTGGCAACCGCGGTCCCCGGACTGAGGGGGCGGGCGCCGTGCTACTCAGGCCCCTCCTCCTCCTCTGCTGGGTCCCGCAAGCTTTTTCCAGCTCAAGGCCTTCACAGTCAGGCCGCAGGACTCGGGGGTCACCTCCCTGCACCTGCTTCCGGGATCCCCTTGAATCTGACTGATCAGGGCTCAGTCAAGCTCCAGATACCCCTTCTCTGGGCCCCAGCGTGACAGGCACGCAAAGGCACAGACGCTTGTTCTGAAGCTGGCAGCTGTCCCGACCGGGCGGGCTGTTTCAGGAATCCACCCCCGGTCCCCGCCGCCCTCGCCGTCTCGCTGTGTCTCCCCGGGCACATTCTGTCCGGAGCATGGGGCCCTGGGGTGCCGGGGAAGGGGGGGGTGGGCTGTTTGTCCTGCTGGACTTCCGATACAGAACACCCTGTACCCACCTCTCCGTCAAGCGCAGCCTCCAGGGTCCCCTCCCCAGCTCCGGATCTTCCTGAGGAAGACGAGTGGGCCCCCAACCCCAGGACCTTTGCGCGTCGCTTCCCCATGCTGCTCTGACTACTTGGCCTCCAGACCCCGTTTGTTTTATATTTTTGTTTGCTATGAGGACACTCTCGGGGATAGCCCAGGCTGACTTGAACGCCCTGTGCTCCCCCTCGCCTACGTCTGTCACGACAAGCGTGTGTTGGTGTATGTGTTCCTGGATGCTTTGCCAGAGCGCTCTGCCCTCTGCGCCCCAGCCCTGATCCCTCCGCCTTGTTTGTGGCATTGAGGAAAGTCCCGAAAAAGCTGAGGAGGAAGCGCTGACTAGCCTAGTGGGTGGTGCCAGCCGCGGACAGTGGGGGACAGAAAGACAGCCAGGGTAGGAGAAGGACCTAAAGAGAGCAATCCCCCTACAGGGAAACTGTCAAGGGCTCCTCACAGTCAGGGTGGGCAAGAGAGGACCCCAAGCTCTGCACACAACGCCCTGTGGGGTCCGCCCCCTCCCAGTTAGCCAGCCCCTCCCTCTTCCAGGCTCCCCTTGATCACAGTCAGGCAGAGCCATGGATTGGCTTTTGGCGACCCCACCGGGCCAATTAGACTGGGGGCTCAGCAGCGGTAATCAGGGCATCGAAGCCCATTTGCCGCAGTGACTAAGATGATAGGGCAGAATCTCAGGGACACCTGGATGGGGACAGAGTCCCCACCATACAGAGCCAAGGTGGAGCATGGGAGGAGCTATTCCGGAGGATCCTAGAAAGAGAAGACACTGGAGTTGGGGTTTGTGTGGATGAAGAGGAGTTTGCCGGGAAAGACTGTTCCAAGCACAGGCCTGCCTGTGTGGTCACCTGGCAGACATCAGTCAAAGATGCTGGAGACAGTCACGGTGGTGAGAGGGGCTGAAGGAAGGCGGTCCTCGGAGGCCCCAGGGATGGAGCTGCAGGCCCTGAAAAGCTGGTGTTTCCTCAGCTGTGAACCTTTGGCCCAGGGTGACAGGAGTCAGTTCTGGAACACTGTCCTCCCCAGAACAAGCAGGTGGACCGCTGGGCACTGTGACAGTGGCCGGGGCTGGCCCGGGGGGGGGGGGGGGAAGGGGTAGGCAGGTTCAGGACTGCCTCAGGAATGCCAGAGTCCCCTCCCAAGCACAAGCTGCTCCCTGCAGGGGCCGCGCAGGGCACAACGCTGTCCTAGGCCTGTGCATCTCCCTGTGGCCCTGCTGGTTTCTGGTGAGACAGCAGACCCCAGATCCAGGTTGGTCACATCCAGGGCATTCCTCTTTTTTTCTTTTCTTTTCTTATTTTTTATTTTATTTTTTAAAAATTATTTATTTATGCATTTATTTTTGATTTTTGAGACAAGGTTTCTCCTAGTGTAGCCCTGGCTGTCCTGGAACCCACTCTGTAGACCAGGCTGGCTTCAAACTCACAGAGATCCGCCTGCCTCTGCCTCCCGAGTGATGGGATTAAAGGCACATGCCGCCATTGCCTGGCAGGATGCCTCATTCTTGCTGGCAACTCTTCAAAACCCCACCTATACACTTGACTATGCTGGGATTGTCTTCCTCCCTGCCTTTCCTCATCCCCACCTCTGTCCAGCCTGACTCTGAGCCCCAGTCTCAGGGTGTTCGTGTCTTGTATAGATTGTATGGTTCTGTTCCTCCATCCCGCCAGCCAGCACAACAGAGAAAGGACGGATAACAGGACCACATTTTTCGAAGGTGCCCACCTGGCTGGGTATGGTACACACTCACAGGCCGGCTACACTGGCCGGCTACACAGGCTTCCACGTAATTCTCTACTTTTGTTTACTTGTTGAGGCAGTGAATTTGCCTAGGGCTCGAGGTCATTCTCCTGCCTCAGCCCATGGACAGCTGGGTGCTGGGGCCAATGTGGGAACTTGCTGGTCTGCCTGAGAGACATTAAAAGTGTCCGAATTCAGAGCTCCTGCCATCACCATGGCAGGAGCCTTGCCTGACAGGAGCCCTATCCCACCTTGGGGACAATGTTTACCAAGTATCAAGTGACAGTGGCAGGGGAGATCGTGATGAAGACTGGGCCACAGGAGTCCAGCAGAGTGACGGTGCCAGCAGATGCCAGTGCTGGTGGTGCTCTGCCATCTGGCTGTGCCACCAAGGGCAGTTCCTGGGCCTCTCTGGGCCTTGGCTTTCTCACTGAAATGTAAAACTCCACAAAATGCAGGTTTCCAGCCAGCTCCATTTCAGATGAACTTGAGACTTTCTTTTTATTCCTTTTTTTCCTACTTGAGACAGAGTTTCACTGTGTAACTGAGGCTGACCTGGAACTCCCAGTCCTCCTGCCTTGTTGGATGAAGGTCTGAGCTTGCAGAGAATGGGCCCTGGGGTGACCTGGCTGGGGCATTGCGGGCTCTGCAATCCCAGGACATGTGCATGCTCCGAGTGCTTCCCATCAAGGGGCAGGAAGGGGCAGGTGAAATGGCTCAGCAGCCAAGCCTGATGACCTGAGTTCGATCCCCCATGATGGAAGGAGGGAACTGGATCCCACAAGCTCTCCTCTGACCTGCACAGGAACACCAAGGCATGTACAGTCCCCACCCCACACAACAAATAAATATCTTAGATAATAAAATAATTTTAGGGACATTCAAAAGCAGTCTAAACACACACGCACCACCTAGTCAAGTCCTGCCAAAGGGACACCCTGGGCATGGACGGGCGTGGACCCTCACAGAGGCCACAGCCTCCCCCAGCAGGGAGCACACGCAAAGGCCCTGGGGTTGCAGAGGCCGTGATCCCTTGGGGGCTGTGTCCCAGTCTCAGTGGTACTCAGGGGCAGAGACCCGGATCCATCCACTGAGCCAAAAGTGAATAAAGAAGGAAAACCTCATGGTTTGGAAACTCAGGCTGGAAGTCACAGTTGCAGGCCGCTTCTTCCCCATAGCAACCGGTTCCTGTGGGGCGGGGCCCTCTATAGAGTTCCCTGGCAACCAGACTCTTCTGGAAACTATGGAGGGTGAGTGCCCAGAAGTGCCTCTATTTCCTTACCAGTACTTCTCTGGCCTATGTTGGGGTAGGTGAGGAGGTTGGGGAGCAACACACTTGCTCTCTCTTTTGTTTGTTTAGGGTTTTGTTACTTTTTTGTTTTGAGACAGTGTCTCATGTAGACCAGGCTGGTCTCGAACTCACAGAGATCTGCCTGCCTCTGCCTCCCGAGTGCTGGGATTAAAGGTGTGCGCCACCACCGCCCAGTTTAAACACTTCTTAATATTTCAAATAGTCAAGTTCCTTCTTCCTCTTCTCTCTCTCTCTCTCTCTCTCTCTCTCTCTCTCTCTCTCTCTCTCTCTCTCTCTCTCTCGAGCACCCAGAAGACCCCAGGGCTCCTCACAGCCTGCAATGACGCCTTCTGGAGCACAGCTATGCCGCACAGGCTCTGGCCTACTTGTGGTAGGGAGCAGGCCTACCGTGTCCGCTGTGCGAAGCTCGCCTGCAGCCTGCACAGGCCTCCAGGCCACATAGTGCCCATGCTGACCCCACTGTGATCCTGGTGTCTCTGTGACAGACTTGGGATTTCCCTGGGTCCTCAAGGTCACACTGAACCTTTTGGAGTCACGGAACATTCCAGACATGTCTAGCTGCCAGAAACACACTCTGATCCAGCAACCAGGCCCCCAAACCAAAGCAACCAGGCCACAGCCCTGACCCACGCCCCAGTTATCCTCCCATCCCCACAGGCCGGGGCCACATATCTAGTCTGAGATGCAACCCTGCCGAACCTATCACCATATCCCTCGCTCTGCACCCCAGGACTGGGACCTGGTCTCAGTTAGTGGAACACCCGTCATCACAGCACTGGGGAGGTAGAGACAGGAAGATCGAGAGTTCAAGGTCATCTTCAGCTACACTGAGAGTTCCAGACAAGCCTGGGTTACATGAGACAGACAGAACTGGGGAACTGATGTAGGGTTTGAAGGTCCGCTGTGGGAGAGCCAAGTTCATATCCTAACACTGGTGTCAAGCTGGAGAAGATGGATGCTCACCCCTCTCCAGCTGGGTGTTCATCCTGGCTGAATTGCTAGATCCTGCTTCAAAAAACCAGGGGTGGATGTTTGAGAGACACAGTGTAGACCGCCGCCCTCCACAGAAGCTGTGCCCAGTCAGCACCTGGCATGGGCCTCAGTTTCCCCATGTGACACCCTGCCACAGGCCCCCAAGATATGCATGATCCGGGCATGGCTCTGCTCATCCCACTGTCTCTGCTCCCTTTCCTAGCTGGCAGCTCTGATCACCGTGTCACCCCCAGTCCCTGGGTCCCTCCCAGGCGGCCATAGTGAAGGATGCTGGACTTCCCCAGAAGAAACAGACTGGATCTCTTCAGAGCACCCCCACAGCCTGGCCTGGGTTTGCTCTGCTCCAAGACTGTTCTAGAACATTGTCAGTCCCGGAAGCTGACCTGGGGTGACTGTACTGGGACAGGGGCTATCCTGCTGTCCTGATGGCGCTCAGCGTTCCCATATCTCAACAAGAGAGACCACAGACAAGGACTCTCTGGTGCCTCAGGTCAGGGTAAAATAGACTCAGGCAGCAAGAAAACACGTTATTTCCAGCTTCAGGCTTATCTGTCACAGGCTGAAGAATAGCAGCTGTGCTTGGGTCTGAGCACCTGGGGGGCTGAGGTAGGAGGATTGCCGGGAGTTAGAAGTCAACCTGAGTTACCTAGTGAGACTCTGTTGAAGTAGTGTATGATAATAATATCATTATTTAATCCCATTAATAAATTATTACTTAATCCCAGTACACTCCCTCCAACAGGGAGCAGAGGATGGCACAGGGCCTAGAGCTTCTGTTCTGGGGGACAGACTGAGGTGCAAGACTGGCCCTACTGGACCCTGGGAGCAATTCCACAGCCAGTGATTGGTGGTTACATCAGAGATTACCACAGGGAGAGGTGCACTGGCCGACCTGCACAGCTCAGGGGTTCTGCCTAAGGTGGAGAAGTTCTATCCTGGCAGGGAGGGGCACCAGCACCAGTGTGACTTCGGCCAGGTGTGAAGGCACAGGACTCCATAGAGACCGGAGGATGGTGAATTTGAGACCAGCCCGGGCTATTAGAGAGAGACTGTCTCAAAAAAGCTGAAGAAAAGGTAAGATTAATGGCGTACAGATTTGAATGAGGATAGCAAGAGGCAGTGTAGTGAGAAAAGTCCAGCTATGCAAGCGTCGGGACCTGAGTTCAAACACCCAGTGTACCCTCATAAGCTGCTGCAAGCCGGCTGACGACGACACACAGAAGAATCCGAATTCCAGGCCAGCCTGTTTCTACATAGGAGTTCCAGGACAGCCAGGGCTACACAGAGAAACCAGTCTCGAAAAACACAACAACAAATCAATAAAAACTGGCTGTAACCTCAGCACAGACACAGGAGGGTCAGTACCGGGAAAGACGTTGTCCCAAGGACCAAGACAGGGCTGGTGAGGTGGCTAAGAAGGTAAGGTGCTGCTGCCAGTCCTGACCACGAGAGTTCCAATCCCAACCCCACACAGTGGAAGGGAGAGAACTGGTGCCTGAAAGTCGCCCTCTGACCTCTGCCCCTCAAGTAGATTATAGTAAAAATGCATGAAACCCCGGGCGGTGGCAGCACTCGGGAGGCAGAGGATCTCTGAGTTTGAGGACAGTTTGGTCTACATAGTGAGTTTCAGAACAGGCTCTAAAACTATGAGAAACCCTTTCTCTAAAAAACAAACAAGCAGGGGCGGTGGTGGCACACGCCTTTAATCCCAGCACTTGGGAGGCAAGAGGCAGGCAGATCTCTGTGAGTTCAAGGCCAGCCTGGTTCTACAAGAGCTAGTCCCAGGACAGATTCCAAAGCTACAGAGAAACCCTGTCTCGAAAACAAACAGCACAAAAAGGAGAAGGAGAACGAGGAAGAGGAGGAGTAAGGAAGGAAGGGGAAGGAAGGGAAGGAAGGAAGGAAAGTAAGGAAGGAAGAAGGAAGGTTGGGGGCCACAGAGGAATACACCAGACGCTGACCTGGCCACCTTTTTCCCCACCTCCAGCTTCCACAGGCTCCAGTGCAAGCACGCACATGGTAACATACATAATTTTAAAAAATAACAGGACTTTTTTGTTTCATCACAGGTTGCCTTGAAGAACGTGGAAATGAAGAAGCAAAGTAACACCTATACTGTGGCTGAGGGTATTCTGGTTTATAAGTCTGTGTGCCCACTTGGTGCAATGCACAAAGAGGCAGAAGAGAGGGTGCTGCAACCCCGGATCTGGAGTCACAGATGATTGGGAGCCACAGGTGGGGTGCTGGGAGCTGATCTGATCCCCTGCAGCCATGGCTGCTCTAACCACTGGTGCCCCAGGAATGAAATCTGCGTGTGCGCGCATACACACACACACACACACACACTGAGGGATCCAGGGTTAGATTTTGTCATCTGGGAAAAGGGAACTCAGCTGAGGATTCACCACCACCAGACTGGCCAGCAGGGGCTTCTGCTGAGGCAGGAGTTTGGGTCTAGAGTTTGGGTCCAGCCTGGGCTATACATAGTGGGATTCAGGTCAGCCTGGGCTATATGGGACAATATTGTGCAGGCAGTTCCCAGCTGAGCACCCGGAATGAGGGCTCATGCTTGGTCCCAGACTCCTCCCTCCCTGTCGCAGTGCCATGGCCCTCTTTCCTCCAGTACACTGTGGCAGAGCCAACCTCCCTTGGCCGCCCCAGGCCGTGTGATCTGGTGTGTCATCTGCAAACCGATACCAGCCTGCAGCCACTTGTGAAACCAGCTGCCATGGTTTCTGCCAATGAGAGTCCCCAGGCAGGCTGCGCAGGGGAGTGGCAGATGGGTGGATTAGCAGGAATGGCTCTGCTCTGTGCCTCAGTTTCCTCACCTGTTAAGTCTCCAAAGTGGTCATAATTCACAGAAGTTCCCCCATCCTTAGGGAGGCAGGAATCAAATACTCTGGGCTCTCAAGACCCTGGCAGGGCACGCTACTGCTGAGGAGGGGGACCTGCCCTGTGGCCACGCCTATGGTCTCCCCAACACAGGCACAAACTCCTACCCCAGGGCTTTTGCATGGAGATGTCCTCATTCACCTCCACTCATCCTGCCTGGCCTCAAAGCCTCCTCCTCCGGGAATTCCTCTTCCCCTCCTGACCCTTACAGCCCCCATCCTCTGATTCAGCTGTAGGACATGGAAGCCCCAACTTCAGTCTGTCCTTCAGGAGTGCACTACTTAAACCCTGAAGATGCCACTGCAGACAGATTTCAGACTCCCTACATTGGAGGCATGTAAGTGAGAAAGTTACTGGAATTAACTCCGGAGGGGGCCAGGAGACACATGGATGTCCCAGGTACTCAGGCAGGGGTTGGTCACAGGAAGCGCTGTCAGGCACAGCTGGAGAAGGCACCAGAGGTCTGCCTGAGACCTCCTTCTGAGATGTTTGTTGATTGACTGTATAACCTGCTCCCCATGGCCCAGCTGGAAAGCACCTCTGGGGAGGGAAGCCACTCCAGCTTTCTCAGGAAGGGTCCAGGGCTGGGTCAGGCCAGGGTGGGGACGGCAGCCAGAGCAGATTGCAGCCAGCCAGTCGGGCTGAGCAGTGGCCTCCATGGAAACCCTCCTCCCCCATGCCCTGTTTTCAATTTCATTGCCTGGGCCACCAGGCATAGTGCTGGGGACAGTGGCTCCCAGAGGCTGAAGTTTCCCTGACGCCCTGCCATGGCTGCTGTGGGGGCAGAAAGAGACTCCCGCAGTGGCTCAGAGACCAAGAAAGTCATGTAGAGTCAGTTCGGCATCTGAGTCCCTGCCTAGAATCCCCCAGTGAGGGGCCGGGTGCGTGGCTCTGGGTCAGAGGGTGAAACAAGATCCTGGCTTCCATCTACAGCAAGGCAAGAAAGGTGAAGTGAAGAGGAACAGAGGGAAAGCAGTCTGCTCCCATCACCTCAGGGCTGCGCAGCCAGACGATGCTTGGGGCTGTGCAGGGAAACATGGGGAAAGATACCTTGGCATTTGGTATTACTCAGAAGTGCTGTTTGCACACCAAGTGAATGTGCACTAAATGTCAACGAATTGTGCACTTTAAATGAGCAAGTGTGTGGGGTGTAAACGCAGTGGTGACATAAACAGCTATAGAGCCACACCGGCTGCCTGGCACAGTGGGGGACCCTGGGGCTGCTCTGTGGTCTGGTCACTGCCCGAGGGACATGTTCCCCAGAGCCTGTGACAATCCACCCATCCCAGCCAGAGGGCAGAGGCGGAGGCTCCTGGACACAGACAGCAGGGAGGCGCCTGGGGAGGAACTGAGGCAGCTCATGTCCCTGCTTTTGACAGGCTCCACACCTGCCATGGACAGACGGAAACCGCCAAGAGCGCTGAAGGAGGGCGCACACCAGTCACCCGGCACTCTGGAGGCTGAGGACGGTGACCTGCCTGGGCCCCTGGCCACAGACCTTTAGCCAGTCTCCCCACACCGTTGAGGGCCTCCTCAGGTCCTGTGCACGCCTGCTCCGCTCCGGTGCCACTCACGGCCCCAGCATGGCCTCCTCTGGGACCCCTCACCCTGCACCCTCTCAGCCCCCATCATGGTTCCAGTTTGTTGATGGCTGCATCTGTGTTTGCCTGCACCATCCTGTGAGACATCTCATGCCACACAGACTGTGGCCTGGTTCACACCCAGCGTTCTGATACGTTTAGGACTGGTGAGGGTTGATCCCAAGGCAACCTGCGTCAAAGTCTCTCTCCCTGAGCCACGCCCCCAGCCACCTCTCTGCGGGGAAGGGGACTCCTAGGCTGTCACTCTCTCCTGGCTTGTTGTCCTTCCTGTTAGTGGTAGGACACAGTGTATCTTCTATCAAATGGGGAGCTAGATGGAAAGTTTGGTCACCATGCGGGCCGGGTGCAGGTGACTGACTCCCCCCCCCAGGTCTGGTCTGACTGCTCCTGCCCCCCAGGCTGACTCCATTTGTGTAGGAAAAGTCTCCCAAGCGCAGCCGTGTCCTCTGACCAGCTCAGCCTCCGGGTGCCTGGAGGAACCCGACACACCCCAGCACTGGAGAGGCTGGAGTCCAGATGATTGGGAGCTTGGGCTAGCCTGAGCTACAGGAACCACGGTGCGGCTGGACCCCGGCTAGAGCTGGCCCTGCGGGGGCGGTTACTCCTGTAAAAGGCCAGGTTTCCGGGTTCTCAACTCCCTGCAGACGCCGCGGCTGCTCCCTGGCGGGTCACGTGCTCAGTTAAGACGCGTGTTTTTATCTCGCGGCTGCGCCAGACAGGAGCGGACCCGGGGTGCACCCGGGGGGTGCGCGGCTCCTGATCTGGACATCGAGGCCTCACACCGCCTCGTCCCTCCCACCCAGGTCCAACTCACTGTCCCTCCACTCGGGGTCTCATGTATCTCAGGCTGCCCCGGAGTGCACAGGATGGCCAGCTTCAGCTGTCAGTCACTGGGAAGGCCCATTTATTAAGTGCTCAGTACTTCACGGGAAACTGAGTCTGAATGTGTAGCTTCCTCCGCAGAGTCTAGGCCCTGCGGCCCACTGCTCTTACAGTGCTGTGCCCGCAGTCACCTCGCTTATGATGCTCTAATATCCAGACTCCTGTCTAGTGCTCGTGGGGTTAGGCCAGCCCAGGACGCAGGACCAGGTCCTCTCAATCTGAAGGACCCGAAGCAGAGACCAGTGATAGGGCCCCAGCCTTGCCCCCATCAGTCCCCTTGACCCACAGGTCGGCCGGAGTGTCCTGGCTCATCAGTCCTCTGAGTCCACCAAAGATCGCCAAATGTGGCGGCTCCCTGGGTCACACCCCCCAGGAGCAGCGGGAGTCTCTCGTGGGCCAGGCCGCCGTGGGGACAGTGCTGGTCCAGGCCCCTGGCCTCCGGGCGTCCGGGCATCTGTCTCTCCCGTCCTCCAACGACTGCGCGGTGTGCAGGGCGGGCGCAGGGGCAGCCTGCTACCCCGTCCCGTCCCCCGCGTCCGGGGCCACCTCCACCACCACGTCTCTCGCGGGCACAGCACCTCCGGGAAGTCCTCAGGGCTGCGCCACTGCCAAGCCTTAAAGGAAGGACAGAGCCAGGGCTGTGGGCGGAGCCATGACTGAGTGAGGGGTCAGAACAGCGTGAGGGTGTGTGGGCGGGACCAGTGCCTCTGCGGAGCTACATAGTCGGGTGCAGCTAGGACTGGAGTGGAGCCCAACAGTCGGGAGAGCCATGCACTGGGTGTCGGCACCCTGTTCTCAGGAGTCCCCCTCTTCCTCAGCACCACGAGACCATGCATCTCTTGGACTGGCCAGAGCACTCTAGACACGCGCTCCACTAAGCCTGTGACATCAGGTGTGACCAATCAGATCTGACCATGAGACTTGGGCGGCAGCTAACGGGGAGTCCAGAGACCCCTGAACCAGTCAGGGGTGAGGCCCTCAGGAGGCTAGCTATTCCCAGGGAGCAGGATCCCGTGTTCCTGGATCCAGCCATGCCTGAAGCACACAGCCTGGCGTTTGCTTTTCAGTTCCCCCGTCCGTCGAAGCCACTTAGTTCTGCTTCTATGATATGACTTCTAGAAGACTCCGCTGCCTGTCTGGCTTTCCAGCCCGCCCTGGGGTGGTTTGGGTGAGCTGTGCTGGACCACATTCACTGTCCACAGTACACACCAAACAACATTCGAAGCTGAAAAGGAACATTTACCTGCTTGCCCTGGCTTTCAGGAACTCCACAGCCGTGCTGGCACAGGTGTGGGGCATCGGTGGGCACAGTGCCAGGCCACCCCTGGGAACAAAGGGGTGGCAGATCAGAGGGGCCTCTGAGTCTTCCTTTTTCCCCCCGTTATGCTGTAAAGGGTGTGGTGTGACCGAGTCCCCGTTTGTCTATAAGACCAGGACACACACTCGGGAGGCAGAGGCAGGCGGATCTCTGTGAGTTCGAGGCCAGCCTGGTCTACAAGAGCTAGTTCCAGGACAGGCTCTAGAAACTACAGGGAAACCCTGTCTCGAAAAACCAAAAAAAAAAAAAAAAAAAAAAAGACCAGGACACATACACACTTTGGACTCAACACTGCCCTAATGTTTGGGTCGGGAGGAGGAAGGTGAGACTTACCTGTTCAAGCCAACGTATCCGAGGCCGCCGAGAAGGAGGACGCCAACAAAGCTCCCCAGGGACGCGAAAATGATGGATAAACGGGAAATCTGCACCTCTATGGGAGGGAGGGACAACTTGAGCTGAGGGAGGTGAGCCCTTCCTTCTTTCCCAACCCGAAGGACAGGAGCTGCCTGACTAGGGAAGACACATTTTGACCCAGGTGCAGCAACCCAAGAAGTCAAGAGGGCAGAGGGCAGTTACCCTGTCGCTGTGATCAGAGGCAGGTAAGGAGAGCTTTTCTGAAGGAGGGGGAACTTTAACAGCTTGGTTTTGAAGGATGAATAGGAGTTTGACAAGTGTGTGACGAGGGGGTGGGGATCAAATATTGCAGGCAGGTGAGGTAGGCCGAAGAAGAGGAATTCCCACTAGTCCTTTTTGTGGAGGCCCATGGAAAGCTGCAGGGGGAATCTTGGCCACCGCCGGGCTGTGGAGGTCATTACAGGAAGAGCACCAAAGTGCATCCTGGGTAAGCAGCTGGCTGCGGTCCCACTCACCGAAGCTGAAGTGCTGGGGGCGGCTCCAGGCGCCTCGGAGCCGCGCAGTGTCGGCTCGCACCTGGACTTTGTACACCACGCCACTGCGCAGTCCCTGGAGTGTCACTTTGGTCTTTGTGGGTGGAACGAGCCATTCTGCTGGAGGGAGGCAACGTGGGTTAGAGCTCCTTTCATGATACTCGGTGCAGCCCTGCATCCTCTGCAGCCATCAGGCACGGCCGTGGGTGCACGGACACAAATGCGGGCAACACACGTGCACATAAAATCATCAGCCGATAACCAAAGATTTTAAGAGGTAGCAGAAACAGTCAAGGGTTCCACCTTAGTTCCTGAGGAAGCTGAGACAGGATTGCTGTAAATTTGAGGCTAGCCTGGACTACAGAGTGAGGCTCAAAAAAATCAAAAGGCAAGGCAGGCTGGGTGAATCCCTCTGTGAAGGCAGCCTGAAGAGAGTTCGACCTCAGGGCCAACCTGCAAGCTCTCTTCTGGCCCACGCGTGCTCCGGACACGTTATCATACACAGTAAACGAACCCGTAAACACGTAGTTAAAACGTGTAAAAAAATAAAAGCGGTGGTTTAAGTGAGAATTGGCCCTAACAGGCTCACAAGTTTAAGGGAGAACTAAGGGTTGTGACCTGCCGACGTGCCCCACCGCACCTGACGCCCACTCGCCGTCCCTCAGCCTCGCAGCGCACGATGTATCGCGTCAGGATCCCCGGACAGGCGCTCAGCCGCGACGGCGCCCACTCCACGAACACCGAGTCCCCGCTGTGGTTCCTCACCGACAAGTGGCGCGGGGTCCCTGCTGCCGAGGCTGTGCAAAACCTTTTAGCAGTGGGACTGCCCAAGGGAAGGCCCCCGCCCACCGCGGTGACCGCTGCCAGGCTCCGCCCACTGCCATGGCGCCGCCACCTTCCTAACAACCCCATTGGGTTATACATATAGCCTTGGCCACACCCACGGACGTGACTCCAACCATAATATTAGCATTTTGCCTGCTCACATTCTGGGCAACGCCCATAATCCTGTTCCTGCTCATAGCCCAGATTCTGCCCACAGCCTGGCCCCGCCCACAGCCCTGATTCCACCCACAACCCTGGCCCCGCCCACACACCTGATTTGGCCCATAGCCTGGCCCCGCCCACAGACCTGAGTCTGCCCACAGCCTGGCTCCGCCCACAGCCCTGATTCTGCCCACAGACCTGGCCCCGCCCACAGTCCTGAGTCCACCCACAACCTGGCCCCGCCCACAGCCCTTGGACCCGCCCACAGACGTGAGTCTGCTCACAGCCTGGCCCCGCCTACAGCCCTGATTCCACCCACAGTCTGGCTCCGCCCACAGCCCTGATTCGGCCCATAGCCTGGCTCCGCCCACAGCCCTGATTCTGCTCATAGCCTGGCTCCGCCTACAGAGCTGATTCTTCCCACAGCCTGGCTCTGCCCACAGGCCTGAGTCGGCCCACAGCTTGGCTCCGCCCATAGACGTGATTCTGCATACAGCACTTGACCTGCACTTGACCTGTCCACAGGTCACCTGACACTCCAAGGTCACAAGGACACAAAGCACAGGTCATAGCTACTTACCGTTACCCGCAAAGAAGTAACTGGACAGGATCGTGGACCACAACACTGGGTTCTTTGGATTCTTGGAGCCGAAGACAGTGAGGCGGTAACATCGCCCCTGGCCCAGGGCAGGCTCTGAGCTCCAGCTGTGGGTCACTGGAAGGACCAGCAGAACGAGGCCACTGAATACGCTGTGCTTTTAACCCTCGGTCTTTGTGCTGGCTGTGCTGTCTTCTGGGACTCAGATCCCTTATGCCTTTCTCCTGGATCTTTCATCTCACTACTCCAGTCTCTACACCCGTGGACAGGAGCTCAGCTCTGCAGCCTCAGCTGGGCCTCTCTGAGAGCCCCGAAAGTGTGCCCCCTCCTGCTAGGGCTCCAGCCAACTCAGACAAACTGCCAGGACCATCTGGCTTCTTCTCCAGACCTCTTTAACATCGCAACAAGCAACTGTGAATTGCCACTTTCCCTGGCAGAATGTTTAAATCACCACCCCCCACCATATGTGAGACTCATTATGCCCAGGGCGTGACCTGCCCAGGGAGGAGTCTGGGAACCCAGCCAAGGTTGGGGATGCCAGGCCTCAGGGTTCTGGCCCGTGCCACTCAGAGTAAGTGAGGTACCTCTCTGGGCTTCAGACGCCCTGTCTGCACAGACCCCGCAGGTTGGAGCTAGCCATGTGTTATCACGGAGGATATTTATCTGAGAGTGACATACCCACCCTGGCGGGGTCCCCCGTCTTCTGGTGGTGCAATCAGGGTACAGTGGGTGTGGTTCCCGTCCCGGCCCCGTTCCTGCCGCTCCACGCAGTAGGTGGTGTCTGGAGCCTGGGCGACCCAGTACATGGATGTTATGTTTCTTCCACGCTGATATTCAGGTTTCTCATCTCTGGAAGGAACCCCAAGTGGTCACCAGCATGTCAGTGACAATCACAGACCCACACTCAGCCTCCACCTCTGAGGAGATCAACTGGCACCTATTGAGGGTCACTGTATATCAGGCTGATAGTTTGTTTGGTTGGTTTTCGAGGCAGGTTTCTCTGTGTAGCCCAGCTGTCCAGTTTCTCTGTAGACCAGGGTGACCCTCACACTCACAGAGATCCACCTGCCTCTGCCTCCTGAGTGCTGGAGTGACAGTTACAGCCAGTGTGCCCAACTGGTCTCCCGTTTAGTAGATAAAAATATTTTAGGGGCTGGCAAGATGGCAAAGTAGGTAAAGGCGATTGCTGCAAGGTCTGGCAGACTGAGTTAGATCCCTGGAACCCATGGAAGGTTGTCCTCTGCACTCCACACACACACCCTAGCATGTGTGCACACATGAGACAGTGAAATTTCTCATGAGAGGTAATTCAGTAAGATATACACACAGCGGGCATGCAGCACAATCTGTCATCCCAGCCCTGCAGAGGCTGCGGGAGGAACCTGAGCTCCAGGCCAGCCTCAAAAAGCTCGCGGTAACACCGTCCATTCTCCCACTGATGAGACGGCAGCTGGCAGCTGGTCTAAGGCAGAGCTTGTCAATTAGAATTTTAAAAACTTGTCTGTCATGTATGTGCACTTCCACAGAGACCAGAGGAGTACGTCAGATCCCTGAGGCTGGAGCTGGAGGCTCTGTCGCCCCTTTGAGCAGTTTAAAGGCCTACATTAGACATACATCTCAAAGACCGAATGACCAAATTTTAATGTGCCTTCACTTGGACAGCATCTTAATCTCATTCTTTTGTGTGTGAAAAATGCACCTGGGCCCACACATCCTTGGTGCGCAGGATGGAACCCACACACCCTCCCTCGTGTTCCCCCCGCCCCTGGGGCCCTGAGCACCTGCAAGGTCTTGGGCAGGAATGTGCCACTTCTGGTTGGAGCTGCGGCCGAAGCGAGTCTTGGTTGACCACGGCCAGCTCGTAGGCAGCCCCAGAAAGGCTCAGCGTCTTGCCCAGGGACACAGTCTTTGAGGGCTGATGCTGGCAACACACAGGACAACATGTTCACATCCACCAAGTACGTCACGTGAGCACCGCGCTTGACACTCAGGCAGCCCTCAGGGACAGCAGGCTGTGGCGACTGCAGAACAGGAGATGGGCATGAGGACCCAGGACAAAAAACAAAAAAAAAACCGCTCTCCCCCCTGCTCACACACACCCAAGCTGGCTGAGGATGACCTCCTGGTGCAGAACAGGAGATGGGCATGAGGACCCAGGACAACCGCTCTCCCCCTGCTCACACACACCCAAGCTGGCTGAGGAGACCTCCTGGTGCAGAACAGGAGATGGGCATGAGGACCCAGGACACTGCTCTCCCCTGCTCACACACACAAGCTGGCTGAGGATGACCTCCTGGTGCAGAACAGGAGATGGGGCATGAGGACCCAGGACACTGCTCTCCCTGCTCACACACACCCAAGCTGGCTGAGGATGACCTCCTGGGACCCCCTCTTCTGTGCCGAGTGACAGGTGCTGGCCACCATACCCTGCCACCTTCAGAGTTGACCCACCACCTATGGCTTCTGCCACTCCCACCTTTCTCTGTGTCTCTTTCTCCTCCACGCCCACCTTCTGCCCCTGCCCAGGCTGGCCCAGTCACCTGTTTTTGCATGGTCAGCCGCCGTCTTCCACCTTGCCCCAGTGGCTCCAACAGGAACTTGACCTCAGCTGGGGTAAGGGTTCTGTTAGGAGAGAGGAGACAGTCCCAGAAACTGGAAGAAGTGAGTGGCTGAGATAGCCCTGTATGCAGAAAACTAGGAAAGACAAGGCAAGTGGTTGGAGCCGCTCCCTCCCCAGCTTCCCTCTGAGCACACAGTGTGTTGTGCTTGCACCACACCTCCGGTCACAGGCCTGCTGCCTGCAGCTAGAGACCGCACAGACTGAGGAAGAGCGCTGAGGCAGGGCACTGTTCCAGAGGCCTGAGCAGGCATCTCCCGTGGCCTTACTTCTAATGCCTTCAGCCTGATGTCTGGAACTTGCTGGCACAATCCTTTATTCCTTTTGAGAGAGGGTCTGGCTATGGTGCCCAGGTTGACCTCAAAACTACAGTCCTCCTGCCTCATCTTTCCTGGTGTTGGGATGACTGACATGACCATCACACACAGCTCTGTGGAGCCTTTCCTAGTGCTTGTAGCCCAGGGCCCTCTCACCTGGCGGAACACACACAGAGTTGCTCCAACTGCTCCAGGGACCCCCAGGAGCCCCCAAGGAGAGCTGCCACCTACGGCCGCCGGATCTGGAACTCCTGGGCTTGCGTTCTCCGAAGGGCAAAGACAGGACTCTGGGTAGAGAGAGGGCATGAATCACGGTGTCAGTGTGCTGGGGCTGACCAACACTGTGTGGCTCTGGCTGTGGGTCTCTCTTCAGCCACTTTCTGCTCCTTCGCTGGAGCCCCGCCCCATCCCTCCACCATGACCCGAGTTCTTTTCCACCTCACTCTGTGGATTGCCACAGCCCTGCATGCACTAGGGGACTCATTCATGCTCATCAGAACTACTGCCCTGAATGTCCCCAATCATACCTAAGCCAGAGGTCATTCTGGGGTCCACAGCCACCCTAAAAAAGAAAGAGATTGTGTGTGTGGTTGGTTTAAACTTCATGTGCCCAGAAATGAGTGCTTGAAGTTTTTCTGTTTTGCTATTGGAGCCTGGATCTCACTGTGCAGCCTGAGAGCCCTCCCTCCATCACCTCCCAGTACTGAGGTGAAAGGTGGAGTTGCTCAGCTCTCCTGACCCATTTCCGGTTTGTATGAGGGGAAACTGAGGCCTGGTAGGATCATAGAAGTGGGGGGAGGCATGGGGCTGTAGTGGCTGAGAAGTGAGCTGGGGAGGGAGAGAGGGAGGGAGCAAAGGGGGAAATGAGTCTGAGGAAGCAAGAGGTGGTCATACTGCTCTGTGAAGCCGGGGTGGGTGGGGCTGAAAGGGTCTAGCCCTCAGGCAGGGTGACAACCACGAGGGAGCAAGAGGCTGGACTGCAGGGACCCCGCAGCAAAGGCAACCCGAGCTTCTCAAAGAAGCAGGATGCCTGCCGACAGGATCCTAGGGGAGGGTAAGGGGTGCCACTAGGCGGGGAGGGGGCTCAAGCAGGGAGGTCACCATCATATCTGAGGACTGAGGAACAAGAGGAAGGCAGAACCCCCAGCTCTGAGGATGAAGACACCAACTGGGAGACATTATTGGTGCTAAGGTGACCTTTCACCTGAGAAAAAAACTCACCAATGTCCAATTTGTTGTGGGGGTCCGGCGCCTGAACTCCACCTCAGCAGGGACTTCATCGGAAACATTCCAATCCAGGCGTAACTGCCCATCTGAACGCGACACTTTGACGTTTCCCAGGGGATGGTCGAACTTGACTGGGGGAGGAGGGTCGTGCCTGTGATTTGAGTGACTGAGAGACCCCTGCAGACCCAGCTAAGGCCAGCATTCTGTACCCAGTACCGCCCGCGGGTCACTCTGATGAAATGAGAGACCCTTGCAGACCCCGCTAAGGTCGGCATTCTGTACCTAGGGTTGTGTGTGGTACAGACGTTTTGGCTCAGCTCTTTTTTTTTCAGTCCAGGGTCTCTTGTAGCTGAGGATGGCCTCTCAAGAGCAGGCATGACAAGCGTGCACCCCCACGACTGGTACTTGTGGTGCTGGGGTAAAATCTTAGGGCTCCATGTATGCTAATCATGACTACTTGCTGACTTATGTCCCCAGTCCAATGATTTAAAAAAATAGATTGTTTGTTTGTTTGTTTTTTCAAGACAGGATTTCTCTAACAATTCTGGCTGTCCTGGAACTCTGTAGACCAGGCTGACCTCGAACTCATAAAGATTCACCTGCCTCTGCCTCTTACGTGCTGGAATGAAAGGCGTGTGCCATCACTGCATGGCTGAAAAATTAACTGTATTAAAAGGCTGGAGAGATGACTCAGGGGTTCCAAACACCTGAGAGGACCCACATGGCAGCTCAAAACTGTAACTCCAGCTCCAGAGTGTCCAGCGCCCTCTTCTGACCTTGCTTGGCACCAGATATGCAGGCAAAACATATATACACGTAAAATGAAAGTAAATAAAACTTAAAGAACAAAATGCTGGGGGCATGATAAGAGGTGGAGCGGGCTGGAGAGATGGCTCAGAGGTTAAGAGCACTGGCTGCTTGCTCTTCCAGAGGTCCTGAGTTCAATTCCCAGCAACCACATGGTGGCTCACAACCATCTTACTGAGATCTGGCGCCCTCATCTGGTGTGCGGGCACACATCGAGGCAGAATGTTATATACATAATAAATAAATCTTTAAAAAAAAAAAAAAGAAAAAAAAGAGGTGGAGCCCCTGCCTAGAATCCCAGTGAGGGGCTGGGGGCGTGGCTCCAGGTAGAGTATGCTGAAAATACTAGTCCCATCCTCAGCCTTATCCACCCCCCCCAAAAGAAACATCTTGCTGAGGTATGTTCCCACAGACAAGTGAACTTTTTGCTGCCCTGGTTAATTTCCTGCATCTGGGAGTTCACTCTGCCAGTCTCAGTGGAAGGATGCGCAGCCCCCCCCCCCAGCCCACCCACATCCGCGTCCCTGAAGCTAGCCACAACCCACATCCTCACACATGCACACCCAGAACAGGACTCGTCAAATACACGCTGAGTCATGAAAACACACAGCTTCCCAGAAGGGGCTTGTAGGCCTGTGGCGAGCAGAGGCTCAGGCCACGCCAGAAGAAACCTAGGAGTCCTGTGACTAGGGTATTCCCCAGCAGCCAGACTGCCTCGTCACAGGCCAGTGTCCTACACCTGGGGTTACAGAGGGACAGGTAAGACAGAGAGCTCACTCCAGTGGGACAGGCACAGAGATATCTCCTCAGACTTCATGGTCCAGTTGTTGAGTCGAGACTCCACCCAAAACGTGACGTTAGAAAGCACAGGGACGCCAGCCTGCTCTGAGAACTGCACAGTCCTGGACTTGCCTGCAGGAAAGTAACAGCAGCGCCCACCGCCAAAGCTGCAGAAGGAGGGTTAGTGATGAGTCAGGGGAGCGGGTAGGTGGGGCAAGGGAATGGGCGGGAGAGAATCATAAAGGTGAGTTTGAGAATGAAGACTACAAAATAAATTGGGCACTGTTTTAATCCCAGCACGTGGGAGGCAGAGGCAGGCGGGTCTCTGTGAGTTCGAGGCCAGCTTGGTCTACAGAGCGAGTTCCAGGACAGCCAGGGCTACACAGAAAAAACCCTGTTTCGAAAGACCAGATCTCGGCCATAGTGGATTTGCGGAACAAGTTAGGCTGTGGGGATGGGTCCTCACCAGCACCTCAGGAAGTGAGTGACATTGTTCTCAGTGCCATCATACTGCCAGGAGCATTCATACTCTGCCCCGGAAACCCTGTAACAGCTCAAGTTCCTGGGTCCGGACAAGGAGCCTGGGAGAGATGGTGGGAGTGTGAGAGGCAGACTGCTAGCGGAAGTGTCCCGAGGTTTCTGCCAGCCCTCATGCTTGCCCTTCTCCGCCCTTCCGGCAGTTTTCCGGACATTACAGTTGTAGCGCCAACTCCACCTCAGGACTTTGCACATGCTGGATTGACTGAGCCCCCCTATTCAGGTAGATTAGATTTTCAGCATGGGCACTGGCTCCCCACCTTCCCAGGGAACTGCCTGGACAGTAGGATGGGGACAAGATGAGGCAGATCCTGCTGTGGCTCTCTGCTTGGGAGGGGCTGTGCCAGACCTGAGTCTCCATCTGGGTAAGGCGGTGGCCTCTCAAAGCAGCAGTCTCTGCAGGAGACTGAAAGGCAAGAGAAAAGGACAGTAGTGTCACAGTGCAGTGGGACACGTGAGCCCGGGGAAGGCACAGGGGTGGGCGTCAGCCTGCCTACTCTCTTTCCTGTCTGCATGTCTTTTTGCCATCAACACATGCAAGACTGCTCACTCGCCGACCCCCAGCACCACCCCACCCCTTCACCCCTACTCCCTACTCTCCCACCCATCCACCCATGCTCCAGGCCATCTGTCTGTCCTAGCCTCAGCCTTCCTCCCTCACTACCCAAAATTCTAAGTTCTCTCACATCCCTGCAGCTCCAGGGGGCACAGCAATAGGCACAGAGCAGAGTGAGTACTTCTCGGCAGGGGAGGCTGGGGGTCCCTGGTGAGTGTACTTGTCTGCTGGCAGTCAGGGCTACTAGGAGATGCTGATGTCCCATGAGCAGAGCCCCTGTGCTACTTGGGGCACCAGTGTCTGCCCTGCGTGAGCGTGCAGGACACCGCAGGCAAGGGTGAGCCCAACTCTGTGAGACTTCTGGATTCTGAGGTGACAGGTACGCCCCTCATCCTTTCTGTTCTCTCTGGTGACCCCAATCCTGCAGCCTGGAGCCATCTTTCTTGGCCTTGCTGTCTCCTCTCTGCCACCACCAATCAGCTATCTCTGTGAGGTGGCCCTCTCTAGAAATCTGGGATTCCTGGCTCTTGCTGTGAGTCACAGCTCATGGTGTGCCCTGAAGGCCAGCAACCCTGCTGCTGTGAAGTCCTGCCCGTCAGACTGAGATGTAGTGCCGACAAGCTGCAGATTCATGGTCTGCAGAGGACGGCAGAGGCACAGAGAGGCATATAATTGGCTCAGAGTCCCACAGCAGCCATGGCAGAGGTGTCCGTGAACCTGTTTGTGCAGATTCTATGTGTGCTGTGAGCTATGAGCGGAACACGCGACCTTTCATGTGCCTTCCTTGGGCTTCTTCAACTTAAAGAGATGGGAAATGAGAATGGGCCAGGCCCCTCAGCGGAGGAGAAGAAGCAAACCAATGAGGCCCCTGTAACCATGGCCACAGAGATGGAAGAGATGTGGCACTCACCGGGGACCTGAGACCTAGAGCCTGCAGCCCCCACAGACCCTTCCTTACCCCTACCCAGGAGATGTGAGGTAAGCACTCACCGCCCAGCTGGAAAAACAGGAGGAAGATTAAGATGTGCTGGCTGGTCCTTGGCAGCCCCATCAGGTCCGTGAGTACCCAGGCACTTTTGCACCGCCTACGAGGCCCAGCCACGCTGTCCCCAACCCAGAACACACTGACACTGAGAAGGGAAAGAAAATGAAAAGAGGAGAGAAAAGAAAAGAAAGAAAAACTCACTGTCTCCCCCACCAGTCAAAATGGAAGTGAAAGCAAGGAAGTCAGTCACCCCAACCCCCAACCCCCACATTACAACCCACACCAAGCAAGATAGGTTAGTCTGGCAATTTTTTTGTGTGTTTTGTTTGTTTTCTTTTGTTTTTGTTTTTGTTTTTTTGTTTTTTTTAGACAGGGTCTCAAGTAGCTCAGGGTGGGCTTAAGCTTACTATGTACTCGAGGCCAGCCTTGAACTCCGGATCCTCCTGCCATCCTCCCCAGTACTGGGATGACAGGCGTCACAGCCACACTTGGTTTATGGGGTGCTGGGCATGGAGCCCAGGCCTTCCTGCACGCTAGGCAAAGGCCTAGAAACTGAACCCCAGCCTGTAGGTTATATTTTAAAGTCCTTTTCCTAGAGCCTGAAAAGTTGTGACATGGGCTTGGCCATGTATTTGAGGGTAGCCTTACTATATAGACCGTCTCAAAAGAAAGAAAGAATTTTAAGTGGTATGATTTTTCTCTAAAGATGTTTCCAGAACCAGGCATATGGCACACACCTTTAACTCCAGCACTCGTGAGGCAGAGATAGGTGGATCTCTATAAGCTTGAGGACAGCCTGGTCTACAGTGAGTAGTGAGTTCCACGACAGCTAGGTTTCCACAGAGAAACCCTGTCTTGAATTAAAAGTTTCCCGATTTCAGATCTTAGACAAGGCAGACAGATGATAATCTTTTGGGGAAATTGAGGCCCATGTGTATGAGCTCATGGTGCTTTGGGAGGGGCCCCTTGTGGGAGGAGTCATGTCACTGCCCAGCTGGCCTGGCCTGGCCTGGCCCAGGGTCAGGCTTCCTGAAGGCTATGAGGTCAGTGCCTCCAGGACAAAGAGGCTGTGTTCTGGCCCTGGCATGGGACACTGGGACTCTGTGACCCCATGCAGACTGACTTCAATGGCACCGAATGGGAGGGGTGCAGGGAGCCTGGGGGAGGGGCAGAGTCAGAGAGATGGAGCAGAGAGGCAGGGAAGGGTTGGTGCAGTGACACACTTGGGAAGCTGAGGCAGGAGGATTGCCATGAGTTCTAGGCCAGCCAGACAGGGAGGGAAGTTCATGGAAGACTGTAACTTAGTTGCTACTCTTCTGGTGTTCTCTGTAGAGCCCTTGCTCTCAGAAAGGCCTCCATGGCTTGCTCCACTTATAGATGGAGAAACTGAGTCCAGAGGCCCCAGCTAGAAGCAAAGAAATGGATTCAAGGAGCCCCACTGGGGATAGACTTGGCTCTTTTGGTCCTTCTCATCTCTGCCAGTGTTGCCTTCACACACACACACACACACACACACACACACACACACGCATGCGCACACACACACACGCACACACATGCACACATACCTGCCTCCGTTTCCCCAAAGAGCTGCATATAAAGACCAGGTTGGGCAAGCAGCAGTTAGATGCCAATGGTGAATGCTTGATGTGGCATACCCATCCTCAGCCCTTGTCACAGCTCTTCAAGTGACAGGCTGAGGGGCTTGCTGGTTGGGAAGGAATAGGGAGCCATGGAGGGTGTTAGAAGTGGGGGAGCCAAGACATGCCAGAGTGCTGGTTCTTCTCTTATTGGGGTCACAGTATGAGACCTAATGTGTCTCCCTCCTCCCCTTTCTGGCTCCTCCCAGCCACCCACGGAGGCCCAGGGGTGTCCCACTTTCAGAAACGTTACACATTTGGGGGCGGGGAGCAGGAAGGAATAGGTCATAAGGGCCCCGGAAACCATATCAGAAAAAAACCACTGAATGTCCCCACGGCCTCCAGTGAAGAGGGAGTAACATCACTTTCCTGTGCCCAAGAGAGCCTGAAGCTCTGAGGCGGCCGCCAGGTGTTGGAAGATAAAGAGGCATTTGCAAGGAGAAAATCTTGTTCATTTAACAAGCACACATGCATAGTCAACGAATAAGAACAAATTTTAAATATTTTCTTCATTTTTATTTAATGTGTGTGGTGTTTGCCTGCGTATATCCACCAGAAGAGGCCATAGAATCCACTGGAACTGGAGTTACAGACAGTTGTGAGCCACCACGAGGGTGCTGGGACCTGGCTCCTTCGAGAGGGCAGCCAGGGCTCTTACCCACAAGGTTCTCTCTGCGGCCCCGATAAAACATTTACAAAGTCGCTCAGCTACAGTGTTCCAAGGCACTTATGTCTTTATGTTTAGGTTTTTGAGACAGAGTCTCATGTACTTCCGGCTGACGTTGAACACCTGACCCTGCTGCCTGTCCACACGGCAGTAGAGTTGCCCCTAAAACACACGAGCTTTGGTCCACCGAGCTGCCCCACTCCCTAACTTGCCTAACTATTCAGTGCTTGTGATTGGGTAGAATTTGCACATGAGTTTTTCAGCCAAACTCCAGGCTGCCTGTCATGGGCACCTACCCCGTGGACTTAGTCACTGTTGACATTTGTTTGGCGGGCAGGTGCTTTGTGCAACTAGCCCTGGAACTGCGGCCATGTGGCCCTGGGAAGTCCTGTCTCGCAGGTATAGAAAACATTCAAGAGGAGGAAAACATGCAAAAAAAAAAAAAAAAAAAAAAGCATTCCTTGCTCTGAAACATTCATCGCCGCTACCTCAGGATAGCTAGCTGTAAGAAGGCAGTCAGGGGGTAAGCCAGTCACAGCGCTGGAATATTACTCAGCCAAAAAAAGGAAGGCACACCTGACCACACTCCGAGGTGGGTGGAGTTTGAAAAGCGTGAAACTGAGTGACAGCCAGCAGACTCAAAGACCCCGCCCACAGAAAATGGTCAGCGCAGTCAAATCCACGAACTAGAGGGGTGCCAGGTGCTGGAGAGCCTGTTGGTAGGGATGAGGATTTGGAGGGAATACTTTAGGGTTGGGTAGTGGTAACGAATATACTAAAAAGCCTTTTTTGTTTTGTTTTGAGACAAGGTCTCATGCAGCCCAGGCTTGCCTGCCTGCAACTCTCTGTGTAGTCGAGGATGACCTAAGTTCCTGATCCTCTGTTTCCTTCTCCTGTGCTGGGACGATTGGTGAGCGTCAGAACGACCGTCTCCAGACAGCTTTAAAAACCCGTACAGTTGAGGAGAGATCCGTGGTAGAGAGCCATGTGTGAGGTGCACAGTTCCATGCCTAGCAATGCTGGCTGCACACTGACCAGGGGTGCAAGGAGCAGTGGGTTCAAGCCCAGCACCAAGTAAATTTGGTCGCGGCGGCACCTGTCATCCCAGAACACTGGAGGTGGGAGAAGGGGGAATCAGAAGTTCAGAGTCACCTGCAGCTACATAGGAAACTGTAAAGCCAGCCTACACTAGACCCTGTCCAAAAAAAAAATTCTAAAAATAAATAGGTTAAAAAACATTTTTCTTAAAGATGGAGTCTTGGGGAATTGCTTTTGTTTCAAGGTGAGCTCCCCGCCCGAAGGTCCCGCTACGTGGCTTCAGCTTCACGTCTAGGAGCCTCGCTTGGGGAGCTGCTGAAGAACGTTTCTCGAAGTTGCGAAACGCTCTGGAGCCGAGGGGCGGAGCCACCCAGGAGTCAGCTGACCGACAGAACCAATGGCGTTCGGGGGCGGGCCCGGAGGACTGGGGCGGGGCCGGGGGCGGGGCCTCCCGCAGGGACACTCCGCGATGGATGAGCCGAGCCTCCTGCGGCGCCGCGGGCTCCAGGTGAGTCTTGGCGGGCAGGCGCGCCGGCAGTACCTTCGGGGCGGGGAAACTGAGGCTGGGAGTGAGGAAGGCCGGGGAGCGTCAGGTTGCGTCCTTTGCCCACCTGCTGCCCAGAGCGTTTCAGGCGTGATGGGAAGGGAGGGGTCTCCGTTAGACAGATGGGGAAACTGAGGATGGGCCTCTGGCGTGGGGAGAAGGAGCTTCAGGGTCCCCGCACCACAGCCGCCGGAGGGCGCCGAGCTCCCGGGTGTGCAGTTTCTGAGGTGGACTGAGCCCAGCCGCCGGCCAGTGTCGCCACTAGCAGCCAGTCCCCTGCCTCCGGTCCTTTTCACAGATGAGGAAACTGAGACCCTTGCTAGGGAAGCCACCCCCACGAGGCTGCCCGACTGGGATTCAATCTCTCCAGGGTCACAGTTCTGTGTGACGACGAAGGACCTGCAGGGTGTGTGAGTGTGATGGCTTCTCCGAGCCCGGTTCCCGTTTTACCGCATTTGCGCCACCGGGAAGTAAGAACGAATGCAAGTCCAGGGCCTTCAGGTTATGAGACTGTGGGAGACGACACCTCTGGCCTCGCCAGGCCTCAGTTTGCCCATCTGTAACATCTGCAAAACTCACAAAGGTTTGCCTCGTTGGTTCTGAGGCTGGGACCGCACGCCTAAGTGGTCAACAGGTTTGCGGTGGGGAACCGTACACCACCGAGTACCCTTCATCTATTGAGCGCCTGCTGTGTGCGAAGCCTCTGTTGCATTAGACCTGAGGCAGGCGCAGGCTGCCCTGGCCGCGGGAGGCCGGGCACCGCACACGGCAGGGGAGTTTGGGGAATTGAAGATTAAGTAAAGCTGCTCAGAGGGGGGCAGTGGGGAGGGTCCCCGGGAGCGAGCCTAGCTGCCCAGACCCGGGCGGGAAGGCGGGAGTGGGGGCGGGGTTGATGCGCGGCGAGTGTCGCCCGGGCCCCAGTTAGATGCGAGCCCGCCCTCGGCCTCTTAAAATAGAGACGCCGCCTCCGGGTGAGCAAATGGGGGCGCGGCTGACGTCAACAAGCAGGACCTGTTCCACTTGGGGGGGATAAATTTTTCCAGACGATAGGTCCCAGGTTACACACGGGGAAACTGAGGCCCATAGAAGTATAGCGGTTCTCAGGGTCAGGAGGCCATGGTTGGGTTTCAGGGAGTGGAGGGGTGTGCAGAAGGGAGCACGAGAGGAGCGATGCGGCAGGTGCGAAGGCTCAGGGCCGCAGGGCCTGGAGAGGCGTGCTCTGAAGTTGGGCTGCCAGGTGTGGTGGGGCACACCTTTAATCCCAGCCTTGGGGGCGGGGCTAAGGCGGTAGGGCCCGGAAGTTCAAGGACAGCCTAGGTTCCACAAGAGCCTGTCTTGAAAAACCCAAACAGCAAAATGATCCCGAAAGGCCCATTTCTCAGTTAGAGCTGGGTTCGAAGGATAGGGCTGAGCGGGGCCAGCGAGAAGACTCCAAGGGTAAAGGCGCTTGCGACCAAGCCTGACGACCGGAGTTCAACCTCCGGAACGGTCTTCCACATTTGTCCTCTGCCGTCCACACATTCGCTGAGGCACACCGGTACAAACAGTAAATAAGCACACGTGTAAGTGTAAAAACGGACAAGCAGCTGGGCGGTGGTGGCGCAGGCCTTTAATCCCAATGGGACAATGGGGAGCCGTGACAGGTCCTGGAGTGGGGATGGCCTGCTAACAGGAGACAGGAAGGCTTAGCAGACACTGGAATAAAGGCCAGAGTAGGATAGTGTCAATAATACTATTCTAGAACCTCAAGTTCCAGCCCGGGCGGTGGTGGCGCACGTCTTTAATCCCAGCGCTCAGGAGGCCGAAGCAGGCAGATCTCTGTGAGTTCGAGGCCAGCATGGTCTACAAGAGCTAGTTCCAGGACAGGCTCCAAAGCAACAGAGAAACCCTGTCTCGAAAAAAAAAAAAAAAAGAATCAGTTCTAGTCTAGTCTGTGCTACAAGGAGGTACCCTCTGTAAATTGACATCTATAAGAAAACAGATGTGGTTTCAGGCCTTTTTCTTTAAGGTTCCCCAAGCCGAACCTTTGGAGTCTTCTCTGACTCCTTTAACTGGCTAGTGCCTCAGCCAATCAACAGGGCAGGCTGCCTGTGTTTGGAAGCCCCTCTGATAGCAAGGCTGGCCCTGAACTCCTAATGGTCTTGACTCCACCTCCCAAGTGCTCACCACTAGGCGGGTTGATGGCGCTGGGGTAGCTGGAAGGCAGGCAATGCTCTCTTCTGTCATAGGATAGCCCATATGGGGGTGCCTGCTTCCCCGAGCAAGGTTTACTTACGCCTGAGTCGGATCTTTGTTAATGATAATGGCATATGCCTATCATCCCAGGAGTTGGGAAACTGAGGCAGGAGGATAGCCTCGAGTTCTAAGGCCTGCCGGGGCTCCAGAGCCAAATCCCTGTAAGGTGGACTCTGGGGTCCCAGTGGGCCCCAAACCCTAGTGTTTCTACGCAGCTCACATTGGCCAGTTTTCTCAGTTATAAAATGGGTGGCCCTAAACTCCCTGTAGACTACTTACCTTGGCTCCTGCGCTCCATGACCAGCTCTGGTTCCTACGAACTGTGTGATCTGTAGGCCAGGACTGAAACGTGGGGACAGCACTCTGATCCACGAGGAACCCCTAATCACAGATTTAAAGGACACACTCAGTTGGGGCTCAGTTGGTAGAGTGCTTGCCCAGTGCACCTTAAGCCCTTGGCTCCACCCCCAGCACTGCTTAAACCACGAGGAGTACAGGCCATCCTAGCATTCAGGAGGTGGAGACAGGAGGATCAGGAGTTCGAGGCCATCCTGGCTACAAGAGAGGGATTCTGTCTCAACAACAAAACAGTGAGAGCCATGGCGACACCTGCCTGTGATTTCAGCTGTCTGGAGGCTGAGGCAGGAGGATGGCGAGTTTCAGGCCATCAGCCTGCGCTGCAGAGAGAGGCCCCAAGAAAAATAAACAACAGCCAGTAGCGGGGCGTCCGTGTGGGTGTTGCTGCGGGAGCAGATGGCGAGAGGGCCGTGAAAGCAGATGGCGCGGGGACGTGTGGGCCCACTTCCGGGGAGCTTTCCGGAGCCTGGCAGCACCCCGCGCCCCGCCTGGAGTACTTTTGTGTGTTGGGGACGCGTTTATACTACTCGTCGTCGCTGACGATGCCAGCGCGCGGTTCTGTGAGACCTGCTGTTTTCTAAATGAGTTGACTGGGGCACAGAGAGGTTGGGCAGTTGATGGACGCCACACAGCAGCATCCCCAGATATGAAGAAAACGGCCATTATTGGGGGGGTACCAGGCTGGAGCTCTGAGTTTGAATTCTTTTTCTGGCTTGGTAGTGGGGGAGCTGGTGTAAGACACACACTTTCTTGAGTGGACGAGACAGAGAGGAGACCATAAACCCTAGAACAGCAGAGGCCCATCCCTTCTACCTGCCAATCCCCCGCCGCCCTGTGGTCCAGCGCCTGGCAGTTTCCGCCCCTCTCCAATTGGCTGTGGGGATGGATGATGTCACTGGTTGCCATGAGAAACGCCCGCCTAGGAACGTGGGTAGCCTAGAGCCCACCATTGTAAAAATAGTCCGTGTCCCCAAAGTGACCGCCCCAGTGAGTTTGTCTGTTGAGTTGGGGGCATCTGGAGAGCCCATTTTCCAGCTATCCCACCCTGTCTCCGTACCTCAGTTTCCCAACCTGTACAGTAGATGCTTGGTAAATGAGACAGGACATGAGCAGTTTCTGCTTGGGCGGGGCTGGATTAAACAGTGACAGGAGTCACAGCAGCCAACAGTAATGTCCCCTGGTTGCTGGTGCAGCCTTCCTGACGCTAAACCCTCATTCCAACTGGGGAAACCAAGGCATCGTATCTCTAAAGCATCGCAAGGTCTGCACGGCAATCAGGGAAAACCTCTCTGACGCAGTTGGTGGTGCAAGCCTGTCCTTTCAGCGGTTGAGAAGCTGAGGCAAGAGAATCACCGTGAATTCCAAGCCACCCTGGGCTACATACAGAGAGTATTTTGAAAACAAAGCCAGGGTCAGCTACATGGCTCAGCCAGTCAAGCCACCTGCCGCGACGTCTGGCAGCCTGGCTTCTTCTCTGGGATCCACACTGGAAAAGAAAAACCCATTCTTGCAAGTTGTCACAAATGTGCCATGACACACATACTCACTCAGATTTTCCATGTGCTCGTGCTCCAGTGGACCCCAAGGCCAGGGTTCTCTTGCCTTCTGTGTAGTACAGACAGCCAATTTTTTATTTGTTTTTCAGAAACAGGGTTTCTCTGTGTGAGCTTGACTGTCCTGGAACTCACTCTGTAGACCAGGCTGGCCTCAGATCCACCTGCCTCTGCCTCCTGAGTGCTGGGATTAAAGGTGTGCGCCACCACCGCCTGGCTATCTTTTTTTAAAAACTGTTTATCTTTATTCTCTATGCATTGGTGTTTGGCCTGCATGCGTGTCTGTGCAATGACGGCAGATCTCCTGGCTGCCATGTGGGTGCTGGGGATTGAACTCAGGTGGTCAGGTGGGCAAGTGCCCTTACCCACTGAGTCATCCTGCTGGCCCATCTATATTTTAAATAGTCCCCTCCCCCGCCCCTGCTGGCAGGACCAGGATTGGGAGCCAGGTGAGCAGTACTCAGGTGAGAGTAAGGCCTAAATTGCTCACAGCGTGGCAGGCCGCCTTTGGTGTGGGCGGGGCGTGTGGCATGAGCAGGTCTGGACATGGCTGACGTTGGTGTGTAGTGGGTGGGAGACTTCCTGGGTTGACCTCACTTTCTGTGTCTCATTTCAGAAGGAGCTGAGTCTTCCACGCCGGGGGCGCGGGTGAGTAATTTATTCAATGATTAGAATAACTACAACATTGTCTTTTCTTTTGCCATTTTCATGTGTTGTGCGCTCGTGCATGCACGAGTGTTTGCGTGTGTGTGTGTGCTCATAAAACAAAAACCAAACAAACAAAAAAAATGGTCTTCCACACTGATTGTTTAAGGCAAGGTCTCTCAATCAAATCCAGAGCTCAGCAGTGTGCTCTGGAGAGTTGCCAGCTCCACTTTCCCAGGCTGGGGTCACTGGTGGGTTCTAGGGATCTGAACTCTGTTCCTCACCGTGAACAACCATCCCTCCAACTACTGGGCCTCCCCAGCCTCTTCCTCCTTTCTTATAAAAGATTCCCTCTCAGCGTGGGATCCAGCCTAAGCACAGCTTCATGGCTGAGACAGGAAGATTGACAGAGGTTTCATGCCAGCCTGAGCCACATGAGACCCTGCCTTATGTATGTATGTATGTATATATATATATATATATATATATATATATATACACACACACACACACACACACACACACACACACACACACACCATTCTCTACAGGGTTTAAGTTCACTGTCTCAGATTCTAAGGTCATCGGCTCTCCAGATTGCTCAATGGGTAAGGCATTTGTTATAGTGCTCTGAACCCAAAGCAATCCCACAAGTTGTCTTTGGACCTCCAAATGTGTGCAGAGACAGGATCCCTTTCACTAAATAAATAAATGTAGAAAAAGCAAAAGGGGATTGGAGAGATGGCTCAGTGGTTAGGTGCTTTGGTTGCTCTTCCAGAGGACTTGGGTTCAGTTCCCAGCAACCACAAGGCAGCTCACAACTGTCTGTAACACCAGTGCCAGGGGATCTGACACCTTCACACCAATGCACATAAAATAGATTTAAATAAATCATTTAAAAGAAAGAGATTTGATTCTTAGCACTGCGGGAAAAGTTATGAAATATCACCTCTAGCCCAAGTACATTGGAATGGGCTTGTGTACCCCAGTGAGACTCGCTTCCTTTCGGCGCCCACCAACAGAATCTGTGGGGCTGGCATCATCATCTGGGGAGATCCGAAACGCAAAAAACATTTTGTTCTGTGTGTCCTGGGTTTACAGATGGGGTGGGGCTTACCTCCTGTTCACTGAGAGCAAACAGCTCTGGACACCCCACCTTTGCAGGCTGCGTGTGCCTCATTTGGGGTCAAAGAAGCTCCATGTGGTTTTTTTGTTGTTGTTGTTGTTGTTGTTGTGCTGGGCACCCTCTCTGTTGGGAAGAAGACTGTTCAGTCCTCTGGTTTCGGGTTCTTAATGGGAACACAAACCATGAAATGTGTGTGCTCAGGGAAATTAAACAGAAAGAGACAGGTGGTGGGCCTTCACTTGGAGGAGGTCAGGCTTGATCTTGGAGAGGACGAGCGGTGAGGTGGGAATTACTGTGGGGACAATAGCCTTCCAGAGGGAGCGGCGTGGGCAAAGATACTGGAGTGGTACCTGGCAGTGGAGGGGGAGCTGGCTGAGGTAGAGGAGGAGACTTGAGTTCTGAACGAGGCCTCAATGACCCCAAGTCATACGCACTATGGCTGTGCTGGGGCGGGGTCGGACCTTGCCCTGAGTGCGCTTTGAGGGACCGGGGGAGGGGGGTGGGAGGAGCGCAGTGAACGGATCTCGAGGGTGAAGTGAGGGCCAGAGTCCTCGGGAAACTGCCAGCCCTACACCACCCGTGCTATGTCTCTACCGAGGGCTGTCAGGGACCAGGTCTGTGGGAGAGTGGCGATGGGAAGCGACAAGCCAAAGCGATTCGGGTGAGGGGGGTCGCGGTCCGCCGGGCCCAGGTCGCCTTCCCTTCCGACCCATGGCTGGGCGGACTGAATGTCCCAGGACCTGGCCAAGGAGGTTAGGACTGTAGACCCCAACCATCCCCCCTACCCCACCCCCGCAATAGAGTGCTGGTCCCGCTGGTTCCTTTACGCACGCATGCCCTCGGTCTTCTGGTGCTCAGCCCTGCCCCACCATGAGAGGCTCTGCCTCTGTCCCCACCCCTAACTCAGTTCTTTGGTGTCCCGCCTCCAAGAGCCCGTCCAGCGGCCACGCCCACCAGAGGCCCCACCTCGAGTCCTGCTAATTGCTTCAATGTGCCCCGCCCATCGAACACATCGTGAGCCCCCCTCCCGCTCCACCGGCCACAAGTCATACCCAGCTATGCGACACTAGGCCCCGCCCTCTTTAGAATACGCGATTCTCCACGGAAGGCCCACTCTACACCCCATAGCTCCACCCCGCACCCCTTAGCCTTGCCTACACAACAGATGTCCCGCCCCACTCCCATACCGCGGCCCCCAGAAGCCGGGGTCGACTCAGCACCCATAGCCCCTCCCACAACCCTGCCTCCAAACCATAGGCCCGCCCACAGCTGTAGCCCCGCCCTTCCCAGCTCCGTGGCCTTTAGTCCGGCCGGTCAACTTCTCCGTCCCGCCAATGGTCCCACCCCTCAGCCCACCTGCTGTCCCGCCCCGGCCCCGCCCCTCGACCAGTGGCCCCCGCCCCCGACAGCAGCCGGTGCGAGCGTCCCTCAATCCGTAGTCCCCGCGCGTTTGCTCGCGCCCGGTGCCACCGGGCGTCGGTTCGCGCGGTGCCGCCATGAAGTCCCGCAGGGAGAAATTGCTGATCCCGGCGCTGACGCTCGAGTGAGTACCGAGGCCCGAGCCCCGCGGTGCGGCCCCCGGGAGCCCGCGGGGGTCACACCGGGTCGCCGCGGGGTCACCGCCCGCCTCTGTCTTGCAGTCTGTCGCCGAGCAGCCAGAGCCCATGCTTGCTGAGCCCCGGCAGCCCGTGCAGCCCGTGCAGCCCGTCGCTGGGCCTGCAACCCTGGAGGTGAGTGGCGCCGCCCCGCTCGCGCGCCCTCCGCTCGGGCCTTCACACCCCTGACTCCCCGAGGCCTCAGCGTCAGCCCCTTCCCGACCCCGGACCCCGCGGGAGCGCCCAGCTTCAGGCTGGCGCTGGGCAGGTGTCCAAGGCGGTGCCAGAACTTGAGCCCAACAACTTCCCGAGACAGGTGCTGGATTCCCAGAGCCCTGCCAGGTTGTGACCTCGGGACCCGCCGGAAACGCCTCCCTCTAGTCGCAGACCAACCCAAATAGGCCGCACTAGACCGAAAAGAAACAGTTCACCGACTGGGGGCCGACTCTGCCCTGACCATGCTTCCCAGCTGAGGAAACCATAAGCGGGGCCAGCTTGGCCACCATACCCTACCCTCTGTGACTGCTGGGCTTCAGAGGCTTACCCTCTGAACGTCAAGAGCCTTAACTTCCCGGGGAGTCATTACATCTTACTATGAACGAGCACATCCTGTAAAATTTGAATGGGGAATACACATAACACTAAATTCCAAATGAATGGGGTCACCTTCATTTACTCGGCAAACACCGTCTAGGCACCGGCCAGCACGTCCGGTAAAAAGCCGGTAGGTGTGAACTAGAATGACATCTCCCTCAGAGGCTTCTCAGTTGGCCAGAGGAGGCGGCCGGGGAATGGATGACTAATGAGGACTGAGCTGTGTTCAGGCGCTGACCCCCGGGGAGGTCATGTTGACAGGGTTAGGTGAAAGTTAGCCCCAGGCGGCTAGGACCGGGTGGGGTGGAGAATAAAGCCGTGGGGGTCTAAAACTTCTTGAGGAAGCTAGTGCCTGGAGCTGGTCGTGTTTGCCCAAGGGAGGCAGGGACTGCTGTCACCACACTTACTGAGGCGTAGGTGGAGGAGGCCCAGGGGCATTCTGGGAGGCAGTGTGAGACCAGAGCATCTCTGAGCCCTTGGATCCAAACCAGGGGAGGGCACACCAGAGGGAGGGCCCTGGGCTGGGGACACCTGCGACAGAACAGGTTTTACCTGGAGGAACTGGAAGAGGCTCTATGGGGACCAGGTAGCCACAAGTCACCACCAGAGGGCAGCAGAACCACTTCGCCGGAAGTCACACAGGGCCTCAGCTTCCCTCCCCGTACTGGACCGGGATGAATCTGATTTGTCTGGCAACCATTCCTACCTCAGTATGAGCCCTTCCGATCCAGGCACGAGAGGAAGAAGGTCCTCCAGTGTCCCCACGATCCCTAAGGTCCCAGGTCTTTTGCACTTGCCACCGCCTGTTCAGAGCTCTGCCCTTTTAGGTTTGAAGGCCTCCATCGAGTCTGAAATGGAGACATTTCACCCATTCTTCCATAACCAACTCCCTAAACTGGACCCCATCAGGGCTGGTTTCCATGGTTTTTTGTTTTTTGATTTTTTTAGATGCAAAGCAAAGGCTCCACCCCTGAACCACGTCCCCAGCCCCTCACTGTGGGATCCTAGGCAGGGGCTCCACTCTTGAGGCACACCCCTGGTCCTTGGTTTTTGAGACAGAGGGTTTGATTTGTTTGTTGTTGTTTGGTTTGTTTGTTTTTTTGTTTGTTTGTTGAGACTTTTAACTCAATACTGGGCTTCGCTGTGTAGCTCTGGCTGGCCTTGAACTCACAGAGACCCTCCTACCTCTGCCTTCCAAGTGCTGGCTGGAATTAAAGGCCTGTGCAGCCACCACCTGGTGAGAGGCGGTTTTTGTTTTTGTTTGTGGGTTTTTTGTTTGTTTGTTTGTTTGTTTGCTTTTGTACAGTTTAGGTTGTAGGCCAGCCTGACCTCAAACTTTCCATGATCCTCCTGCCTAAGCCTCACTAGTGTTAGTGGGAGGGGTAAACCCTGCTGCGTGCCCATCTTCCTGTGTGATTACTGGGTGTTCATTTCCTTCAGAACTTTGAGAGCCTCACAGGCTTGGCCTGAATCTTTCTGCTCACACTATGTGCTCAGGGCAGGTATACAGCAGACGTTTATTTGATGCTCTGGTAAAATGAACAGGAAGCAGGTGGAGGGCTCAGAGGCCATCTCAAGTTGGCTCTCTAGGACACAGGTCCTTACAGGCCTAGCACAGATGGAACATAAACTTACCTGTGGAGCACAGGACATGGTACTGGGGGACAGGGGCCACACCCTGTGGCATAGGGAAAGAGGCAACAGAATGGCTTGGTCAGAGTAAGACACACCTAGGCCTTTGCTATTTAAGCTGTGGCAGCAGCAGAGACGCAATGCCAAGGTCACAGAGCTGGTCACCGGTGGCATTAGACCCCCATCCAAGAGCATTGCTGGGAAAGCCCTAGGGAGTTGTGGGGTGAGTGTGAGCAGGGAGCTGTGGGATGAGTGTGAGCAGAGCATCCTGTATATCATCCCTAGGGAGTTTTGGGGCGAGTGTGAGCAGAGCATCCTGTGTATCATCCCTAGGGAGCTGTGGGGTGAGTGTGAGCAGAGCATCCTGTGTATCATCCCTAGGGAGCTGTGGGGTGAGTGTTAGGGGGGAGGCTGTGGGATGAGTGTGAGCAGGAGGCTGTGGAGTGAGTGTGAGCAGGGAGCTGTGGGGTGAGTGTGAGCAGGGCATCCTGTGCACCAACCTCTCCCTCCAGACAGGCACTCCGCATTAGCATAGCAAAGTTCTCCAGAGTGAGAAACAGTCCAGGGGGAGCGTGGATGGGCGGGGTTTACGAACTAAGGTCAGGGGGATAGCTGTGTATGGTGTGTGTGTGTGTGTGTGTGTGTGTGTGTGTGTGTGTGTGTGAGAGAGAGAGAGAGAGAGAGAGAGAGAGAGAGAGTATCCCAGCACACAAGGGTAAGCACAAGGGTAAGGCTCTTCCTGGACTGGAGGCCTATGAGACCCAGGCCTCTGTCCCCATTTGGGTCTTCAGAGTCAGGAGGCTCTGAGTATTTTGTAGGGGATCTATACCTGATACCCAGAGTCACAATAGCCATTGTAATCCTCTTTATCACACCTGGCCCCTGCAGGGCCTATCCCTGGGACTCAAAGCACATGTGTGCTGTAGCTAACCCATTTCTCTCAGGGCTACCATGATGTGGTTCTCAGCGTCTGTTCCTGGAAGGAGTCCTCAACCTCCATCCCAACAGACATGGGGGGGGGTCTCAAGCACCATCCATGGCTCCCTAATGCAGCCTGTGTGGTTAGCTCTGTGAGCATAGCCCCCATCTATGATGCCCTTTCCCAAGTCACCATGTGCCTGCCTGCCTGTCTATAACATAATCTAGGGAGGCCATCAGCTCTAGTCTTTGCTCTCACGTTCTGTGACTACAGGTGTGTGCCACCAATCCCAAGTGTGATAAAGTGCTGAGAATGGGCCCAGGTCTTCCTTCATGCTAGACCTCTCTCCTACATCCCTTCTTTGTTTGAAATTATTCCAGTCCTTGCTGTCGTGGAACTAGCTCTTGTAGATCAGGCTGGCCTCAAACTCACTGAAATCCTTTGTCTCCCGAGTGCTGGGATTAAAGGCGCGCACCACCGCCACCTGACTTGTTTTTCTCTTTTTTTTCCTTTTTTTTTTTTTTTTTTTTTTGGTTTTTCGAGACAGGGTTTCTCTGCAGCTTTTTTTTTTAGAGCCTGTCCTGGAACTAGCTCTTGTAGACCAGGCTGGCCTCGAACTCACAGAGATCCGCCTGCCTCTGCCTCCCGAGTGCTGGGATTAAAGGCGTGCGCCACCACCGCCCGGCCCTATTCTGAATTTCTTCATCTGTTTCCTGTTTATTCTCTCTCCCATCTGAAACCAAAGACCACCACCCCCATGTTACCCCTAGGTGTCCCAGAGGCAAGCCAATGTAGGTGTTCGATAAATGTTTATGAATGAGTGGATATGGGTTTGTGCTCTAGTCAGCAAGGGTGGGGGACGCCTGATGTGGCAATGTCTGGGGGCGACTTGAGAAGAGGGATGGACTGGGGACACCTTAGGCTCTTGTGCCTCCGTTTCTTCTTGTCCCAGATATGGGGTCTGGGCTTCAAATCCCACAAGGCTGGGATACAAAATGTCTAATGGTTCAGGGAGCCGAGTGCTATCAGAATGAACGCCACTGACTAATTAGGACCTAGGGGAGAAGGACGTATTCCTTTGGTAACTCAGTGTATGCTACTTACCTTTGCTAATGGCTTTCATGGCCATGCACGCAGAGTCTGTTGGCACCACGCCACGTTCACCGCAGGGGTTTTACAGATGGGAAGGAAAGGGGCAGTGCTGGGCTGACGCCCCAGGGACAGGGACAGACCCGTCGCATCAGCACCAGTACCGCCGGCGGCCCACCCCGCTACCCGGGCCCTAGTTACGCCCTGCCTCTTCTGGTAAATGCCAAAACAACGCCCGGGTGATTGCAAGGGGCCTAACGACGCCCCGCCCTCACTGCACAGAGCCCTAGCAACGGTCAGGTAACCCCGCCCCTTCTGCTCAGAACCCTAGCAACATTCTGCTCATGCTGCTGAGGTCCCACACTCATCCTAGAGCCCCTTACCCCCCTCCCCCACCTAGAGCCATAGCAACGGCCTGCCGGTGTTGCTGAGGTCCATAGTAACGCCCGCCCTTGCTACGCAGAGCCCTAGCAACAGGCAGGTAAACACGCCCCCTCTGTTCAGACTATAGGCAAAGTCCTGCCGGTGATGCTGGGGTTCATAGCAACGTCCACGTTCGCACAGAACCCTAGCAACGCCCCGGCCATCCGTTAAGGCCCTCGCGTTGCCGGGCGCCACAAGCGGGTTCTAACTACGCTCCCTCCCAGCGTTTCCGGTAGAGCTATAGGAGCGAAGGTTCTCTAGAGGAGGGCCCTGGCAACGCCCCGCCCCGCCGCCATTCTCCATAGCGACACCACGCCCCTCCTGCTCCGCCCCTTGGCTGGGCGGGGCTCCCAGCAGCGCTTCCTCCTTGCGGGCCGCGCGCGCTCCTGGTAGCCCGCGGCTGCCGGGCCGCTCCGCGGGGCTCAGGCCGAATCCGGCCGATCCGGCAGAGGCCCCGGCGGGCGGGGGACGGCAGCATGTCGGACCCTAGCTACTGGACGGCGGTGGCGGCTCCCGGACACCGCAGCCGCTTGGCCAAGGGTGCGTTGCTACAGCGTTCCAAAAGGTAGGGGCAGCTCGGAGTGTTGGGTCCAGCTGGGACTCCCGGGATTTGAACCCGAACTCGGGGCCGCGCAAAGCGAGGAATTTGAGAAAAATGAAGCGGTCTGTACTGAGCGCTCAGCGGAAACGGCGCAGATGCAAATACTCATGGCCCAGGCTGACGAGTGGGTGGCGGGTCTGCAGCCAAGGCATGCCTGTCTTCTCCTCTGCCCAGGTCCTCCTCCTTAGGTACAGGTCAAGTGAGAGGTGATTCCTCATCCAGACCCAGGCACAATTGCAGCTTAGCTATCACCATGCTGTGTGACCCCAGGGAGTCACCCAGCATCTCTGTACTTGGATTTCTCTGTGTTTAGGTTTGTGTAGATAGGCAAAGTCTGGGTTGCAAGGACCCTAAGTATTGAATCCAAGCTTCGGTTGTTCCCAGAGATACCGGCCTATTAGAACCGGCATACAAGGAGCTGTGTAAACAGTCCTATAACGTTGCTCAGCTGGGATGATCCCAGGATCCCAGGTTGTTTTCAAGGCATGGCCGTAAGCATGAGGGAGAGGAGCCAACCACTCTCATTGGTCTCTTTGCAGGACGTGGGGGCAGCTGGAGGCAGAGAGGGTGTGGCTGCCTGTGTGTCGTGTGCAGAAGGACCTGTGGGTTCCGCTTCTGCACCCACACCTCAGCCTAGGGGGCAATTCCTACCACTTTTGATATCCGCGGCCCTGCTTCCCTGTGTTCGGAGCAGGCACAGTTGGTGGGTCCCCCAACTTAGGGCCGATTACTACTGCTGAGTTCCACACCTGTGGCTTAGCTAAGTCTAGGGGTGGGGCCTCCTGCAGTAGGCTCTGAGAGTCTCTGTCCCTCTAAGGCTGTTTTCACAGGGTGTAATGGCTCTGTGAACCTTCTGGGTGTCCTGATGGGGAAACAGGCTCCCACATCAGCATCCAAGCTGGGCCCAACTCCCTGCCACACTCCTACTGCTCAACCTTCAAGCTGTGCCCCTCATCACCCAAAACCCTCTCTGCCTCAAGGCCCCGCCTGTTGCTCCCTCTCTGACACTTCTGCAGAGCTGCGTTGGTGGAGGGCTGTGTGGGCTGCTCTCCTTGTCGTCTGTCAGAGCCGCTGTTGCTGGGTGACTGTGGGGGGCTGGGAGGAGGGCAGGAACCTAGTGTCTCCAGCTCTGCAGAGGTGGAGGCGAGGCTCAGGGCCCAGAGGCCTGGGCTGGGGGTCAGGACGGGTGGCCCAAATGGACATGGCATCAGAGGAGAAGTTAAAACACGGACAATCAGCCTGAGAGTCACAATGCTGATGCTGGCTTTTGTGTTGTTTGTATGTAGCCCACGCTGGCCTGTAATGCAGAGAGAATTTGGGAGTAAGGGAGTGTGCCACCAAGTCAGGAAGTAGTTAGTTCTTTGGGACCTTGGGAAGGTGGGAACAGCAGCTTTAGGGACAGAGGGGTACCTGCTTCCCACAGCCATGGCTCAGGAGCATGCCCTGTCTCCCCCGCCTGACTCAGTGCCTGGCAGGGGTCATGGTGTAAGGTGCATGGCCAAGCTGGGAAGTCTGTCAGTGTGTCCTGGTCATGTGCCAGTGTCCCCATGAAACTGGATGGGCTTCCCACCATGTCATCAGTGGACCAAGGATGGAAGGAGATCGGAACAGGCTGTGCCCCGTGTGTCGTCCCAGGATGTCAGTCATTGGGTCACCCTCTGAGTCCCAAGGCCAGCCTTTGCTGAGTGAGACTCTGACTCAAAAATAAGAAGAGACGTTTGAGCTGGGCAAGTTGGCGCACACCTTTAATCCCAACACTCAAGGAGGTAGAGGCTGGCGGATCTCTGTGAGCTCAAGGCCAGCCTGGTCTACAGAGCACATTCAAGGACAGCCAGGGCTGTCTCATTTTGAAAAACAAAAAGGGATGTTTGCTTAGGGATGACCCCAGTGGGTCTTAGAACCCCCTGCTAAAAACCCTTAAAGGGACCTACGCAGGAGTGGTAGTGGCTGGTCTCACCTGGCTGCACAGCTGGTGCATTGGTCCCTGCGCCCTCAAGGTTACCCTCTAACCTGTCATCCCTCCACAGCTGCCGCAGTGGCAACCGAAAGAGCCTAGTTGTGGGGACACCCTCACCCACTGTCTCCAGGCCGCTGTCACCGCTGTCTGTCCCAACGGGTGAGTGGGGAGATCCAGGCAGGTGGCTGGGTCCTGCGTCCTAGCTCCACCCTGACTCAGTCCCCGCTCCCACCAGCAGGTAACAGCCCCTTGGACAGTCCTCGGAATTGGGCCACAGCAGCTGTCAGCTTCCCCTTTGCCCGGAGGTGAGTGCCTGGCCTCCTCACAGAACTTTACCCTCACAGGGCCAGACCTGCCCCTCGTTGATGTCTCCCCCCTCTTTTGACCCCTTCCTGCCTGGTTCTAGTCTCTCCCTGTGGCTTCTGCCCTGGCAGACACATGGCCCTCCATAGCCACCTCTCTCATGGTGACAGGTAATTCACAGTCCTGTGACGGACAGGGGGCTGCAGCCTACTCAGAAATCGCTAACTCGCTGCCAGCCTCGCTGTTCACTAACCAAGAGCTGACATGTGTGCCCAGGGCCTTCAATTTGACCAACAAGTGTTGAGCGAGCACCCTATGTCTGGGGGCTGAAGCCTTTTTTTGGCGTGCCTTTGGGTTGTTGGGGGGTGTATCCTGACAACCAAAGCCTAGGTGGCACCTGCATCAGAAAGGGAGGGCTTCCTGGAGGACACCCCTGGGCCTGGCTGCCTGCTGGCTCCTTGGTCCAAAAAATGGGAATCCGCCAGCCCAGCCTGATGCAAATACCTGCCAGGCTGTCTTTCCATCTGCCCCTGTCCCTCTCCAGGGCTGATGGCAGAAGATGGTCGCTTGCTTCTCTCCCATCCTCCGGCTATGGAACCAACACTCCCAGCTCCACCGTGTCGGTACTGACAGCTGCTCTGGGCAGGTGGATGGGGGTAGACTGGGGCGGACACACGCCCTTTTGTGGCGTGGCGTGGGGGGACTCCCAGTCTAGGCCGGGAAGGCTTGCAGTGGGCCGGAGCCTTAAGCGGTCCTTGGCAGGGGGCGATCCTGGGGTGCTGAGTTCAGCTGTGACCCTGACCTTCTTTATACCAGTCAAGCTCGTCTTCCCGGGAGCGTCTCCACCAGCTTCCCTTCCAGCCCACAGCAGACGAGCTGCGCTTCCTGTCCAAGCACTTCCGCAGCTCAGAGAGCGTGGTGGAAGAGGATGGAGGCCGCTCCCCGCGCCTGCGCCCACGCTCACGTAGCCTCAGGTAGGCTTGGGCTAGGGCCCCTCCACCTGTCAGGCCCCTTGGTGTCCCTCACCCCCGTGTCATGCTTTCAGCCCTGGACGCACATCTGGAACCTTTGACAATGAAATTGTGATGATGAACCACGTGTACCGGGAGCGCTTCCCCAAGGTGTGCTGCAGGCCTCTCTGCCCCAGCTGCCACCCTCTGCCAACGGGGTCCACTAGCCAGGCCAGGCCCGCCCCCTATCACTCATCAGAGCCCCGCCCAACACCGACAAGACCATGCCCCTCCTGTCAGTCACCCCAGCCCTGCTCACCCACTGACTGACCTATCTCACTGCTATCCTCCACCAGCCCCACACCCTGACTACGGCCCCGCCCCCATTTGGTCCGCTTGTCCTTTACCCCCCCCCCCCGACCCTGCTCCTGCCATTAACCCCCACCCTTCCGCAGGCCACTGCGCAGATGGAGGGTCGGCTACAGGACTTCCTGGCGGCATTTGCTCCTGGAAACCGCCTGGCTCTGGCAGACGGTGTCCTGGGCTTCATCCACCACCAGATTGTGGAGCTGGCACGGGACTGCCTAGCCAAGTCGGGCGAGGCCCTGGTCACCTCCCGCTATTTCCTGGAGATGCAGGACAAGCTGGAGCGGCTGCTGCAGGATGTGTGTTGGGGCGGGGCCCGGCAGGTGGTAACGCCTTTGGGGGGCGGGGTTTGCAGAATCCCAGAAGCTCTCTATCGGAATGTGGGTTCGCCCCGCCCACTTGTGGGCGGGGCCTCATTAGGTGTCCCCGCCCGCCCGCAGGCTCATGAGCGGTCGGACAGCACAGAGGTGGGCTTCATCGTGCAGCTCGTCCGCAAGCTGCTCATCATCATCTCCAGGCCAGCACGGCTGCTCGAGTGCCTGGTGAGCCACCACAGGAGTCCTGGGGCTCGGGGACCCCTGAGAGTGTGGTGGTGGGGGATGCTCACGGCCTCTCCTGTGCAGGAGTTCGACCCCGAGGAGTTCTACCATCTGTTGGAGGCCGCAGAGGGCCAGGCCCGCGAGGACCAGGGTGTGAAGACTGATCTGCCACGCTACATCATCCGCCAGCTGGGCCTGGCCAAGGACCCTCTGGAAGGTACGGGGGGAGGGGGGGAAGGTCCCTGTGGCTCCACTCTGCTTCCCCAAGACACTGACCCTGTCACCATGGGGTAATGCGCACTGAGACTAACTAGGGCCTGCTGACTGCCAATTCCTGGAGCAGGAACATACTGGGGGCTCCTCTAATTTAGGAACATCTGGAGCACTAAGGGCCCAATCTTTTCTAGAAGATTCTATAGCCCTTGCTTTTGGGCTACATAGCGAAATTCTATTTAAATTACCTTTTTTTGACAGAGATTCAGCCCCTGAATGACCTTAATGAAGACCAGTCCCCGGCTCCTGGATACCCTGAGGTGAGTTACAAGCTGAGGTAGTCATGTTTTTACCTTTTCCTTAGTGGCTGGAAGAGGGGGTGCGTTTCAAGTGTATGTTTAATAAATAGGTGTGGCCGGGCGGTGGTGGCGCACGCCTTTAATTCCAGCACTCGGGAGGCAGAGGCAGGCGGATCTCTGTGAGTTCGAGGCCAGCCTGGTCTACAAGTGCTAGGTCCAGGACAGGCTCTAAAAAAGCTGCAGAGAAACCCTGTCTTGAAAAACCAAAAAAAAAAAAAAAAGAAAAAGAAAAAAAAATAAATAGGTGTGGTCTTAGGGGTGTGGCTGTGGTGGGACTGCCCCTGTCATAGAGGTTTCCCACACATGGGCTAAGCTGGGAAGGGCACTGAAAAGGTGGGTCTTGAAACATGTGTATGAGTTTGCCAGGAAGCAGGATCTGTTTAAGAAAAAAAAAAAAGTAGCCGGGTGGTGGTGGCACATGCCTTCAATCCCAGCACTTGGGAGGTAGAGGCAGGCAGATCTCTGTTTACAGAGTGAGTACCAGGACAGGCTCTAAAACTACAGAGAAACCCTGTCACAAAAAAAAGAGAAGAAAAAAAAAGAAAGAAAGAAAAGAAAAAAAAAACTAAAAAACTTGCACACTGGTTTGACAAGTTTGGACAGAGAGGAAGTAGCAGCGGTCAGTGAGACTTGGGGACAGATTTGCAGTGGGCGACCCTGAGCTCACCCCTTGTGTAGAGCTGTGGCCTGGGTGGTCCATCCCGGAGGAAGCCGTGTGAGAGCGACTTTGAGACCGTCAAGCTCATCAGCAATGGAGCCTATGGGTGAGTCCTGGGTCGGCTGGTGCGGCGTGTGCCTTGGTGCCATAGCTGCTCAACTTCCCCCTCCTGTGCACAGGGCCGTCTACCTGGTGCGCCACCGGGACACGCGGCAGCGCTTCGCCATCAAGAAGATCAACAAGCAGAATCTGATCCTGCGCAACCAGATCCAGCAGGTGTTTGTGGAGCGTGACATCCTCACCTTCGCTGAGAACCCCTTCGTGGTCGGCATGTTCTGCTCCTTTGAGACTCGCCGCCACCTCTGCATGGTCATGGAGTATGTGGAAGGTGCGGCCCCTGTGCACAACTGCTGGGATCCAGAGAGGAATGAGTGTGGTTCCGGGGGGGGGGGGGGGGCTCAGGATGGCGGCAAGGCAGGGAGGGGAGCAAAGCAGGTAAGAGCTGGGCAGGAAAGAGCAGGCAGTTAGGCACCAGCTGTGTGCGGTGGGCCATATTAGAGCTCAACCGAGCCTGGAGACCCCGCCCCATGATGACTTAAGCAGCCTGGGCGGGTCCCAAGCCTGACCCGAGTCCCTGGTGCAGGCGGTGACTGCGCCACACTCCTGAAGAACATGGGCCCACTGCCTGTGGACATGGCGCGCATGTACTTCGCGGAGACGGTGCTGGCGCTGGAGTATCTGCACAACTACGGTATAGTGCATCGCGACCTCAAGCCGGACAAGTGAGTGTCCCAGGGCGGGACTGGGTGCTACTAGGGCGGAGCACGGGGCAGGGCTCTGAGCTGGGTTGGGGCTTAGGGCGGGGCTCTGAGTTGGGCTGTTTCATTAAGGGTGAGTTGGGGCCTCAGGGGCTGCTTAACTAAACCTTAGCTTCAAAGAGACCCTGCTGGTAGAAAGGCAGGGTAGATGCGCACATTGAGCACCCGTCCTGTGCGGAGGTCAGGGTCACTCACTGCCTTCTGTATGTGAAGCAGGAATCGCTGGTGTCTTGGCTGTTTGCTCAGTGCAGCTGTGAGCAGAAGTGTTTAGATCCTGGTGTTTGCACCTCTTGTCTATCTCGGTGCTTGTTCTGTGTAGCTGACACAGTAGTTACAGACATGCAGAGGAACCACATGAAGGAAGAGCCGTGTACGCAGAAAATGATCCTCCAGGGGTTGTGGTTCTAAGCAGGAGATGCATTTACAGGGGGCATAAAATAAAGGTCACGATGGGACATGGTGGCACACAGCTGACATCCTAGTACTTAGGAGACTGTAGAGGGGGTTCAGGAGTTAAGGCTAGCCTGAGCTACCTCGTGAGAACCAGTCTCAAAAGAAAACTGAAACAGTGTACAGTGGGGACTCCGCCAGTCCTGGCGAGCATCCCGCCTGAGCAGACTGGCCCTGCCCACAGCCTGCTCATCACCTCCCTTGGCCACATCAAGCTGACGGACTTTGGCCTGTCCAAGATCGGCCTCATGAGCATGGCCACCAACCTGTACGAAGGTCACATCGAGAAGGATGCCCGAGAGTTTGTGGACAAACAGGTGCGACCCGACCCAACCCAGGGGCAAGACTAAAAATAAAAAATAAAAAAAAAAAAACCTATCTCCCCAAACTCCCCCAGACTGGCCCCACTTCCCCATTCCATACAGGTGTGTGGAACGCCTGAATACATTGCACCGGAGGTGATCTTCCGCCAGGGATATGGGAAGCCAGTGGACTGGTGGGCTATGGGTGTCATCCTGTATGAGTTCCTGGTGGGCTGTGTGCCGTTCTTCGGGGACACGCCTGAGGAGCTGTTTGGACAGGTGGTCAGTGGTACGTCTTTTTTTTTTTTTTGACAGGGTTTCTCTGTGTAACAGCCTTGGCTGTCCTGGAACTAGCTCTTGCAGATCAGGTTAGCCTCAAACTCACAGAGATCTGCCTGCCTCTGCCTCCCGAGTGCTGGGATTAAAGGCGTGCGCCACCACCCTGTCAGCAGTACATCTTAAACGAAGGCTCTGGGGCTGGAGAGGTGGCTCAGAGGTTAAGATCACTGGTTGCTCTTCCAGGAGTTCTGAGTTCAATTCCCAGCAGCCACATGGTGACTCACACCACCTGTGATGAGGTCTGGTGGCATACATGGAGGCTGAATGTTGTATACACAATAAATCTTTTTTTTTAAAAAAAGGCTCTCATACTGGGAGGGGAACTGACCACAGTACTAACAGCACTTGGAGGGACTTGTTAGAAGGTTCTAGAAAGGGCATCCTGTGATTCCTCCCACCTTTCTCAGATGAGATCATGTGGCCAGAGGGAGATGAGGCACTACCCGCCGATGCCCAGGATCTCATCACGAGGCTTCTGCGCCAGAGCCCCATGGATAGGCTGGGCACTGGTGAGCCATTGACAGTGGGGGCGGGGCTGCTCACCAGGACAGAGCACATGGGACTAACCAGAGGCCTGTGTAAGACTCTGAAGGAAGTAACTGGGTCTGTGAGAGGGAGACAGGGAGTGGGGGTCGCACAGGCCTGAGCCTACATGTCTACAGGGGGCACCCATGAGGTGAAGCAGCATCCTTTCTTCCTGGCCCTGGACTGGGCAGGGCTTCTGAGACACAAGGCAGAGTTTGTCCCACAACTTGAAGCTGAGGATGACACTAGCTACTTTGACAGTAAGTAGCTTGGGGATGCAGACCAATGCCTCACACCCCTTCCACCCTGTCTTTGCCCCTCCCCTATCCTGTCTGTCTCCTCTTGAATGCAGCTCAGTGTTGACATGCCACATTTTAGATGCATGGAGTCCTAGCTGTGGACACATAGCTTTTGGGGACACAGTAGGATCTGCTCTGAGGTTGGAGGTCCTTGTGCCGGCTGGACCTTCTTCCTGACTAAGCATTACAGCACAGCCCTGGGCCGCTCAGGGTGTCCCCGGCTGCCCCAGCTTCTCCCTTCACTCCCACAGCGCGCTCTGAACGCTACCGCCACTTGGGTTCTGAGGACGATGAGACCAATGACGAGGAGTCTTCCACGGAGATCCCCCAGTTTTCCTCCTGTTCCCACCGCTTCAGCAAGGTGGGGCTGGGCAGCAGAAACCCATGTTTCTGAGTCTGTCTTGTTTGGTTGGTGTTCTGAGACAGGCTCACTCTGCTGCCTACCCTCCTGCCACAGCCTCCCCAGTGCTGGAGTGACGGGTATGTGCTGCCAGTTCCCCTATTATTGCCACTAAAAAAACCCAAAACACCTCACAGGTTTACAGCAGTTCCGAGTTCCTGGCTGTGCAGCCTAACCCCACCTTAGCCGAAAGGAGTTTCAGCGAGGACCAGGAGGAAGGGTGGGAGCGGAGCATTGAAGGGGAGAGCGGCCGCCGGCTGAGCATTGACCTCCGGTAGGTGGACTGAGGAGCTAGGAAGAATCAGATCACAAAGTCTGACATCATGGGAGCTTCCTGTTGGCCCTGTAGAAGAGAATGACATATAGGCCTATGCCTTAGTACATCACACTGCTGTGTTTCATGGCGCAGCTTAGCCTTGGCTCCCATGGCCCCTGCTACCCAGGGTGCACTTGGCTAGCAAATGCATTCATCCTTTGCGTTTCAGACTTAACAGAGGCAGTGTTGGCTAGAGGGTAGGATTGGAAACTGGGTTTTTAGGGTTGAGTAGGGTTGAGTGTGGCTGAGTGGCATGGGCTTCTCCTTTAAACAGACTGCGGTCCTGGACTTGCGCCTCCTCCTCTCTATCCGACCGGGGTCCCAGCCCATCTCTCCTAAGCACCATCAGCCTGGACACGATGCCCAAATTTGCCTTCTCGTCTGAAGATGAGGGAGCAAGTGCAGGGCTTGCTGACCCTAAGAAGCCTGTCTTCATTCTTGGGGAGTCTGACCCCCCACCCCCCACCACCCCAGTGACACCCAAGCCCTGCAATCTTTCCGGTAGGTGGACCTCAGGAAAGTTTCCAGACTGGGGGCTATTTGACATGGATTTTGAAACAGGAATAGAAACCATGCTTTTATAGTAAGACAGGCCCAGCATTGCCAGAAGCTGCCGTCTAGCTTCATACAGTTGGGGTGAGATGAAGAGGGTCAGGCTTACCCCTTTTGTCCCCTTAGCTGATACAGCTGTCCTCAGCCATGCCCGCCTTCGAAGTAACAGCACCGGCGCCCGGCACTCGACTCCTCGGCCCCTTGATGCTGGCAGAGGCCGCCGCCTTGGAGGCTCAAGAGACGCTGGGCCTGAGAAGCCCCGGGCCTCCCCTGCCTCCGGCGGGGGTGGGGGCCGAGTGCCCAAGTCGGCCTCTGTATCTGCCCTGTCCCTCATTGTCACTGCAGGTAATGTGTCCGACCCTCTCCGCCACCGGGCTGGGGTGGGGAGGTTCTGGAACTGGGCTCGTACACTGGCTCCAGGTTGGGGGCGTGTGACCCCTGTGGGAAAAGGATAGAGCCCCACGCGCAGTGTCCCTGCTGCCCCCCAACAGACGATGGAAGCGGGGGTCCCCTCATGAGCCCCCTGTCGCCACGCTCGCTGTCCTCCAACCCCTCCTCCCGAGACTCCTCACCCAGCCGGGACCCGTCACCCGTGTGTGGCAGCCTACGGCCCCCCATCGTCATCCACAGCTCAGGCAAGAAGTACGGCTTCAGTCTGCGCGCCATTCGCGTCTACATGGGCGACAGCGATGTGTACACGGTGCACCATGTGGTATGGGTAAGTGTGCATCCTACTGACTTGGCTTGATTCTTGACAAACCCCTCCAGAACCCCACTGTGGGTCCCAGCCGTGGGAACCAGCGTGCTCTCTGTCCCTGAGTGAATCCCGCCCTACTCTATAACTAGGGGAAACTGAGGCCTTGGCTTACTAGCACTAGGCTCGGGTTCCACAGGGCCCTGCAGGTGCAGCTTGGGGTGCCTGACTCCTTGTACTGTGTCTGCAGAGCGTGGAGGAGGGCAGCCCTGCGCAGGAGGCGGGGCTGCGAGCCGGTGACCTCATCACGCACATCAACGGGGAGTCGGTCCTGGGCCTAGTGCACATGGATGTGGTGGAGCTGCTGCTGAAGGTGCGACCCATGGGTCCCTCGCCCGCGTGTGACCACTTCGCACCTGGGCAGCAGTGCCACACCCCACAGGGCTTTTGCAGCCGCAGCTGCCTGTCCCGGGAGGTTCTCGCTGTCTGGTGACCGGTGTCCCCTCCCGCAGAGCGGTAACAAGATTTCCCTACGTACCACCGCCCTGGAGAACACCTCCATCAAGGTGGGGCCTGCGCGGAAGAACGTGACCAAGGGCCGCATGGCCCGCAGGAGCAAGCGCAGCCGCCGACGCGAGACCCAGGATCGGTGAGCCGGGCGGGCAGTGGGGCTCCAGCTTCCTTGGCCTCCCCAGCCTCCCTCACTGTCACCATGCATGTCCCCAGGCGGAAGTCTCTGTTTAAGAAGATCTCCAAGCCGTCTTCTGTGCTCCACACCAGCCGTAGCTTCTCCTCAGGCCTCCACCACTCCCTGTCCTCCAGCGAGAGCCTCCCTGGATCACCCACGCACAGCCTGTCCCCCAGCCCCACCACGCCCTGCCGCAGCCCTGCGCCGGACGCCCCCACAGGTGGGTGCGCTTACAGCCAGGGTGGCTGTTTATAAGGCAGGTGTAACAGCCGCCTGGGAGCTGGTGTCTTTCATCCCAGATGAAGAGTTCCAGGCCATTCTGGTCTACATAGCAAATCCCAGCCTAGCTCCGGCTTCATGAGACACGGCATCGGAATATGAATTATATGCATATATGTAATAGGAATTAGCAGGGGGCCCAGGTGTGTGCTTGAGCTGAGGGGGCGGCATAGCGGCCTCTGCTGATGGTCCACAATAGTTAAGGTCAGACACAGCTTTAAGGAAGGGCCAGGGTTAGGGTTAAGAGGAGACAGAAGGCTTCTAGGAGGAGGGGGTAAATGAGCCCTGACTTTGATGGATGAGTAGATGGTAACAGTGGAGGTTATGGGTTCCCATTAGTTTGGTTAGTCCAGGCTCCACCACCAGGAGGGGACACTGACCAGTTCCTGTTGCCCACAGACACAACATCCCCACCCAGTGTATCCCCAAGTTCCAGCAGCCCTGCCTCTCCTGCCACTGGCCACACCCGTCCCAGCTCACTACATGGCCTAGCGGCCAAGCTCGGGCCACCTCGTCAAAAGAGTGGCCGGCGCAAATCCACCAGCAGTATCCCACCATCCCCACTGGCCTGCCCGCCAGTGGCCACGCCCCCACCACGCTCGCCATCGCCACTACCGGGGCACATCCCCATACCTGCACGGTCCCCTAGGCTCCGCAGGGGTCAGTCGGCCGACAAGCTGGGCCTAGGCACCAGTGAACGGCTGGATGGGGATGGAGGCCGGCGTGGCCGCGGGGCCGAGGCCGAGCTGGTTGTCATGAGGAGGCTGCACCTCTCTGAGCGCCGGGACTCCTTCAAAAAGCAGGAGGCCGTGCAGGAGGTGAGCTTTGATGAGGAGCCAGGACCAGCTCGGACGGTGCCCAAGATCGCTGTTCAGGGTGCAGAGGCTACTCCTGGAACCCCAGGGCCAGCTGTGAAAGACTGACCACCACCCTGCCGCCGTTCCTCACGGAGCTGTCATTCCCACAAACACCTGCATGGGGTGCGGCCATCAGCCAGGGACACATGCCAGGAGGGTGCCCCCCACCCAGGAAGAGCTGGGGTGGGGGAGCCCGTGACTTGTAAATAGCAAGCCCTCCTACTAATTTATTACTTTTTATAAGCAATAGCCAAGCTGGCTGCCCTGGCGGAGGCGGCTGTCTTGGCCTCTGCCTGCTGTGCAGCCTGCAGAGCCTGTTCTGTGGGCCAAGACGGAGCACTCTGGGCAACCGTGTGTTTTCTAGTTTGTCCAAGTATCGGTGTATGTTGTGTGCGTGCCCTTCCCAGACCCACTTGACAGCATGCTTGTGACCCCAGAGCTAGGGTGGCTGAAAGGGGCCAGCCAGGTCCGTGTGGTCTGCATTCTTCGTGTGGGCAGCCAGCCTCAGACTGTCAGGCTACATCTGCCTCAGCTCCTGCTACATCTGCCTCAGCTCCTGCATGCTTCAGCTTAGAGCAAGTGTGGGAACGGGCTGAGGTGAAGCGGCCTATGCACGCTACAGGAAGTAACTGGCAACCTAAGGGCGCCATCGAGCCGGGAGAGAAGTGTCCCTGCAGGGCTGGAATAGCACTTGCCTAGCATGTGAGGACCATGGCTGACCCACCACCACAAAACCCTGTCCATGTGGGCAGTCCCATCATGGTGAGCTGGACCATGTCATCTCCCTGCCAGTCAGGCCTGAGCTGACTGCAGCTTTGCTGTGTGGTTCTGGGGGAATGTCTTTCCCATTCTGTGCCTGGGCTGCTGTGTTTACAAGACTAACCCCCCAGCTCTGTGTGATCCAAGCAGCTGAGGTCTCAGAGGTTTGTCCCACAATGGCCGAGTGAGATTCCTGGCCCTGCTGTCAGCTTGGTCATGGGGGAGCCCAGGTTATCCCCCATGATGCTGTGCAATCCATCAGGCAACCAGTAGGTTGCCAGTGATGCAGCTCTGCCCACTTTGAGGGGCCAGGGGGATTTCTAGGCACTCAAACCTGCTCTGCACCCTCCCTGCCTCCCAGACAGCATTGCCTGCTGAAGGGGAGCCCAAGGCTGTGCATGACTAGCCCTCCATCCATCCTGGAGCTGGCATTGAATAAAAGCCCACGATGACATCGAGCCCTTGTGTGTGTTTTTGTGAGTAAGTGGGCAGGGGATGGGGAAAGTGTTGGCTCAGAATCTGAGGTGGTTTTGCAGGAGTCTGCTTAAGCACCTAATCCAAGCCAAGCTGCATCCCAGCCATCTAGGAGACTGGGTTCTGGACCAGCCAGAGCAATAGGACAAAAAATCCCATCTCTAAGATAAAACTAAAGAAAATAAAGTGTTTCCAGGCATGACAATATGGACCTGTAAAACACAGGTGATGGAAGCATGCAGGTCAGGGCTCATAACAAGACTGCTTCGGAGGGTAAGAGAGCTGACGCGATAAGACAGCTGGGTGGTTAAAAGCACAGGGCTTGCTCTTCCAGAGGACACGGTTTGATTACCACCACCCACATGGTAGCTCACAGCTAGCCATCTAAGTCCAGTTCCGGGGTATCTGATGTCCTCTTCTTACTTCCACTGGCACCAGGTACTCGTGGTGCACAGACACACATGCAAGCAAAACGCCCAGGCACAGGATAAAAATGGGAACAAAAGAAAAAGAAAACAAAGCTGGGCAGTGGTGGCGCACACCTTTAACCCCAGCACTCGGGAGGCAGAGGCAGGCGGATCTCTAAGTTGGAGGCCAGCCTGGTCTACAGAGCGAGTTTCAGGACAGCCAGAGTTACAGAGATAAGCACTGTCTCGAAAAACAAAAAAGTTAAAACAAAAAACAAAAAACCAGCGTGGTAGCATTCGCCTCTGATTCTAGCATAGTCTACACAGTGAGACCATTTCCAAAAAATGTAATTTAATTGTTCAATTAGCAAGTAAGTTTATCTGTGTATATTTGCTCCTAAAAGTATATTTAATTTATATGTGCACCATTTGCCTGCAAATCCCAGTCCCAGAAACACCAGAAGAGGGCGTCGGGTCCTCCAATTACAAGCGGCTGGTATTTACACGGGTGTAAGGAACTGAGACCGGGCACTCTGAAAGAGCAGCGAGCACCCTTAACCGCTGAAACCTCGCTGCAACCCCCTGCCTCTATTTTCTACCCTAGTCTTTGGGCTGAACTAGAAAAGTAGTCCCTCCGAAATAAGGCGAACAAGCTCGGCTACTTCCGGTCCTCCTACAAATAATCGCTCTTAGCCAAGCCAACTGCCAGCGCCTGTCGCTATTTCCGGAAACAACCGTGCTTCCGGGCTTTGGGCCACCGCGTTCCTGCGTGTGTTGGGCTGCAGACACGGGCTGTTTCCGGACGCCGAGGGTTGCCATGAGAGCGCCTTCGCCTTTCACGCCTTCCATCGTCTGCCTAACTCGTCCGGTAGACCCGGACTGCTTCGGCAACTTCCGGAAGCCGTCGGTATCCCCCCCCCCCCCGTGTCAACTCCCTAGACTTGTAGTTGAGGCCGTTCGGTTCTTTCCAGATACGCTCCGCGGTGTTGCAGCTTTACAACTTTGTCAAAAACAAACCCGCTGTCATAGTTCGGCTCTTCGGAACGGCTCAGGGGTCTCAGGACTGAGTCCGGCCCTCCGGCTTCGGAGCGAGCGCTCGCAGTCCCTGCCGGGCTGCGCCTGGCTGTTCTCGGACGCGCTTTGATCTTTCCGACCCTCTTGCTTTTGAGTGTTTCCGTATCCCCTCGACAGCCTCCCTACTAGCCCAGCAGCCCCTCGAACGCTCTCCCGACTCGGTCGCTCTCGGCCGTTTCCGGCCACCCTCGGCTGTCTAGTGGCAAACAGCAGGCGACCATTCCCGCGGGAGTACGTTCGGCTGTTTCCGGAAGCGTACCCGCGTTCCTCGGTCTTCGGGCTCCACCTCGGTAAGGGGTGGGGGAAGGACCGCCCTCCCGGCCCGAATGCGCTCGGCTATTTCCGCCCGGGGGGCGGGCCCGGCGACTTGGAACCGCGGCGACGGCGGCTGACGCAGGGATCCCGCGGCTGCGGCGGCGGCGGCGGCGGCGTCGGCGGCGGTGGTAGCGGCGGCGGCCGTGACTGGGTGAGTAGATGGCGGCGGCGGGAACACGAGGAGTGTGGGGGACGCGTGGAACCGGGTTCCGAACTGAAAGTGGAGCGGTGTAGTCTGCAGTACAGAGACGGTGTCTCCAGGCCGGGAGGTCCCCGCCCGCAGTGGGGCGGGGGGGGGGGACTTCGGGTCACGACCCGGGGTCCGGCCACTTCCGGTGTCCGGGGGGCTTCGGGGTGCACGAGGATCTAGCCGCTCTTGTTCGTGAGCACGCAGAGTATGCGTACACCCTGGGCCCCACCTTTTGCATTAGGGGTTCCGCGGTACACTCCCCCCCCTCCGCGTGTGCAGACGTGCACGGCGCGGGGGCGGACGGGAGGCTCCCTTAGGAGAGGCCTCTCCGACCCTCAGTTTCCCTACCTATATAGCATGCAGGCTACAAGGGGCCCATGAAGCCCTGAACCCCCGCTAGGACACCTACACTGGTCCCCAAGATTTGGGGATGATGCCCAGACCCTTCACTTGGCACGAAAGGTGCCTGTTGGATGGTGCTTTTCTGAAAGCCACTGTGCGTCCTAGACAGGCGGCTTCCACCATCAGGCCTTTGCAGGGATTAGTTTGTCCACGGACTGCGTTGTCCCTCAGCCCCCCAGGAGAATGCACAGAGGACCGAACTGCAGGCTGGAATGGGGATCCATTCTAGGACAACTGGGGCGCATTACCACCCTGCAGCCCACCATGGTGGTGTCCAGCTCCTGTCCCCCTTCTACTGTGGCAGGCAGTAAGGTGCCCATGGTTCTTGACACCTCCCCTCTCTTGCATCACTAGAGGGCCCCAGACTAAGGCAAGCTGGGACTCCCTTGCACCCTGTTATCCCTCCCCTGCAAGGAACTGGGGCTTCTGTTTCCTTGGACACCCACCCAGACCTCAGTTCTGCTAGGCCATGTCTGCTGCTCTACTGGCTCAACCCCTTCTTGGGGTCCCCCAGATTTCCTCATTAGCCCCCAGGGCACCATTCCTACACTGAGTCTAAGAGGCCACGTGGGTCAATACCTTTATCCCTACCTTTATCTTGAGCTTGGCTACATGTGTGGTTTAACCTTAGCTACCTTCAGACCAATGGAGTCTTCCAGAGAGCTCCAAACCTGTTTCCCCATCCCTAGCGGGGCCAGAGAAGTACTCGGCTCCCAGCAACCCTGAAGGACGCCTGTTAGTGTACCCTGTACATATGGCGAAACTGGTACTCGGAGTGGAGCAGGGCCAGCCCAAGGTCGCTGGGGCTTTCTGGCAGGGCTTACTCCGCCTCGTCCATGTCCTCTAGGCTGGCATCCCTGGCTGAGCATGGTAGCAGCCTGTGGTCTGGGTTTCCTCATCTGGTGTCAGACATACCCTGAAGAGCTAGCAAGCTTGGGCACCCACGGCTCAGCTCATGACAGCGTGATCTGCCTACTCCAGCCTGGCCATCTCATGGGGGACACAAGCTGAGTGATTTGAGAAAACACCAGAGACAGCCTTGCACAGGTGACTAAATGGTGGACTCTGTGACACGTGGTGAGGCATGAGCGGCCCCGAGGCCGCCGGTGACTTCTGAAGTAGAGGTCTGTGAGCCTACCACACCGGCTGCCCCAGCCCATGGGGCCTCCGGGGGCCACGTGACTGTCCAGACCCCACCAGGCCCAGCTATGGCAGGCGCTGAGGGCTTCCAGTACAGGGCTGTGTACCCATTCCGCCGGGAGCGGCCCGAGGACCTGGAGCTATTGCCTGGAGACCTACTGGTGGTGAGCCGGGGGGCCCTGCAAGCCCTGGGCGTGGCAGATGGAGGGGAGCGCTGCCCACACAATGTGGGCTGGATGCCTGGCTTCAATGAGCGTACCCGGCAGCGAGGGGACTTCCCTGGAACGTATGTGGAGTTCCTAGGACCCGTCGCTCTGGCTCGACCAGGACCTCGCCCACGAGGCCCCCGTCCATTGCCTGCCAGGCCCTTGGATGGGCCCTCCGAGTCAGGTGAGCAGACACCTTGGAACGGGAGTCTGTCCTTTGGCCCTGCAGCCTGGTCTACAGGTCTCCTCTGGTGAGCTGGGGGAAGCCGTGCGGTTATTTGCAGAGAACCTCCATTAGGACACTGCTGTCTGAGTTCAGCCCTGGAGACAGGTCCTGGTCAGGTTTCTTGTTCAGGAAGTGAGAATATGTCACCCTGGTGAGAAGGTGGTGAGTTGTTGAGGGTGGGGCCCCCGGGGCAGTGTGCACACCTAGTGCAAAGGCCCTGTGGCAGGTTCAGGGAGCGAAGAAGGGGCGTGAGAAGGGTGGGCGGGCAGGTATTCTGAAGGAGCAGGAGCCTCTTGAAGCTGCAGTGACCTCCATAGGCGCCTCTAACCCTGCTTTTGCTCAGCCTCAAAAGCAGCCATACTCCCAGAGAAGTTCGGTCAGGGTGTGGAACACAGTGGGAGACAAGGACCCCACAAGCCTGTTGAAGACACTCAGGCACAGACATGATTGCACATGCCAGGAATCCTAGCATTGGGGAGACTGAGGCAGGAGGATCACGGAGCGTTCTAGGGCTACTTGTCGAGATCTTGTGTCCAATGCAAATAGTGTTTGGTTGGAGCCCTCACTTGGGGTGGATCTGCAGCGCAGCTGAGGCCTGGGAGGTTGGCTCGGGCCATGCAGCATCTGGTGTCCCCAGAGCCCAGGCCTGGCCCTGAGAGCCAGCCGCAGGGCCCCAGCCCATCTGGGCTCGCAGCCAGAGCCTGTGGCTGCCCCAGTAACAGCCGCCTCCCTCCCCAGCTGGCCAAGGTCCAGCCACCTCACATGCCCCACCTCACCCTCAAACCTTCAGGGCTGAGGTTGGCTCTCTGCAGCCTCAGTTTCCCTCCCAGCAAAGACCCTGAAGAACCACCTGGAAATGGTCAGCCAGCTCCCTCAGCGGTCCTCTGCATCTCCCGAAGGGTAAGGCCTTTACCCACGGGGCCTCCCTGTTTGGCATTGGGGTCTAGAACTGCCGCGCCCCTCCTCCCCTGCACCGCAGGCGGGGTGCTGCCCACCTCCTCTCCAGACTCCTGCCGCTGCTTTGGGGAGTTTGTTCTTTCTTTCATTTTCCATAGAGCTGGGCCGCTCCTCTCAGAAAGGCCCCGCAGGCCCTGGCTTGCCTCTGCTGCGTGCCAGGGCGTCCCTGCTGAGAGCCAGAGCCAACTGAGATGGTAGGGGCAGGTAGAGCCTTGCCGAGGTGGGACACCTGTACACAAAAGGCCCTGCAGGGAACCAGGCTCCTGGGAGGGGGCTGGGCTGGGAGGCCCAGCTTGGTTGAGGTGGGAGAAAGTAGGAAGCCAGGTGTCGGGCGCCTGCCATTCCATTACTGGGGAGACCCAGGCAAGAGAATTGCTGCGGGTTTGAGGCCCATGTGGGCTACGTAGTAAGACCCTCCTCTAAAGCAGGAGAAAGAGTCAGACTGCTGGTCCATGCCCCCATGTCCAGCACTCCAGGAGGCAGAGCTGGGCCTATCTCTGTGGGTTCCAGGCCATCGTGTCTCAAAAATAAAACCTAAAACAAAAAAGTTACTACCGTTTGGCTGTTTCAAAGTTTAAACCCAGAGAGGGTTAGCCCTGCGCTCAGGGTTACACAGTGGGTCATAATAGAGTTTCAGTGGCTGTCACAACCCACCGTGAAACCACATGGGTCCAACCATAGAAGCTTTTAGAGACCAGGCATTTAAAGTGGCAGAAAAGGCTGGTCTGGCTTCTCTGTTCCAGCCTAGTACAGAAACTGGCTCTACCACAACCTTTTTGGTTTTGGAGAAAGGTTCTGTGTAGCCCAGACTGGCTAGGAACTGGCCATCCCGCCTTCGACACCTGAGTGCTGGGTGTCTACTCCCACGCCTTGCTTTCGTCTGTTTTTTTTTTGGGGGGGGGTACCGTTCCTGGTCTTATAATTCCTTGTGGTAACTTGTGAGGTCATTTCCCACTAATGGAGCCCTCCTCGTAGCCCCAGGTTCCCAAGCCTCCACCACCTGCAGCCACCCACACTGAGGCTAACAGGTGTGGCGGGCATGGACTCATGTCCTGACCCCTTCCAGGTGTCACACTGGCAGACCTGGCGGAGCAGTTCTCCCCCCCTGAGCCTGCTCCACCCATTCTGGTCAAGCTGATAGAGTCCGTTGAGCAAGCAGGTGAGGTCCAGGCCAACTGTGGCCCCAGCATTGCCATCCAGGGCCATCCTGGTCTCTGCATGGGAAGGGGTGGTGCCCAGTGGGGAGATGGTCTGGGTCTCATGGGTCCCCTTCCCTTAGGGCTGGACAGTGAGTGCTACAGTAGACCGGAGCTGCCTGCACCTCGGACAGGTGAGAACTTGTGCTCGCTTTCCTCTGCTGACGGGAAGGGCGGGCATATGCCCAGGCTGGACCGTGACGCCTTGCCCTTGCCTGCAGACTGGTCCCTGAGTGACGTGGAGCAGTGGGACCGCACCACCTTGTGTGATGCTGTGAAGGGCTTCCTGCTGGCACTGCCTACAGCTGTCGTGACTCCTGAGGCTGCAGCAGAGGCACACCGGGCACTGCGGGGTACAGCCAACCAGGGAGGGATGTGGGGACCGGTGGTGGGTAGGTGGGTAGTCACTGGCCTGGCTGACCATTCCTGGCTGGCTCTCTGCCTGCAGAGGCTGCAGGGCCCGTGGGGCCAGTGCTGGAACCCCCAACACTACCGCTGCACCAGGCACTCACGCTGCGGTTCCTGCTGCAGCACCTGGGCCGTGTGGCCCGCAGAGCTCCTGCCCAGGCCACAGCCGTCCGCTCGCTTGCTAGCGCCTTTGGGCCACTGTTACTGCGCACACCTCCGCCAGGGAGTGATATTGATGGGTGAGTGGGCTTGGTGGGAGTGGTCAGAGCTGTGTGGGTGTGACACCAAGAAGAGCCCCATTGTTGGGACAGTGGCTGCAGAACCTGGGGCTAGAGTGAGGGAGCTGCGAGCAACGTCCCACACTGCCAGCTGCTACCCTCTGCATCTGCCGTCCCATGATTGTGCACACGTGGGAGCGTGTGGCACAGCTGTAACTCCAGGCCTTGATGCCCCACTTGTCCCTAGGAGTGAGCTTGGGCCTGACTTCCCAGGGCTGCTGTTGGGGAGGCTGCTGCAGGAACACGTGGATGAGCAGGATGTTGCCCCCCCAGGTGACAGTGCTCTCACCCCCACCTCTGTTCCCGATTCCATATGTACTTGGTGCGTAACGCATGCATGTTTCCCTGTCCCCCAGCACTGCCACCCAAACCCTCTAAGGCAAAGCCGGCCCCCACAGCCCTGGCCAATGGAGGAAACCCACTGTCACTTCAGGATGCAGAGTGGTACTGGGGAGACATCTCCAGGTAGTTTTGCTGCGGTGGTGGAAGAGGGGGGTGGACAGTATGGGTCAGTGGCTCCATGCCCATGTCCCCCCCCAGGGAAGAGGTGAATGAGAGGCTCCGGGACACACCCGATGGCACCTTCTTGGTCCGGGATGCATCCAGCAAGATCCAAGGAGAGTACACGCTCACCCTCAGGTGGGGCCGGGGCCCAGGCAGTGGGGGCCCAGGGGTTTGGGGCCTCTTGTGATGCTGACCCCGCCCCCGCATGCAGGAAAGGCGGGAACAACAAGCTGATCAAAGTCTTCCACCGGGATGGTCACTACGGCTTCTCGGAGCCCCTCACCTTCTGCTCCGTGGTAGAGCTCATCTCTCACTACCGCCACGAGTCGCTGGCCCAGTATAACGCCAAGCTGGACACGCGCCTGCTCTACCCTGTGTCCAAGTACCAGCAGGACCAGGTGGTGAAGGAGGACAGCGTCGAGGCCGTGGGTGCGCAGCTCAAAGTCTACCACCAGCAGTACCAGGACAAGAGCCGCGAGTACGACCAGCTGTACGAGGAGTACACACGGACCTCCCAGGTACCTGGCTCTATACGCTGCTGCCCCATGCTGGACGGTGCTCAGTTATCAGAAAAGGACATGAAGGAAGGATGGGTCTGGAGAAGAGTGTGGAGGCTGAGTAGGAAGGAGGTCTTCAGGTAGCCAGCACTAGGATACTGCTGCTCGCTGTGAGAGAGACAGTTGGAGCAAGATCCTCCTCCACTACTACTGAGGGCCTTTCAGGGAGCTCTGGGAGTTACTGAGGCCGACCCCATCTGCAGGAGCTGCAGATGAAGCGTACAGCCATAGAGGCCTTCAATGAGACCATCAAGATCTTCGAAGAACAGGGCCAGACGCAGGAAAAGTGCAGCAAGGAGTATTTGGAGCGCTTCCGGCGAGAGGGCAATGAGAAGGAGATGCAGAGGTGCGTGGGTCTGCCCGTCCCGGGGACACGGTGCCTGGGGAGAGGAGGGTCGATGAAGGAGGTTGGTGATGTGTGGAAATGGGCTTTGGAGGAAGTGTAGGAGTTTGCCACACCCCTCCCCTCAGGATCTTGCTGAACTCAGAGCGACTCAAGTCTCGCATTGCGGAGATCCATGAGAGTCGCACGAAGCTGGAACAGGACCTGCGAGCGCAGGCCTCGGACAACCGAGAGATCGACAAGCGCATGAACAGCCTCAAACCCGATCTCATGCAGCTACGCAAGATCCGGGACCAGTACCTTGTGTGAGTGGCACCGTGCTCCCATTCCTGCAAGCGCTGCCCCGTGCCCACCATTGCTGTCCCCTCCCCTCCTGTGCTGGGGAAGCCACGGGTTCCTGACGCCCCCTACGGCAGCCAGAGGTACTGCAGTGAGAATCCACTCTAGGGCACCTCAGTTTCCCTTCACACACCTCTGCCCTGCCAGGTGGCTCACCCAGAAAGGTGCCCGACAGAGGAAGATCAACGAGTGGCTGGGAATCAAGAACGAGACTGAGGAGTGAGTGATGCCCTGCAAGGGGCAAGGAGGACTTCATCAAGGGGAAGGCATGTGTGCTGGGCAGTGGTGGGTGAGTGACCAGGGCGCCTTCCCTGCTTCACCCACAGCCAGTATTCACTGATGGAGGATGAGGACACCCTCCCCCACCATGAGGAGCGCACGTGGTACGTGGGCAAGATCAACCGCACACAGGCCGAGGAGATGCTGAGTGGCAAAAGGGACGGGACCTTCCTCATCCGGGAGAGCAGCCAGCGCGGCTGTTACGCATGCTCCGTGGTGTGAGTGCCTGGCTGGGGTCCGGGTGGGGTGTTCCTTGAGAGTGCATTGAGCACCGGTGTGCGGCCGGGCCCTGCCTACCCAGCCAGGAGGGGGTGGAGGCAGATGGGGCTGGAGAGCCAGCATAACCTCCCCTCCAAGCTGCTGTCTGGGCCCGCAGGGTGGACGGCGATACCAAGCACTGCGTCATCTACCGCACGGCCACAGGCTTCGGCTTTGCGGAACCCTACAACCTGTACGCGTCTCTAAAGGAGCTGGTGCTGCACTACCAGCACGCGTCGCTTGTGCAGCACAACGACGCGCTCACAGTCACCCTTGCTCACCCGGTGCGCGCACCCGGGCCTGGCCCGCCCATGGCCCGCTGAGAAACCCCCACTCGCCTGCCCTGTCTTCGCCCTGTCCCTCCCAGCCGCACTGCCGTGTTTACAGAGGCTGCGGGGCCTCCACGTGGGTGCCCCGAGATTTTCAAGCCATATCCCCGGGGCCAGGGCAGGAAGGAACTGCGCTGGGCTGTTTCCAGGAATTTAGCCTGGACACTCGGGGCCGGGCGGGACCCGCCCCGCAGACCCCAACTTCCCCTCTAAAGGTCGAAGCGAAACCAGCGGCAGGGGATTACCCCACAGCTGCAGAGTTCCCCTTCCAGAAGGCAGAATTAGAACTCGGCTGCCTGGCCCTGCCCAGGCCCCCGCGCTGTTCTCCAACTGTGCAATCTCCTCCTCTTTGGGACAAGGACCCTGGGTGTTACTGCCCTTGGACCCCATATCTGCCCAGGGCTGACAGGGAACGGGTTTTGTACGGTACGTTTATTGATACGAATATGAAACATTGTACCTGTCGGCTGAGTGTCTTTGTGGACTGGAATGCTCGACTTCTGTAGTGAGCCACTCACGCTGTTCGCACCTGCCGTTCTGATTCCCAGACACTAAGCTTAGTGTGCCCTTTTCTCCATTCCACCCCCTCAACACCAGAGAGGTCAAGGCCTCATCCATGTTCACACAGCACAGCACTGCATCTCAGAGCCCCAGCTCCAGGCTGCAGGCCTCACCCACAGCTCTGACAGTGCTCAGGCAAGCAGAAGCTAGCTGTGCCAGTCACACCCACACAATCCACTTTGACTTCTTTGTCGGGAAGAGAGGTGTCAACCTCTCGGGCCATCCGCAAGGGTGTCTCATGTCCCTCGTCTCCCTGAGTGATGAGGTGAGGCCATGCTCTGGACCTCTGTGCACCTGTTGAACAAGTCCCTAGGGCCTGCCTGCAGTCATTAGCAAAAATAAAACCCTAATAATAGCCCTCCCCTGGGGCGGAATGCATTAAGACTAAGCCCAGGAGTACTTTGCTGAGTGCTCCCCCACCGCACAACCTGCCCCAGACTGTGTCCAGGAGCACCTTTGGGCTCAGCTAGGACAAATGAACCGAGAGAACCTGTCTCTGACCCAGTCCTCTGTGAGTCCCTTTATCTCATAATTCCAGATATTGTCCAGACAACATCCTGGGCAGTTTAAGAACTCCACCTTGTGATGCCAGATCCAGGGAAGCTGAGGCAGGAGACACACAAGCTTACATTAATAGGAAACAAATGTTACTGTGGTAGGGGTGTAGCTCAGGGGTGGAGCCCCTGCCTAGGATCCCCAGTGAGGGGCTGGGGGCGTGTCTCGGGGGTGGAGCCCCTGCCTAGAATCCCCAGTGTGGGGCTGGGGGTACGTTTGGGATGGAGTCTATGCCCAAACAATGTGAGGTTCTGGAAGGCCCGGTCTTGGTTAGAGCAGGTTCCCTCAGCCTGTAGCAGTTCAGCTGTGGAACTCAGGTCGCCTCAGCAGCCCGCTGCCTCCTGCACAGAAAACTACGGTCTCCCCAGAACTGGAGCAGACCCTGTCATGAGTCCCCGGCCTCAGCCTGGAGCTTCAGTTACTACCTTCCCGGGAATATTTCCTGCTGCTGTGTTCTGTGGCCTGTCACTGCTCCAGAGTCCCCCGTGTCCAGTTTTCATCTTGACTTGCTGCAGAGGTTCCAGTCCCAACCTAGGTTACCTCAGCCCTTCCTGGTGGCTCTGTCATCAGCCATGAGTCTGTCACTCATGACCCATTTTACAGAATGGGAACTGCGGCTGATGGAAAGAGGCGGCATCCAGGCACATCCCGCACCTCCCTCCCTGTGAGGCACTCCAGTGCCAGGGGGCTTTGCCCACACAGTTGCTGGAAGAAAGTACCCCACTTGTGTCCCCCACCCCAAGCCGGAGCCCAGGACCATAGAGATGGGAAGTTGCCCTGCCTGAGCTGGCTTCTGTGATGAGGTCTAGCCGGAGTCAGTGGAGGTAGGAGGATGTGCTGAGGCTGATTTGCCCCGGCCTGGGGTGGTGGGGGCAGGAATTAGTGATGAGGGTGTCACTCCCCCACCTCCGCAAAACTAGAGGGTGGGAAACGAGGACTCTGCCTCCTGTCTCAGCCAGTCAGTGTCTGGAGACTCCCCCTTCTGTCCCTGCTCCAAAGCCTCATGTGACGTGACAGTACCTTCTGGCCGCGGGAGGAGGGAACGCTGGACAAGGCCGAGTGGCCTCGTGATTTGGGGCGCAACTCTGGGCTGGGGTGGAGCCTGCAGGAAAGGAGGCCCTGGGGTAAAAGGAGCCTGGGGGTGTGGTCTCAGGGGCGGGGCCTCTGCTTGCTTAAAGTCTCCCGCCTCCAAGGCCCAGCCAGCAGTCCTCTCAGCCTTTTCGTCCTCGGCCATGCCTCGGTCTCTGCTCCTGCCATTGCTACCCCTTCTGCTGCTGCTGCTTCCGCTTGAGATCCCCAGAGCAGCCAGGGCATCTCCGCGGCAAGGGTCCTCCGAGGTTGCGGCCACATGTAAGGTAGGGACCGCGACGCGCAGGAGGGGACAGGGTCAGGCGTCCACGCAGGCAACTTCTCGGCACTCCGTGAACTCATTCGGGGAACTCCAAGGTCGTGGCCAGGGACATCTCCCAACCTCTCATCTGGGAATTGGCCGTGTCCAAGTCGTTTTGCTTCCACATCGCAGGTCTGAGACACGCAGCTATCACCTTCCCTCCTCTCCCGAGCATTTATCAACCACGTATAGTATACATCTGAGCCAAGAGCTGAGGAGTAGGCGGGCGTGGGCGGAGGGGGGGGGGAGAGGTGGCTTCTGCTCCAGACCTGTTGAACCACTGGTCCGTCCTCCACCCTCACGCAATTCTTGTCGCTTACTGTGTACGTTCCAACCGAGGAAGGGAGGGCTGGCATGCTTCTGACACGGAACAAACACATGCCCCTCACGCCCAGTGCCTTGCTCAGACTCCTGCCCTCCCCGGGAACAGGAAGTCTGCTCGCATTAGCTCCCTCCTGTGTCTAGTCAGGCGGACAGGGTGAAGTTTCCCTGGGTCACAGGAGAGGAAGAATGAATAGAGTCTGCGTGGGTGAAAAGCTTCGGCTCAGCTCTGGTGCGCAAAGTTAGAGAGAGAGAGAGAGAAAGAGAGAGAGAGAGAGAGAGAGAGAGAGAGAGAGAGAGAGAGAGAGAGAGAGAGAGAGAGAGAGCCGTGCTTTGGCTTCAGAGTGTATGCCACTAAACAGTACTGAGAGCAATAACTACAAATATGCATGTCTTATTTTTCTTTTACTTTCTTTTTCTTATGTTGTTCTGATTTGTTTTTGCTTTTCGGAGGGCCAGTGTAGCCTGACCATCCTGGAACTCATTATGTAGACCAGGCTGGTCTCGAACGCCTGCCTCTGCCTCCCTAGTGTTGTGACTGAAGGTATGCACCACCATGCACAGCTACAAATATGCAAGTCTTAGCGCTTACCTAATGTAGTCAGGATGGTGCATTTACTGAGCGCCTACTGTTTGTGAGTTTGCGAGTTTGCCAGTTTCCGTTTTGCAGATAAGCTGTGATTGCGGAATGCCATGTAGACTTCAGCAAGACTCAGAAGGTCCGGGGCGTGGCCCAGATGTAGACCGCACGCCTTGCATGCATAAAACAGCCCTGGGTCTGGTCCCCAGTGTTACAAGGCTGAACAAATCATAAGCGTCTCAGGCGAGGGGCCCCGAGGCGGCACCTCACTGGACGCCTCTCTCCTTCCAGGCCCAAGATCTGTGCTTGCTCGGGCCACGCCCATTGCCCCCCGCACCGCCAGTCAATGTCAGCCTCTATTATGAGTCCCTTTGCGGAGCTTGTCGGTACTTCCTGGTCCGCGATCTGTTCCCGACCTGGTTGATGGTTATGGAAATCATCAACATCACCCTGGTGCCCTACGGGAACGCGCAGGTGCACGGGAAGCGGGAAACAAAGGCAAAAGGGGTGCGGGGGTGGGGTGGAGACGCCTGAGCACCTGAGCTCACCAAGATCGGTCGGTACCTTGCAGGAAAAAAATGTCAGCGGCACGTGGGAATTCACGTGCCAGCACGGGGAGCTGGAGTGCAGGCTGAACAAGGTGGAGGTGAGCTGCAGCTCAGTGCGCGGGGGAACGGGTGTGTGTTTGGGGAAGTGGCCACATTGCACCGACCACCTTTGCCCGCCTCTCCAGGCCTGCCTGCTGGACAAACTGGCAAAGGAGGCTGCGTTCCTAACCATCGTCTGTGTGGAGGAGTTGGAGGACATGGAGAAGAAACTTGAGCCGGTGAGCTGTGGAGGGAGGCGAACTGCAAGTGGGGAGAAGGAGAGCAGCGAGGCTGCTGTGGGCTGCAGGGGGCCGGGGCGGGAGGCAGAGAGTCACAGGGCCTCCACCTGGTCCCGGGAGCTTCCAGCTCCGAAAGGAAAAACCTTAGGTCTGTGAACAGAGTCTTCACTGTGAACAGAACCCGGGACCTTCACTGTGCAGAAGCAGTGATCATGACAGGAGATAAGCCAGGTGCTCCAACTTTCCAGGGCATTATGGGAAATAACCCCAAAAAGGGTGATTCAGGACCAATGGTCCCCAGACATCCCAGCCTCCTGGAGCCTCGAGCCCTGCTCACCTGGAAGGACTGGAGGGTGAGATACTGGGAAGGAGTAGGAAGGGTGTCCCAACAGAAGGAACAGCTTGTGCAAAGACTCTGAGGTAACGAGACAACAGAGGGTAGAGGCTGCAGAGCAGGTGTCCTGGGGGTGGGAACAGTACGGGCCTCAGTTTCAGGAACCCCACCCATGCCTGCCAAAGCTGGAGCAATCATCTCTGAGCAGTGAGGAAGCAACTTGTTTGGGGCCACTCAGGACAGTTGGCGAGATAACAGGGGTAACTGAGCAAAGCCTACCCCTCCCCTCCCCAGTGCCTGCAGGTGTATGCTCCAGAGGTGTCAGCAGACAGCATCATGGAGTGTGCCACCGGGGAGCGCGGCACGCAGCTCATGCACGCCAACGCCCAGCTCACCAAGGCCCTGCAGCCGCCCCATGAGTACGTGCCCTGGGTCCTGGTCAATGAGGTAAGAGTCTCCACTGCGCAGTCAGTAAAGTGTCCTGAGGGATTGAGGCTCTGAACCCCGGCACAAGGGATCCCTGGGGGCTCCCGCTCTTCCAGAGGAACGGAGTGCTGTTCCCACCATCATCATCCCTCACACATACAGACATCCTCATTGAAAATAACTGAGGTTTTTTTTTGTTTGTTTGTTTGTTTGTTTTGTTTTGTCTGGTTGGTTGGTTGGTTGGTTTGGTTTTTCGAGACAGGGTTTCTCTGCAGCTTTAAAGCCTGGAACTAGCTCTTGTAGACCAGGCTGGTCTCGAACTCACAGAGATCCACCTGCCTCTGCCTCCTGAGTACTGGGATTAGAGGCGTGCGCCACCACCGCCCGGCTCAAGTGAGATTATTTTTAAAAACCAAGATGGAGCGTGACTGGAAGACACTGCATGAGGGGCTGGAGAGATGGTTCAGTGATTAAGAGCACTGGCTGCTCTTGCAGAGGATCCTGGTTTTATTCCCAGCAACCATATCTGTAACTCCAATTCCAGTGGATCTAACGCCCTCTTTTGACCTCCATGCGTATAGCACAAGCATGACATACAGACACGCTGGCAAAACACCCACGCACGTGAAATAAAATGAATAAATCAGAAAGAAATGGTTTAATTAGAAAAAGAAAAAAAAAAGAAAAAGAAAACATATATTGAGCTCTGGCCTCTGCTCACATAAGAGTTTTTATGCCTGATACCAGGTACCTTGCCTCGTTCGGCACAACTGAGCTTGTCCTGGAACTATCAGTGATCCTCCTGCCTCAGCGCTCTAGTGCTGCATTCCCAGGCTCATGTATCCCCCTCAGCTGTGCTTAACCATGTCTTCTGTGGCTTGCAGAAACCTTTGAAGGACCCCAGTCAGCTCCTGAGCTCTGTCTGTCAGTTGTACCAGGTGAGTATGTCACAAATCAATGGGGTTCAACTGAGGGAACAGAGTCTCCCAGGAGAGGGGGTGGAGTTTCCCTGGAGGGGGTGGTCTCCCCGGGGTGGGGATGGAGTCTCCAGTAGGGGTGGAGTTTCCATGGAGGGGTGGAGTCTTCCCAGGATGGGGGTGGAGTCTCTCCAGATAGGGGCTGGGGTTTCCCTGGAGGAGGTGGGGTTTCCCTGGAGGGGGTGGAGTCTCCACAAACCTGACTCCTAGCCTTTCATTCCCCTTCTAGGGAGTGGAGAAGCCCGATGTCTGCTCCTCCGTGGCTGACCCCCCCAGGAAGGTTTGCGACAAGTGAAGGGGGTTGTGGAAAGAAAAACGAGAGCCCAGCGGCACAGCCTGCGCAAATCCTCAGCCCTCAGAGATACCACTCACTCACCCACGAGAAAACGTAGACATGTCCCACCAAACAGACTCAAAACTCTCCACGTAGTCAAAAATCTTGCCTTGTTTCCAAATGGTGCTAAATTTAAATTCAATGAATAAATAATTTAGATTGATTCATTTGTCCTGGAGTTTAAATTTGGAGTATTTTGTTGTTTGTTTGTTTTTTGAGACAGGGTGAAGAGTCCAAAAATAAAAATATAGAAATGTAGATTCCAGAAGTAAGAATGTAGAAATAAAGAAATAAGGTTGTGAGCCTAGGAGAACGAGCGCAGGCTGTCAGCAGCTTAAGGATTAACTATTAACAGTGGGTTACTCTGCTTTACAACCCATAGCTCTGTCTGCAAGGCTGAAGCAGCCCTCTGCGAACTGAGGGTCAGCTTTTAGATATCCTGCCCCTCCCACCAGCAACTGATGTGAGCTGAGTTAATCTTTAAATGATGGGGTGTATGTGACTTTAGGGTTTTTGGTTGTGCATTGTCCCATATACCCTTCCCTGCTACAGAAAACTGGCAGTATCAGGGGAAGGCAGAGCTTTGGTAAACACCACCAGGAGCACTGGGGAAGAACGTTTTAAATACAAACACTAGTGTAAAAACTCTGTTAATGGAAACGGTAAAGAAGCACAATTTGTATCTGAGTTTTACCTCGGAATTGTAAAAATTCTTTTGTTCATGCCTAATGCTTGGTTCTTGCTATGAATAGGGAAATTCGGAAACACCCATCTCTGGCTGTGGTCTCAGCTAGCTGATGAGCTTTTGTGCCCCATGGAGATTTATTTTTTTAATTTTTAATTTTTTTTCCTGGAATAAAGGTTGCTTCTGGTTTGATAGACTTCAGCGGTCTATCCTCCATCTTTGTGAGACCCCAGTGGATCCAGAAAGGGTTTCTCTGTGTAACAGCTCTAGTTCCGGAACTCACTTTGTAGAGCAAGCTGGCCCCGAACTCTCAGAGATCCACCTGCCTCTGCCTCCTGGGTGCTGGGATTAAAGGCGTGCGCCGTCAGTGCCACTTTGTGTTTCTGTTTTTAATGTGGGTGTGTAAGCCAGGGCTCTGCGGGTGCTCAGCTCACTATGCCCGAGCAGTGCCCTGGACCCTGGAGTTCATGCCTCATCTGAAAAGCCCGCAAATGCCAGTCTATATTAGTTACTGTTTCATTGTGTGTGTGAAAAAATCCAAAAGCCACTTAAGGAAGGGCCTGTGCTGGGGGGAGGCAGGGTAGAGGCAGAAGTTTGAAGTCATGTTGCACCCAAAGCTGGGAAGTGGGTTGGGGCTGGTGTACCCACACTCGGAGGGTATTATTTCACCTCAATTCCCAGGCTAGCCCAGTGATTCTTCTCAGCCTGTGGGTCGCGACCCCTCATGGTTGCATATCAGATATTTACATGATGATTCATGACAGTAGCAAAATTACAGTTATGACGCAGTAACGAAATAATTTTATGGTTGGGGGTCACCACAACATGAACTGTATTAAAGGATTGTTAGGAAGGTTGAGAACCACTAGACCATCTCTCAGGCTCTAAGTTTGTCACTAAGGTGACTCTCTAGATCCTGTTTGATTGACAGTATTGACGTCACACCTTCCTTAGATGGACAGGGACCAGTTGCTGGCAGTCCCCTGACCGGAAATGCAGAACCAGGACCAGGGGAGGGATGAGCACCCGGAGGACATGTGTTGGGTTAGGGTCTTTGTAAGTTAGAACGAGATTTTGAAGACTGAGTAGGCATTCCTTAGCCACACACGGACTACAAGTCCCAGGATAGAGCAGAGACTTCATCCAGGGAAAAATGTGTTCACGGTTCCAGGGTTAGGGGACCATGTACTGGCAGGCGGGATAATCGGGAGCTAGAGAACAACATGATGGTTTGTGGAACAGTTAAAAGCAAAGAATAAAGGAGGAAAGGATGTTTCCGCAGGGACACAAAGTTGTGGAGAAGAGAATACATGATTAGTCTTTTGCCGAATGAACCAGGCACGGGGCACGGCGGTGGAGGCAGTAGTTCAGGTCCAGCCTGGGCTAGAAGGCAACAGGTTTGCAACACCTGGGGTTAGACCCCGTCCACGCACTGAGCCCCTACACCGTGTTCTTCAGGACTACTGCGTCCCCACTGAAGAGGTCACGCCAAGGTCAAGCTCCTTAGCGCCCCGCCCACCCCGAGGAGACTTTGAGGGCGAGGAGCAATCAGCGTTGCAGGAGCTCTCCATCCGTCCCCACCCCTGCCCAGCCGGAGGAGCAAGACACACAATTGGTCAGTTCGGTCCAGGAGGCTCTGCCATTGGCCGCCGTACGTCCGCTGGTCTGTGGTGCGCTGCGGAGGACTTCCGTGTTCCCGGCGGTGACGAGGCACGATGCTTGTTGGCGAATGGTTACTGCAGCCGAGAGGCGGGAATTACGGCTTCTTATTGGTCCGTGCCGAGCAGGGCGGTTCCGCGGCACGGCATGCGATTGGGTAGAGGGGTCGGCGTCGAAGCGTGTGATTGGCGCGCGCAGGGGGCCGGGCCGGGACGCGAGCCGCGGAGGCTCCCGAGTGTGGCGGCGGAGGCTCGGCGGTGTGCGCGGCGATGGCTTCAGAAGGCGGCTGGCGCTGGGCTCGGAAGGCTCTGGCTGCGGGGCGGCCGCTGTTCCGGGGCCGCGCGCTGCTCGTCATCAACACGCTGGGCTGCGGCACGCTCATGGCGGCGGGCGACGGCGCGCGACAGGCCTGGGAGGTGCGCGCGCGGCCAGGACAGCGATTCAGTGCGCGGCGCTCAGGTGAGCGGGACCTGTCGGTCATCTTGGGGGCCGGGCGGCAGCCAGGAGGGTGCGCCTGACTCCCTGTGTCTCCAGCCAGCATGTTCGCGGTGGGCTGCAGCATGGGCCCCTTCCTGCACTTCTGGTACCTGTGGCTGGACCGCCTCCTCCCCGCCTCGGGCCTGCGAAGCCTCCCGAGCGTGATGAAGAAGGTCCTGGTGGATCAGGTGGTGGCATCTCCCATACTGGGCGTCTGGTACTTCCTGGGTAAGCAGCGGCGGGGACTGTGGTCTTCAGAGCTCGCGGTGGGTAGAGCCTGGTTCGTGCTTGGAGGAATGCTGATGGGGGTTGTTCTTTTTCCTTGATTTTTAATCTATTATTTATTTTGGTTTTTCGAGACAGGGTTTCTCTATGTGGCCTTGGCCGTCCTGGAACTCGACTCTGTAGATCAGGCTGGCCTCGAACTCAGAGATCTGCCTATCTCTGCCTCCCAGTGCTAGTTAGGTTACATCCAGGGTGAAAGAATTGCATGCCTGCTCGCTTGTGCTCAGCTTCTCTTTCCAGTCCAAGACCCTCTGCCCCGGCAATGGTGAAGCCCACAGTGGGCTGTGTTTTCCCACATCAGTTAACTCAAGTCTATGCAGAGATAGCACAGGCCACCACGTAGATAGTCCCTGGAGACTCTCGTCTGATTCTAGGCTGAATCAAGCTGACAGTGAAGGCCTCACTGTGCAGCCCCGGCGCCTCGGCCTCCCAACCATATTGCACTTTATATGCACCTGTTGGGAGAGTGTCCCCGGAATGGGGACAGGATCGTGTGGGCATGGGACAGAACCCATGAGAGGAAAAGGGGCTAGGAGACCGTGGGGAGAGGTGGGGTGGCAAGGCCGGGGTCTGAGGGACGTAGGAGCAGCTTGGACGCAAAACTGCAGTCAGCCGACCCGTGGAGAATGAACCCTGAGGGGCAGGGGCAGGGCCGAGACTGGACCGAGCGCAAGGCTCGGGTCTTATTAGCCTCTTCCCTGACACCAGCCACACACTTGCCCTGACCGGCCTTGCTTCTCTGCCCGGGTCACTCCCACAGCCAGCGCTGCTGCTTCCGTTGCCTAGCGGCCACCTCAGCCTCCACATTCACCGCTTGGTCTTCTTCCCAGGCCTTGGCAGCCTGGAAGGCCAGACGCTGGAGGAGAGCTGCCAGGAGCTGCGGGCCAAATTCTGGGACTTCTACAAGGTGGGCGTGCCCATGCTGCCCTTACCGTAGCTCCACCCCCCTGCGGCCTCGCTGGCCCACCTTCCTAGCTTGCTCAAGGCCGCCCCTGCCTTCCCGCAGGCTGATTGGTGTGTTTGGCCAGCTGCTCAGCTGGTGAACTTCCTCTTCATCCCGCCGCATTTCCGAGTCACCTACATCAACGGTCTGACACTGGGCTGGGACACGTATCTGTCCTACCTGAAGTACTGGGTGAGCTTAACCCCTGGGTGAGAATACCTGAGTGCAGGCCCTGCCCTATGCCTGCCGTGACCCTCCCTCCGCTGTACACAGGCACCGGAACCCATTCCGACTCCTGGCTGTGCCGACTGAGCAGGAAGCACCAAGGAGAAATAGGCCCATGGACACACTCCCATAGGAGGCTCTGGAGCAGGTCAGAGCCTGGGCCACGTCCACACTCCAGGCTGAGCCTGCAGCAGCTATCCCACATGGACCAGCCTCCGGCACCACCTGTCAATCGCCAGGTTTTCCAGCTGGACCCAGGAGTTCTCAGCCAACCTGCAATTGCAACCCTGGCTCAACTCTGGCCCAAGTAGTCCCCGAGGTTCCCTGGACCCCAGGTGACAAACAGAAGGACCGGCCCCCACGGCCTTGGAATGGGATCTGGTTTGGCCTCAGAAAACTTCATGCGAGGTTGGGCAGCCTTGTGAAAATTTCATTAAATTCTCTTTAATCACAAGGCTGGCTGCCAGTGGTTGGTGTGGGGTGGGGGTGGGGCTGCAGAGACTCAGCAAGGTCCATTCACTTTATTGAACTGTGTGTAGTGTTCATAACTTCTAGGAAAGTGGGGGACACATCTGACACTCATGACATCAGAACAGGTTTGGGGATATCCCAAAGCAGTGAAGGTGAATAGATCCTCCCTTCCTTCCCCACATCCTGTCTCTCCAAAGATAAAGTAACAAGCAGGATGCCAGCCTGTCAACCCAGTGGTCCACTAGGCAATCCCCCAGCCTCGGGGCTGGCAGGCCCTGCCATCTCCCATCAGCCTGCTTCAGAGTGACATCTGGTCCCCTCTTCACAACCGACAACTTTGGATGCGGTGGCTTAGAAAACCAAAAAGGAGGGTCTTGGGGCAGTGACCACAACACACCACAGCAGAGCGGGGTGAGGATATGTACAGGAGGGGTGAGGGGCGTGTCCAGGGACACCCTCAATAAATAAATAAATAGCTACGATAATAAATAGGGTGATGGGGTGGGGTTTGCCCCTGGTGGGGGTGGCTCAGCAGGCGCAATCCTGATGAGGAGGTGCCTGCTGGTCAGTGAGCTGCGGGCCCTGCTTGACGCCTGTGACTGCGGGGTCAGCAGTGTCCAGCGACTCCGACATCTTCTCACAGATCACGTCCACCAGACGTTCAAAGGTCTGCTTGACATTGATGTTGTCCTTGGCGCTGGCCTCGAAAAACTCAAACCCTGCGTTGGGGAATGAAGGAGTAACCTCAGCCACACTCTCCGGGGCCCAAGGGTGCTCACGAGGGTGAGTCTCCTCCAGAGGAGATGGCCCGCCCTGGTAGGACACACCTTCCTCCACCTGCCACCCAGCCGGGCTCCAGAGTCCCATTCCTCAGGCCTCCAACACTTTTGGTAGCTCACACAAACACATTTTCTCTAGAGGGCAAACATGCTCCATTGTCACAACTGAATAGGTTTAGCTGTCCCTAGTCTGCAGCACCCTTCCCCACAGCACACATGTGCCTGCCCCAGGAAGCATGGTTTGGCTCGCAGCATGCACTCCTCCACCCAGGTTTCTCTTTTCAGTCTAAAAACACAGACATCGTGAAGCTAGCCCATGACTGAACGTGGGAGATGCTAGCCCATGAGTGAGTGCATGGCAAATACCACGCCCATCGAGACCCACTGCCAAACCTGCAGAGTGGCTAGTTTTCACAAGTGCAAGCCACCTGGTTTGAGGCTCATGCCCTGACCTGTGGGGTATGTGGTGTCCGGGGTCAGGGTCCTGGTCCAGCCTGATAAGGGCTGCAGTCCTGCTGGGTACTCACCCAGGTGGTCAGCAAGCTGCCGGCCGCGTTCTGATGACACCACACGCTCATCCTCCATGTCACACTTGTTTCCCACCAGCAGCACCTGGGCATTGTCCCATGAGTAAGTTTTAATCTGAGTCGACCTGCAGGAGGCAGCCAGAGGCAGAGGAGAAAGTCAGAGGACCCAGCCCTTGTCCCTAAGTCCCCTGCCCCTAGGAAACCGAGATAGGCTTTTCTCGTGAGCCCAGGTTGTCCTGGACTTACTCGGGCTCCCAAATGTTGGGATGCCTACTACACCAAATCCAGAGATGCCGCAGGTTTATGGTGTTGCGGGTGGAATTCATGTTCTCGCACATGATAGGCAGGTGCTCAGCCAGCGACAAGTCCTCTGCTTCCCAAGTAGCTGGGACCACGGACCTGAGCCACCATTCCCTGAGGGTCAACCTGTGTTCCTTTGACAACCCCACCCTTGGAAGCAGCCCACATGGCTTGTCCCACCCGACTGCTGGCCTTGGTTGTTTTTCTGAGGTGGAACTCAAGCCAAGCAGGTACTCTCAGCTGAGCTAGGAGTACTCCACCCGTTCCACCGTGGATCAGCAGGCGAGCTGCTCACCAGTCCTGCACTGCATTGAAGGACTCCTCGTTGGTGATGTCATACATTAGGATGAAACCCATGGCACCCCGGTAATAGGCTGTGGTGATGGTACGGTACCGCTCCTGCCCTGCTGTGTCCTGGGGAAAGAGGAGATGGTGGTCAAATGGGACCTCACAGCTGCCCTTCTGAGGGCAGGAAAAGTGGGCTGGGCGGCCTTTGTACCCAGGGGGGTCACTGTGACATCACTCAGTCATTAAACACAGACTGGTGCTGCCCAAATGCCCTGTGCCACACCCTATGCCATCCATAAGTGGGGATTCACAGGGCTAGTAAGAAAACAAGAAACTCATGCCAGGCGGTGGTGGTGCACGACTTTAATCCTAGCACTCAGAAGGCAGAGGCAAGCAATCTCTGAGTTCAAGGCCAGCCTGATCTATAGAGCAAGTTCCAGGATAATCAGGGCTGTTGCACAGAGAAACCCTGTCTCCAACACCCCCCCCCCCAAAAAAAATAAAATAAGGAACTCTATGTTCTTGAGGACAGCACAATGTGAGGGAAAAGACCCTGACCACAAGTGACCTCAGCCAGATGTTGACCAGGTCTGCTGTGCTGGGGTATGAGATGTTATATCAGAACTTTGATGGGTCCCAAGTGTGTGCCTCTAATCCCAGAACTTCAGAGGCAGAGGTGAGTCTCTGAGTTCGAGGCTATCCTGGTCTACACAGTGAGACACTCTCAAAAAAAAAAAAAAGTAAAAAACGTTAAAAAATTAAACCTTGAGGGGAAGGCAGCCTGTCATTCTATTACTGTGGAGGTGGTAGCAGGAGTTCGGGTCATCCTGAGCTACCCAACTGCCTGCTCACACCTGACCACAGTCCACAGCGCAGGACTTGGGAACACCCGGTGTCTGAGACCTGCCCGCTTACACGCCAGGCTCAGGAAGACTTCTCCCCCACGGCCCCACGAACCCAGATCTGCAGTTTGATCCGCTTGTCATTGCGGTAGATGGTTTTGACCTTGAAGTCTATGCCGACTGTGCTGACAAAGGCCGGCGTGAAGGAGTCGTCAGCATAGCGGAAAAGGAAGGAGGTTTTGCCCACGCTGCTGTTTCCAATAATCAGGATCTTGAACATATAGTCGAAGTTCTGGTCGGAGGACTCCTTCTGCCCATAGCGCGAGTCTGTGGCTGATGCCATCTGTGGGGGCGGGGCACAGAGAGCCTGAGGCATGCAGCGGACACACGCACAGGACACGCGCACAGGATGGGCTCTGCACAAGGGCACCAGGTGGAGAACAGCCACCAGGACCCCCGGCATAGGCTGGGCTGTGACCTTGACAGGCCCAAGGCTTCAAGGAGGCTGTGGAGTGAACACCCCTGCAGGTCCCTGGTGTTTGGTTGGAAGTGTCACCCCAGAGCCTGTCATCCTTATACCCAAAGAGTCTGGAATGTTTGGGTTAAAGCCATACCCCAGCCACCAGCATCCTTAGGTCCAGAGTCTGGAATGTTTGGGTGGAAGTTCCATCCCTAGGTCCCTCCCCTGGGAGTTGCCTCGGTCCATACTCCACCTCCAAGAAAGCCCGCCAATGGAAGACCCCTCCCCAAAGATGCTCAAGACCCCACAGGGTATTTAAATCGCACCCCAGGTCTTCCTTCCATGTCTCCTCTCTGGGGGGCAGGAAGGTCACCTGGGAGCACTGGTATCCATTTAACTTGAGCTTTTTAAATTCGGTTTGATTTGGTCTGATTTGGATTATTGCATCGGCGGAGAGGTTTGTCTGAGTGCAGAAACTTCACCTGGCACCCCAAACCTCCCTGCACCCTGAGGGGAAACTGAGGCGGCCCACTTCCCATCAGTCTTTCATTACCCTAAAAAGACCCACGCGGGAGCATGAGTACACGAGGATCCCCAGTTCTCCCTCATCCTTAATTCTCTCCTGCACCCTGAGCTAGAAACATCACGTGATAGACGGGGTGAACACAGGCTCACATGCACAAAATCCCTCACGCGCATGCACACACAATGAAGCACCCAAGACAGGCCGATCTAAACTCCTGCCCTGTGTGCAAAAGAGAGGCTAGCAGGAGAAACAAGCAAACATGCGTGATGTTTGCGAGCCCACTGCACCCATGTGCGACTGCACACGCAGATTCCCCTACACCAGCCAGGGTACTCGTGTGCACCTGGCCATTGGCAAGGACACACCGCGCGTGAAACCACACGCATGTGAGCGCATACTTGAACTCGGATCCACAAACACCGCGCACGCGCACCATTCACGCACAAGGTTTCACAGCCGGCTGTGCGGTGCGCGTCCTGAGGTCACGCGAGCCTATCCATGCCCGGCGGGCGCGCACACGCGTGTTCACCCCACGAGCACGAGCACGCACCAGCCTCCCGCGAGGCTTGGCCTTCCCCTCCCCCTCTGTCGCAGAGCCGGAGCTCCAGTGCCGGGTAAAGGATGAAGGCTGCGGAAAGCGGGATGCTGAATGCGAGACCCACAGCCGCCACACCCGAGTCGCGCACCCTGCTTCTTTCCCAGCAGTCAATCAAACGAGGGCACCGCGGCGTGGGGCCCTGGGCAGAGCTCACCTTGTCCGCTCCGAGCTGAGATGATGCTGGCGGCTGCGACCCTGGCGACTGCGCTGACAAAGGGCCCCAGGAGCGGCTGCCGGACTGCAGGCAGCGGCGGAGGTTCAGGCCCCTGCAGTCCTCGCAGACGTCCTGCAAAGCCAGGGGCGGGCCTTTCTATGCAAACGAACTGTGACGTCAAAGGCGGGGCCGAGCATGCGGCCGCGGGGTCCCACTGGCCAGAGTTGGCTCTGGAAGGGCGGAGTCTGACGAGACGTGAAAGTTTTATTGGCTGATGCTGTCGAGCGACGGACTCGAGGACCAATCAACACTACGTTACGTCTTGAGCGGCCCAATGGTGACAGCCAGGTGTCTGAAGGGCGGAGAGACTGAGGCCAGGACCCAGCCCCAAGCGAGAACTGGTGGCCTAGCCCCTGCTTTCGAAAGGCGCGGGACCCATTCCTGGTGGCACCAAGGAGATCAGTTTTGTTTTGAGAAAGGGTCTCTTGTTGCAGGCTGGCCTCGAAACTGCCAAACAACAGAGGCTGACCTTGAATTCCTGCACCTCGCAAGTGTTGGGATGGCAGGTGTACACTTCGCTTACCACAGTTTAGGGCTCAAAATTGAAGAATAAAAGTATTTTTGTGTTGTTTGTTCTTTGGGGTTTTTTGCTTGTTTGTTTTTCGAGACAGGGTTTCCCTACAGCTTCGGAGCCTCTCCTGGAACGCACTCTGTAGATTAGGCTGGCCTCGAACTCACAGAGATCCAATTAAAGGCTTGCGCTACCACCGCCCGGCCAAACAGAGTTTTTAATCCCAGTTCTCAGAAGGCCTAGGCAGGCGAACCTCTGAAGTTCCACGCCTATCTTGTCGACATAGAGTTCCTGTCCAGCCCGGGACACAGTCAGTGTAATGGAATAACAAAACAAAAACAAAAAGAAAAAAGAGGAGGAGTAGTAAAAGAACAGGTAAAGTGATGTCTGTTTGAAGTTACCGGGCACAAGCGAGAACGATCACGAGACACACAAGGAAACCCACTTGAAGAGTTTATTAAGTGAAGGAGACACGTGCGCAGGCCTGAGGACGTGGGTGCAGGAAAAGAGAGTGGAGCAGCTTTGTCCAGCTTTTAAAGGCTGCTGAGCACATGCATGCATGCATGGGCTGATGGAGCTGCATCATGCATAGATCATGTGACCACGCTGCACATGTCACGTAGGGCTTGAGGGACCTGCGTGGCTACGTAAATTGCCTGAGCTCTCGATGATACATGCGCGGCCCCGGAACCCAGAAGCGCCAGCGTTTGGGTGGCTAGATTTTTTGGCCAAGCACTGGGTGAAGGAAATGATATCATTTCACCCTTTTGTTTATTATAAAAAATTTGGGGGTCTGGGGTGGCCGATTGGTGGAAATGGGGCGTAGGGTCTTGGAGGCTACTTCCTGCTGACTTGTGGGTGTCAGAGAGTTGGGGTGCTTGGCCATATCCTGGGGTAGCTGGTTACTTCAGTGTTTCCCAGGCTCTGTGGAACTGTCCAGCTGGCAGTTTGGACCTGACCAGATGCTGGCAAGGCAGAAGATTATGTAGGAAATTTTAGATCCTGATGATTGAGGGAGGAGGGTCCCAGGATGAAAGATGGAGGGGGTGTTTCAGGGTTCCCGAAATGGAGGAGGGAGTTTCCCAGGGATCCCGAGGCCAGGGAAGAATTAAGTGACTTTTATCCTGGGCAAGTCTGGTCTGTTTAAGTGGGTCCAATTTGGCTTTCTGGAGCTTATGAGAATATTTAGAATTTATAAAAAGAGATAAATTTTAGACACATTAAAAGCTTGTGGTTATGGTAGTATAGTGTTGGAATAGAAGATTGTGGATAGTTGTGTAGTGAGGGGGGAGGGGAAGAAAGGGGAATTATTAGAACTTTTAATGTTTTGCCTGAAGCAAATCTTAAGGCACTTGTTCTCTTTAGCATCACAGTATCACCTAACATCCAGGAGACACTGCTGCAGTCAATGATAAACCTGCTATGTTAAAGTCTGTTTCCTGAGTCTCCCTTTTGAGTCTGGAGCTGTGAATGCCCCAGACTGTTTCTGTTTCTTACCACCTGGGCATCTCTTTGCACCTCCAGCTCTGTGATTAATGATGGTCCCTGTAACAACAGCTGAATGGTTAACTGGAAATTTGAGTATGACATTGGCAACACAGAGAAACTGGTAAAGGAGAAGGAGGAAAGGGGGAGAATCGGGAAGGAGAGCAAGCATATGGTGTTCCTGGTACAGGAGAGGTGCGTAACTGGATACAAAGTAGCTGATCTTGGTGTCCTCTGGAACTTAAGAGAACAGGGCCCTGATTGAGTTAGCATATACAAGGAGGGGTGTCCTGAGCTGGAGGAGTAAAATATTTGAGATGAGATAGGTGAATCCAATGAGGAAAGCCCTCAAGCTTGGCAGCTGTCAAAGTTACAAGAATTACTTTAAAGGGACCCTGGCATTTAGGGGAAAGGGATAAGAGGCATTGGTGGGGGGGAGAAGAACCTCGTCCCGGATGTTAACTGGAGATGGACGGGGGTTGATGCATGGCTGAGGTAGTGAATACTCAGTAAAGTCCCATAAGAGGGAATGGAGGTGATCAGGGATGGGTGAGGGTTCAGGTGAGAAGTTGGGAGTCAGAACCGGCCGCCCATACATGAGTTCAAAGGGCAAGATGGAAAGGGGGCTTTTGGGGAGGGCCCAGAGCCTGAACAGAGCCAAAGGCAAAAGCTTTGTCCAGTCAAGGTGAAACTCCTGTGACATCTTAACAAGAGTAATTTTTAGGGAACAGTTAGTTCATTCTACCTTCCCTGCGGACTGGGGATGATACGGGACATGAAAAAGCTCTGGGGCCTTTCCGACTGAAGAGAGGTTGGGATTACAAACCGGAGATAATTTCCAGGAGAAGGAGATCAGAAACTGTCTGGGCCCTCTTATCAATTCACCCAGACATGGTGTCCCCAAAGCAGGAGATATTTAACCCATCTGACCGTGAGTAAAATCTAGTTGCCAATCAGTCCCCAGAAGGGACCCCTGCCCTGCGGGGTGGGAAAAGGGAAACTATGATATTTGGACTTGGGACCTGGATTTTGATAGATTTTACAAAAGGCAGTGAGTGATAGCTGTTAAGAACTCTAAGTCCTTGGGGGTGGGTTGGAGGTGAGCCTTGACAAAGGGAGACAGAGCCTGGCTATTAGGATGGAAAAGCTGATGTAGGTCGGACAGAATTTGCCAAGTGTCGGGGGCGTCTGTAAGAATGCTGGCTGTACTATACGAACCCCTGAGGTGACTGAGGTAGGTTTGGGCTCTGGAATGCAGCTGTCCTGGCTGTGTAGTCAGTTTGATTATTTCCCTTGGAGATAGTGGGGCTGTCAGTCTGATGAGAACAACAGTGAATAATTCCTATTGCCTCGGGGAGATGGGGGCCTTCAACAAGTCCATAATGAAGGCACCAATGAAGTTAAGGGATCACAAGACACACAACGAAATCCACTTGAAGAGTTTATTAAGAGAGGAAGACACGTGTGCAGGCCTGAGGGCGTGTGTGCAGAAAGAGAGAACAGAGCTGTAGCTGCATCATACGTAGATCATGTGACCACGCTGCAAAATGTCACCAGGGTTTGAGGGCCCTGGGTGGCTACGCCCTGGAACCCCGAAATGCCTGCCTTTGGGGTGGCTAAACTTTTCGCCAATGCGCTGGGTGAAGGAAGTGATAACACTTCAGTTTTGGTGTGCAGGTGCCCTCTTTGCATCCTACCAACAGGGCCAAACTGTAAAGGCCGGGCCCTGTCTTAAGGTGTCTGTAGTTGTAATAAAGAGACACCACCAAGCAAATCCCTGTCACACACATACTTGCCGAGAAGGGAGCATTAGGAGTTTACACTCATCCTTGGCTACAAAGGCAAACCTGGGATACAATAAGATCTCCTCTAGATTAAAAAAATAATGGGCTGGTGGGGGAATGGAGAGATGGCTCCAGGCATGCATGTGTGCATATTCTCTCCTCCCCCCAGCCCCACCCCCCCCTCTGTATTTTTAGGCCAGGGTTTCTCTATGTAGCCTTGGCTGTTCTGGGACTCTCTTTGTAGACCAGGCTGGCCTCAAACTCAAAGAGATCTGTTTCTGGCTCCCGAGTGCTAGAATTAAAGGCATGTGCCACCACTGCCCAGCATAAGTCTCTTTTTTAATGGGCCTAGGACATTTCTCAGTTTGGTGGGGAGCCTGCAAAGCAGCACAAAGCTCTGGGTTTGATCCCAAGCACAGTATAACAGGGTGGTGTCTCCCTGTCTCCTCACACCTGGCAGAAGGGAGAGGAATAGATGTTCAAGATCACCCTCAGCTACAGTGTCTTGAGACCAGTTTGTGCTACATTAAACCCTGTCTCAACGAAATAAGAAAGTCGGATTCTACACAAAGAAAAAAAGGGATTGATGGGTCCCCTGAGAACTCCTTGCTTCCCTGCACATTTAGGGTTCAGAAGGGTCCTGACCCCCTGAGTCCCAAAATTGCAATAGAAGACCCAGGAAGCAAAGACAGTTCAGAGAGGCTACCCTCTGTCTTTCACGGTGTGGACACTTAACACTGGCCACTCCACGCCCTTCACGATGTGGTCACTGGGGCCCAGGCGATCCTGTGTGCTGGGAAGCTGGGAACAGAAATGCAGTCTTCCGGACTATGATGCAACACAACGCATGCCTGCAAATCTTCCGGCCAAGGTGAGAATTTGGGGCGGGGAGCAGCAGACCCAGCCTGGGTGCTTTGTTGTCCCTCCGCGTTCGGCCCTGGAGGGTCCCCATCGCCTTCGTCACGCAGGAAGCAGAACTGGGGACGCGGTATGGCCGTTTTAGACAGCGCCGCCAGCTGCGGAGGCGCTGACAGACCAGAATAACTAGTCGCCTGGATGCTCAGTCACCCCCGCAAGGAGCCTGCGAAGCTCTGCTAGCTTTGGGGCCACGTGAGCAGCTTGTTTATCTGCTTCCCCACCAGCACCAGGCAGCAGAGAGATGCAGAACGACAGACACAAAATGACCATAACGGGGGCTAGGGTGGGGACTGGGAACGGGTTTGAGGACGGAGGGTGCAGGGAGAAGCTTGGGGCGCCCCTTAGGCAGACTTAGATTTATTCCCAAGAGATGAACTCTGGGGAAGAGCTACCTTTACTGCCTTTTATTTAAAAATAAAAATAGGAAGCCGGGCGGTGGTGGCGCACGCCTTTAATCCCAGCACTTGGGAGGCAGAGGTGGGCGGATCTCTGTGAGTTCGAGGCCAGCCTGGTCTACAAGAGCTAGTTCCAGGACAGGCTCCAAAGCTACAGAGAAACCCTGTCTCGAAAAACCAAAAAAAAAAAAAAAAAAAAAAAAAAAAAATAGGGGCAGAGGCTCAGGGACTAGAGCGCTTGTAGCTCACTTGGTGGAAGATGACACAATTTGCTGTTGGCTGAGGAGGATCGTGAGTTCATCATCCTGGACCGCTAAAGTGAGACTGTCTCATGATATCAAGACACTGAAAACAACCAGGCTTGGTGGCAGAAACCGTTAATGCCGGCCGCACTTGGGAGGCAGAGGAGGCAGATCTTACAAAGTGAGCTTCAGGAAAGCCCAGGGCTACAGAGCCTGCCTCAAAAACACGCGCGCACTTGGGCGTGTGTGCGTGCGTGCGTGCGTGCGTGCGTGTGTGTGTGTGTGTGTATGAGTGTGAAATGGAAAATGAAAGAACAGGCAGAGGGAAACATCGTATTTTTAGTTTTTGAAGACAAGGTATCTCTGTGTAGTCCTGGCTGTCCTGGAACTTGCTCTGTAGACCAGGCTGACCTCTCAGAAATCTGCCTGCCTCTGCCACCTGAGAGCTGGGATTAAAGGCGTGCGCCGCCACTACAACCCAGGCTATCACATCTTTTAAGTTACATTCATTTATTTGTGTGGGACATGGGGGGTCAGAGGACACCCTGTGGAAGCTGGGGGGTCAGAGGACACCCTGGAGAAGCTGGTTCTCTCTTTCACCACAGAGTCCTGGGGACTGAGCTCACGTTGTGGGGCTTGGGAGCAAATGCCTTGGCTTGCTGAACCTTCTTGCTGGCCCAATAATTTATTTTATTTATATTTTTGTGTGATTTCAAAATTCTCCTTCAGAGAACACATACTACTTTGTTTAACAGAAAATCTCTAAGGGTAGCCCCTAATACATCTGGAGGAGAGACGCCTTCCATGTGTGACCCCCTGGGACAAAGAGCTGGAACCATGGTGTCTACAAAGGAAATCATCTGCCACCCTGGGCTGCCCTGCCACCCTGGGCTGCCCTGCCACCCTGGCGCCTTCCCAGAGGGAACAGGGAAGGGAGAAGGCCCTATGATGCATGCTTGTCACCCCAGCCAAGCACTTGGGAGGTGGAGGCAAGAAAGTCACTTCAGTGTCCTCTGCTCATAGAGCTGGACATCAGAGCAGGCAGCAGGCGCCCTTCCTTAAAAGCCAAAAAATAACGGTAAAACAGGGAAACAGTCACATGGCAGTCATATAGTACCCAGAAGACGCCCGCATTCAGTGCCCATTCTCTGCATAGAAGCTTTTAGAAGGCATGAGGGGTGGCTTGTGACTCAGTTTTCCCTACAAGTGAATGTCCCCTTGAGAAGCTCTATCTATTTTTACAGTGCTGGAAATGGAACTAAGATCTTCCCACATGCTAAAGCTGTACTAAGCAGAGCCATGCTCCCAGCCCCTCACTGGGGGATTCTAGGTGGGGGGTGGGGAAGAGGGCTCCATCCCAGCCACGCCCCCAGCTCTGTTGTACTCACATAGCACCCTCCCCCTCCTCCTCCTGAATCTGGGACCCACAGTTGAGTATGCTGAGACCCTCCACACTGGTTTGATTCCCTTTGGCATTCCCTCTCCCCAGGTTCGCTACAGGCAGGACCCCTACCAGCAGTATCAATGATGTGGGAACAAACCACAGGGAGCCGGAGGCCTGCGGGGGTCTTCTCAGATGGTCACCTGCCTCTCAGTATATCCGTGAAGAGTCTTGCAGTCTCTCGGTGTCAGGAAGATACTAGACTTCACTGGGGGCTGCTCCCTGTCTTTATTTACAAAAGGATTCTCCCTGGGGGATTCTAGTAAAGGTCTGTGATTGACGGTTGGAGGCCGGAGCCCACACCTATTGACATCAAAGGATGCAAATAATGATGGTGGGGCTGGGGCCACTCTGCTCACACAGCACGTGGGACGCCAGGCTTCCACCTTCAGCAACGAAAAGAAGCTAACAAACAAAAGGGGAAACACAGCCGGGCGGTGGTGGCGCACGCCTTTAATCCCAGCACTCGGGAGGCAGAGGCAGGCGGATCTCTGAGTTCGAGGCCAGCCTGGTCTACAAGAGCTAGTTCCAGGACAGGCTCTAGAAACTACAGGGAAACCCTGTCTCGAAAAACAAACAAAAAAAAAAAAAAAAAAAAAGGGAAACACAGTGAGCCCCAGCCCTAGCAGACCGAAGCCGAAGCCGACCGAACCGAAGCAGGACAAGCCGGACGGACAGAGGCAAGAGGAGGCGCTGCCCAGATGCCAATCCCATTCCAGCCAAGCCTGAGGTCAGAGTGGACCCCAGCCGCAGGCTTCCAAATGGAACCCAAGATCTGTCTATGTGTAAATCTCGGCTGTGCTCTTTAACGGGTGAAAAGAGAAGCTGACACGGCCAGAAATCACTTCGGAAGTCTCCAGCATCCATAGGCGCCCAAAGGGCGTGTCTGTGACTTCATGGTCCATGCTAGGCTAGCCCAAAATCTTGTCAGGTCTATCCTGTGCTCTGCGCTGGTCTTGGAGGACAGAAGCTAAGTGCCGGGTGACTCTGAGGACTGGATGCTCAGTGCTGAGTCTGCCCTTCATCCTCTTCCTCCTCAGCCTCCTCCAGCGTTAGCTCAAACTGGAACCTGTCAGGACCACAGCGCTCTTGCCCCACGGAGTGGGTGGGGCTGCATGGTATCCGACTCTGATACCACTCTCTATTGTCTTCCAAAGTGTCCAACAGCTCCTGAGCATCGGGGTGCACCAGGTCAGCCCATGTTTCCCACAGCGGATGGGCGATGTAGTCAATGAATCCCACCTTAGGGTGACCACAGAAGGGACAGGTGAGTCTCAGAGAACCCCAGTATCAGCCCAATCTCACAGTCACCTGCATGGTGTCCTCTGCCTGGACTGCTCATTGCTCAACTCCTATTCATCCTTCAAAACCCTCTTGAAAGAACTTATTCTGGTCCAACACCCAGGAGACTGGGGCAGGCTGATCTCAAGACAGTGAGTTCTATGCCAGGCTGTCTTCAAAACACCAAATCAAGAATCTGCCCTAGCCAGGTGATGGTGGCAACATGCCTTATCCTAGCACTCGGGAGGCAGAGGCAGGAAGATCTGTGTTCGAGGCCAGCCTGTCTACAGAGTGAGTTCCAGGACAGTCAGGACTACACAGAGAATCCCTGTCCACCCAGTGGTGGAGCACAGACCCAATTCAGGCAACGACGGTCATGAGGTCACAGGCTACCAGGTCTCCCCGTCTCCCACCCCCAAGCTGGGCGAAACCCCGCACACACACCTGGGACTTCTCCACAGAGGCAGTGTGCTTGTCACACATGGGGCTGATGTCCAGGCCCGACTCGCGTTCACGGTCACCCTGCTGGAAAAACTCGGCCATGATGCGGTCAGTCCACCGGCGGTAGAGTGGCAGGGGTTTGGTGGGGTTGCTGAGGTCAGCACAGTGCACCAGGCTCTGTAGGACCTGCAGAGGGTAGAGTGGGGGCTCCAGAGGGCCTGGCCACACCCCCACCTCACTATATCCCAGGGCACCCATTTTCCAGGTGGGAAAACTGAGGCCTGGGAGGAGTGGCTAAGGCACAGGCATTGCACCAGGTAGTTCCAGCAATGTAAACAGTCAGTGCTTCATAAATGCACCAATTAGAAAATGGATGTGTATGAGTGCGTGCGTGTGTGTACATGTGTGCATGTGTGTGCGTGTGCATTTAATCCCAGCACTCAAGAGGCTGATGCAAGGAGATGGTGAGGATGGCGAGATCCCGGGCTGTCTGGGCTACCGAGTGAGACTCTGTTTCAGAAAGCTAAAGGGGGAAACTGAGGCTCTGGCCCGCTCCCACACCTGGATACGGTCGGAGTAGTTGTCCAGGAGCAGGACCCCGAGGCTGGTCACCTTCTTCATCTCCACCATGGTCTTGAGCTCGGCCAGGAGGCTCATGTGTTTGGACATGTCTGTGGCCAGCACCTGGGGCACATGAAGTAGTGGATGCTGCACTTCTGAGACCTTCTGTTCCTCAGAGTCCCCAGTGCAGGAAGCTGAGAAGCTGCGCTGTGCACAGCGGAGCACAGGAAGCTGTGGCTGGGTTGAGAGCTGAGGCGGGATCCAATTTGGGCTCTAAAACTTCGGGGGCCACCAGGGGTGGTGCCACAGACACACACGCGGGGTGGGGTCACCCAGGCCAGGGGACACTGGCCCCGGGGCATCAGACCCAGAGACACGCCCTGACAGCTTGTCAGCTGAAGCCACCTTTCTGTGGGCGCAAAGTGGAGGCAGGGGGATCGTGAATTCCAAAAATGTAAACAATAACAAAGGAAAATCCTCGGGTGAAGTACACAACAGGCGCTTAATAAAGCCCGTTGAATTTATAGAGGAAATACAAAAGCCCGAGCCCGACAACCCACCAAGTAGGATAAAATCAAGTAGGCCAACGGTAACCCGTGCTGGTCAGCACGCAGTGTGAAAAAGGCCCCGCCCCGCGCCATGACATCACCATGTCTATGACCATCCTGCGCAGACTCAGTCTCTGCTTGGCGCTGAGATTCCGGAAGATGTCGCAGTTTTCTGACTGCAAGAGCTTGAAGCCCACCGCGAGGTGATGGTTCTCCAACACTGACATGTCATTGTACATCAGCGCCAGCTCCGAGTCTATGGGAACAGCCGAGGCCTCGGGACCCCACTCCACCCAAAGACAGCTGGGGTGGGGACGTCACTAGCCAACTCCTAAGTATGCGGTGAAGCCCAAACTCTAATGCCGCTTCATGCATGCAGAAAGCCATCCAAGCCCCGGACACGCCTCTGAGTCTGCACGCTAGGGTGGTCCAGGCTGTCTTGAGCAGCTGTTTATGGTCACCTCACTCACTGGTGTTGATGAGAAACTGATTGGAGACGCCCGGGTGGTCCACGTCATGGATAGCGCATGCAAAGATAGCCGCCAAGACTTCCAGATCTGTGAACACAGCCTGGGCAGGTCCGGGGCGTCAGGGCCGAGGGTGGCACTCTTCCCTGCGCCCACCCACTGTCCTCAGCCGGGCATGGTACCTCCAGGGCAGGGGTGCCCAGCAACACGTGCGCGGACTGGGCCACGTCCGCGGCGTGCACACTGTTGTGGTACGGCACGTCAGCATGGTAGTGAGCCTCCAGCGTGAGCAGGAACGTCAGCAGCGTGTCCGCCGGAATCTGGAACGTCTTGAGCAGGTCCCGTTCCTGGTGTGACACAGAACCCGCTCAGGGCCGTGGCTTTGTGCTCCAGCTCAGCTCACCCCACTCCCATCCATCCTCCAATGTCCTTTAATTCTTCTATCTTTGTACCCCAATACGGATCGGGAACCCGCTGTTCCGATCTAGGTCTTTTCAGGGCCAGAACAGCGCTGTGCCTTGTCTAAAATAGCCATAAAGCCCAGTAAATTCCTATTTGTCCTTCAACGCCCCGTTTAAACGGCCCCACTCGTGCTTCAGGGAAGAACTGAGGACCGAACGTCCCGGGGAGGCACCTGGAAGACGCTGAACATGACGGCTGTGAGCGGCTGGTTCCCGCTCAGCTCAGCCACTTTGAACACATCAAGTCCCCACTTGTTGGTGTCTTCAAGTTCCTACGAGTGACCAGGTAGCGTCAGCGGCTCCACTGTCGCCGGCTGCCCAGTGTCCAGGGAGGAAAACTGAGGCCTGTAGCTCTGGGGAGACCGACCTTAGCCAGCTGCGCCTCCTGGTCTGTCTGGACCCCGAAGCGGGGGACGGCAGTTGTGGGGAGGCTGGCGGGGCGGGGCCCGCGCAGGGCACTGATCCGGGACATGGGCGGTGTGTCCTCCGTGGGCAGCCTGGGAAGCTCCACCTCCGCCGGCTGGTCTGCAGGGGACGGGTGGCTCACTCTCACAAGTTCTGGTTCTAGCAGGATCCCAGCCCACCTGTTCCCTCGGTCAGCAGCTCATCTGCAGGCTTCCTTTGTGACTTGAGTCACAGGTTCCCCAAACTCATGCTTCAGAACACTACCTGCCATGTCCTCTCCCCCCGAAAGTGTTCCTGTTCATCTCTTTCCTTCAGCCCTGACCAACTGTGTTGGGTGAGATCTCCTTCTCCTCCACACAAGGGTTGTAATGGTGTCTGCTTGCCCTCCTTCAGGAGGTTGCCCAGGCGGCTCACCCAGGAAGGTCTGGGAGATGTACTCCGACACCTGGTTCCCTGAGCGGCTGGTTTCCGACAGATGGGTCAACTCGCGGTTGAGAATGCGCTTGAACTGTGGAGCAGGGAGGGTGGCAGGGAGGACGATGAGCAGGGAGGAGGATGAGCAGGGAGGGGGACGAGCAGGTTTGCTGTGTCCTCACCTTGTTGGATGCCATCTCTCCCACAGAGCGCCGCGTCTGTAGTGTCTCCAACTGCTCCAGGCACCAGTCCAGCTCCTCCAGCGTCTCCTGCGCCAGCTGCAGCCCAGCGTCCTCTGGAGGCCAAGCGGATCAGGGAGGGACCGCCAGTGGAGAGCCTGTGCCCCTCCATCTCCGCACCCCAACCCTTGGAGCCCCGGGTCACGGTTCCACAGCTCCCGCGAGTGCTGTGAGACAGGCCAACAACCCTCTCTAGCCTGTAACTTGTGCGGGAGGGTGGCAGGGAACGGACTCGGACTCCGTGCAAAGGTGGGTTTGGGGGTAAGCCGGCTTACAATGAGCTGCTGCAGTAGTCCAAGGGCAGGCTGAGAGACTCCAACAGCTGCCCTCGGGGTGGAAGTGGGGGTGCATACCTGTGGTGGCGGCCAGCTGGCTGCCACACGGAGGGGTCCCCAAGAGTGGCTGCCTGCGCGGACAGGACGTCAGAGGGGGCCCACCTCTCCAGACTCATCCAAACCCCCATTCTCCCCACCCTTGTACCCCAAGCACCCAAAGCATAGCACACCTTCAGGCCCCGTCCCTCCGCCACCCTCTCAGTACCTGGTGGTGCTGCCTGGGCTCTGGGCAAGGGCGGCCACGTTGCTGCGGACCGTTCTGAGGCTGGCCAGAACCTGCCGTGAGCAAGGTAAGCTGTAAGAGGCCGCCCAGGTCCCCCTGTGTGTTCGAGGCCAGAGGGCCATGGGGACACCCACCTGGGCGAAGGGCGTGACAATCATGTCTTCTCCATGTCTGCAGGAAGGCCACCAGTGAGGACATCTGCTGGCTTTAGAGAGCCCTCCTCTAATGATTCCTGACTCGGGCCTTCAGGTTCTGGCTCTCCCAGAGAAAACTACAACCTCTCCAACCAATCCTCCAGGTTATCCACATCTAAAATGGGGAAACTGAGTCCTAATGACAGTAGGGGTCTAAGAGTCAGGACAGAAGTAACTGTTTCCCTTCTCGTCACAGCTACTAGGGAGCTCAAATAAAAGTATTAGTGCAGCTGCTGCTAATTGACCTTACTGTTCACGGATTAATGTGTCACTCTGTCCCCAACAGACCATTGATATTCACTATATGCTGGATGTTAACAATAAACACTCTGGGAAACTCCTTCAAAACTCCAAAACTTCACTTGGGGGTTCCTGGAAAGAACTTGCTAAAAGAGTTTTCTAAAAGGAGGAAGGGGCCTCACAGATCACTGGCCACCGAGGAGTTCCGGGACACAGCCTTCGATGAAGGCTCATGGTCACTGTCGGAGAGGTACAGGAAGGACTCGCGCCGCTGGCCTTGCTGGCCAGGGGGCTGGAGGACGCGGCCAGATTGAGGGTCCAAGGGGCCTCTGCAGCTCGCGAACCCATTTTCCAGGTCGAAGCTGAAGGCAGGAACAGAGAGGTAAAGTCAGGGAGCAGAAGCCTCGGTCGACTGTCGCACCCTCCCTGGAGCCCCGCACCCGCCCACCGCCAATCGGTGAGGCCACTAAGGCGAGCCTAAGCGAGCCCTAGGGCAGCCGGCCCCGCCCACCGGGCCCCGCCCGCCCACCCGCCGGCCGCGCCCCCTGCCGAGGCCTCCAGCTTCTGCAAACCCCGGCCCCCGACACAGCGGGTCGGTCTATGCTCCTCTTCGTGGGGTTAGAGGTCAGAAAGGGTGTGGGGTGCGGGAGAGCCGGCCCAGCCGTTAAGAACTCGGGCTGCTTTGCACAGGACTGGGGTTCGCTTCCCACATGATGGCTCACAACTGTGACTCCATTCTCAGGGGACCCGACGCCCTCTTCTGGCTTCCCACGCACGTGGCGCTCACACACATTCAGCCGAAACACTCATACACATAAAATAGATAAACGTTTAAAAAGAGGTGTGTGTGGCAGAAACGGGGCGCAGCAGGGAGGTGGCGACCTTGGGAAGGGCTGCCCGCGGTGACCCAAAGGTCATTCCGTCAGGGTCCTGGCCACTTGGCCAGATGACCTCGGCTCCATTCATCCGACGAGGTTTGGACGAGTTCGGATGGGTTCGTGCATCCTCGGCCCAGTCCGGCCTCGCTCCGCTGCAGTCCTTTCCGCCAGATTCCCTCGGGGGTTTTTTCAGAGCACCTCACTGTCAGGCTTCGTGACGTCACGATGGGCGGGGCTCCGTCAGTCTTCAGTGTCTCCAGGCCCAGGACGCCCTTGGGTCCCCGTGAGCTCCCCAAACTCGTCATCCCAATGCCTGAGGTTGGAGACCCCCTTCCCCGTCCCACCCTGAGACGACTAAAAAAAATAGAGGCAGGGGCAACTGCAGGGTGCTGGATTCGAATCCAGCCCTTGGACGCGGAGGGTTAAGGACTGGCTGGCGATTCCTTGGGGCCCGAGAAGCTGATTTTCTTTCTGCTCTAAACTTAGCCGGGGTTGGCGGGGTCAGGCGACCGTTCCATGACGCGAACAGCACCTCGCCGGTCCATGTTCTGACTGTGGGAACGGCACCGGCGGGTGGGCCAGACGGGTAAACTGAGGCACCGACCCACGTTCAGGTCCAGCCTGCTGAGGACCTGCCATCGGTCCTCAGGCTCACTTTTGGGTACCAAACAGCACTCCCTTCGCATCGTGGTCCAGAACAGGACGGCTCCTCCTTCAGGATCACTCGCCCCCTAGCTGTCACTAAATGGCTGTGTGACCTGGGTGAGGGACCGCCAGTCTCTGTTGCTGCACTCAGCCGGCAAGCAGTCCCCGCGAAATTAATGCACAGGCCTGGTGACAGTGCACCCCGAGTCTCCTTGACTCTGAGTAAATAAATGCGCAGCCCACGAGGTCACAACTCGTGGATTCGAACCCGGAAAGGAACCTGGGAACTTCACCCCTGCCTCAGAAGCCCCTATCCGACCCCACAGCCCCGGCCCCCACGAGATCTATCAGCGTCCCGTGTGGTCGCCGAGGGGTGGGACTTCGGTCAGGCGCCCCCTTCCCCCGCGCGCCATCGGTCAGCCGGGTCGGGACACAATGGGTTGGTCCCCTCAGCGTGCGTCGAAGCGGTAAATGGAGCGGACAGATGGACAGAGACAGACAGACAGGCACCAACTGAGAGAGAGGCAGAAGCAGGGCAGAGAGGAGGGACGCGGGCGGATCGACGCCTGAGCCTAACGTGGTGGCTGCCGCTGCTTCTGCTTGTTCCCCCAACTCCTTGTCCCGGACGCTCGCCTCACCAAAGCGGATGAGCCACTGTGAAGCGGCGCTGCAGGCGGATGCTCTGGTTCATCACCAACTTCCTGAAGAGCGCGGGGGAGCCGCGTGGGGACCCCCGGGGGGAGCCAGGCGCCGCGGGGCCCTGCATGGCGGGGCTGAGGCAGGACCCGGGAATCAGGGCCTTTTTAGACGCTCTGGGGCGGAGCCGAGGACAGAGCAGAGGGCCAGGCCCCGCCCATCGCTATGTGTCTCCCACCGTGGCCTCTGGGGGAAACTGAGGCACAGCATACCCTCGACTCTATTCTCTATTTTTAATTATATTTTTTGCTTTATTTATTTAATAATAATAATTATTATTATTTTTAGACAGGGCCTCAGGTAGCCCAAGCTGATTTTTAACTCACTCTGCAGCCCAGGCTGATTGCAAACTCATTGCAATCCTCCTGCCTCAGCCTCCCGAGTGCTGGAAAGATAGATGTATGTGACCAAGCCCTGGTTAACACCAAGTGCTGGTGTCGGTCTGAGAGCCCCTCAGAGTCACACCTGGCATTCCATCGCTGTGGCTCCCGCGGAATTCAAGTGCACCCTGCTTTTAAAGAGAGACCCTGTCTCAAAAAAAAATCATGCGGGAGATGGGAGGATGTCCCCTCATAGGGAGAGTAATCCCTGAGGTAGGGGTCACCACAGGCCACAGTGATCCAGATCAATTCGTGGGTTAGGACGCCCCAGAGATCGGACCAGGAATGACAAATCCTTTGCCAGGTGGGGGAAACTGAGGCACCGGGCTTCCCTGGACGGTGAGCGGCGGGGCTGCAGTGAAGTTCCAGCCCCCAGGTCCCTGCATGACCCCACAGGCTCTGACAATCCCCAGGTCCCGCGTCTGGACCATCTCAATAGCTAGGCTGTGTCTCCCTGACAAACATCCGCCGGCAGGGCCTTCTGCCAGGGCTGCTCCAGATCCCCACCCTGCCAGCAGAAGGACCCACCGTCTGGGAAACAGGATCTGTGCAGTCTCCAGGAGTCACAGGGCCTAGTCGCAATTGACAAAAGGGGAAACCGAGGCTCACGCATGTTACAGGCAAAGGAAAGACCTGGTACTGCTGAGGCAGTACAGAAGGCTATGGAGTGGGGGGACACGCCCTGCATCTGAGGCTTTGCCCTGCATGTCCCCAGGAAGGTGACACCCAGGCTTCCAGTCACCCTGGGGGAATCTAAAGTCCATGGCTTTGGAGTAAGACTTCAGTGGGGACCTAAGTGACCATGGCTGGAGCTGAGATATGTCCACTGTGCAGATGGGTCACAGGGCCAACTGGGGGGGCTCAGACACCAAGCCAGGAGGTCCTTCCAACCCGCCAATCCCCAACCTGTCACCTGCTGGGAACAGACTTCACTGAGTCTGCCATGAGAATGTGGCTGCTGGACCACAGCTAATTATAGCCATTCTCTAGGGGGCAGAGGTCACCAGGCAGGGTCCAGAAAGTCCTGACATCACTCCAGGCCTGAGGAAAGATCTCTGTGGTCCCAGAGGGATTCAGTTCCACCCTCAAAATCATGGAAAATAGAAAGTGAAGACAATAATGTGATCTTTGTAGTGCCAAAATGCTGGCAGGGGGGAGAGGTTGGGTCACTTGGCAGCGTGAGTTCGCAGTAGCCTAGGTCAGTGGATGCTTGTGTCTGAGCCTCTTCCAGCCTAGCATTATATTAATGGCTGTACTATAACTCCTTCGTTCAGTCAAATTTGTGTTTCATTAATGGCTCCAACGTGTGTTATTAACAGCTGTTAATACAGAGAAATGTCCACAGAGTAGAAGCCACAAAGACTGGACTGGACATTCAAAGTCTGGCCCCCATGAGCTTAAAGGGCTTCAGTCCAGCTAGGCCACAACCCTCATCCTGGCCTGTACCTACATTGCTATGTGACTTCAGGGAGCGTCCAGAAGTCTCTGGTCACCCCATGGCCTTCATTGCTTTCTATTTGAATCCCCTTTCCCCCAGGAGAGCTCTTTCCTTTTACCAGGAGGCCCAGAGACAGGGCAGAGCCACCTGTCCTCCAGGGCGTCCTATGGCCTCCCGTCCAGCTCAGCTGGAATCATCTATGCAGCCAGCTTCTGCCGGGTCCTCTTTGCAGCCTGGGCTCCAGCCTCTCCTCCATCTGCTGCCCCAGGTCTGCCTTGCTTTCGGCCATACCCTTGACGGTAGGCATTGGGAAAGTGCCTCGCCAGCTCTCCGGGAAGGGCACACCTTCCCCTGCTCCACACCACCTCACGTCCTCCTTTTTCCTGCCTGACTCCCACCCTGGGACTCCCACAAAGCTACCCGTGTGGCCCAACAGAAGGTGCTTCGTAAATACTTCTGAACAAGGTGTCCTGACCTACCTACACCTGCTCCATCCACGGCTGGTGTGAGGAGGCTCAGCCAGGGGTCAGAACATCCATCTCCAGCCTTGAGCTTGACTTCCGTGGGGTGAGCCCCCCACAGCTGTGTGAAGCAGCGGAGGCACGTGGGGTCTCCCCTCCCCACATCAGAGGAGGTCCAAAGGAAATGTGTTTGTTCTTTCTTGAAAATGGAAAATCATGAGTCATTGGAGAGGGTGGGGCAGGCTCTGCGGGGTCAACCGGGAGGCACAGACCCAGTGCTCTGCGCAGAGGGACCCAGGGTGCTACAGTCAGGTTGCAGGCTGTGATGCTGGGTGGCCCAGGAGCACAACTGTGCCCAGAGGGGCAGTGATGTGGCCTGGGTTCCCTTGGCTGAGCTTCATCTTGGGAGCTTGTTCTGTCCAAAGGCCTCTCTCCAGACCCACAAGGACTCGGTGACCGTGCCTGGCCCTGAGGACACAGCCACAGCTGGAGACACCATACACAGACACACACTGTCCTCTGGGGACACTGCCGTGCCCAGTGGAGTCTTATCTCATGTGTCTTGTTCTAGAAGCAGGAGTCCATGAGCTTCACTCTGTTCCTTTCCCTTCTTAGACAGGGTTTCCCATAGCCCAGGCTGGCCTCACACTGGCTGTGCAGCTGCAGATGGTGGTCCTCCAGCTAGGAGTGCCCAGAGGGTAGGTGTGGGAACCCAGGGCTGCCAGTGTGGCAGGCAGCGAGCTGCCAACGCAGCCACAGCCTCAGGTTCTCCTCCTTTTGTTTTGTAATTTATTCTTGCTTTGTTTTTCAAAACAGGGTTTCTCTGCATAGCCCCAGCTGTCCTGGAACTCACTCTGTAGCCCAGGCTGGCCTCAAACTCAGAGAGATCCGTCTGCTTCTGTCTCTCAAATGCTGGGATTAAAGTTGTGCGCCACCAACACTTGACTATAGTTTATTCTTAATACTTTAAAATTAGATGTGTGGGGTTAATATCAGATTGCCATGGGAGACACTGCTGAGCCATCTCTCCAGGTCCACCCCCACCTCTTCCTTTTCTAAAACAAGGTCTTCATATGTAGTCCAGGCTGCCTTGGAACTCTGTAGACTAGGCTGGCCTACACTCAGAGATCTGTCTGCCTCTACATCTGGAGTGCTGGGATTAAAGGTATGAGACTCCCTCTCCCCCCCATATGGCTCCCTAATCCTTCTTAAGTGTAAGGACTGTGTTCTGGCCCGCAAGGATGGGGGCAAGCGGCAAGCCATGATGAACTGCTTCTCAGCACCACGGTTTGGGTCCCGTCTTTCCTTAGCAACTTAAAGGCCACCTGGATGCTGAGAGGAGTTTGCAAGGCCTCCTGAACACTTGTCAACGTTCTATCGCAGCCCAGCTCTGTTGAAGCCCGGCAGAGGACTGGCAAGAACAGCCCCACCTAGCTGCTGACACACAATGGCCACCCAAAAGGAAACTCAGCCCATACACAACTGCGTGTGATACACTTGAGTGGGGACCCATAAAGACACAGACGACTGGATCCTGGCAGCGGGCCACAGACACACCGGGGGCCCATGGCACTGGGCACCCTGAGTCACTCAACCATGCACCACCACCCACTACCAAGGCCACTTCGCTTAGACACAGCTTTTCCTCCAAGGTGCGCTTCTTATACCAAAGGCTTCCCATGTAGTCCGCAGGAGTATCCCGGACCCTTCTGCACCACGCCGCCCAGCAGCAGGTGCTCAGACCTGCCCATTCCCTCCCCCAGAAGACACTGGACCCACAGTCCACCTCCAGGCCACGCCCCTGCCCCGCCTGCCGAGGAGCCCGGACACTCCACCGCTATTAGGCGCTGCTCAGCTCAGACCCGGTTCACTGGCCCAGCCCACAAACCTCAGGCCGGGCCCCTGCCATACCTCTGGAGAGATCAGGATTCTTCTACACCCAACCAAGGCACACCTCTCCATACGCTCAACAACACCCTCAGTCCTCTGCAGACCACGCCCACTAATACCCCGCCCCATCTCTTCCAGTGTCCCTTCCCCCGACCGACCCTGCCTTCCTAAAGGCCAGGACCTTCCCTCACCCAACGCGTCCCTCCCCAGCTCTGACACCCTGCCCTACCCGACACCGACCACGCGCACCCAGGCAGGCGCCACCCATCCCCTCTAGGCTCCGCCTACTTTCTAATAGCAGCTAGGCTGCTTGATCCCCCCTCTCCCCCACGCAAACCGTGACACAAGCCCATCATGTTAGTCTCGCCAACTAGCGCCAGGCCCCTCCCCCTCGATAGGTGTCGGCTCCTCAAACAGGTCCCGCCCCATGTCCCGCCTTCTCAGTCAAGCTCCGCCCCACCACCTACCGGCGGTGGAAGGAGCTGGGCCACGAGCGCCAGGACTTCACGAGCACAGGCCACTCGCTGGACTCCGGGTCCGAATGGAAGCGCCGCTGGATGCGGATGGGGCGCTGTGGCTGCCTCCACAAATGCTTCGGGGGCCGTGGGACCCCTGCGCGGCTGACACCCAGGGTCTCCATGCGCGGCCCCCCAAAACCAAGGAAAGGAAAGAGAGACTGTGGGTGGCCCCGGGAGGGTCTGTGTCCAGAGCCGGGATCCCACCCCAAGGAGCCTCCCTCTCCGCGGTGCTGAAGCCAGGCAGGAAAGATCACAGGACTCAGATTTGAGGCTGCCCCCACCAGTCACGGAAGCTCCTGGCCTCTTGAGCAAGAAGCCTCGATTCAGGATCCGTTTCCTGGAGACACAAGGCAGGCTCTTCAGCATATTCGGAGAGGCAGGCTTGCAGGTCCAGCCCCAGCCGTTGGAAGAGGGGTCCCAGAAAGACGGCAAAATTGGAGGTACCTCCACCCCCCTACACACACACACCGCCCAGACATGTGCACATAAGGTCACAGGCCAGAGATCCCAGGCACTAAAGGCAGAGGCCAGAGGGGAAGCGTGTCCCCACCCTGGGGTTAAAGAGCTGGATGAAGACCCACCTTGCCTGCGCTCTCAGGGCAGCCAACAGGACACGGTAGACACCCGGGTCTTTATAGCCCCACGGCGCTCAGACTCTCGACAGGACACGAGATCTCATTGGCCCCAAGACACCCCAGGGCTCCACCTTGCAACCAGGATTCCTGCCTGGTCTCACTCTCCCGGTTCCCACTCACCACTCCTCCTAGTCTCAGGGGGAATTTCCCGGAGAGTGGTGGAGAGCAGCGAGGACAGTTCCCACCCTAATAACAGAAGTGTAAGCGTGTAGACAGCACAGTTGGGCTGAGTGTAGAGCACGAGGAGATAGCCAGGGCAGTGCCATGCCTCAGGCCTGAGGGAGTCTCCAGAGGGCACTGTGCTGGGAAGGAACTGGCAAGAATGAGGGTATGTGACTTGGAAACCATCTCCAGCTCTGCTCCTTCCCCAGACCCAAGACACAGGGAGCCAGCCAGGAGGTTCAGTCTGTGCCGGCACTTACCACAAAGTCTGAGGACCTGAGACCCACATGGTGAAAGAAAGACAATCTCTGTTGTGCTGTTCTCTCTCTCTCTCTCTCTCTCTCTCTCTCTCTCTCTCTCTCTCTCTCTCTCTCTCTCTCTGTCTGTCTCCCTCTCTTTGTCTGTCTCTCTCAAACAAATTTCCTCAAAGGACTAAGTTCACTGTGTGCCAGGTGTTCTGTTGGCTTGAGGCAATACTTTCTCTCTCTCTCTCCCTTTCACTCCCTCTCTTTTCCCCCCTCTCCTTCCTCCTTCTTTCTCTCTCTCTTTTGGTTGGGTTTTGGTTTTGAGACATGACCTGTGGTTGTTTGAATGAGAATGTCCTCAACAGGATCCTGTGCTCAAGGGCTTGGTCCCCAGCTGGTGGAATTGCTTAGGCAGAGGCAGATGGATCTCTGTGAGTTCAAGACCAGCCTGGTCTACAGAGAGTTTCAGGAAAGCCAGGGCTATATAGTGAGAAACTGTCTCACAAAACTAAACAAACAAAACAAACAAAAAGCCCAGGCCAGGTGCAGCCTTTATCTGTTCACCTCCTGCTTGAGGATCAGATGTGTGCTCTCAGCTACTGCCCCAGCACCATGCCTGCCTGCCAGCTGCCACCATGCTCCCCACCATGATGGTGCTCCTCACCGTGATGGCTGTGGACTACCCTAGACTATAAACCAAATACTAAATGTTTTCTTTTCTAAGTCACCTTGGTCTTGGTGTCTCTACACAGCAACAGAACAGTGACTAAGACAGGTTCTCACTTGCTAACTCAGGCTGGTCTGGAACTCACTATATAGGCCAGGCTGGCCTTAGACTCACAGAGATCCTCTTGCCTCTGCTTCTGAGTGATGGGATTAAACTACCTCCCAGACTCTCCTGGAGGTTTTGAGCATCACTTGGTCCCTCAGTCTTTCCTTCCATCCCATCCCAGGTAACAGTGCTAAGTTGCCCCAAGCTCTATTTTCTATTTTGGGAAGTGGGGGGTTAAGTATGATTCCCATGCCCCTTGGCCTCACTGCAAAGATGAAAACAGATATCACATGTGACCTACAGAGCCCTCAAAGCCACCGTGACACTCCCCCCTTCACTGGGGTGCATCATGATAGGCCAAGCTCCCATCTTGTTCCACACACCGGTGCCCCCACCCAGACTCTGCTGAGCCCAATCCTGGGTGTGTTTTCACCCCAGCCTGAATGTCAGTTCTACCCAGCAGCCCCTGAAGTGAGGCTGACCTTGTACTCTTGATCCTCCTGCCTCCACTCCCCTCCCAAATGTCATCACACCTGGTTTAAGTTATAGCCCTTTATCATCCAAAATCTAGCCCCAGGCCTAGAGCTCTTTGTCACGGCTAGTCCTAAGTCCTCTTGACGTGAACTGGAGTCAACAGAGAGGAGGGAATCTCAGCTGAGAAAGAGCCACGTACAGCTGACTGTAGGCAAGCCTGTGGGGCATTTTCCTAACTAGTGGCTGCTGGGGAGGAACCAGCCAGTAGGCAGTTCCCTCCACGGCCTCTGCATCAGCTCTGCTGTGTGAGCTCCTGTCCTGACTTCCTTTGATGAGGAACAATGCTGTGGAAGTGGAAGCCAAACAAACCCTTCCTCCAAGTTACATTTGGTCATGGTGTTCCTCACAACAATAAAACCCTAATTAAGAAGGGTTCTAAATTTTTAAATAAAAAGTGGCATTTGTCTATTGATGTCATTTCTGGGGCAGTAGGCACACATGCATGCCATAGCTCACATGAATAAGTCAGAGGGCAAGTTGTGAGAGTTGGCTCTCCCTTCCACCGTGTGAGTCCTGGGGATCAAACTCAGATTGTCAGGCTTGGGGGCAAGCACCTTTACCCACTGAGCCATCTTTGCCAGCTCAGAGATTCTTTTATTTATTCGTTTTTGAAGACTGTAGGCCAAACTGGGCAGGACTCACCTGTTTCCTGCTCAGTCTCTCAAGTGCTGAGAACATAGACCAGAGCAACCATGCAAACCACCTGGTTTGGAGATTTTAAAAAATACCAATATAGTCAAATTGTTGCCACCAATTGTGCCCTGTGGCACCCCCTCCCCAGGTCTTGGGGTGTCCATCCCCTGCCTATGTCCCTGGGTTCTTCCAGCCAAACTTATCTGGCAGCTTCTGCTCCACCCGCTAGGCAAGTGTTTCTCTGGCACCGTCTAGACCAGCTGTGGTCAACCTGAGCATGGCCGCCTCTTTCCCAGCCCAGAGTGTCCCCGGAACACAGTGGACATTCACCTCCTGTCCCAAGCTAACTGTGAGGGCTCAGGCAGCACACTCTGACTCCTTGGGCACAATTGGCTCCTCACCTGCTCTGAGTTGGGTCCTGGCGTTTCTCGATTCCTCGAGTTCCGATGGTGAAAACCACATGGGCATCAGACTCTGCCTCCCCTGCGGACGCGAGGCGGCTGGACAGTGAGGGCAGCAGCAGGGTCCCTGAGAAACGTCTCCGGATCATACCTCCACCTAGGGCGCTGGTGGAGGCTGTTCCAGAATCCACGGGCTCCCAGACTCGCTGGGGAGGCAATGAGATGTCATGAGCAAGCTCCTGTACAGGTATATTTCCAGGGGACCGTGAGCTTCACAGATCTCTCACCAGAACCAGCACCCAGCTTCCCTGAGCTCAGTCCGTGTGTGTGTGTGTGTGTGTGTGTGTGTGTGTTAGTTTTATTGCATTTAATTTTTTATCAATTTATTTGTGGGGAGCATACACATTACACAATCCGCAGATAGAGAGAGGTCAGAGGACAAATATCAAGAGCTGGTTCTATCCTTCCAACCTGTGGACCCCGGAACTGAACTCAGGCGTCTCCTCTATCCTACACTTCAAAACAAAATAAAGCAAAACAAAAACTTCTGTGGTGCTAGGACCACAACCTGTCCCTCACTCATGGTCACTGGATGCTGAGATTTGAACACAGGGCCATGGGAGCCACGAGCTGGGCGCACTCCATTTCTGGGACTCAGGATGGCAGGGAGCTGTCCAGTGCTGACCGCAGCGGGCCACACGAAACGGAGCCTTCCGGGAAGGGTGCGGTCGGTGGGGGACCAGGCGGCGACTCAGTCCTCTGCCGCTCTTTCCTGAGTTTTGCAAAGATCTGTCTCCAGCATCAGACATAAGAGTAAAGTGGAAAACTGAGGCCTGAAACGCAGCCTCGGCAGAGCAGGCCCACGGGTGGGGAAGGGCGAGAACAGACAGCGGCTGAGCCTGGTGGTCAGCTGAGCCATGGTCGGGGCGCAGGACAAGGTTCCTCCCCGCTTTGGACCGTCCGGGTCACACCGGCGGAATTGATCCTCTCTCTACTTTACGCCCCGATCTGATCCTTCTAAGACTCTCTATAATACCATTATAAAGAGCCTTCCCCATTTTCAGCAGAAGGCCTGGGGGCGAGGCCCGGGAAAAGTCGGGGTGGGTCTCGGGGATGGAGCTGGGCGGGCTCAGAGAAAAGTCGAGGGCGGAGCCCAGAGGAGAGCTGGGGGCGGGGCTTGGGACAAGGCCCAGGGAAAGAATGGGGAGGGTTTCAGAGAAAAGTCGAGGCTGGGGCTCAGGGGAGGGCCTTGGGACCGGGCTCAGGTTCTGTATTTTATTCTGGAAATATTATTTGGGGATTTTTTGTGCTGTCCAGAGCCTTGTATACACTAGACGCGCAACGACCCCTAGGGTGCTCCTTGGAGGGTGTGGCTGCTTTGGTCACACACTCTACGGGTTGCTGGGAATGGAGCCCAGAGCTGGGAGCGTGCTAACCAGAGCTCCTCCTGGTTTGGAGATGGAGATGGTGAGAGGAAGCATGGATTCAAGTGTGATCAGGGCTTAGGACCAGTGAGAACTCCTCCAACAATCTTAGGAGAGACCTGAGTCAGGCAGCACCGAGCAGACCTGGACTGGCAGAGCTTCAGGAAACGTGTGAGCCCTGCCCAGCGTTGGAGGGGCCAGGCCAGAGGTCCGGTCCTCAGCCACAAGGGGAAAATAGTCAGGGAGTTTCTAAGAGGTGCTGACCAGGTCTAGCGAGGGGTGAGGCCAGAGGCAGAAGCTGCTGGGCCTGGGTAGGGAGCAGCCTGGGACGGGGAGTAGCCTGAGGTGGGGAGCAGCCTGGGGCAGGGAGCAGCCTGAGGTGGGGACCAGCCTGGGGTAGGGAGCAGCCTGGGGTAGGGAGCAGCCTGGGACGGGGAGCAGCCTGGGGCAGGGAGCAGCCTGAGGTGGGGACCAGCCTGGGGTGGGAACAGGCTCAGGTGGGAACACCTTGGGGAAGGAACAGCCTGTGTTGAACTTGTCATCTGAGTCCCTGTGTGCTGGTCCTTTCTCGGAATCTATAGACCTTATCATAAGATTCACCCTGAGCCTGTTGCTTGCTTGTTCCTAACCTTCCCAGGATTTTCAGCCCCAATAGAAAAGCCACACCCTCCCCACGGCTCCCAAAGCTCTATGTCCTCATTTCCTTCCGAGGGCCGCTCCTGCATCCCTCCACTCTCCCTCCTTCCCCCCACCCCCGTCTACACAGCAAGTACACTGGGAAAGCCTGTCTCAAAAATAAATAGATAATTTAGCTAACTTCAAAGGCTCTCTGGCCAGCACCTGGCCAGCCTGTCAGCCTCTTGGACTGCCTGCCCTTCTGACTTCCACAGAAAATCTTCCCGTCCTCCCTCCAGCTCTCCCTCAGACACCGACTACAGCCTGTGATCTCAGTGCAGGAGGTAGAGGCAGAGACCATGAGGTCAAGGCCGTCTTTGGTTACACTGAAAGTCTGAGGCTAGCCTGCACAACAAGAGACCCTGTCTTGCTGGGGAAACACACACACACACACACACACACACACACACACACAAACAATGAAGGTGGGTGGGTCTGGAAAGATGGCTCAGTGGTTAAGAGCACTGGTCTCTTCTACAGGACGGTGGTTCTGTTCCCAGCACCACATGGAGGCTCACACCATCTGTAAACTCCCATTTCAGGGGATCTGACACCCTCTCATGTCCTCAGGAGGCACTGCACACATGTGGCAGGACCCCTATACACATGAAATTTTTTAAAAAATTAATAAATGAAAACTATCTTGCATTCGGGCTGTGGGTTTGGTTCAGTGGTTCCCCAGAATCCCGGGTAGTCCCCCCTCTATGAGCTCATATGGAGCAACTCTAGGCCTTCCAGAGCAGGAACCTCAGATCCCAGTTCCCCCATGAGCCCAGACCAACCAAGGCTCTCATCTCACTCAGCAGGAAGGACTGTGCGTGCCACTCTGCCTCATGATGTAAGCTTCTCTAGATGGGGGAGGGGTCAGTAAGACCCTGAGTGCCTGGCAGCCAGCTTGCCAGGACATACGTCCACCCCCAGAGCTTAAAGCCACATTGGCACAGGCAGCCAGGCAACACTGCCTGGAGAGACTGTGCAGACATACAGCCTTCCCCTCAGCACCCTCCCGGGACAGCCCTAGGAGCTAGAAACCATGGTGCCAGGTCAGCTTCCAGCAGAACTCCTGAGCCGCCTGGGACTTGCAGGGCTCCTGAGACCCCAGTTCCCCAGACAGAAGACTCTGTCACTCTGACACAGATGTGGTACTCACCGCAAGAGGACCTGCGCCACGTGTGTGTTCTGTGACTGCCTCAGGAGCAGAGGACAGACCTGTCCCAGTAGACCCAAGCTGAGCCAGATGGCACACTCAGGATTGGAAGAGGGGGTAGGGCAGGGTGACCACAAGGGCCGGAAATTGTGTGAGCACCCATGTGTGACCCCAGGAAGCAGAGACAGAGTTGGAGGGAGGAGTGGTGAGTGGCCAGGCAGAAGGCTGATGGAGGACAGAAATAGCCTGAGAGTCGGCATTTCAGAGGTGCGAATCAAGGCCCTCAAGGCTCTGGGAGAGCTGTTCCACTCTGCTGTGCTGCTCCCAACAGTTAGCGACTTCTCAGGTCAAACTTTATCCACAGTTAGAGCTGCAGCTGCAAGTGGGGAACCCAGGGAGCTGGGGCTGGAAGAGGGACTGTGGCTGGGGAAAGTGAACCCGAGGTCACATTGATCTGTGGCTCTGAACCAAGTTAATATTTCACCCTAGTCTCCCGCAGACTGACCATGAGGTCTCCCTCCAGCTACTCCAGCAGTCCTCAGAGCACCCCCTGTCGGGTGGGGGTGGGGGTACTTTTCTTCCTTATTCTGATTAAGGACCTCACCCACAGCGCAAGGACAGGTCACCAGTGGTGTGTTGGAAAAGCTGGCTGCCTGGAGGGTCCCCAGCCACGAGCCGGAGCCCCTGCAGGGTGGGGAGCCCGACCTGCGTGCAGTCTGTTGGCACCTCCTGCCCCAAGGAGGCTTTGAGGCTCGCTGTTAGCTTCATCTTCTTCCAACCGTCAGGAGCTCCTCCTCCCTTCACAGCTACGTAGGCCTTGTGCTCTTCAATGTTAAACAAGTCCATGCATCTCCTACCACAGGACCTTTGCTCGAGCCCTGTGAGCTTCTTAAAGTGATGTGGGTTTGTGGCTTTCCCCAGGCTGCTTCCCATTAGCTTTAGGTCATCTACCTCCTTAGAGAGTGGCCACAAAAGGATGCCTTCCGCCCTGTGGTCCCATCTGAAATGCTCCCCCACCCTCCAGCCATCACCCCTCATGAGCGCAGACAAACGGTCACCAGTGGGACTCTGGCATAAGGTGCATAGGTGCTAATTACTATTGGTCTCATGGAAGCGTCTATGAACACTAAGGACTTTATTTAGTTTATATTTATTTTTTAAATGTGTTCTGCCTGCATGTATGTCTGTGTATCTATCACTGGCAAGTCTGGTGACTGCAGAGGCTAAAAGGATATGTCAGATCCCGGAATTAGAGTCACAGGTGGTTGTGAACTGCCATGTGGGTGCTGGGAACCCCGCTCCTCTACACAAGCAGTCAATGCTCCTAACCACCGAGCCATCTCTCCAGCTCCCCAATTTTTTCTTTTATTAAGACAGAGTCTCATGTAGCCCAGGCTGGTCTCAAGCCCCCTATGTACCCTAGGGTGGACTTGAACACCTGACTCTGCTGTCTTTACCTCCCAAGTGCTGGGGTGATGGGTGTACCCCTGGATTGACTTGATCTTTGAGTTGAGGATTAGATGTGTGGGCCAAACTGGCCCAAAACTCCTGGGCTGAAGCCATCCTCCTGCCGCAGGCTCATCCCCAGGTCAGTGCAGTGGGGACTTTCCCAGCCACCACTTTCCCCAGGTGTTATCCCCACCCCATCTCCAGGCCTCTGAGGTGGTCGGCAAACGGCAGCCTCTGGCTCACGCTGCCCTAGAAGAGGAACAGGCATAGGTTAGCATTAAGCACCACAGGGCTTTACTGAGGTGAATGTCTAATGAGAAGGAGCTGCCCAACCCCGGAGGGCGCCGATCTCACCATGGATACTGTATCCAGATTCTGAAAAGCTGCGGCATCTCGGTTACAGTGTCTCACGGCAGTGAGCACAGAGCCAACCAGCAAGACAGACACAAGCAGACAGACAGCGATCACCACGCCCGGGTTCCTGTGTGATGTGGGGATCCACAGGCTGTCTGCATCTGGGGAGAGGAAAGGGTCACCCTGGCCAAAGCCACGCCCCCATTCCCTCACTGGGGGATTCCTGGCAGGGGCTCCACTCCTGAGGTACACTCCAGGGCCTATGCTATTATTTTGTAAATAAATATATAATTTCATGTGGGGTATTTTTTTCATTTGTTTTTCTTTTCTTTCTTATTTATTTTCTTTTTTTTCTTCCTTTGTTTTTTGAGACAGGATCTCTGTGTGTAACAGTCCTGGCTGTCGTGGAACTAGCTCTTGTAGATCAGGCTGGCCTCAAACTCACTGAAATCCTTCTGCCTTTGTCTCCCGAGTGCTGGGATTAAAGGCGCGCACCACCGCCACCTGACTTGTTTTTCTCTTTTTTTTTTCCTTTTTTTTTTTTTTTTTTTTTTTTTTTTTTTTTTGTTTTTCGAGACAGGGTTTCTCTGCAGCTTTTTTAGAGCCTGTCCTGGAACTAGCTCTTGTAGACCAGGCTGGCCTCGAACTCACAGAGATCCGCCTGCCTCTGCCTCCCGAATGCTGGGATTAAAGGCGTGTGCCACCACCGCCCGGCTCTTGTTTTTCTCTTTTTAAGATGAGACCCACCATGTGGCCCAGGTTGATCTCAAACTTGAGGTAATCCTCCTGCCGCCTTCTCCTGGTGTTAGGAATACAGGACTGGGCCACCGCACTCAGCTACAAATAGATAATGAAACCTGTCTTTCTTGCAAATAGCTGTGACCTCAGGAGCCAGCACACACTAGTGAGTTAATAAGAGCGCAAACGGGCTGGAGAGATGGCTCAGAGGTCATTGGCTGCTCTTCCAGACTCCTGAGTTCAATTCCCAGAAACCACATGGTGGCTCACAAACATCTGTAATGAGATCTGGCGGCCTCTTCTGGCCGGCATGCGTACACGCAGGCACAGAAGGGTTGAAGTCGACCCACCCACTCCCAGGTCTGTGTTGCCCTCTGCTGACTGGTGCCAGAACTGCAGCCAGGTTCCAGTCACTTCCCCCAGGTCTCCACTCACCCTGGCTGGGGCTGGACACGGTAGGTGAACCTTGTGGAAGCAAGCTCGTGAATTGGGATATGGTGGTCGGCTCGGAACCTGGGGAGCCAGAGCTAGGGAGAGAGGCTGTTTCTGGTTCTGGGAAGGGTGAGCCTGAGTTTGCTCCTGTGGAGCTGGAGCTGGAGTCTGGAGTGGATGTCACTTCCAGACTTGGGGAGGTGGAGGCAAGGGGTGAGTCTGGACTTGAGGTGAAGGAGACAGATGTGGACTCTGAACTTGAGGTGGAGGAGACAGTCGTGGACTCTGGACTTGTGTTTTCTGATCCTGTTCCTCTTTCCCAGAATACTGAAAAGGCAACACCTGAGGGGAAAAAATGGAGGTAGGCGGGGCAGTGGTGGCACACGCCTTTAATCCCAGCACTGGGGAGGCAGAGGCAGATCTCTGTGAGTTCGAGGCCAGCCTGGTCTAAAGAGTGAGTTCCAAGACAGGCTCCAAAGCTACAGAGAAACCCTGTCTCGAAAAAACAAAACAACCCAAACCAAAAAACGAGGGGTGTTTATGAAGCTTAGGGTAGTGGAGGGAGGTGGTCTGCTCATGGTTTGATCTCAGTCCTGCTCAGCGCTCTCTCTCTCTCTCTCTCTCTCTCTCTCTCTCTCTCTCTCTCTCTCTCTCTCTCTCTCTCTCATCTCTGTCTTTCTTGGCTTTTTGGTTTGATCTGCCTGACGCTCAGATCTGGGTCAGCATGCCACCTGTTAGGACCCAAGCACTGACTGTGACTCCCACTTTACAGAAGCGGGAAACTGAGTCTCAGCTCGATTCCTCAGGAGCAGGTACCCCCCCCATCCAGGTTTCTAGAGCTCTGAGAACTGGGGAGCTCTGATCTGTACTAGGATTTGAATTCTGCCCCAAATGCTGGCCACAGACTCTACCATTGAGACACAGCCCAGCCCCTGCCAATCCCAGGAATCAGCTCTTTGACCCACACGCTGTGTCTCGAGGCTCTCTGGTTCACATCCCTTCCCTGGAGAGTTCAGAGACCATGGAAAGAGTTCCTGATCCACCCCCTACTATGACTTCCTTCCCAGATCCGGGTGGCTCCAACCAGGTGTGCGGGGCACAAGGTCACTCATGGTGGCTTTGCCACTCCCATGCCCTTTCTGCCCAGGACATCACTGTGTTTCCTCCTAGCCTCACCCCACACAGTAGATACAAGGAAATAAGGTCTCTGTGATGCCCCCGAGTGCCGGGAGCAGCGCTGAGTTGAACGCTGAGCTGAGCCCTCCCACTCCTAGGTCTCCCTGGCCGAAAAGCATCTAGGAGTGCCAGTCGCTGCTGGGAAATCTCTGGGAAAGTGAAGTTGGCTCAAGCCCCATAGCCGACACCAATCCAAACCGGTACTCTGAAGGAAATTAAGGTCCTGGGTGAACTGAAGAAACCAGAGAGTTTAGAGGTGGCGGCAAACACCGAGCCTATTAAGTACCTAGCACTGAGCAGGTCTCGCGGTTTACTTGAAAGTAACACACAGAGTAGAGCTGTTCTGGGCAGTGTTCCTGGCATCGGACTTTCCCTCAGTCTCCAAGATGGAAGTCTGGCGGGTGCAATCCCTGTCAATCCACAGGTTGGAGCCAGCCCGGCTTCCAGGGATAAATGTGGGACTTTTGAAAATGAAACCATCATCTACAATAAACTCAACCGTCTCAGGGGTAGCTGTGGGGCCACTGACTTCTAGTTGAAACCCGATCCCTTGCCCTTCCCACCACCGGGGGTGGGGGGCGTCCTCACTGAAGTGTCAGGGAGGCCACTGGCCTCTGTCCCAGCTCAGACGTCCCTCAGGGGTCGGTACCAACCCTGCTCGTGGGGAGGGAGGGGGAAGGAAGGAAGGGTCTGAGCCCTGTGTCCCCAGCCCCGCTGTCTCTCGGAGTCACGCCATTTCCCTCCACCAACTTACCTGTGACTACAAGGACGACAGAGGAGTCTCTGGGTCTCATTAGCAGCAGCACGGCCAGCGCCAGCGGCAGTAGCCGGGAACCCGCCATTCCCGCCGAGCGCCCAGGCTGCCGGTGCGCGGCCAGGTGGTAGCTCGCCCGCGCGCCCCCTACCGGCGAGAGCCGGGTTCGCAGGGCGCTGGGTTCCCTCCCACCCTCCCCGGGCACACACACCCTGTCCCCAGCCACTCTGGGACAGCCCTTCTTAGGTCATCCCAAACCTGAGCCGAAAACCCTTGTCTCTGGCTGCCAGGATCCTCCAGACCGGGGCTGAGGATGCCTCTGTCTCTCTCGGGCTCACCTCACCGTGGGTGGATACGACTAGAACCTTCTAGCGGTTTCGGAAGGAGGTACTCTCACGTATGCTTTTGAGTTGAGGAGGTCAAAGTGGGTTGGGCCTGGCCAAGCGCGTTCTCACTGTTTGGTTGTTGATCTTTGTTTTTGAGATAAGGTCTCACTTCTATCCCAAGCTGGTTGAAAACTCCTGAGTCTCCTGCCCCCACCACTGGTGCTGAGGTGACAGGTGTGTGCCACCACACCCAGCCAGACGCAGGTGTGTGTATGTTTGTGTGCATGTGTGTGTATGCATGTTATGTATGCGCTTTGTGTGTGTCTGTGTAAGCGTGTGTGTGTGTGTGTGTGTGTGTGTGTGAGAGAGAGAGAGAGAGAGAGAGAGAGAGAGAGAGAGAGACAGACAGACACCTGGGGGCGTCAGTTCTTCCCGTCATGGGGGAAGACAGGTTTAATAGCAAGCACCTTTACAGGAGGGGTCATCTTGCTAGCCCCAGAGAAGCCACGCTATTAGCCATGTGACACACAAGATTCCACGCTAGTGACCTGTACACCCTGAAAAATAATTGAGGTTCCCCAACCCTGGCTACAGATCCCATAGGGGCAGGAGCCGCTGGGACTCACTCCTCCAGCACACGCTAGACCTCCCACTGTATTTTAACTCAAGACACATGACCAGGGCAGGCTGTAGTGCACTGTATTCATAAGAGTCATAGGACACCATGGCCACCAAGAGTCTCTGCCCACAGCCAAGTGCCTAGACACCAGGCCAGTTCAAAGAGTAAGCCCTCGAGGTACGGCGTGAAGTCTCCCTGGAGATGTTCCACGGGCCTCCTGTTCCCAAGAGGGCATCTGTGGTGAGGCAGCTGCGTGTATAATGTCCCCTCCACGTGGCCTGAACCATCTTGGCTGCAGACTGCTGCTGGCTCAGCTGGCGGCGGGTCCGGTAGCCCTTCCAGGCCGCCTGAATGAGGGTGGCCGCTCTGTGCTGCTGGCTGAGCAGGGGGCACTGCTGAGGCGCCGAGCGAGAGCCAGACTGGCCTGAGATGCCCTGGCCAAAGCCCTGCACCACACGAGTAGACAGTGTGTGGCCACACACGTGGCAGGTGCGTGGCTGGGACCCCACGAGCATCACAACACTGGGGGGACTCGCCACCCGAGGACCCAAGGCCTGGCAGACACTACAAACATTAGGTTGACAGGACAGGAAGCAGCGGTGTTCCGAGCTGTTCCTGGTGTCAGAGGTCCCCTGGGCTTTGCCACCGTGCTCAGGCCATGTCGTAGGGAGCAACACCTGGTGGGCCCGGTCACGGCGAGTGCAGTAGCCGCGCCAAGCTGCCTGGATGACGGTGGTGGCCCTGAGCAGCCTTGCCAGGTTTCGTCGCACACGGTAGCCACGCCACGTAGCTTGGATGACGGTGGCCCACTGATGCCACAGCTTCACAGTGCGGCGCACCAAGTAGCCACGTGCACACGCCTGGATGGTGATGACAGCATCAAGGACAATTTTCTCCATGGCTCGAACTGATACCAGCAGCTCAGCCGAGGGCTTGTGGTCCAGCGCTGCCTCTGCCCCCGAGGGGTCCCATGGCCTGTGGCCCCTGCCGGGATGCCATGGGCCTCGGGGTGGCCCAGCACTTGCCACAGCTCTGGCCGATACGTTGGGGACTTTGGAATTCCATGACTGGCCAGCAGCCAGGCCAGCATCCACGGGGCCCTGGGGTACAGTGAGGGGTGGGGATACCTTATTATGGCCAGTTTTAGGGTGTGTGACAAGATGGGGGTTGTGGCCGTGGGGTGTGGTGCAGGCATGGGAGACCGGACCAAAGCCAGTTTGGGGACCTGCACCATGATGGGGAGTCTGGCTGTGGGCTGTGGTGCAGGTCTGGGATGTTCCATCCAGGCTTGTTTTGGGCATTGTGATATATTGAAGTCTGTGGCCATAGAGCATGGTGGGGACTTTTCGGGGACCCTTATCAAAACTAGTTTTAGGGATTGTGACATGATATTTGTAGCCATGAGGTGCAGTGGGGATTTGGGAGCCCCCATCAGAGCCAACTCCAGGGCCTGTGACAAGAGTAGGCCTCTGACCTGGGTGTGTGCTAAGGGTCGGACCTGCTCCTGGCTGGCCCGAGTGGACGGTGTCATGGGCAGCCTCATCAAGGGGTCTCCGGGAGCCATTTGGTGCCATCCCTTGAACTCCTGTGGGTGCTTTCTGTCCCCTCCCATCTCCCACCGTGGGTAACCCTGAGGATGACAGCTGAGATGCTGGTTTCAGTGGGCTACTGAAGGGTAGCAGTCTGCCCATGGAACCTTCTAGAAGTTCTGAGACAAGGCTGCCTTGGATGGAGCGGGAGGACGTTCTAGCGGTGGCATGGTGCTGGGGTTCTCCCATCTGAGAGACACTGAAAGCCCCATTTTTAGTTGGAGGTGCTAAGTTAGTCCCCCCTGAGCTCTGGAGAATGCTGGAGTCTCCTGCACTGACCTCTGACTCCAGTGGCCATTTGGCTGTGCCAGCAATGCCGGAACTCAGCTGTGGTGGCACTGGGATTGCATTGGAAGCTGGAGGTAGGCTTGAACTGCCAACCACAGGGGCCTCCTGCAGGCTCGGGTGCCCAGAAGCAGGGTGGATGCTGGGAGGACCACCAATGCTTTCTGAGGATAAGGGCTGAACAGAGGTGATGCTGTTGGCTTTGGGGTGCTCACCTAAACTTGGGGCCTGTATAGGAACTGGGGAGATACTGCTAGCTTGGCAGCGAGCCTCCTTTGCCAAGGCCACTTGGTCTTTGAGGACATTTTCAGCTGCCAAAGCCGCAAGTTCATGGCTCTCGCCTCCCGTGGTGCCAAGGCCCGTCCTTGGGATGATTTCGAGACCTTCAGATTTGACAGGGTCTATGCCAGACTCCAGGGTCGAGGACACCGTGTCATCGACGTGTCTTAGCTTCGGCAAGGTCGGGTTAGCAACACCCACAAGCTTTGTTAGGCCAGGGTCTTGGCTAAATTGTGAGGCACTTAACGAAACTGTGGGCAAGGGTCGGTCCTGGGCCACTCTCTGGGCTTCCGGGACACTGGCCAGGCTGCTGACATGGGGTGCCAGGAAGGGAACCCAGGAGCCCTCTCCAGCCTGTGCTGCCTGATATGGCCGTGGACTGATGCCTGCCAGCATGGATGATGGAGCCACAGAGCCCAGAGGTATGCTAGGACCTGTCCCATTGGCCACACTGCCTGGGTGTGGGCCTGGAGGATGGGACCTTGGCAAAGGTTTCTCTTTACCACCACTGGTCTCTTGAGGGTGACTAGGGGCCATGCCAGTGACCACAGAACCAGGAGGGAGGCTGAGGGCCATATCACCGGCCATAGCATCTAGGTAGGGTCTCCGAATCTCACCACTAACCACTGATTCTAGAGGTAGATTCTGGGCCTTGACACACACCATGGACTCTGGGGGGACACTCCGGGCTGCACCATCCACCATAGACTCTGGGGGGACACTCTTTTCTATGCCCCTGATCACAGACCCTTGAGGAAAGCCGAGAGCCTCTCTTTCAACCACAGGCTTGGGGACCAGTGCCGAGGGCATGTTTCCATCTACAGAACCCTGGACCAAAGCCCCACCCCCAGGAGCCACTGCTGCATCTGGAAAGACCACGGTGGCCACAGAGAGGAGCTGGGGGTCAATACAGGTCTGAGGGAAGCTGGTGCCCAGCTGGTGTGGGAAGAATTCGGAGGGTATCACAGCTGGGCACGGGCCCTGGCCCACACCCGTAGTCACGACAGCCATGGGGGTTGGGTTCTCCCTCTGGCACACACTCAGCAAGAGTCCAGTGGCCACAGGCCCCTGGGGCATCCCTGGAGCTATGCCCCTGAACCAAGTCTGACATGGGACACTGGCCCCTAAGGCCAGGCCACTATCCTCTGCAGGAGCCATGGGCTGCACTACCGGACCTAGGGGCCCCTTGCTGGCCTGTGTCGGCTCAGAGTGGACAGTGGCATCCTGAGGGCTGGTCTGGCCTCTGATCTGTTTGTCCCCTGAGCTGTCGCAGACTCCTAGATAGGGCTGGCCTAACCTGCTCACACACGGAGAGGGCACGGAGGGCTGGCTCTGAGCTGTGCTGCTGTCCTCACATGCACACTGCTGGGGGCCCAAAGCTGACTTGCTGTTCCCACGACCCACGCCACACACCACAGTGGGCGGCAGCAGGCTCAGGGTTCCCAAGGCGGCCACAGATGTCTGCACAAGATTAGAGCACAGCCTGGGAGCCAGAAGTGGGGAGCTCAGACTGGGGGGCACCCTGTTGGACAGGGGCATCTGGAGCACTCCAGGGACCAGACCGCTGGCTGTGGTTGGCTGCCTGAGGGTTGGGGATGCCCTGTTGGCCACAGAGGCATGGCTTAGGGTTGGGGACATAACACTAACCACAAAAGGCTGGGCTAGGCTTGCAGACATGCTGTGGGACACGGACGGTTGTACAAAGTTTGGGGTTACAATCGTGGCCAAACAAGGTTGGGTGAAATTTGATGGCAGGCTATAGGGCATAAATGGTTGGAAAAAGTTCGGGGATACCCCGGTGGCTACAGATGTCTGAGCTGAGTGTGGAGACCCTGCACCCTGTACAGGCATGGAAGAGGATCCAGGTGGTGGCCAGCTGTTCACAGGGGACTGAGTGACACTTGGGGCTATGTGGGTGGTGGCACACAGCTGGGCCTGGCTTGAAGCTACCCCACTGTTCACTGCCTGGTTGCCTAAGGCCACTACACTAGTACCAGATGTCTGGGTAAAGTTTGAGGGTACCCCAGAGGCCATATGTGGTTGGGTATAGATTGGGGACCCTCCACAGTACAGAAATGGCTGATTAAGATTTGTGGGTAACTCATAATATATCAGTGGTTCTCTCAGTGCCGGGGACACCCCAGTGTCCATAGATGGCTGGGCTAAAGTTGGGAAAACCTTAGCAGCCACAGGTGGATGGTTCAGACTTGGGGCCACCCCAGTGTCCACGGATGCCTGGGCCAGGCTTGGGGACACAGAACTGGACTTTTCAGGCTGGGGTGAGCTAGGACACAGCCCCTTAGCCTCTAATGGTTGACTTTGGCATGGTGATCCCTCACTGGCTTCAGGTGCTTCCCCAGGGCTTGGGGCTCTCCCATCAGCCAGTATGTCCTGGGGTAGGGGAGGATCCAGCCGAGTGGCCCCATTGGGCTGCAGGTCTGCAGTGTGGCCCTGGCGACTCCTACCCCAGGGAGCACTTGTGTCCCAGGACAACACCTCCTTCAGGTCCCTAGTGCTGTACTCGGATCCACTGTCTGAGTCCCAGTGAACATTCAGGGCCAGGCTCGTGCTACGGAGGAGGACGGACCCAAGTTCCAGGGATGGGCGCTGCCCCTGGGGCTTGTGCCCTGCCTCCCTGGACCCTTTCAATACTGACTGCGGGCCCTCCTGCAAGTCACCTTCCCTGCAACCTTCCAGAACTTCGGAAGGCGTCAAGCTGGGTGACGAGGAGGGACTGCCTGAGTCTCCGCTCTGCAGGGAGCTGTGAGAGCCGCTGCTGTTCTGGCAGTGGGCAGCTGAACCCCTGGGGTGGCTCTTGGCTAACACCATCTGCGGGTGCTGCGGGAAAGTGGCTAGTAACTCATCCAGAGGGGACATGTGATGGCCAGTGGCCTGACCCTGGGGACAGGATGGGGTCAAGGACACTTGGGGATATCTCTCCTGTTTTGGGGTGGACGTGCTGGAGACGTTTTGTGATTTAGAATTTACGTCATCAATCTCTTCATCTGTGATGTTCCTCACTACGGTGACCATTTTCTTATGGCCCAGTGGCGACACTAGTCTATGACCCGATGGCAGAGCCTGCCTGATGGTCTGCCTGGGTGAGGAACTGCGACTCTTGACTCTGCAAGAGCAACGGCCACAGAGAGACATCTTGTGTGTCCCCAGGTTCGCACACTGACACTCACTGCTCTGACAGAAGGCGGGGAGCCACTGGGACATGGGGTGCTTCCCACCACCCACGCCACTTGAATGCTTGCTGGCTACCACGCCGCCCTGTTGGTTTGACGCCCATGGGTAGGACACCCTGCTGGTCACAGGTGGCTGGTGGGAGCTTGGAGCTGTGTTGCTAGCCACTGATGGCTGGTCGCTGCTTGGGCCTGCACCGTTAGCAACAAGCGGCTGCCATGGACAAAGAGGTGGCTGTTGGGAAGGTCGCTTGGGGACATGGGGACCCTCGCCACATGCCATGGGGTCAAGATCCAATGGCCTCAGGTACAGACCGGAAGAGTATCCCAAATCCCTCTCCCAGTACAGTGGGGGACACTGGTAAGTGCTGGTGACCATCCCTCCAGAAAAGGAGCCTATGGGGGGCTGTGGCAAGCAGGGTGACCCCTCCAAGGTAGTCCCATCCCCTTCCCCCCACAAGATCCCGTCATATTGCCCCCAGGGCAAGCCCTTCCATAGTAGCCTGACCTTGCTACACCGTGCTCGGACAGGACCGGGCGCAGGTCCCCACGCAACTGACAGACTCCCGCTGCAAGTCACCTCCACTGGGGCAGGCGCCGTGGTCATCCGGCTTCCCACCGTTCTCGAGGTGGCCTTAGGGAGGAAGCTGCCTGTCCTCTGGGCCACCTGGGCCAGAGACTGAGTGAAAACAGCTCCCAGCTCACCCTGGCACAGCGCCTGGCTGAGTGTGGCCCTCTCCTCTTCCGTCAAGGCCTTGCACAGAACCTCAGCCAGCTTGCCCTGCGTGGCCTTGCTGAGCTCTGGAAGCAGCTCACCACGGGACAGGGCCCGGGACAGGGAAATGCCCAGTTCACCCCATGACAGTGCCTTCATCAATGCCATTCCCAGCATGCCTTGAGGCAGGGCCTTGACCACAGAAGGCCCTAAGACTTCCCGGGACAGAGCCTGGCTCAGCGCTGTCCTTACTTCCCCCTGAGAAAGTGTCTTGGCCAGGAGTGTCCGCAGGTCCTCGGTGGAGCCCAGCATGGTCACCAGGTCTGCACACAGGGAAGCAATGGATGTCGCCAGGTCTTCGTGGCAGGACACGGCCTGGCCCGGCATAGGGGGTGGAGGTGGGGTCCGTGCCTGTCCGCTGTCACCCCAGGATTCCCCATTGCACACAGGGCGTCCAGAGGGAGTCAGCAGAGGTACCTGCATACCTTGGGTGTCTGTGGCCACTGAGCGTGGGTTCTGCGTGGCCTTGTTTTGTGCGTGGCTCTGGAGCTGGGGCTGGGTCATGCTCTTGTCATCTGGCTTGGCACGGGGTCCAGTGTTAAGTGTTCCAAAATATTGCCAGAACTGGACAGATGGCTTGGATGTGCTCAGGAGTGGCTGTGACTGGGTCTTACTACTGAGGTCAGTGGCAGGGTGGGCAGTCAAGAGGCACTTGGCCGTTTCAGAGGCCAGTTGGGCCTGAGACTGAGCCTTCGCCAGCCCCATGGGCAGATGGGCCTGGGATGGAACCTTGGCCAGACATGTGATGAGCTGGGCCAGGGATGGGGCCTTACTGAGTTTACTTGGGGGCCAGACCTGGCATGTGGCCTTGGTGATTTTGGTGTTTGTGGTCTTTGCATGCTCAGCAGGTGGAGGCAGCTGTGATGAGTTTCTCGTGGGGTGAAAGTACTGAGAAGTGGAGGCAGGCGGACATGTGTTTGGGTATCCTTCAGGGGGGACGAAGGTCAGCCCCAGGGAGCGTGCCTGAGGGGAGCCTGTGGCTGGACACGACGTGGCCAGAGGAGCTCGGGACATGGGCCTGTTCTGGTCACCAGCAGGCTGGAGCTGGGTTGTGAGTGACATCAGGTGTGCGGCCAGTGGCGAGGACAGAGCAGCAGATGGATCTACGGATGGGCGTTGTCCCTCAGGTAGGCCCACGGCCAGCCCAGATGACAAACGAGACTGCCATTCGGCTTTAGAAAGGGGTGAGGCTGGCAGGGGCCCAGGGTGGCCAGGGAGTGGCTGGGTTTGGGAGGTAGCCTTGGTCAGGGGAACAGCCAGCTGGGCCTGGGACAGGGTCACAGTCATCTCTTCAGGCATATACACCCTGGAGTGCACCTTCACAACCTCTGCCTTCTGTTGGGTCTGAGTCCAGGGTCTGCTCCTGTCTTCTGCCACTTTTGTCCAAGACAGAGCCCTGGCTACAATGGCCACATTAGTCTTGGGAGCTGCTTCCTTCTTGGGTGCCCTTGGGGGCCCAGGCGTCATCTTCTCTACTTCCAATGGAGGCTTGGCTGGAAGTTTAGGAGCTACGGTGCCTAGGTGTCTGTGGAGTCCACACCTGCCCTTCCCCTCAGCCAAGTATGCCTGAGAAGTCACCTTGACGACCGCAGTGGTCTGCTTGGTGCTCACGGTGACCTTGGCCTTTGGGCTGCTCAGGTGAACCGGGGATGGGGCGTTGGGAATTCTAGCAACCACTGGAGTTTGGGGTGAACCCTTGGGACTTGAGGCTGACACTGTAGGGACCAGACACAGGGTCCTGAGCACAGCAGCCACAGAGCGTATCTGAGCTGGGGTCTTGGTTATCATGGCTGCCAGGCGAGTCTGAGGTGAGGGTTTGACTGTAGGGCCCGACTGGGAGGAGGCTTTGGATGAAGACGAAGCCGCACATGTCTGAGGTTGACTTCTGGTCACTGAATGCATCTGGGGTGAAGTCTTTGCCGTCACGGGACCAGCACCATTCTGAAGTTGGCCCCTATTGACAGAAACCCCTAGGCGTGGTGAGGCCTTGCCTGTGGAGGTCACACCAGATCCTGGGGGCTGTGCCCTGGCCACAGACCGCACCTGGGGTGGAGCGCTAGAGAATGAAGGGTTGGGTCGCACATGAGCCAGGGGCCTGGTCACTGGGGACTGCATCTTCATGACTGTCGCTGGGGATGTGGGGCAGGTCTGCAGTGGACCCTTGGGTGCTGTGGCCACTGTGGCCGGGGTCTTAGGGGTGGAAGCCACTGGGCACACCTTGGTAGGTGTTTTGTTGACCGGATACATATGCAGTGGGGCTGTGGGGACATCTGCTTCAATGTGGACCTGGGTCTGGTTTTTCAGGGTTCCATAGATGGCCTGGCCATATCTCCCGGACGCTGCTGACTCTGGGGTCCCCGACTTGATGGTCTTGGAAGCCACATGCCTGCTCTTCACGCTGTCCCCTTCCAAGTGCCTGACGAGACAGGAGCTCCTCACAGACTTGGTCAACATGCAGGGTGGATACTTGGGACCTGTGAATCTGCCAGTCACAGGCGGCTGTGGCACGAGGCCACCCCTGGGGGCTCCACTGGCACAGGGACCTGGGGCTGCTGTGCTGTGTGAAGGGACCAGGTTGTCGGAGGACGGGAACTGAGTCTCCTTGCTCAGCATGACTGGTGGCTGGTCCTCCGGGGCATAGAAGCGCACCTGCTGTGGAGGGTGGTAGGGGATGTCGATGTCGTCCTCCTCTTCCTTCTTAGCTTTCCTTAGCGTCAGCCTGTGGGAGCGTATCAGCCGGCGCGTGCTGAAGCGGCGCCAGGCCTCCTGGATAGCCTTGGCCGCGGTCATCTGTGAGATCAGCTTCTGCCGCAGCCGGTAGCCCTTCCAGTTGGCTTGGATGACGGTGGCCGCCCGCGAGACCATCAGGTCCATTTCGTCCACCAGGATGTTCTTGAAGGCCTGGCTCTCCACCACGGCCCTCAGGTGGGGCACCCACCGTGATGGTGGTGCTGCTGGCTCCTCCGGCAGACAGGAATCACTCTGGGTCTGAGGAGACGGCTTGGCCACTTTCTCTTGATGAACAGGGGTTGTTGGTTGGGGCTGGGGGAGGCATGGCTCACTCGGTGACATGAGGTTTGGGAACTGGAGTGGGGCTGCTGGCTGCATCGATGCCATTCCTGAGCGGAGAGGCAGAGCCTGGGGGGTGGGTGGGTAGGGGGAGATGGACAGACAGACAAACGGACAGGTGAGTGGTGGGTGGATGGAGAGCTAGTGGGGTGGGGTGTGTGTGGAGGGGTGGTAGAAGGAAGCGTGGGTGAGCAGTAGGGACGCACACGTGGTGGTAACACACTGTGGGTAGGGGTCACTGTGAGGGGGAAGCTGAGGAGCACGATCTGGAGATATCGTGGATTACAGGAGCAGAGCAAGCGATAAAGACCCAGCAGCCCTTGGACCTTTAATCTGGGCATGGGAGGCCACTCCTCAGGGCAGGCTCAGCCATCTCCTTACCTTGGAGGGTCATAGAGTTGGAAAGGAGCAGAAGAAGGTGTAATCTTGGAAGCCGGCCTGTAAGAGGAGGCCGTCTTCAGTTCTTCATTCCAAGAAATGTGCACAGCAGCGCTCTGGGCTGGTTCTGTTAGAAATGCCAACAGTGGGAGGAATATGAGCTCAGGTCATGGGAGCATGGAGTCGGGAGGACCATGCGGGGGCAGGACAGGAGGCAGGATGGAGGAAGGAAACCCACAGGAAGGGGTGCCTGGCAGTTAACACCTGGGCTTATATAACAGGGACACATGTGGGGTGGGGGAGAAAAAGGGACCTATGTATTTATTGTCTAGAAGGGCGAGAACAGAGCCACACGTCCAGGGCACATGCATGCAGCCAGAAGTGCAGTCCACAGGAGCAGGATGGCTCAGTGTGAGGAGTAACTCTGCCAAGCTGGATAACCCAGAGTGGGAGGAGATACCCAACCCTTGCCAGTCACCTTCTGCCTTCTGCACATCCACAAATTAATACATGTCAATCAAAAAAATAGGCCAGGGGCTGGAGAGATGGCTCCATGGTTAGCAGCGCTGTGGCTCTTGCAGAGGCCCTGGGCTCGGTTCCCAGCGCCCACATGATTCACAGCCATCTGAAACTCCAGTCTTTGCAGACATGACGCCCTCTTCCGGCCTCAGTAGGCACCGGGCACACATGTGGTGGGGACATACACGCAGGGAAAGCATTTATACACATAAAAAAGGGAAAAGAAGACCAGCCCTGGTGGCGCGCCTCCAGTCCTACCACACGGGAAGCAGAAGCAGGTAAATCTCTACAAGTTCAAGGCCAGCCTGGGCTGCAGAGCATGACCCTGTCACAACCCTGATTCCATTTTACTACCACACATGTGCCTTTGAAATATTTATTTATTGTTGTGTTTCGAGACAGGGTTTCTCTGTGTAGCCTTGGCTATCCTGGAACTCCACCACCCAGTTAAAAATTGTTTTTATTTATGTGCATTGGTGTTTTGCCTGTATGTATGTTTGTGTGAGGATGTCAGATCTTGTAGTTTACAGTTGTGAGCAGCCATGTGGGTACTGGGAATTGAACCAGCCGGTCCTCTGGAAGAGCAGCCAGTGCTCTTAGCCACTGAGCCATCTCTGCAGCCCCAAACATGCGGTCTAAGCACAAAGGGTGCCGGGTATAAATGAATGGAGACAAATGTACCAGGCAAAGGGCTTGAGTTCTCAGGCGTCACAGCCTTGTCCACAGAAACGACACAAAGTGACAATACACTCATTCACACTTAACAGCAAACCACACAGAAGCAAACCCAGCAGTGCTACAGACACAAGCAGGCCAATTCGTAATCACAGGTGGAGGCTTTAACTCACTTTTCTCTGTGAGACAGATTTCTCTGTGTAACCCTGGCTGTCCTGGAACTTGCTCTGTGGATCCGCCTGCCTCTGCCTCCTGAGTGCTGGGATTAAAGGCGTGAGCCATCACATCTGGCTGTAATGTTTTAAAAATAGTTTTATGCCAGGTGATGGTGACGCAAGCCTTTAATCCCAGCACTCGGGAGGCAGAGGCAGGCGGATCTCTGTGAGTTCAAGGCCAGCCTGGTCTACAAGAGCTAGTTCCAGGACAGGCACCAAAGCTACAGAGAAACCCTGTCTCGAAAAAAATAAAAAAAAATTAAAAAAAGTTTTACATGAGTATCTATGAGCGTGCTTGTGTGATGCGTGCACACGCTTCAGTTACAGGCGTGTGCGAGTGCTCGGGTGGTTCTGTGGCGCTAGGATCAAAGCCTGAGTCGCCCCACCCCACCTTCTGTTGGTTTTGGTTTTCGCAGTTTATTTCATCTATGAGTGTTTTTGTGTGTGTCTGTCTGGAGGTCAGAAGAGGGCATCGGGTCCCCAGGGTAGGAGTTAGAGATGGCTGTGCTCCCTATGTGGGTGCTTGGAAAGCAATCGGGGTTCTTAGCTACTGAGTTATCTCTCCAGCCCCCTTTAGCATTTAATTTCATTAAAAATTATTTTTAGTGTTATTTATATTTGTGCACTGAATAGTTTAACTTGACACAAGCTCAGGTCACCAGAGAGGAGGGAGCCTCAACTGAGAGAATGTCCCAGGGAGGTCGAGCTGTAGGCCAGCCTGGGGGAATTTTCTTAGTGATTGATGACCCCTCCATGGCCTCTGCCCAGCTCCTGCCTCCAGGTTCCTGCCCTGACCTCCTATAGTGATAAACAGTGCAGACATTTTCCTTCCCCATTTTCTTCGGGCATGGTGTTTTACAGAAACACTAAGCCCATGCCATGAGCACACAGGTGTCCTTGGAAGACTGGAGAGAGCTCCTGCAGCCACCTGCCGTTGGCATGGAAACCACTCAGGTCCTCTTAAACGGCAGCCCTCTCTCAAGCCCTAGGTGCACTACCACAGCAGCTGTAGAGGGGGCTTTAAAAGGCCTCTTCATGATTATTAGAACAGACAGAGCGGGGACGCAGCTCAGCATTCCAGCACCGTGCTAGCTGTACGCATGTATGCATGTACGCATGCAGCTGATCTTATCCTGAGCACGCCCAGAAAAAGGCTGGCTGTGTAAGACGGATCTCTGAGTCTGAGGCCACAGAGCAAGTTCCAGAACAGCCCTGTCTCAAAAACAGCAACAGCAACAGCCAGACAGGAGCTAAGGCTCATGGTTATAAACCAGTGCTGGGGACCTGGGACAGCTGGCCACCTTGCCTTGATGAATCACTGAGCCAGAGGCCAGTGAGACCCTGTCTCCAAAAACAATAAGGGGGCAGGCGTGTGATAGTGCACACCTTTGGTCCCTGAACTTGGGAGGCAGAGGCAGGCAGATTTCTGTGAGTTCAAGGTCAACCTGGCAAACATAATGTCACCCTGTCTGGCAAAAGCAAAAGAAAAGAAATTGAGTCAAAGAAGTGGGGTTTACCTGTCCACACTCACTGCAGCGTCCACAGCAGAACCCGGCTCACTAAGTCCAGTCAGCAGGGTGACTTCCAGGCCTCACCTTAGGGACAGGTTCTAGGGGTGTCCTCAGACCTGGAGCAGTCTCTGTGACCCCCAGGCCCTCAAGACACCCCTGGCTTCAACACTGAGCCAGCATGGGTTCAGCAACTGAGCCCCCATCCTGCGTGCTCTGCAACCCAAACCCCAGACCACTCATCTGTCTGTACAGGACACTGTGAGAGAGACACCCCAGCATACTGGGGACTGTCAGCAGGCTCACAATCAGTAATTGTCACTACAGCTGGTGATATGCATGTCACAACTGCACAGGGAAAGTGGAGTTGGACACTGGGAACTGGAAAGCAGCAGCTAGCATTGTCCCCTGGGTGACAGAGCCGCAATGAATGTATAAGAGGGTTCCCTCTCTAGGACCCCATAAAGTCAGGCATGTTGGTTTCTGAGGCAGGAAGATTGTCACCAGTTCCAGGACAGCTTGGGCTATAAAGCTGGATGTGGTGGTGGTACAAGCCTCTCAGCCCAGCACACAGGAGGTGGAGGCAGGAGGATAAGAAATTCATGCTCGTGGCTGGAAAGATGGCTCAGAGGTTAAGAGGACTGGCTGCTTTTCCAGGGGTCATGAGTTCAATTCCCAGCAACCACATGGTGGCTCACAACCACCCGTGATGAGATCTAACGCCCTCTTCTGGCCTGAAGGTGTACATGCAGGCAGAACACTCACAAAATAATCTTTAAAAAAAATTCATGGTCATCCTCAAATACTGAGTTCAAGGCTAGCCTGAGCTATATGAGACCCTAGTTTTTTAAAAGGCCTCCATGTGACCCAAGACCTGATGAGAGCACTGGAGGAAACTGAGGAACAGAACTGTGGGGTGAAGAAGGAATGGAAGGCCCCAGGGCAGGCTGGGACAGTTGTGAGCACATCTGTTTCCCTGCGAGTCACACAGGGCGAGCACACCTCATCTTAGCTCACCAGTGTTGGTGCCCAAGAAACAGTGCCATCAAGGTTTGGGGGACCCCAAACTGTCTCTGAGGAGCTGAGCTACCACAGCCCAGAGGACACATGGTCTTGGCAAGAGCAGGGTGACAAAGTAGCACCCCACCAACCCACTCACCTGTCCCCAGAGCTGACGCCACCAGCCCCACTGGCCAGCCTTGGGACCCTGGGACGCAAACGTCTTTGTGACTCATAGCTGAGTTCCGGCCAATCCCCAGCAGAGTGTAAGGGAAGGTTCTAGAAGGCAGACTGGGCTGAGATGCCTCTATGGTTACAGCCGATACCAAAACGTAGGGTTCTGAGCATAGAGGTGACCCCCCAACATCTCCCCTTCTTGTGTCGGGACAGAAGTCTGTCACCCAGGTATCTGCTGGACCCACAAGCTATCCTAGAGACATCCCTGTGGGACACGTCTTACTGCCCACGGCAGCCATCCCAGCCCCTGGGAGTCTGTGGGAGGGTACCAGAGAGTTCCAGGCCAGCCTAGGCTACATAGCAAGGTCCTGTGTAGGAACAAACAAAAACCCCACAAAACAGAAAACAAAAACAAAAAAGTGGGCATGGACTATGAGCCATGGCTCTGGGAAGGGTAGGTGGAGTGAGGCCAGGCTCCAGGCCACCTCCCCAGTCTGGGCTAGCACCCAATGTCCAACGTCAGCCACAGCGGCACTGGCCAAGGCTGACACACACCTTGGCCTGTGCACAGCAGCTCAAGCCAGAACGATGTAGCCTGCCATGGCAAGGAGCACACCCGTCTGTCCCCGCTTCTCTCTGACCATTAGCTGTTCTGAACACTTCTGGTGGGCTTGGTATGTCTCCTTGGAAGTTTGGGTAAGGTGGCCTTAGCCTGAGTGACAGATTGGGAAACTGAGGTTCAGAGAGAGAGAAGTACTTGAATTGCTGACCCCACCTCTCAGTGCTGGGGATAGAGGCACCCTTGGCATGTGCTCTGGTACTGAGTGCTTTGAGGCAGGGCTTCCCAGTGCAGCCCAGGTTGGCCTGGGACTCCATAGTCCTCCTGCGTCTGCATCCTGGGGACTTGAATCACAGGCTGTAGTGCCCAGCAGCTCACAGCTGACTAGAAAAAAAAAAGCTCCCAACATCATCAGTGGCTGTGGTGGTGGTGCACGCCTTTAAACCTAGCACTCAGGAAGCAGAGGCAGGCAGATCTGTTTCAGGACAGCGTGGTCTACAGAGTGACACCTTGTCTCAAACAACAGGACAAATCTTTATGAAGACCCAGATCTCATCCAGCACTACAGAGGCAAGAAAACAAAGCAGATTTCCTGGCCTGCATCCCAGCATTCCAAAGGCCAAGGGAGAGTTCAGATTCCTACTGCGTGTGTGTGTGTGTGTGTGTGAGATAGGAATCCAAGCCTCCCTTCTCTGTAATGGGGGACACACCAATCTTGGCCCATTCTGAAAAGGATGGGGGGAGGACACTCCCATTTCACAGCCTTCAAGACCCACAGAGGAGTGCCCGATGGCTGCAAGCCACACCATGGTACCCAAGCTGGAACTCTGGAGCTTGGGCTCAGGAGAACGCCCCTCATGGATGACGCCTTGGCTCCATCCCCCACTACATAACCCGGGTCAGGAAACCTCTGCTCAAGCTCCTTGTTTATTACTGGCCTTTGTTTTTCTAGACAAGGTCTCATTCTGTAGCCCAGGCTGTACAGGACTGAAAAGCCCCCTACCTCAGCCTGAAAACGCTGGGCAACAGGCCAGCACCACCAAGCTGGACTTACAAAACAGTTCTGCTCAGGGTGGGCAGGATTGGAGCAGGAGAGAAAGCCCCTTTTCTGTAGCCAAAGGGGAACAAGTACCCAGTGGCTCGCAAGGCCAGCTTCAGACACATCTCCCACTAGGACTTTCCATGGGATCTTAGCACCCACTGACACCCTAGGGGGGGTGGCAGAACCCAAAGGCAGGTGGGTGGGGTTGAGTGAAGGAGGACCTTGCCAAAAGTGCTCTAGGTCCATTCAAGGAGGGGGGGGGGAGGAGCTAAGGCCTTTGATCGAATTCAGGAGGCAGAGGCAGTGTCAGCTCCAGGCCTGCTTGGTCTACATAGCAAGTTCCAGGACAGCCGGGACTACATAGAATGACCCTGTCTAAGCAAAACAAAATTTAAAAAAAAAATGCTGTGTGACTCAAGTCAGGTGTTTAATATCGCTTAGCATTGTTTCCTCAAACGGGATAACAGGCGGTGGGAGAAGGGGGCGTGTCGATGAGATATTTAAATGCACCTCCATGATCCTAAGGCGCCAATTTTCTCCTAATCTTGGACAGAAGGCTGTGGGCCTGAGGTACCCCTGAAACCAGTAACGGCAAATAAAAGCTGCTTCTAAGCGCAGACTGCGAGACCAAACACCAGGATGGAAATGGAGGCCGAAGATCAGAACTGAGGCCCCAAGGATAAGGCGAGCGTGCGTGCACCCCTTCGTCCCTCTTCATTTCATCGCCCTCTTCCCAGAAGGATATACCAGCTAAGTTGCGAGACTAGCCCAGGAGCCCAGTTCTGATGACACCTGAACCAGAGCCGACAGCCTGCACCTAGGTGGCGCTCGCCGCGCAGACCTGCAGTCCCGGCCCGCGCCCACGCCACGCTCCCGCCTCGCCGGGGAGTGGGGGGCGGGAAGGGGCTGAAGGGGGGGGGATGGGAGCGGGCCAGGCCTTGCCCACCACCGGCCCCGGCGGGGGAAGAAGGAGGCGGACAGCCAAGCTGGCGTAACGAAGACTTTACTGAAAACACAAAACCAGCGAACCAAGGATTACGGAACAGGAATGTGGACTCGTAGCAAAATAAAACCAAACAAAAAGAGAGGGACAAGTGTCGGGAGGAGGGAGGGGGAAGAGGAGGGAGGAGGGGGGAGGGGAAAGGGAGGCTTTTTTTTAAATCTTCTTCCCGTTTCTTTAAAAAACCAACACAAGGAAACACACACGCAACACGCAACCAACGTTTGTTCCCGAGTAGAAACATAAATAGGGCGGAATCGGACACTCCCGTTCTCTCTTCCAAAAGGCAAAAAAAAAAAAAAAAAATTAAAAAAAAAAAGGAAAGGCAGAGCGTGAGGCTTGCGCGCCCCTCGGAGCCCCTCCTCGGCGGCACAAAGGGGCGGCCGGGGCACGGGCTTGTGCAACACGCGCGGGGTTGGGGAGACAGAGGTGGCGCGAGGGCGGGGGCTGTGCGCTCGGGGTCCCCACCCGGAGTTAAGGGGGATCCAGCTTGTCGAGTCCGGAGGCGCCGAGTCTCGGAGGAGTCCTGGGCGCCCCCCCACCGCAGCGAGTCCGCGCATGCGCCCCGCGCTCAGGCTCAGTACGCGGGGACCTGGTGCTGGGGCAGCAGCTGGCAGCCGCTGTTGACGTGGCTGAGGACTTTCTGTTTGAGCTGCGCCACCTGCTCGCGCAGCAGGCTGGCGGTGGACGCCAGCTCGGTGTTCTGGCTTTTGAGGGTCTTGACTTTCTCCTCCAGGCGCGAGATACGCTCCAGCTTGCGCTTGCGGCACTTGGAGGCGGCGATGCGGTTGCGCAGCCTCTTGCGCTCCGCCTTGATACGTTCCTGCGTGTCCATGTCAATGGGCGACAGCGGAGGGCTGTCGCCGAAGCTCGGGACGTCCGGCACTGTCTGCGGCTCGTCCTTGAGCGCGGCCAGCCGCGGTGGATGCGGAGGTGGCGGCGGCCCGAGCGCTCCGGGGGGCGGCGGGAAGGACACTGGATCCGCGGCGAAGGCCACGGTGGCCGCGCCCCCAGGGGGCCCGGCGCCACCCGCGAAGCTGCTCAGGTTGGCGTAGATGGGGGTCTCGGTGGCTCCAGGAGTGGCCGCCAGGTCCCCGGGCGCGGGGGGCGCGGTGGCCCCTGATGTGGCCGCGGTGGCCGCGCCCAGCTGGCTCTGCTTGTGTAGGTCCTCCAGCGCCTTGACGAAGCCTTCGGCGAACTCCTGCTCCTCGCTGGCCGCCACCTTCGGGTAGAGAAACTGCGTGCTGGTCGGGGTGGTGGTCACCAGCCCGTTGGATTGGATGATCAGCCTCTCCAGCTCCGGCGACGCGAGCTTGAGTAGCCCAAGGTCCGGCGACGCCAAAAGCCCGTCGGGGGCGCCGTCGGAGCGCAGCGCGGAAGGTGCAGTGGCTGATCCGGGCTTCAATCCTGCCGCTCCCTGCTCCGCCAGGCTGAGCGTCAGCGCGTCTTTCTTAAGCATGCTGCTCGTCGGGGGCGCCCCGGGGAAAGCGCGGCCCGGGGGCGCGAAGCCACCACCGCCGGGGGCCCCAGCAGTACCGGCGACGTTCGACGCACCCGCAGCCAGGCCGCTCAGCGCCTCCTCTCCGTAGAAGGGCGTTTCCATCCCCGCCTCCCCCGCCGCGCTCGGCCCCGGGGCGGGGGGAGTGGCCGCGGCCTCCCCGGGGGGCCCCGTGCGCCCCCCAGTCCGCTGCCCGTGCTGCCCGGCTCCGCTGCCGGCCGCTCTGCCCCGCGACGGCGGCGCGCACCCTTATAACCTCGGCCCCCGCGATGAGCTCACCGCCCCCGTTCGCCATTGGCTCGAGGTGACGTCGTAGATTTGTATGAGGGGGCGGGGGCCCGGACGCCCTCGCTCCGTGGCTGCTGCGGCCGCCGTTGCCACGGGCGACGCTCGCTACAAGGCACAACAGCGCGCTGCATTGTGGGTTGATGTCATGGGGGTGGGTCTGAACGCGGCCTGGCCGGGTCACCACGCCAAGCGTGGAGTGCTGGACTCTGTCCTGGTCTCTCTTCCCCTCCTTCCTCCATTCTGCCCGCTTCTCCTCTCTCCCTCCTTTTTCTCTGCCTCTCTCTGTGTCTCTCTCTTCACTGTATCTCTCTGACCGGCTCTCATCGTGTGTGGGTCTCTGCCCTCGTCTCTGGCACTTCTCCTATGGCGTGATGGGCCGGGCCGCACAGAAGCCACGCCCCTTGCGGCCACGCTCATATCAGACCACGCCCCGTTGAGGGGGCTGGGCGGCTGCCTGGGTTCCTTTGGCCAGGCTGTGGGCAGGCAGGTGCAGGGCAGGATGGGGAAGGGGGGGGGGGGGTCCCTTGGAGAGTCCCCAGAAGTTGTTGGAAGTGCTTTGCGTCCTGTCATTCAGAGAGATGCCTAAAACCCGACTTCCTGTCTTTCAGAAGGGAAATTGAGGGTGGGCTATGTGGAGTCCACTCCGTCAGGGCTCCAGGAAGCCGCCAGTTTTTGTGGTTATTTTGTTATCTATGTGAGAAAAAAAGTTTAAAGGTTTGTTTTGGGTTGTTTTAAGACAGGGTCCCATTCTGTAACCTCCACTAACCATGAACTCACTTCAATTCTCCTGCCTCCCCTTCCCAAGTGTTTCAGTAACAGGCCTGACCGCTTCACCTCGGCCTGAAGTTTTCGGTTTTGTTTGTTTTGCATTTTACTCTGTGTGTGTGTGTGTGTGTGTGTGTGCAGCGCACCTGTGGAGGTCAGAGTACAGCTTGTGGGAGTCGGGCTTCCAGCGCAGGCACCTTTAAGAGCCGCCCCCAAGGCCCTGGTTCTGATGCTTTGGGGCCGGACCTCGCTCTGTAGCCCAGACTGATCTCCTGAACTCCCAGCAACCCTAGCTCTGCTTCCTGGGTCCTGGAGTACCATGTGTGCTCCTGGGCCTTGCTTTAACTGTTAGGATAGGCAGTCACTCTCTCAGCATGGGAGTTGGGTCTTGGGTTTGTTGTTTTGAGTTTTGTGTTTCGAGAGATGGTCTCGCTTTACAGCCCTGACTGTCCTGGAATTTACAGATATGGGCCTGGCAAGTGCTGGGGTTAAAGGCCACCGTGTAAAATGTGTAAGCCCGGCCGGTCTCGGACTAGGGGTGACCGTCCGCCTCCGTGATAAAGTGCTGGAGTGACAAACCACCGCCTCACTATGGCACGAAAGTTTGGGGGTAATAAGCTTGTGATTTTACTTCTGTGTCTCTTTTGAGCCAGAATTTCCTGTAGCTCAGGCTAGATTTCTGAACCGATCCAGGGCCTCGGCCTTCTGAGTGAGAAGATAGGTCTGTCCCGCAAAGCCGCAAAGCCGCGGTCAACCTGAGGACCACAGCATGGACAGAGCTTGGGTGCCCGAGCCTCTGGGCAGCCACGGTGGTACACATTCTAACCCCCGGCTCCACCTGGGCCTGAGGTGGGTGCCAGGGTGGAGCTGGTGAACAATCCAGGCTGGTAATTACCCCCCCCCTTAATTAGTACATTATGCCCACTAGGCCTGATGGGCAGGGTTTTCGGCTTGCTGGGAGTGGGAGGGACAGGCCCCACTGCACTCAAGATGACAGCCCTCCTCGGCCTCCCACCTCCCACCGTGACCCCTATCTGACCTGTCACCCACTAGAAGCACCCGGTGGCAGGTGCTTCGCGTTTCAGGGCCGTGGGGGGCTCCACCTCTTGCCACCCCCACGCACTAGCTTGCACAGTTGTGGCCTCAGGAAGCCCCCACATACAGGCTTTATTCCGCTTTGTAGCCAAGGACTCATACAGAGCGAAGGGTATACTCCTCCCGCGCCGCAGAGGGCTCTTCCACACACATGGGGTTTGCGATCCGCGGGCCAGATCCCAGCCTGGGGCCCCCGAGAGGAATGAGCCAGCTAGCGCTGGCACGCAGCCAGCCGGCCCGGGGTGTCAATCGCGCCTCTCCCCGGGACCTGTGCGGAGCTGGGGACGCCGGAGGCTCCGCCCTGACCTTGGGCCTTGGCCTTGGCGATGGGGGATGGGGTGGCCCTCTGGAGGCTGCGCCGGTTTGAGCTGGTTGGGACCTTTCTGTGAGTCTGTTTTCCTGCCAGCCAAGGGGAGCTTTTTTTATTTACGCGAAAACTAAGAAGAACAGTAAGGGCTGAATATTCCCTTGTTTTTCGGGACAGCGTTTCCCTGTGAAGCCCTGGCTGTCCTGTAACCGGCTCTGTAGACCAGGCTGGCCTCAAACTCAGAGATCCATCTCCCTCTGCTTCCCGCGGACTGGGAGTAAAGATGTGGTCACCATTGCCCGGCTGAGCGGAATATTTTCTGTTGCATTTCTGGGGGGGGGGGGAGTCTGCTCTCTCCCTTGAGGTGGGTCCTGCGCACTGAACTCGGGCTCTCCCGCCTGGCAGCAGGCGCCTTTAGCGGAGAGCCATCTCGCCACTCCGTCAGTCATTGTTTGACTTTGTTATTGGGAGAAACTTAACGGCCGGCCTTGGAGTGCTCTTAGTCCTTCTAAAATATTCCTACTCAACCTTCAAAACCTCGATACGTAGAGGAGGGGGCTAGAAAGTCTCGGGGCGCTGGGCTGGACTGGAGGAGACCGGTGCATTGTGTCTGTCGGTGGAAATGGGGCTGCGCCAGGAACAGCGCCCACTTAGGTTCTATTTTCGCTTCTGTCTTCCCTGGGCAGTGTCTGGGGAAGGAAGTGACCTGCCCAGGGTGCCACAGCCCAGGCTGGACACGGCGCGGCCCCCACGGAGAGCCTGATGTCTCGTGGGCCTGGATTCGAACCCCCAGGTTCTTGGGCCCTTCCCCAGTGCGAAGATAAATTTGACTTTTTTGGTTTACGTTTTCACTCTTTACTTGAATCTACAGAAACTGATCATAGCTTCACATAACGGAAAGACCCGAAGGGGGCCCCTGGGAGGAGCTAAGGCCGGGGACTGCCCCCGGCCCGGCCGGCCCCGCGTGTGGGGGCAGAGCGTGTGGGCTCCGTCCCCAGGTGGCTGGGCCGGTGGGGCGGCCGCATTCCTGAGGGTCGGGTTACCGGGAAGACCGCGGCCTCCCCGCCCCTCCCGCGCTGCTTCCGCCGGCGCCGGGGCTGCGACCGCAGGTGTTTGCGTAGCCTCTGCGAAGGGATCCACGTCCTGTTTTCTGGGTCGCTGCCAGCTCCTTCCAGCCTCATAAAACCCTTTTAAAATGAGGAAATGAAGCGCACCCTCTGCTTCCTCACCAGCCTAGTGTCGCTGTCTCTGTTTGTTGGTGACTGACCGACACTACTCAGCCACTAAGGGTCTCACGCACAAGGGGAAATCTTCCCTTACGGTCCTATCTAGTGCAGGCACGCATTAAAACGCACCTGCTGCCTACCCAGCCTGGCTCGGCCTGTCCAGATGTTTTGTTTTGTTGCTTGGTCTATCCTATCGTCTCACAAGGCGTTATGGCGCATATACTGAGGTGTTTGGGGAGCCATCTTGTCTCTAGGTTCTTTGACAGACAGGTCTTTTTTTTTCTTTTCTTTTTCTTCTTTTTTTTTGGGGGGGGGTTTCAAGACAGGGTTTCTCTGTGTCGTCCTTGCTGTCCTGGAACTAGCTCTGTAGAACAGGCTGGCCTTCAACTCACAGACATCTGCTTGCCTCCCTAGTGCTGGGATTAAAGGTCTGTACCACCACTGCCTGGTCAGAGAAGACAGGTTCATAAACATTACATTTATCTCCATTTATCTATTTGGTGTGTGTGTGTGTGTGTGTGTGGCCTGGTGGGTTCTGCTTTCTGTCATGTGGGCCCTGGGGACTAAACTCAGTCTTGGTGACAAGTGCCTTTCCTCGGAGCCATGTCACCAGCCAGTCTAGAAAACAAGTCTTCCTGAAGCCTTCTAAGCCTAGCTGGTCCACACCTGTCATGAGGAGTTGAGAGCCAGCCTCAGCTAGATAGAAAGTTTGTGGGCAGCCTAGGCTACAGGAATCAGTCTCAAAATACAAAACAAATAAAATCAAGAATATATGAATAGATGAATGAATGAAGGGTTCTGCAGTAAGCCACTTTCTTCTTTCTTTTTTAAAGACAGGGTTTCATTGTGTACCTCTGGCTGCCTGGAACTCGATCTAAGGGAAGGCCTGTCTCTGCCTCCAGAGTGCTGGGTCAAAGGCGTGCACCACCACATCCAGCTCTCCTAAGCCCCTCTTTTCTGCTTTTGCTTCAAATGCCCTTTGGATCCCAAGGATGGAAGGCCTAGAGACAGACCGTGACACCACGAGCTGAGGGTGACAGCGTCCAGGGCTGGGGTGGGGCCTTACAGGGAGTGGTGTTCAAGACAAGGAGAGCCCAACCCAGACATAACTAGGTGCTCTTGTTCCCTCCCTCAGGTGTGTGGAACCAGCACACAGTAGACACTCAGTTAATGTCTGAGTCATTGCTTGCTCCTGAACCTGAGAGTTACAGGTTACATAGAGGGATTGGGGCTATGGACCCCACTAGAGGGGTTGGGGCTATGGACCCCACTAGAGAGAAGGAAGTTCCTCCTCCACCTGGTCCTGCAGGTCAGTGACAGTCTTCCTGTGGTGAGTGGATGGCACAGGAAGGTTGTCGAGAGGGCACCCTGTACCCCTGAGTGGGGTAAACTGAGGCAGCCCTGCACACAGGTCTCCTGTCTTTGGAGATCTGGGGGACAGGTATTTGTAGAACCCAGCTCTGGGTCCCTCAGTGAAGAAGAGAACCAGGCCTGCCCCTCCCCCCCACAGACTTGCTGGGCCTTAACTTGGAGGGAGGGAGGGAGGGAGAAAGGGAGGCCATGTGAGGAGGGATGGGGAGACTGGTCCTGTGGTACACCTCATGACTATATTCCCATGAGGCCCGGAGGATGAGCACAGCCTGGGCCACAAAAAACACGAAGGGGCCCAGGGTTGAACAGAATGGGGACCCTAGGAACTTAGGGACCAATGTGCCAGCCGCAGGCTGAGGGCAGGTGGCCTGGCCAGGAGGCGCAGGTTAACTTCAAAAGTTGGCTGTGTGAGTGGGGTGCAGCCCTGGGGAAACAGAGGCACAAGACCCTTTCCTGTCCCCTCCCCTTGCTCCTAGTCCGGGGTCCTCGGCTGGAACGAAACGATTTAGGGTTTATTTGGGGATTTTTTTTTTCTTTTGGTGTGTTCAGGGCGCAGATGCGCCCTTACCCAATCCACGGGTGGCCTGTACCTCAGTTTCTCTTGCCGCCCAGAGACAAAGCTGTCGGCGGGTGCGCAGGGCAGCCTGGTAACGGAGAAGAGAACGAGCCTACACAAGGCGGCAGCCCCCTGCCTCCGCTGCGCACCGCCCCCCTCCCCGCGCCCCAGCCCGCTGTTAATCAAACCCAGCGCTGGGGGAGGGGTGTTGTAGAGAACGGTGGGCGGCAGGAAAGTTGTTCTGGAACACGAGTGCTGCAAGGGTCCGGGTCCGTCCAATCAGCCCAACCCACGTGAGCCAAAATGTGACCCAGATCCAAGGGTCGCGCACCTGAACTCTTGACCCTGCCACCAGCAGGCAGTCCCTCCTCCCGGCTCAGACCCTCCCTCCCTCCCTCCCTCCTGCTGCTCCCTCCTCCGTGTACCCGTTCTTTGTCCTCTTTTCCCGCCTTTCCTCAAAGCCGCCAATCCCGCCAATCCTGTGCACAGTTTCAGGCCTCTTCTGGGACCTTGAGTAGCTTGAGCCTGTTCCTAGGGTCCAGCTCCCGGTCCCAGACCCTGCCCACAGCTGCCCAAGGCCCGTCGAGGCTGCCCTGTCTGCATGGCCTGCTGCACACCCCTACAAGGAGCAGGGCCACAGTGCACAACCAGGTGAGCGCAGCCGGGCTCCTCTGGGCCTCCTATGCCGGAGAGGACCGAAAGACCATAGGCGCCCTTCTTCCTCCGTCACTCCGTTTTCCCTGTCCTTCAGGACCAGCATGGCGACTTGTACTTTCTCTTTTCTTTCTTCCTTCCTGTTGCTGGAAAATAACAAACATGTCAGGCTGTCTAGCTGCCTCCGTCTGTAAAAGCGCTGGCTGCTCTCAGAGAGGCTCCAGGTTCGGTTCCCAGCAACCACAGGTTGGCTACCGTCTGTAACTCCAGTTTGCGCGCGTGCGCGCGCGCGCGCGCGCGCGCGCACACACACACACACACACACACATACACACACTGCACAGGTGAACATAACTAAAAGTAATAAAATCGTGGTGGCGCACGCCTTTAATCCCAGCTCTCCGGGGCAGAGGCAGGTGGATCTCTCTAAATTTCAGGCCAGCCTGGTCTACAAAGCGAGTTCTAGGACAGGCTCCAAAGTGACTCAAAGAAATCCTGCCTTGAAAGACAAAACAAACGGAAAGTAATAAAAATTTAAAAGAAACCTCAAAATAAAACAAACAAAAGGCCAGGCAGTGGTTCACAGTCATGTCTCTGAGTTCGAGGCCAGCCTGGTCTACACAGTGAGTTCCAGGACTGCCAAAGTCACACAGAGGAACCCTGTCATGAAACAAAACAAGACTCAGCGAAACTTAACGTTAGCATTGAAGGCAGACGGGAGAACATAAATAATCCTCGCTGATTGGCGTCCCCTTCAGCCAGTCAAGGTCCCAGCCCCTCCTGCAGCCCTCATCCTCCATGGGCCCCCTGTCAAACCCTACCAACATGGCCCTCACTGAGCTCCAAATACAATAGCCGAAGCCACCTTTGAGAATTTCCCACACAAGGTACCCCAAGAAATGGTAGGCACAAAACTGGAGGGCCCTGCCCAACCCATGTCCCTGCTTGGGGCTGCTGGGGGGTGGAGATGGGGCTTCTGCTTCTTTTCAGGGACTCCCTTTGGGGTGACAGTCCAGGGACAGCCACTGGAGCAGCACCCAGCGCTCCATCCAGGGCCCGACATGCCGCTGTCCAGAATGTCTGCTCCAGCCTCTACCACACTCAACAGAAGACACTAGAAAAATAACCTGTGGGGCTGGATTGACAGCCATACGGACACCAGGCTGGTCCCAAACTTACAGAGATCCCCTGCCTCTTCCCAAATGCTGGAATTAAAGGCATGTATCGCCATGCCCAGCCTTCAGTTTAATTTTTTTTTTTTTTGCTTGTTTGTTGAGTGCTAGGATTAACATGTGTGCCACCACCTCCGGGTTTCAGTTTATTTTATTTTATTTTTTGGGTTTTCAATACAGGGTTTGTCTGTAGCTTTGGAGCCTGTTCTGGAACTAGCTCTTGTAGACCAGGCTGGAAAAGAAAAAAAGACTTAAATAAAATTGAACTCTGTGTTTGGACTTTATAGAATATCAAACAAAGATCTCATGGGACCCAAGAGAAATCCCCGAGAACTGGGTTTAGGCTGTCTCTGGAGATGGCCCTGTAGGACTGAAGGGGAACCAGAATGATGTGCTTCCCAGCTGCCAAGAGTCGGCTCAGGCTCGGGGTAGCAGAAGGACCTAGAAGGGCCTGGGCCACCGTTTCCAAATGCACCTTTGGCATGGTTTCCGCCTGTGCTGAGATCTGAGTGGGAGGGAGAAGGGGGTCTCACTGACAGTGAGGGCTGAGCCCCTGTCCACAGGTTCTAGATGATTCTCTGCTCCCTGGACAGACAGCAGCAGTGCCCAACCCGCCGTACCAAACCGGGTACTCTGTGACATCTGAGTACCTACGCGGCTGTCACAGCCCCTACATGGCTGTCACAGCCCCATGGCACAGAGCACCGGGTGGGTGTGTGTCCGCATGCTTGGGAGACCACGGGACTAACATGTCAGGGGAACTGAGGAAGGTGGGTGCGGCTCCATCCCTTGGTGCTCTGGCTTGGCCTTTGAATGTGAATAAATACCGCCTCTTGGCGTGTCTGTTCTCAGTCCTTTAGTGTTTCCTGGCTGCTCATATCTGGGAAACCTGGAGAGGTGACCTCTTGGCAGGACTGGACTGGCTGATCTTAGAGGCCTAGTTCTGGAGAGCAGGCAGGGATCCTAGGGAGGCCCGGGAACCAGCCAAGGGCAGCTGGTGAGAGCAGGGTGGGCAGTGGCAAGCCTGCCACTGAGAGTCTGAGAGGCCTGATGGCTCTCAGAGCTGTCACCTGGTCTCACAGGTCACCGAGATTGTGCAGTGCTGGGCAAGGGCACAGGGGGTGTTGGCGGGGGTGGGGCTGCAAACATGGGGAATGCAGGATGATGGGAAGGTCCTAACTTGACCAAGGGTTGGCGGTAAAGCTCACACAGCTTAGAGGGGCCTCTTCAGAAGGGTGCTGACACTGGGGGTCCCAGAAAATGCTAAGACAAAGACGTGGGAAGACTGGCTGGAGATGGCCCAACAGCATGCTCCTGCCTCCTTGTCCCTCCCCGTGTGATTGTCTTGAGGGAGGAACGAGTGGCCAGCGATATAAACCCACTCCATGGGGTGGAAAGAGCACTGTGGGAAGCACGGCTGCTGGCATGACACCGCGGTTAGGGCACTTGCTCTGCCAGAGGACATGGGTTCACTTCCCAGCACCTGCATGGGGCTCATGCCATCTGTAACTCCACTTCCAGGCAATCCAACATCTCCTCTGGCCTCAACAGGCACGACACACACATAACACCCAGGCTTGCATGCAAGAAAAATACATAAAATTTAAAAAATACAAAGTTTCATAAATGTATGTTCAGAGACTTACATTGTTGACTCCATAAGGGTGACCTTAAGTTTCAACACCACCAAAATGAACCTCAGAACTAGGGTCTTTGGGTATGAGTCCCGACCTGACAAGAATAAACAGAGTTTCCTGACAGACAGCCTTAGTAACCCCTATTTTTTCTATATCCCCAAAGAATTCCGCAAGGAAATGACCAAACATCTCCCCAGCACGTGAGCAGATGTCTGTCCCCTGCCGGTGGGCTATAGTGACACTCATTCATGGTTCCACTTCAGGTCCCTCCCACTGTCACGTTCAAACATCCCCTCCCACAAAAGAGGGAGCCCTTAACTGTAGGAGGCTCCTCTGAACCCCACATTTGGGTAGGTGCTATAGGAGTATCCTGGGGAGCCAAAGGCATCGCATCCAAAGCTCACAGCCTGACTGCAGCCATGCCGGAGCCAGTCTGGTTCCGGTGCGACACCAGCACTAGCTGATGATCACTGCTGCCCTTACAGCCAGCGGGGCTGTGGGGCCCGGAGACACGGGCATGGTCACCAGCTCGGGATGAAAGATTAGCATTAGATATGACTTTAGCTGGAAATGGTGGAGTCTGTCTGAGGGACAGCTCCAGAGATGACCATTTCCAGGGCCCCCAGGGTCTCAGTGCCCTCACTAAGAGGTTCAGAAGTGGATGGCCGCTCTCAGCTCAATGCAAGAGTGGGCCACACAGACAGAAGGAGGAGCCCCTCCCACACACTTAGTCATAGCTGGAGTCCTGACTTGCTTCTCCCATTAGAGGCCCAGTCCAGAGACCTCCAGAAGCGCAGTTGCCAAGCAAAGAATGTGAATAAAATGGGGGAGGGGGACATGAGGACTCTAGTCTCTCCTGTCAGGTAGGTGTGGGCGATATGCGTGTGCCTGCCTGGCCCAACCTGACAAATACCTTGAAGCTCCTCTGGAATCCTGGCTGCTGTCAGCCAGTGAGAGAGTGAGGTGGAGGCAGGGGCTGTGGCCCTTGCTAGCTCACTAGCTCCTGTGACCTGTGCGCAGAAGGCAAGTTTGCCCTGCTCAAAACCTGAAACCACCAGTCTGTTGATTTGTGACCCTGATCTTTTAAAAAATTGTGTGTGTGTGTGTGTGTGTGTGTGGTGTGTGTGTGTGTTGTATGTGGTGTGTGTGTATGTGTGGTGTGTGTGTGTGTGTGTATGTGTGGTGTGTGTGTGGTGTATGTTTGGTGTGTATGGTGTGTGTGTGTGTGTGTGTATGTGTGTGTGTGTGTGTGTGTGTGTGTGTGTTTGATTTGGCTGCACGCCTGCCTATTCACTGGGTGCTGGATCCCTGGAACAGGAGTTACACATGGTCGTGAACCACCATGTGGGTGCTGGGAATTAATCCTAGGTCCTCTGAGAGAGCAGTCAGTGCTCTTAACCACTAAGCTGTCTCTCCACTCCCCCATGTTGTCTCTAAAGATGGACAGACATATATGGGTGTGAGGTCCCAGAAGGCTCAAGGAAAGGTATTCCCAAGCAAAGGGTCAGAATGTGAGGAATGGTAGGGATCTCAGTGGGGAGGGGTGACCCTCGGGAGTCCCCAGAACCTCATCAGCCAGGATACGAGATTGATTCATTACCAACCCAAAACTCTCTTTTCTTCAGTGCATTCCCCAGGAGAGGCCATAACCCCATCAAGGCCAGCTGTGCTGTCCTCGGTCACCCAGCCCTTGAAACATGCCACCTGCTCCAGGAGACTGAGGGCCTGAGCTGGATGCTGTTCAGAAGTTAGACTTCCTGTCTCCAGTGATGCCCAAAATCTGCTAAAAATATCTGTGCCCCCTGCCAGGGAGGCAGCTATGACGGTGGCTGGGCTGCAATGACGATCTTGAGTCCAGGGAGCATCCGGCAGAGCCAGTTGCCATGGTGATGCTGACTCAGAGGCAGAGGCAGGTAGCGGCATCTGGTACTTGGCTGCCCGCCTCTGCCTGGCCGCCTGGCCGGTACTCAGCATCCTGCCCAGCACCCACCCTGCATCCTCTGCGGGAGGGCATCAGAGTCGTCACTACTGGCTGTGGGGGTGGGGAGAACACACAGGCCACAGGACAGGTTCTCCACAGACACCCCAGTCACAGCAGGAAGGTGACACACGTGGTTTCTCATGCTTTTGACAGAGGGCCCTTGGGGTGCACCCACATACAACCACCAACCTACCCACCATGCTTCCATCTGTCCTTACGTCTGTCCATCCCTTCATCCTACATTTGCAGAGCATGTCCTGTGTGCTCCCGTCTGGGCAGCAGGTAGTCACTGTGAGGATGAGGGTCTGGACTGGGACCTCTTGGTCACTCTAACCCAGATTGGAGCTACCTAAGACACCACCTGTTTCTCATATTCCCCTCCCCCCCAGCCCCAGCTCATAGCCTTCTCCAGCATCCAGCCACTGATTCCTGCCCCAGGGCCTTCACATCCCCAGTTGCCCCAGGAAGATTTTCTTCACCTTGCCTCTGGGGTGTCATCTTGGCTTCTCTGTTCATCTTCTCCCAACTTCAGAGCATAAAGTCCTGGGAGATGGTGTCTGGCAAGCTGAGGCCAAGCACCCTGGGCTACATAGTGACACTTTCTCCAAACAATGGAGTAACAGCTACTAATCTCAGGGCTCAGGAGGTGGAGGCAGGGGATCTCTGCAAGTTCAAGGCCAGCCAGGGCTACATAGGGACCCTGCCTTAACCTGCATGCATGAAGTACTAAACTTGATCCTCAACATGCTGGGTTACTCCAGCAATGGGGAGGGGAGACAGATGGATTTCCCAGGACTTCGGCCAAGCTACCTTATTTGGCAAACCATAGGGCAGTGAGAAACCTTACATCAAAGAAAAACAAGCAGCCAGGTAGTGATGGCACAGGCCTTTAATTGTAGCACTTGGGAGGCAGAGGCAGGTGGATCTCTGTGAGTTCAAGGTCAGCCTGGTCTACAGAGTGAGTTCTAGGACAGCCAGGGATACACAGAGAAATTCTGTCTCCAAAAAAACAAAAACAACCCCCCTAAAAAAAACAAGAAAAGAAAAATAAGCTGGGCAGGGTGGGGAGTGGGGGGTATGGCTCAGCAGTTAAAGGTGACTAAGCCAGACAACCCAGGTTCAGTCCGTGGTACCCACATGGTGGCTGGAAAGAAGAGAATAGACTCCTGCAAGCTGTCTTCTGACTTCAACAGGCCCGCACCGTGCTTACACACACAAACCTCACAATAAATAAATGGATAGAGAAATAAGCAACTTTTGGAAAAGCAAAGTGGATGCCTCCTGAGGAATGAACCAGGGACTGCCCTGTGACTTCTACATGCACATGCGCAGACAGAGATATTACACAGAAATAAGGCATATCAAAGAATAAAATTCACTCAGTAAACATAAAGTGAGACAATCAACCCCTGCACTTGCTAAGAACCCAGGGTCAGAGAGGCCAGTTCCCTGAACTAGACTGTGTGCGGTGACTCATCCTCCCTTAGGGAGAAGTGGGTGGGGCGGGGTACTTCCTGGCCTGATGGGGCACCTGCTGAGCTGGGGGAGGGGTGCTGGGGGTCAGCTCCTAGCTGGCCTGTGGCCCCAGGGCCTTTGCACATGCTGTTTTGGCTGGCAGGGGATCCCGCTGTGGAGCAGAGCGCAGCTCCCCCCTCTGTGCGCCTTTCTTTGGGCTCCAGAGTAATCCAGGACTTACTAAAGAAGACAGACAGGCCTATTTTAGGGAACTTGGGGCTGCATAGTGACCCCAGCGGGCTGAGAACGCCTGACCTTCCTATCTCAGCCGGATCTGAGGGGGCTCCACGGACAAGGTCACCAGGTTCAGAAAAGGCTCCCCCTGTGTCAAGGCAAGGAGGGTGGGAGGGAGAGGCTGTAGGGACACCGGTATTTTTAGGAACTGAACGAAGCCCTGAAGTATGTCCATGGCCCCTCCCGAGAGCAGGCTGGGTGACTGTTTTGGAGTCTGGTTCCAGCAGAGGCGGGACGGGATGGAGGGCATGAGTCACCACTTGGTGGCTCTGGAGGAGGCCAGGCCCAGGGAAGGAAGCTCACTGGTGCAATGGCCTGGTGCTGCAGGCAGTGAGGCTCAGCCTTGATGGGAAAATTGCCTGGGTCCCCAGTGGACCACAAGTGGGTCTTCACCAACTCCACAGCCTGTAAAATGTAAGGTCTAGCGGGGTGGCGGCGCACACCTTTAATCCCAGCACTGGGAGGGGGGGCAGAGTTCAAGGTCAGCGTGGTCTACAGAGTGAGATCCTGGACTGAGTGAGTGTTCCTGAAGATGCCACTCCATGCATTTACTGACTTAGTGCTTGCTTTACGGCCAGCCTTAGGGAGACTGCCATGCCATACATTTACCTGCTGCATGCCAAATGCTCTCAGGGATAACAACCATGCCACATATTTTCTGGGCTCCAGAAAATTTCTGTGTGCAAGGCTAATGACTCATCCGCACCTCACATTTATTTTGCACCTGCTGCATACATACCAGGCGGGTCCTTGGGGTGAAGGTCATTGTGCCAAACATTTGCTGGACACTAGGCCAGTGGTTCACTGTCACTGTGCACTTATTGATCACCTGATGCATACCAGGCTGACCCTAGGGTGGTCAGAACATCATGTATTTATTGAGCACCTACTGAAGTGGAGTTGCAGTTGGGTGGCCACAGTTGCTAGGCCAAGGGTTCTTGTTTTGTAGTGTAGTGCTGGGGAGGGAACCCTAGGCCTCCCCACAGGCTGAGGGAGCCACACCCCATCCCAGGGGAGGACTTCTTATTTTCCAAGTGTAACCCTGAGGAGTCCAGCAGTCCCTGCCAGGCGGAGCCCAGAGGAACGAAGGCTTTGGCAGAGCAGGACCTCAGAGGTCACCAGCAGCACCAGGTTCTGGGAGGAGAGGGAAGCAGGCACCTCCCACTCTGCAGTTCATTGCTGTTGCTGCTCTATGCCCATGTTATTTTTTTATTTGAGACAGAGTCTCCCTGTGTAGCCCAGACTAGCCTTACACTCACAAAAATCCACCTGCCTCTAGTGCTAGAATTAAAAGCATGTGCCTGTCCAGCCACTGCTGTCTATGGCTGGACAGTAAACAAGGGCACCCTGTGTGGGGGGGCACACGCCCGTCACCCAGCTGTCTCCATCTGCAGTCCTAGGGAGGAGTGGAGTTCCTGGTCTTCCAGCAGCAGGCTTGAACCGCCCACCGCTCTGGCTTCCATCCTCAGGCACCTCAGAGACCACCATATCCCGGGAGGCTGCCCTTGCTCTCCCTTCCCAGCTGAGCCCTGGCACCTTTGCATCTGCCTGGAACACTACCTCTCCAGGTGGCTGGGCCTGCAATCCTGCCTCATACACTCCGACTTCTAAAGCTCAGGATCACACTACCTGGGGGTCAGAGTTTAACTTGTGGTAACTGGTTCTCCTGCTCCACCATGTAGGTCCTGGAAATCAAACTCAGGTTGCCAGGCTTGGCTGGAAGCACCTCCACCCACTGAGCCATCTCATTGGCACCCATATTCGCCCTGAATGTCACCTGACCTTTCCCCTGGTGGCCTCTTGTTCCAGTTTCCCCTGGGTAAGGGCTCCACCATGTTGGCTAGGTGCCAATCCCAGCACGTTCACACGGTGTATGGCCAGGCATCCTGGTATCCCAACTGTACATTAATGAAGTCCGCCTGGGAGAAGTCAGGAGGGGGTGATGGGAAACAGTAACATGGTAGAAAGCCACCTGCAGTCTCTGGACCGGGCTGAGCCACCCTGTAGCTTGGGCCCCAGCAAGGAAGGGGAAGGCAGGCAGTTATGGGAGGGACGGCCCACAGGAGAGCAGCTGAGGTCAGGTGAAGGGTGCGGACACCAGCACAGCAGGCCTGGCTCAGACAGAAAGATCTGGAGGCCAGACTTTAGGAACTAGGCCTGGCTTCTGGTTTTGTTTTTTTCTGCGGAGGTACTAAGGCCGGGTTCCTGGAACTCACTGGGGAGAACACAGAAACCCCACTCAGCTCAGAAGCTTCTAGAAGCCAATGCGTCTAAGCCAGAGTACATGTTCTAGGATGCAAAGACAGTTGAGGTGGCTGTCCTGGATCCTGTGTTACAGGACGGTGGTGGGACAGGAGCGGGATGAACACAGGGGCCTAGGGTCTCAGCTGTTGGGGACTGAAGGGCTAGGACAGGGAGGGCTGCACCATGTCCTGACCCTCAGGGACAGTAAACCGAGACAGAGGACGGGGCCAGGGAATAGACTGTAGTCCTGCATGGCAGTGCACTCAGGAGGCAGAGGCAGGGGGATCAATTAATTAACTAATCCCTCCTGGGATTGGAGGTCATGCTAAAATGCACATTTATCACATCATCACTGTGTGGGCAAATGGGTCACGAGCACAGGTGTAGGAACGGGTGACAGAGCCCTCTTGGTAAGCACTCACCAAGCATTCAGGAAGCCCTCGGTTCCGACCCCAGCATTCCCTAGGTGTAACCCTGTTCCCTGGGAGTCTAGTATCTTCGGGTTCCCGTGGGCACCGGGCATGCATGCAATGTGTACACACACGGACAAATACCCACACAGAAAAAATAAATGTAAGGAATATTAATCCCAGCACTCGGGAGGCAGAGGCAGGCGGATCTCTGAGTTCGAGGCCAGCCTGGTCTATAAGAGCTAGTTCCAGGACAGACTCTTGAAACTACAGGTTTCGAAAAACCAAAAAAAAAAAAAAAAAAAAAGGAATTAAAAAAAGTTTGCTGCTGGGTGGTGGTGGCACACGCCTTTAATCCCAGCACTCAGGAAGCAGAGGCAGGCAGATCTCTGTGAGTTCGAGGCCAGCCTGGTCTACAGAGCAAGTTCCAGGAGAGGCTCCAAAGCTACACAGAAAGAAACTCTGCCTCAAAAACCAAAACCAGCCGGGCGGTGGTGGCGCACGCCTTTAATCCCAGCACTCGGGAGGCAGAGGCAGGCGGATCTCTGTGAGTTCGAGACCAGCCTGGTCTACAAGAGCTAGTGTTCCAGGACAGGCTCCAAAGCCACAGAGAAACCCTGTCTCGAAAAACCAAAAAAAAAAAAAAAAAAAAAAAAAAATAGCATGAAAGAAAGAAAAGAATAAAAAAGGCCAACCCGTGGCGTGTTCTAGTTCCTGTTCCGGGACTGCTTCATCTGGTGAAGCAGCTGGCCCGCCCTGACGTCCCCCACCCCCCACCTGCCACAGTGCTGCAGTCACAGACCTGGCTTTCTGAGTGTCAGGTAGCCCAGGCTGGCCTGGAGCTCCTCTTCCTCCAAGTGCAGGGTCTGCCCCACTCTAACCTCTCCTAGCAGGACCAGTAGACAGACAGACAGACACACAGAGCACAAGCTCATGGAATTGCTGTATCTGATGAGGCGCTTAGGGAAGGTGCTGGACTGGGTGGTGAAGGAAGGGCTGGCTCTGTCGGTGTTGCTCACCTTTATTTTCCTAACAGAAGAGATAAGGGATCAGCTGGGAGGGACTTGCCAGCCTGACACGCTGAGCCTATGGCTCCAACATGAAACTCAAATCAAGCCCGGAAGAAGTCGGCCTTTCAAAGATCATCCGGGGCTTCAGAGGTGCCTCCGACTCGGGACCTTCCAGAGACTGAGTCAGTGGGAGCCAGGCACTTCACACAAAGGCACCCAGGGGCTAGTCCACCATCCTGGGCTCTGCTCAGGCTGCTCCCATTTACTGTTTCCCTGCTTGCCGCCCTGGCTTCTTCTCGGGCTGACCGCGGCCTGCACCTGGTATGCCACCCCGGCCCCGGCCACCAAACACACCTGCAGGGGAGAAAAGAGGTAGCAGCTGAGACACCAGCTTCCCAAATGCCTCCAACAGGCAAAGGACGGGTCTGTGGAAGACCCCAGGCTGTACCCAGATCCCCATGGCCTTATCTGCCCACAGGAGCCCATACCCTCATGATTGCTCAGGGTACAGAAAGGGGGTTCCTGGGTGTCCCTCCGGACCTCATTGGGACCCTACCTCGGCCAGCACCACCCATGCCTCGGCCTTTCTGCTGCTTCTGCTGCTGCGGTCCCCCTCGCCCGCGGCCCTTGGCGGCCTCTTCCCGCACCATATCGATGATCTCATCAGGGATGCGTAGGTACTTGATCGTGCTGCCACGGATATAGCACTCCGGCATCCGCCAGAACTTGTCGCCGTCCTGGGGAGGGAGGAGGTGTCACAAATGGGCACATTCCCTTCAGTCCAGCAGTGCGGCCTCCAGTGTGGCCACTCACCCTTGACGTGCAGATCACCTCTCGAAGGTTGATGTTCATCCAGTTGTCACAGCTCACCAGGTGTCCATTGTACGTCTCCCCGTTCTTCAGCTCCACCAGCTGTGGGAGACCCCGGTCAGCCCAGCCAGTGTGGCCAGGCCCCACCACACCGGGCTTCTCATCCTGACTACAAGCTTCAGGAGCTGCTGTGATGAGCAGGCACAGCCCCAGGTTTCTCTACACAGTGCACGAATAGACAACTCTACACTAGCTGGGCATGGTGGCACACCTGGCGTCCCCAACTCTGAAGGCTGAGGCAGGAGGATAGTGAGACAATGGGCAAGTCCAGGCTGGTCATCTACATGAGGAATATTACATAGCCAAGAAAAGTGGATGAACCTCAAGACTGTTGAGTGGCAGGCGGACCACACGTTCCTCACTCAGAAACGCCCTCAAGGCGCAAAGCAGGCACAGTGGCCAGGCGGCCAGGGGCTGAGGGAAACGAGGTCTACTTCTGGGAGCAGCAATGTTTTAGAATGGGACAGAGGCTGAGCTCTGGCTGGGTATATAAACAGGCTACAAGTCAGAGGCAGTGTTCCTTTTGCGGTACTGGGGATGGAACCCAGGACTGGAGCATGCTGGGCCATCTCTTGTCCACTCAGTCATACTCCTGCCCCTTTTCAAAACACCGAGTCTCACAAGCTGCCCATGTTGGCCTTGCGCCCATGACTATGCTGCTGCTGCAGCTCCCAGGCAGCTGCGATGACAGCTGAAGCCACTGTGCTGGGGACGGGACGGGAGCCCTGTCAGGTGCTTTCAGCCCCAGCTTGAAGTCACTCTTTTATTATCTATCTATCTATCTATCTATCTATCTATCTATCTATCTATCTATCTATCTATGTATCTATCTATCTATCTATCTATCTATCTATCTATCTATCTATCTATCTATTTATTATGTATACAATATTCTGTCTGTGTGTATGTCTGCAGGCCAGAAGAGGGCACCAGACCTCATTACAGATGGTTGTGAGCCACCATGTGGTTGCTGGGAATTGAACTCAGGACCTTTGGAAGAGCAGGCAATGCTCTTAACCACTGAGCCATCTCTCCAGCCCTACTCTTTTATTTTTTAAACAGATTTTTTGGACCTTTTACTCTTATCTGCCTGTGGTCAAAGAGAGTGTGAGTGTGGAGGGCAGAAGCCAAGCTCAGGGAGCCAGTTCCCTCCCCTGTCATCATGTGGGTCCTGGTGAACTCAGGTCACATATCTGGCAACAAGCACGCGACCCACTGAGCCATCTCCAGTCCACCAAGCATGAACTGTTCCTGGAGCTGCAAAGGCCTGGGGTGGTGCAGAGTGCCCGTACTCACCATGGGGTGATTCTGTGCTGTCTTCAGCAGCGACAACGGGAGCTGGAAGACAGACGACAGTGTGAGTCCCCGCCTGCAGCGCTGACTAGACGGGCAAGGCTACCCCTATTGCATAGGACTCCAACTCCCGCCACCCAGAACCACAGGATGGAATGCAGCTCTCCATATCTAGAGGTAACCTAGAAAGTTATTTATCTGGTTGGTTTCCTGAGATGGTGTCTTGTTATACAGACTAGGAGGGCTGCAACCTTCTGAAGCACAGGGCTGCACAGTCTGGGATTTCTGCTTCCATGTGTGGGGATGAGGGCAAGGGTTCCAAAGTTCTCTTTATCAGTGGGGAAGGGGTCCCTGGAAACACAGAGCACGCCTGTCCCTGTGCTTGGGGGGGTGGCTTGAGGAATCACCTGGGGCCCAGGTGGCAGGACTGATACAGGACCTGGTGACAGCAGCTGGTAACACTGCCTTCCAGTCCCACAAACACCAATATAAACCACACTTGTCTCCCCAGCACCGGGGATCAGTGGTCAGCCTGGGCTACATGAGACCTATCTTCAAAACTCCCACAAAACCCAAACACAAGCCGGGCATTGGTGGCACACGCCTTTAACCCCAGCACTGGGGAGGTAGAGGTGAACTCTGTGAGTTCGAGGCCAGCATGGTCTACAAGAGCTAGTTCCAGGACAGGCTCCAAAGCTACAGAGAAAGCTTGTCTCAAAAAACCAAAATCAACCAAACAACCAAAATAACAACAACAACAACAAAAAATAAACACAGCCAGGTGTGGGGGCACACATATTTAATGCCAACATTGAGAGGCAGGGGCACATGGATCTGTGAGTCCTAGGCCGGCCTGGGTTACACAGTGAGGCATCATCTCGAAAAAACAAACAAAAACCAAACCAAAACAAGGGCCCCAGACTCCTCAGGAGCCACCATGTTCAGTATGGTAACTCTGGGTCACGAGAGGACTAGGGAACTCTGCAGCCCATGCCTTGATGGTCAGTGACAAGGGTGTCCAGGCTGATCCTCTGACACATAAATAAAAAAGCCACAGCACGACAGCTCCAGGGAGGCAGGGGCGCTATCACCACTCTTGGTACAGTGTGAAGCCAGCTTGGGATAAGAGACCCTGTCTCAATAAAGAAACAAACACAACACTCAAATCCCTGGGTACAAGGGACGGCAGGGGGTCAGCGGACACCCAGGGACTCCTGGAGCTGATCTAGTCCAGACCCGTCGGGAGCTGGGTGCCAGGGCCCCAGCCACTGCCCACAGTGCCCTTCCCCAGACTTGCCTTCCCCAATGCTGCCGAGCATGTCCCCACCTCTGGCCAGGCCCTAATGGCCACCCTGTTTCCATCCACCACAGCAGAGGCCGCTCTGTAATTATGGGGTGATTACCACCAGTCTCCCCAGCTAGAGAGGAGCTCAGTGTGGGTGTGGGTTCTGCTGTGGCAGAAAGGAGCAGTAAACACTTGCTGAACACAGAGGGGTGCCAGAGGGGGCACCTGGCACAGGTGCATCCTCCACAGTCCCACAGGAAAGTAAAGTGTGCCTTGGGGACAGGATGCCACCTTCAGTCCCAGCTCTGAAAGGCTGGGGTGGCCCTCCACCCTCAGTCCCAGCCCTGAAAGGCTGGGATGGCCCTCCGTGGCCATGTGGGAGGGAGGGTCCAGACCCTGGGGAGACAGGAACGAAAGAAGTAACAGTGCGAAAGAAGAAACAGTGCGTGCTACCCACGGGAAGGCCTGGGCTGTAGCCCCACCTCCCAAAAACAAGCTCCCCCAGTGAGGCGGGCCAGTGCTGCCAGGGCACCTGGGAGGGCCGCTGGGTTAAGGGTGTGCTCTAGCTCCCTCCACACAGAGAACGTGCTGGAGTCCCAGCACCTCCAGCCGAAGGAGCCAGGTTCAGGGCAGGAGATCCCTTCTTGGCCAGCCTCTAGACTTGGGGGTCCAGCGTGCAGATGAGACGGGTGGAGGCCAAAGTCAACGGCTCAGCCGGGAAACTCTTGTCCCAGATTGACCACAGAGATCTAGAGGCGTGTCCTGCCCTGGGCTCAGGGGCTGGGTGGGCGTTGTGTGGTTCAGGATGCAGCCAGTAGGGAGCGCTGACCCAGCATGCGCCAGGCCCTGGGATCCTGCCCCACATAAGCTCCCCAGCCAGCACTCTGGAGGGAGGGGATCAGGGGTTCAGGGCCAGCCTGGGCTACATGAGAGCCTGTTTTCCCAACCTGAGACAGGTGTGAAGGTGTATACGTGTCTTCTCCATACTCCAGAGACTGAGGATGGAGAATTATGAGTTTGAGGCTAGTCTGAGCTACATGATATTCAGTTTTAGAAAACAGAAACAACAAACAAACCGAACATCCTACCATCAAGAGCTGAGGAGACGGATTACGTCCGGCTCAGCATGCGACAAGGAGACCCGCCCTCCTCTTGGCCACCAGGTTATCACCCAGGTCTGCCTGGCATGCTGACATGTCCTCCTGAGCAGGACACGCTGTGTGTCCCAGGAAGAAACAACACTCTTTGCTGGGTTTGAAAAAGGCGTGGGTGGCTACGGTCAGACATTAGATAAGCGACCAGTCGGCCAAAGAAGACCACGTGAGACCTCAGCCCCGCCCACTAGCCGGAAGTGCAGCATTCTTATCAATGACGGTGGCAATCCCGGAAGCGGTCATAGTCCCTCTTCCGGCCGCAAAAAAAAAAAAAAAAAAAACGTGTCTATCAAGAGATAAATTCCCAGTGGCGACGGGCTGGGAGCCTGGGGCGCACCGGTCGCCTCCGGCCTCGGCTTCTCCCTGTCGCAGCAGCCCGGAGTCCCTGAGCACGCGCCCCCGCCCCGCGGCCCTCACCATCTTCCCGCGGAGACACTTCCGCCGCTGCACAGCCGCTCGCGCTCCCGCCGGCGGCCCGCGGAGCGTCACCGGACTGAAAGGGACTGACAGAGACTCCGACCAATCAGAAAGGGGCTCTCGGGACACCCATCCAATTGGCGTGAAGTAGGGCGGTCCTACAGAGCGCGAGCGTGTCGTAGTCACGCTGAGGGATTGAGGGGGCGGCCGTAAATGAGGCTGAGGCGCGCCTTGCGCCTACTCCAGGGGGATGCCGGGAAATGGCGCCTGCGCAAACGTGCGCCCCTCCGTCCGTTCGGCGCCACCCTGTGGGCGAAGCTGATCGGTGCATGTGTAGCAGGACGGCCAGGAGTCCTGCCTGCTGAGCTCCCTCACGCTCCCGGCCTCCATCCAGTCCTCACCGCTCCCTTCAGCTCTGCTAAGCCAGAGTCCTTGAACGCAAACGGCAGGTCCGGTTCTTCCCCCGCCACAGGAGGGGAAACAGAAATTGCTGGACTTGTGTTTTGTGTGCAGCCGATGCTGATCCTGAAGTCAACAACAGTGCCTCCTCAGCTTCTTGAGTGTTGGCCGTTTGTAATGAGCGTAGTAAGTGCCCTTTAGACATGTAAAGATAGCCTAGTCAGGATCCCCACTGTACCCAAGGCTGCACCTGAGGACCAGAACCCAGGGGCGTCTCGTGATGACAACCGGGCAATCCATAAGCGAGCCCGAGAGCAGTGCTCTGCTCTGCTCTGCTCTTGTGCGGCGACGCCACCTTGATCTGCCCAGCGGCTAAGCTAGGGTAAAAGGGCCAGCCAAAGAAACACCAGAATCGCACCCTGGCAGGGAAATAAATACTTTAGTCCTGAACCCAGGACCAACGAAACCCACCCTGACCCTGAAACCAGTGCCAAAGAAACACACTTTGGCCAGAGTCGATGAAAGAAATATGCCCTGGCCCTGAAATTACAGCCAAAAGGTTAACAAGGGCCAGGGAAAGAAACACACTTTGGCCATGAAGCTAGAGCCAACTCTGCTCCTCACCAACTAAGCGGAAAACCAACCAATCCCTGAGCAGAGATCTAGCCAAGTTGAGCCCAAGGGACTGAAATCTGACCAATTCTCACCTGGAAAATCTCCCTGAAGAACTCCGCCTCTAAGTAGCCCTATATAAACCCTGTTCCGTTTGCCGCTTCCTTTTTTTCTACCCTGGCAGAGGCTGCCACTCTCCTGAGTTCTTCCCTTCCAGCTACTCATCTCTTTAATGAGGTTTGGGTGAGACCTTCTTTTACAGGAATGGAGGAGAGAAGTAACAACTTTTTCAGCGAGCAGAGCACAGCACAGCTGTAACAACTGCAACAGCTTGGCTGGGGAAGCCCTCTCCTGCTGCAGCAGAGCTGTTACACTGGGGAAGCCTTTCCCTAGAGCCGGCTGTAAGCTGCTATGCAAACTCTGACCTGTACTAGTCTTTGGCTCACAACTGCCAGAGTACTTTTCCATCCCAGCTATAATGCTTACAGCTAGGGCATCTCCCTCAGGATCCTGACCTTTGAATCAGAGACTGGACCTGACCTTCAGCTAAAATACAAGTGAGCAGCCTTTAGGAGAGATAGGCTTAGGACCACAGATTGGAAGTTAGAGTGTGGACCTTGTCTGATGACCCTCAGCAATAAATAAATAAATAGTTAGTATATACATATTATATATATAAAACATTTGTTTACTGTGTGTTTTACTCAGGACACTGCTGTAGGTCACCAAGCCAATTCCTTGCTTTTTCTTTTTTCTTTCGGTTGCTTGAGACAGGGTTTCTCTGTGTAGCTCTGGCTGTCTTGGAACTGGCTCTGTAGACAGACTAGCCTCGAGCTCACAGACATCCTTCTGCCTCTGCCTCTGGAGTGAGGGGACTGAAGACACACGGCACACACCCAGCATGAGGGGACTGAAGACACATGGCACACACCCAGCATGAGGGGACTGAAGACACATGGCACACACCCAGCATGAGGGGATTGAAGACACATGGCACACACCCAGCATGAGGGGATTGAAGACACATGGCACACACCCAGCATGCTGCACATTATGTCGTGCTGAGAGCTCAGATTCTCAAGCTCTCCCAGAAAGCACTTGCTTACAGAACTATCTCCAAGCCCTTTCTTTATTTTGTTTTATTTTCTTTGGCTGTTGCGGATGGAATCGGAGCTCCACCCTTAGCTGCCCAAAGCTGTTGGAAGGCTCCGGTGTAGAACATCAATGATGATATTTTCCTGTGCGCCGCCTCTGACCCTTGACATCACCCAGGGCTCTGTAGGTAAAGTGGCTGCCTACACCAGGACTGTGGACTGTGTCTCAGCAGGAAGGGTGGGGGTCCTGAGTTCCAGCCCCACACGGCCAAAAAAGGAAAGAAAAGGAGAAAAAAGGAAAGGAAAAGAAAATCAGTAAATACTGAGGAGGAGAAGTTGAGCACAGTGGCGCGTGCCTCTCGGCACTGAGGAGTGGAGGCAGGAGGATCAGGAGTTCAAGTCCATCCTTAAATTCAAGACAATTCTAGAACAGCCTGGTCTCCATGACTCTCCAATAAGCAAAAGGAAAATGTGGCAGGGGCCTCTGTATATATAACAAATACATAATCTTTAAAAAAAAAACAAAACAACTATAATCTCTATTTTATTTATTTATTTATTTATTTATTTATTTATTTATTTATTTATTTTGTGATAGAGTTTCTCTGTGTGGCCCTGACTGTCCTGGAACTCACTCTGTAGGTCGGTCACGTTGACCTTGAACTCACCTGCCTCTATCTCAGGAGTGCTGGGATTAAAAGTGTAAGTCACCATTGCCCGGCTTCTTTAACTTTTTAAAACTTTGTTTTGTATTACTATCGTGTGTCTTTATGCACATGTTGGGGAGGGTCCACGGGCCATGTGTGGGCCTTCAGAGGCCTCCCCTCTATTACTCCCCAGCTGAGATTTGGAGGGTCTCTAACCAACCTGAAGCCTGCCTTTCTGGCTCTGCTGGCCAGCCAGTGTGCTCCTGGCATCTATCACTGTCTCTGCCTCCCCAGTGCTGAGACATGCATGGCAGTGACTAGCCTTTACTCCAGTGCTGAGTCATGCATGGTGGTGTTATGCCCAAATCCACGAAGTTCCCCGAAAGCCAACAAGGAGACCGAGTTCTGTCTGTAAAAGCAAAGAGTCTTTATTTTATGCAAGTCTGCAAACTCGGTCTCTCTGTATGTCCAACGTATTGGGTTGGGTTCGAGTTGGGTTTTATAGTAGTAAATGTAGGGGTGAGGGGTTTCTGAGATTCAGGACCCTTGATTGGCTGACATTTGTCTAAAGGTGTCTTGGTGAGTATGCTGGCAGGTGATCCTATCTACAGCAGTTGGAATGTTAGGCATTTCCTTTGGATGGTCTGCTTTTGGGTGGTGCTAGGTAATCTAAATTTGTGGTTCTTTCTGCAACCAGGTATTGCTTCAGGGTAAACTTCTGAGACTCAGGCCTCCATTGAACTTATCGATGGCTGAGTCCTACTCTGGCAGGTGATAATGGTTGGAAGCAAAGAACTTCCTTTGGGTGATCTGTTCATATTTAGCTTATCGTGGCTGGCTCCTGCAGGTGGAGCCTAGCCTTTACCCCAATGCTGAGTCACACATGGCAGAGGCTAGCCTTAACCTTAATACTGAGTCACGCATGGCAAAGGCTAGCCCTTACCCCAATGCTGAGTCACACATGGCAGAGGCTAGCCTTTACATGGGTGCTGGGACTTAAGCTCAGGCATTTTTGCCTACATAGCACATGCTGTTACCCCACATGGTCATCTCCCTTGGGACCCCAAACAAGTAAGCCAGGACAGGAACTCAAGCAGGGTAGGAACCTGGAGGCAGGAGCTGAAGCAGAGGTCATGACGGGGTCCTACTTACTGGCTTGCTCCTCATGGTTTGCTCAGACTGCTTTCTTTTTTTCCCTTCTCTTTCTTTCTTTCTTTCTTTCTTTCTTTCTTTCTTTCTTTCTTTCTTGTTTTTGTTTTTGAGACAGGGTTTCTCTGTGTAACAGCTCTGGCTGTCCTGGAACTCACTCTTGTAGACCAGGCTGGTCTCAAACTCACAGAGATTTGCCTGCCTCTGCCTCCCGAGTGCTGGGATTAAAGGTGTGTGCTGCCACCACACAGCTCAGCCTGATTTCTTATAGAACCCAGAACCACAAGGCCAGGGTTAACCCCACCTGAAATGGACTGGGCCCTCCCCATCAATCACTAATTAAGAAAATGCCTTACTGGAGACCAGCCTGGTCTATGGAGCAACTTTCAGGACTGCCAGGGTTACAAAGAGAAACCCTGGTTCAAAGAAACAAAAAAAGATAGGAAGGAAGGAAGGAAGGAAGGAAGGACGGATGAAAGGGGATGAAAGGAAGGCCTTACATGTAGTCAGATCTTGTGGACACATTTTCTGAGCTGGGCTCCCTCCTTTCATATAACTCTAGTCTGTGTCGGGCTGGCCTAGCAGAAGCCAGCGCCCCCATCACCCCAGCGCACACACAGAGGCAGAGGGGCTGCTGTGAGTTTTAGCAAGGCTGGGGCTGGGGCAATGGTGCTATTGCACCAGTCAGGCATGCCTGCTGGTGCAATAGCAGCAGGGCAGCACCGGGGCTTAGTGCATGGATCTGAGCCCCGCTGCAGTGGAGGACCGCAGACAGGCTGGGCAGCTCTAGGCCCCAGTGGGAAGGCTGCTGTGGTTTGGCTAAATGGACAAGATGCTCATTGAACCGCTCCCCAGCAACCAGCTGATGTCCACAGATTGGCAGCCATGGGCAGCTGTGCACAGCTCCCCAGACTGCGGAACAATCTGGAAGGTGGTGGGCAGAGAATACCAAAGCCCGAGTGAGTGTGTGGGGCTGTGGGTCCCTGTCCCTCCCTGAGGACTTGTAGGCAGACCAGGGCACTGAGGGGCATTTTCTCCTGTGACGGAAACTGCGGTATTGTTTCTGCTCCTGGAGGGAACACACTCCACTCAGTGAGTCCCAGGAAAGAAAAAAAAAAGGAGGAGGAAAGGAGAGAGAGAGGGAAGGAGGGAGGGAGGGAAGGAGAAGGAGAGGTGAAGGGAGGGAGGGAAGGAAGGACATGAATGGTGTGGGAGGGGCAGGATCAAAGGAAAGGGGAAGAGAAGGATACGAGGGACATTGGTCATTTGTCAGAGGTGTGCATGCAAGTGTCACCCTTCAGTGAACACATGTTAACAAGGCACCCTGGTTTGTATACCAAAACTTCTGAAAAGAGAGAGGGAAGGGAGAAAGAAAGGAAGGAGTGGGGAGACAGGAGAGATGGCTATGTCTTTAGTACCAACACTTGAGAGGCAAAGCAGGAGGGATCTGTGAGTTCAAGGCCAGCCTGATCTACATAACAGGTTCTGGACCAGCCAGGGCTACGTAGTGAGAAGCTATCTTACAGACAATGTAAAAGGGCTGGAGAGTTGGCTCAGTGGTTAAGAGCACTAGCTGCTCTTACAGAGGTCCCGAGTTCATATTCCCAGTACCTACATGGTGGCTCACAACCATCTATAATGAGATCTGGTGCCCTCTTCTGGCGTGTACATGCAAGAAGAAGTCTATACATAATAAATCAGCCTTTTGAAAAAAAATTGTAAAATAAAAAATAAACAAAAGGTGGTGGGGCTGCCAGACAACTGAGTTCTTGCTGTCCAAACTTGGTGGCTTGCAGCTTGTGTCCAGAATGGCGGGTGTGAAGGTGATCTGTTACAAACTCACAGGCAGGTCTGACTGAGGCCCTGCGGCAGGAATTACTATTGCACTTGACTGTTTCCTTTGGATGTTTACAGAGTGTTCCAGATGGCTTGTGCTGGCGGGGGAGTGGCTTGGCTATAGATTTGCCTGGAGTTCCTTTTGCTCCAGGCTTCAGGCTGACAAACAGCCCCAACTCGCTGCTTGTTTCCAGGGAAATGACAACTCAGACTAGGAACTTAAAGCATGTTCTGCCATCGTACCAGGACATCCATGTCTACTGGAGACCCGATGTCAGATGCCTGCACACACAACACCCTCCCTGCCTGTCTGCAGGAACCTCCCACATACATATAATTAAAGGCCCATGCCAGCAGTATTTAGAGGAGGGCAGAGGGGCTCAGTAGGGGGTAGAAGTGATTGCTGCAAAGGTCTGAAGACCTAAGTTCAAATCCCAGGACACGTGTAAATGGTGGCTAGAGAAGCACACATCAATCATCCATCTGTGCTGGGATGAAGGGTGGAGACAGGTGGACTTGCCAGAGACTCGGAGGACAGCTGTGGGGGAGAGGCTGAGAGATGGTGGAAGGCATGACCTGACACTCGGGTACCCCGACAATGCAGCAAGCTCTGGGCATGGTGATATACACCTGTAATCTCAGATTCAGGAAGATCAATTCAAGGGTATCATTAGCTACAGAACTGGTGCTACGTGAGATCCTGTCTCAGTAAAAAGAAAACAAACAAACACAAAAACAAGTAAGAAAACACACGAGCCTTAGCATGCAGCCTGCCACACCCCCAGGCAACCTTTGGCCCCTGTCCCAGGAATGTGCTGTCCTAGGCTTAAATGGCCTGGTTTTAGTACAGAGGGCAAAGGTTCAGAGAGGCACAGATGGTTCTGGGCCCTGAGCAGAAGACAGGGCAGTTCCTGGCTTCATCAGGTGGAATTTGACCAGGAGGGCATGGGGGCTCCTGGACCCCCCAAATGAGATGCAGATGTCCTGGAACTTCCAGAAAAACCTTACCTGATGCTTCTGTGTGGTCCCAGCCTCCAGAGTGTCCCCCAAGAAGGTGACGTGCCCAGGCGGCATGCCAGACCAGGAGAGGAAGCTCAGAGTCACCAAGCAGCCTCACACTAGACATGGTAGTCTGTCCTGAGATCAATGGCAGCGGACAACAGGGACAGGGTGTCACTTGGGCCACACTCTGCATCTGGATCCACAAATCAGATTGAACAATTTACAAAGTTGGGTTTGTTGTTGTTGTTGTTGTTGCCTCTGCTTTGAGACAGGTCTCGTCTACACTGAGCCACAGCCCAGCTTTTTTCTTCTCTTTGGTTTGCTGAGGACAAGGGCCTTGGCATACAGTGGGGTTCTGTGGAGGAACTTCCTTCCCCAGTGCTTCAGCACTGTCCCCACTGGAGTATTGGGTGTGCCCAGGCTCCCCCACATCTAGGCTGATTGGCTTTCCTCCCTCCTCCCCTCCTTCCTTCCCTCCTCTCCTCTTTTCCTCCCTCCCCTCCTAGTTCCCACTCCTCTTCCTCTCCCTTTTTTCTTCCTCCTCCCTTCTTTTTCCCCTCCCTCCTTCCCTCCCTCCTTCTCTCCTTCCCTCCCTCCTTCCCTCCCTCCTCTCCTAATTCCCACTCCTCTTCCTCTCCCTCCTTTCTTCCTCCTCCCTCCTTTTTCCCTCCCTCCTCCCCTCCCTCCTCCTCTCCTTCCCTCCCTCCTCCCTTTTCTCCTTTTCTGTCTGTTCTTTGTGACCCACTAGGGTCCCTAGAGGAGCATAGCAGCTGTACCATGGCTGTGCCTTTCCCTCCAGCAATTGCAAACTGTCTAGAGACACTCAGGTTCCTAGGGCCCTCTTTTTTTTTTTTTTTTTTGTGTATACAGGGTCTTTCTGTATTGATCCCCACCTTAGTTTTTGAGGCAGAGCCCCTCTCTGGTTGGGCTGGCTGGTGAGTCCCAGACACCCTCTGGTCTCCACCCCTAGTGCACAAACATACATGGCTATTTATAGAGGTTCCAGGTCCGCACATTTGTGGGGGTGCTGTGCCCACTGAGCTGTCCCCTTGGGGACTTTTGCTCCACAGTTGGTTGGAGGCCCTCTGAGGAGTACCCCAGTGTTTTGACACAGGCTCGGGGTGAGCTCTCAGATGTTCTGAGCTACCCTGAGGCTGTCAGAACCCTAAGAGCTGTGTTTTGTGGGACCTCCAGCCTGGACTTGCACAGACTCCTGGGAAATCTTCACAGGAGACTCCAAACCCCAAAGGCAGTCCAAATGTCCAGAAGTGGGCTGGGCCTAGACTGTAGGAGGATTTCTGGAGGTTAGATAAAAGTCTTGGGAACTTAGCTGGGTTCCCTCTACCAAAAGAAGCCCCTTCTCTGTGGCTGGCCCAGGGCCTATCAGCATATCCAAGCCCGTGCTGGCCCCCTCAGAACAAGCCCATCCTAGTCCTTCTGCCCTCCTCCCTCCCCACCGTGCTGGCCCCCTCAGAACAAGCCAGTCCTAGCCCTTCTGCCCTCCTCCCTCCCAAGCTCTGCTCAGCTCTCAGGTCTCCTTCTCCCCACTGCTTTGTCCTTTATAACCCTGATATTTCAGCTATGCTCTCTGTGTTTACCCCTTGTTCTCTCTCCCTCTCTCCATCCTTCCCTCTCCTGTTCCTCTCCCTCCCTCTCATTGTTTTCTTTATTCTCTATCACTCGCTAGTCTCCCCTCCTCTCTCACTGACAGCCCTGGTCATGTCCAGGCTATTGATTTCCTTTTTTCTTTCTCTACTCCGTTCTCTGGCTGTCTCTGTCTATAATAAAACCCCTTTCCTCGGAACCCAGAGGAGCAGGCAAGTTGTCCGTTATACCCCAGGCAGTCAGGGACAGGGTGTTTGATTGGAACTCGGGCCCAGCAGTTCCCCAATGTCCTGGAATACGGGGGTCACTGCTTGGAACCCGATGCTGTGGCTCTGTCCAAGACCAGCCTTGCCTCTGGGGACACCACCAGGGGGCTATGTTTTTTTTATCTGGGTGTTTTTACAGGAACCACAGTAGAGGACACAGGCTGGCACAGATGTCCCGGGTGTCCAGTGGCGGTGTGGTCAAATACCCCTGTAAGCAGCAGATGGACACACCACAGTAACGAATAAGATTTAAAATAACAAACTAGCAAAATAGGACTTGTGGGAGAGAATGGGTGGGCAGACAATAGAGGGACAGAAACTCTGTGGGAGGTGACAGGCAAGAAAAAGGGGAGCCCAAAGGAGGTCCGGATGGGGAGGAAGCTTCCTTTAATACAGATGACACTTGGAGAAGGCCGGCAGGAGGAGGTGTAGACTACGAACAGCCAGGTGCGCAGTTGAGCAAAAGCCTTGGGGTGGCGTGTCACCAAGGCCATATAGAGAAAGTTGCGGTCCAGGGGCCAATCAGCCTCCTTGACAGCAAAAGCCCTGCATGGATTTTCCCTTTCTCTTGCGCCCTTCCCTCGGCCTTGTGCTGGAGTGACCCCTTTGTCTCCCTTCAGCCTTGGCCAAGAGAGCTCTGACTCTGCCCCAGTGTCCTTGTTTGTGACTTGTCTAGACCGTTCTGAGACGTAGGTATACAATCCACACATCGTGAAGTTGATAAATAAATAAATGATCGGCCCGTCCTCAGAGAGTGGGCCCTGTGCGCGAGCTCGTAAATGTCCCCTTCATACAGGAAGGTAAACTGAGGCTGGGAAGGGTGGAGAGGGGCGCACGCCCATTGCCCACTTAAACGTTGGAGGCGGGGCTTGGGGCGGAGCTGGCTCAGGAGCAAGTGGAGGGGAGGGTGCTGGAGGAAATGGGCGTGTTCAGGCAGGGGGTGGGGGGGGAAGCACTGGGCTGGGCAGGGCCGGGCAATGCCCGGGGCGGGGCCAAATGGGGATCAGGTATCCTCGCCCGGCATTTCCGCGGCTGACCGGGCGAGGGTGGGGGGTTACCTAGGCTTGGGCGTCTGGGGAGCTGGAGCCTGACGCGGTGGGGCTCGGGGGCGTGGCCAGAAGCGTGCCCGGTCCCAGGCAGAACTCGGAGGCGGGGCTTTGGAAGACTCAGGGGCGTGGCCAGGGAAAGGGCGTGGCCAGGGAAAGGGCGTAGCTCGGGCGCTGGGTGGGGGGGTTAGCAGCAAGCTTGGGGCTCGGCGGGACCCGCGGGGCCGCGCAGGGCGCACGCAGCTACTCGGAGGCGTGGCCGGGGCGTGGCCGCGCAAGCCCAGCGTTCAGGGGCGGGGCCAGGCGGCCGGGCGGCCGGGCGGGGCTCGCGGTCGGAGTCCGCTCCAGTCTCTGCCGCCTCGGTCCCACTGAGCGTGTCCGGCCATGGAGCAGCCGCGGAAGGCGGTGGTGGTGACCGGTAGGTGAGGCCGGGCAGGGGGCGGCGGGGCAGGTCTCGCGGTTTCCACAGCTTTGCAGTTGTCGCCGCCCGCGACAGCGCCGTTCGGCCCTGACGACCTGAAAAGTCTGAGGTCCGGCGGCCCGGAGTTCGGGGTGCGTGGGGACTGGGGTGCAGACAGGTCCCCTCGCGCGCTGCAGCGCCTCCCTGCCCCTCCCGAGCTCCGGCCTGTTCCCACCCCCCTGACCCCCGGGACAAAGGCGGGTTCACGACAGGAAAAGTCCAAGTGACACACGGTTGGTTCAGCACCCTGCATTGTTGGGGGGCCTGCAACCCGATCGGAGCAGGTGGAGGCCTGCGTCAAGCCTAACCCCAGAATGACCCAGTGACTTCTGGCTACTGTCACCAACATCCCCGGGAGCTAACTGTACTTATTTCCTGAGACTCAGCCTGGGGACGCTTGGTGGAGTCAACTCCAGGCCTTGGAGGAGGGCACTCAGGTTAAACCCCTGCCAGGAGAGGCCACAGGGAGCAAGCTAGGAGAACTCCTACAGGTGTTTTGTAACTGAGGAAGGTTCTGGCTGTAATTCCTCCAAACTGGAGGAAGCTGCTCCCCTGCTGTTCAGGTGTGAGTGAAGGTGTCCCCGACCCCGTGGAGCTTACTATGGCAGGCTCTTTATTTGACTGGTTGGTTTATAGAGAAAGTGTTATTTTGTTGCTCTGTCCTGCCGACCTGGAACTTACTCTGTGACCCAGGCTACAAACTCAGGGTGATTGTTTAGACTCACAAAAGCTGAGATGAACAGTGTGTGCCACCATGATGGGGTGCTACCAAGATGTGGCCTCTGTCTGCTGTCCCGAGGTATGGTGGCCATCTCTTAACACTGCCAGCAGGTGGGACCCTTACACCTGTTATTAACCCAGATTCTTAGAGGACCGTGACTTCTTTAGGGTCAACCGACCCTTTTTCCAGGGGCCGCCTAAGATCATTGGAAAACACAGATGTTTACGTTACAGTCACAGCAGCAGGAAACTCACAGTTATGAGGCTGCAGCAAATGGCTCCTTGGCTGGGGTCCCCACAGTGCGAGGAAGGTTGAGAGCTACTGCATTAGATTAGATTAGGTCATTGAGCCTGGGATCTGCCTGTCTCTACTTTCCCAGCCCTGGGGGTACAAGTGTGGGTACCACACTGCGCCTGTATATTGTATCTGAACTCAGGTCCTTGTGTGACAAACATTTTGCTCACTGAGGTATCTTTCTGGCTCTCTTGATTTTGAAACAGGCTGCCCTGAAGCTCCCAGCTCTCTTGCCTCGGCTCCTAGATCTGTGGTGTGTGCCATGGCACCCAGAGTCGGAGTCAGGAGCTGGGTGGGTTGTTTTTGGTTTTTCTTTTTTGTTTTTTTTTTAATGTATTTTTTTTTGTCAACCCAGTGGCTAGCTAGCTTAGCAGGATGGATTTGAACCCAGCGCTTTCCACTCTCTTGCTGTGAGATCTCAGCAAAATAGCTTCCTCTCTGCTTCAGTCTTTACTCAGAGCTCTTAGACCCAGGAAAGAAACCAAATGCCACAATGCCTCGAGTCTGCCTTGGTCAGAGGTAGTCCCTAGAGGCTAAGGGACCAGGAGGAGGCGGTGTTCAGGTAGCCTGGCCTGCAGAGATCCCACAGAGCCTGTGAACTCCTCATGAAGGACCCTGGTCCTGGGTTCCCAGAATTGGAAGGCAGCTCAGCAAACAATGACAATATAACTGTAGTTTACACCCTGACTGGAAAATGAAGTAGCTAAAGGAGAGGCCCACTTCTGTGCGTCCTGCCAGGTGTGAGTCCTAAGGGGGACAAGTAAGCCAGACATGGCAGCCTGTGCCTGTCATCCCAGTACTCAGCAAGTGGAAGCAAAAGGATCACCTCTAGTTCCAGGCAGCTTGGGATCCATAGCTGGGTTGGTGATAAAGAGTGTGGGGGTTTGTTGGGTGGGAAGACAGAGTGACACCTCTTTTCCTGTTTCCAGGGTTTGGGCCTTTTGGGGAGCACACTGTGAATGCCAGCTGGATCGCTGTCCAGGTAATTCGGAAGGGGAGGAAGCTTAGCCCAGAACTGACTTGGGGGGCAGCCTAGCCCAGAGCTGTGTGTCTTTCCATGTGTTTAAGTACAATTTAAACATCTCAGATGCGAACCAATCCGTTTTATGTTTGTTGAGCACTTTTTTTCATTTGTTTTCTTGTTTTATTTTTTATCCTAATTGTAACTGTATAGCCCAGGCTAACTTCAGACCCATGATCTTTCTGCCTTGGGCTCCTAAATGCTAGAACCAGGCCTGGCTGTGAAAGCCTTTTCCACTTCCTGCTGGCTTGGTGTGTGGGCACGCCTTTAATCCCAGTGCTCCCGAGGCAGAGTGAGTTCCTGGACAGCCAGGGCTACTAGTCAGACCCTGGCTAAAAAACCAAACTAACTAATGTGAGAAAGGCCAGGTGTGCCCCAGCCCAATCTGCCAAGGCTGGGGAGCAGATGGGCACACTGGGCGAGGGCTTGGCCCCTTGGGAAGGAGGGCAGTGACCCTCAGGAGGGCATCTCTTCCCAGAGTTTGATCTAAGGAGCGGCTCCACTGACTTGGGTTTCCTTCCAGATGGGACATTCAGACAGACAGGCTTGGGGACAATTGAGTGGAAAGAGAAAGACAGACGTTTGGTTCTTAGATAAATCAGCTGGCAGAGATGGCAGCCAGACCCGGATTAATTTTAACCCATTAGCTGTGTGATTTAAGGTCCCTCTTCCCACCCAAGACTCCCATGTCCCCTGCCACCAGCTCGTCACCCTCCCCACCTCAGAAGTCTCAGCCGCTTGCTGCTGCCCTCCTTTCTTTCCCACCTTCACACTGCAAGCTGGACGGAGGACCCCAGGTTCCCCGGGACCTTGCAGATGGGAGTGTGGCTGGGGCCCCTGCTTGCACACCCGCTCCCCAGAGCCACAGACAAAAAGAACCAGTGTGTCTCTGCAGACTTGTGTTTCTGGCTTTGTGTGAGCTGCAGACAGGAGGCTTCATGGGCTGAGTGGACACAAAGCCAGTGTCTGGATTCCTGGGCTCCAGACTCCGCCATCTGCATGTAAATAGGAAAGAAAATCAATTAAACAATCTTGGGAATTCCCTTGGAGCTTTCGCGCTCCAAGGAGAAACTTTTGTTTCTTACAAAAACCAAACTGTTTCTCATCTTATTCCCTAAAAAAATGTTATTTATTTATGCATTGTCTGTTGTGTATGTGGGAAGGCCCACATGGGAGGGCAGAGAGCACTGTGTGGGTCCTCAGGATCGAATCTGGGTTACCAGGCTTGGCCATAAGCTCTGTTACCTGTTGAGCCACCTTCCCAGGCCTTAATGCCCACCATTCCCCTTTTCGAAGTTTTGAGACAGGGTCTACACCCTGGCTGACCTCAAACTCCTGACCCTGCTGCCAGCTCCCCCCTGGGTGACAGGTGTGCTCAGCACACCTTCTGTGAGAAACCGATTAATCAGTTTCAGTTAAGACCTCACTCTGCAGGTGATTCTCCTGCCTCAGTTTCCCAAGTGTGGGGATCACAGAGGGCACCGTCATTGCCAGCTTTCTCTTCATCCCTCCCAGGTCTGAGGTGGTGGGCTGTACATCTCTCCGTGGGAGAATAGGTGGGTGTCAAGGGCCAGGAAACCTTTGACTTGTTACTGCAAAGTCTGACCCTGAGTGATACCCTGGGGTAATTACCGCCACCACAAGTCTAGACAGACCCTTTAAGGAATAGTCCGAGCAAACAAAGAAGGGCTTTGTGGTGGGGTCAAGGGACTCGGTCAGATGCAGCCTACAGCCGTGCCCAATTTTGTGGCTGTCTTTTTGGCTGGACAAAGCCACAGCTGCACCCTCAGGTCTGGAGCTTTCCAGCGTGCTGAGCAGTGCGCCAGGAGGAAGCAGAGTGAGATTTGGGGTTTATGGCCCCTTCTCCCAGGTGTCTGGGCAAAGGCAGAGCCAGATGAAGGTGACTTCATCCCCACCACACTGTCCTCTGCCCAGCAGAGTCCTCACAGAAAGTGGAGGCTCATGGCCTTCACAGGGACATTAATCACCTGCTTGGACCCATAAATTTCCTGGGTGAACCCATCTACTGCAGACTGCTCTAGGTCTCAACCACTTGCGGGGAAGGAACTGAGGGCAAGCGTGTAGCCAAACACCAGCCATTGATTGTGTGTGTGTGTGGTGGCGGGCTGTGGGTGTGTGGTTTCTTAGTCTGTTTTCTGAGACAGGGTTTCTCTATGTCACCCTGACTGTCTTGGATTCACTATGTAGACCAGGCTGGCCTACAACTCACAGAGGATTCTCCTGCCTCCTCCTTCTAAGTGCTGGGATTAAAGGCGTGCACAACCACCACCCAGTTAGCTTTGTTTTAATTGTGTATGTGGCGGGGGGCGCATGTGTATATGGGTGCAAATGCTTCCAGATGCCTGAGGCCTGGGGTCCCTCACAAGTGTAATTCACCTGGATGGGGTGCAGGGTGCTGAACTCAGTCTCCCTGTAACCCAGGTTTTCCTGGAACTCACCGCAGTCCTCTTGACTCAGTTTCGGCCTCTGAGTACCCAGTGACAGAAACACCACTTGATTCACCAGGGGGCGGGGAGGGAGGGTGTTTATTTTGCTTTTCTAGTTTGTTAACCAGTGAAGTTCGAAAGTCCATCAAATACAGTTGCCATGACAACGACTTGCCCTTTGCCCGTCTCCTGATGCTCACCCAGCAGGTGGCGCACGTCCCCTGTTCCAGAACAGTCCGGAAGAAACTGTTCTTTCTTTCGTGATTTTTGTTTGAGTTTAGATGTTTGTTGAGACAAGGTCTTCTTGACCTCCTGACCCCTGCCTCCACCCTGCAGATGTCCGGGCTGACAGGTGTGCAGCACACCTGGCGCTGGCATGGACCCATACCTTCCCTGCACGCTCATTGGGCACTCTACTGATTTAACTACAGCACTGCACTTACTGAGCTGCCAGTGCTCTTAACAACGAACTTAGCCCCAAACCTTTCCTCTTTAATTTCTTGTTTTGTGAGACAGAGTCTCATTATGAAGTCCTGGCTGGCCTGGAATTAGATTCATGTAGAGAAGGAGGCTGGCCTTAATCTAGCAACAGTCCTCCTGCCTCAACCTCTCAAGTATTAAGAAAATCCCCAGGAATTATGACAGCGACAGCTGGTTTAACATCCTTTTTGTTTTGTTTTGTTGTTGTTTGTTTTTCGAGACAGGGTTTCTCTGTAGCTTTGGAGTCCTGGAACTAGCTCTGTAGACCAGGCTGGCCTCGAACTCACAGAGATCTGCCTGCCTCTGCCTCTGGAGTGCTGGGATTAAAGGTGTGCGCCACCACTGCCCAGCATTAACCTCCTTTGTCGTGGAGTGCCCTAGCCCCGATGTTTTGTTACGGCTACAGAGATAAGTTAACCCAGATCTTTCCCCAGGTCTGTACTGTGCTTCCCAATCTTTTCTGGCGTTTCCCAGCCAGCCCTGCGGCGGCCGTGGTACTGAGGAGAAGCTGCTGCCCCAGCTGCTGCTCTGGGTACTCAGTGGGTGGCATGGTGGTCAGAGGACGACCTCAAACGCCCGATCCTGCCTCCAGTCCCCAGTGCTGGGTGGCGGCATGCAACACAACCAGCTGAACTGCCTGGTGTCTGAAGATGGATGTCCCCTGTGGCCTCCCCATCCTCACATGGTGTCTTCTCTCCCAGGAACTGGAGAAACTGGGCCTTGGGGACAGCGTGGACCTGCACGTGTATGAGATCCCTGTGGAATACCAGACCGTCCAAAGGCTCATCCCTGCACTGTGGGAGAAGCACAGCCCCCAGGTGAGCAGTGCACAGGGGCCCCCTGAAGATCCACCCACCTAGTCATTGTTCTGGCCTGTGAGTAGTCACCATGACTACTCATAAGAGCTGGCATCCAACTGGAGGCCAGTCCACAGTTCCAGAGGTTAGTCTAGGATCATCACAGGGCAGCATCCGCCTCCAGTGCCACACCTCCTCCACCAAGGCCACACCTCCTCCACCAAGGCCACACCTCCTCCACCAAGGCCACACCTCCTAATCCTTCCCAAACAGTTCTAAGCCCTGGTGACTAAGCAGTCAAATACATGGACCTGTGGGGCCATTCTTATTCAAACCACATCACCTCTGGCACAAGCCTGCCAGTGCCACACCATACCGTAGGTCAGTGCCACACCCCAGGCAGCAACTGGGGACCTTACAGGGCCTTGCCGCTTGTGTGCCAGCCAGGAGGGGTTTGAGCAAGTTACAGTTAAATGTTGAGTGTATGAGGCCCTGGTGCACCCAGCACCATCAAAGGAAGATTAATTAATTAATAAAGAAAAAAAATGACTTTCAAAACACCTCAGACTGGGTGGTGGCGCACGCCTTTAATCTCTCAAGTGATTGAGAGGCAGGGGCTGGCAGATCTCTATGAGTTCGAGGCCTCTTTGGTCTACATAGTGAGTTCCAAGACAGCTAGAATCACACAGAGAATCCCTGGCATGAAAAAAAGATTAAAAAAAAAAAAAGCTACCTAACAGTCATTTTGTAGCAGCAAGAGAAATACTTATACTTTTTTGTCCCCTGTGGGGGTGGGTGTCTGCTCCTGCTAAGCTTTGCCCCTCTCTCCCCAGCTCGTGGTACATGTTGGGGTGTCGGGCATGGCCACCACGGTGACCCTGGAGAAATGTGGGCACAACAAGGGCTACAAAGGACTGGATAATTGCCGGTTCTGCCCCGGCTCACAGTGCTGTGTGGAGGACGGCCCTGAGAGCATCGACTCCATCATTGACATGGATGCTGTGTGCAAGAGGGTGACCATGCTGGGGCTGGATGTGTCTGTCTCCATCTCCCAGGATGCTGGCAGGTGGGGTCCCGGGCACCCGAAGGGGTGGGTAGGTGGGTAGGTTCTGGGTTTCCTCTCCAGCAGTGAGCCTGGGGACTGGACAGCAGAGATCTTTCCAGTCACCTTTGTTTCTGAGACCGGGTCTCACTATAGCCAGGCTGGCCTAGAACTCAGAGATCCGCCTGTCTCTGCCTCCCAAGTGCTGGGATTAAAGGTGTGCGCCATCATGCTTGGCAAAATAAAAGTTCTAGAAAATAGAGAGAAGGATGCCAGAGTCCCCCAAATTCCTCTCATCCCTAGGTTCCCCACCACCTCCCAGGCATTTGCGGGCTTCTGAGAGGGTGGGTGTGGCTGTGGCTGGCACTGACTCTGACCCAGTGTCCCCTTCCTCCCCTGACCCAGGTACCTGTGTGATTTTACCTACTACACCTCACTCTACCAGGGCCGCGGCCGGTCAGCTTTCGTCCACGTGCCCCCCCTGGGCAAGCCCTACAATGCTGACCAGCTAGGCCGGGCTCTGAGGGCCATCATCGAGGAGATGCTGGGTGTCCTGGAGCAAGTGGAAGGGGACATCAGCTGCTGTCACCAGCACTGACAGCCACACACACCCAGCGCTGTGAGAGGAGGTTCTAGCTTACACATCCTCTCCTCGCCTTGGTGGACTGCAAGGCAGTGGATGGAGCTGTCGTCTGGAGACACAGCTGCTGTCCCCAGAGGCCAAGGCTGGGACCAGGGCGAGATGGCCACAGGCTGGTGGCCTGGACACCTGCCATCCGCTGCCTGGCCCCAGCACACTTCGCTTTCCAGGGGCTGTGGACAGGAGTCAGAGCTGCCTCTCTGGTGGGGTCTCACCAAGTGTTAGAAAGGAGTTGGCGCTAATCCATGCCCCTAAGCCCTGGATGGTCCCCGGTAAAGCCACCTGGAACTTGACTGCCTTTTCTGTCCCCCCACTCTCCTCTCCCTTTCTCCTCCTCCTCCCCCCTCCAGTGCTAGACTAGGGAACAGAATAATTTATATCCCCATTGTTAAAACTTCAGGCTTAATCAACAGTGTCTTTTTTTCTCCTGGGGTGTGAGGCCTCTTTTGCCTCTGTCCTGAAAATGCCATCATTCTTTGGGTCTTCATAGTGGGTTCCCTTTGCTCAGAAGAGCAGGCTGCTGTCGCCACCAAGGGCCTGGCCCTTCCCTGGGCCGCACTGACCTGGCCATGACCTTTTCTTTTCTTGTTTTATTTTTGATTTTTCAGAGGGATTTGTTGTCTTTTTTTTTTTTTGAGTCAGGTCCTCAGGTTGCCCAGGCTGGCCCTTTGACCTTACTAGGTAGCCCAGGCTAGTCTCATTTGAACTCCTCATTCTCCTGCCTCAGCTTCCTAAGTTCTGGGAGGGTGAGGGTTTGGCATCTCCCAGTGTCTGTGGATAAACAGATTCTTGTGTCCCCTGAGGGCCCGGGCATGTTCCTACATGCTGTATCAGTCACCGGGACATCTGTGAATGTCTGGTGTGCTTGGGACTCCAGCCAGCCTGGAGGAGGGACTGGATGTGACCCGTGGCCTGGATTCCAGCCAAGACAAAGTGCAGCTCCCGCCATCAGGAGCCACATGCATTTTGGATGCCACCCTTTATTTTGTGGAGGGAATTGTGATTGGATGAACCTGAATTCTGGGGTAACTGCTCATCACTGTACCGTTTTATTGTTTGAGATGGGGGTCTCATTAGCCCAGCCTGACCTCCAACTCACTGTGTAGCTGAGGCTAACCTTGAACTCTTGACCTTCCTGCCTTGGCCTGCCCAGTGCTGGGCCGATGGCTGTATGCTGGGCCTAGCTCCTTTTCAGCTCAGATGTTCTTGTTCTGCGTGATTTCCTCAGGTCGTCCTCCTCACTCACCCTGTGTCTGCGGAACGTTCCTGGCTCCAGGCAGGGATCTCGGGTGAGGGGACCCTGGGGAGACTTGCCTGCCATTCTGGGGTGAGGCTGTCCCAGCTCCCAGCTGGCTGTGGACACGAGTCCAAGGCTCTCCTGCATGTGGAGGACTCAGGACTTTGGGACATCGTGGAGACCAGGCTGGACTTGCACTTCTGATCCTCCTTCCTCAGCCCTGAGGTGACAGACGCACCACTGTCCTGGTGTCTGTTCCCAATGACTTTATTTGGCTTTGTATTTTGAGACAGGGTTCTCTTCCTGAACTCTGTAGCTCAGGCTGGTCCTCCAACTTGTGGCAATCCTCCTGTCTCCTGGCAAGTCTTCAGCTGGGCTCCAGGCTGCTCTCCACTATTAAACTCCCTAAAGGTTCAGCAGGACCCAGGAGAGGGGTCGGGGACTGGGGAGGGTGCCACCATGTGCCCCAAACCCATGTTTTCACCCATCTTGTCTCACCTGTGCTGGGAGGCAGGACTTCCCCTCTGGCCACCCCAGTGGGTGTGCGTGCCATTTTGTAGCTCCCACTGTTGAGCTGAGGGGCTAATATTTATTTATTTAGGCATCCCCCTGTCCTGGCCCGAAAACCTGATTTTTTTCTCCTTGTTTCTTGGTGGGTGGGGTTCAGGGGGGTGGTAGTTGCCAGGTGGGGACCTAGCCTGGCCACATTTGACCCCTAAGGACCAGGTCACCCCCAACCCTGCTGCTCCTGCAGGTCTTCTCACATTAGGAGAGGAGGGTGGGTGAGCAGGGCCTGAGGTGGGGGCACCTGGACCTCACGGGTGCTGTGATGAAGTAGAAAGCCAGGCTGGCCCAGTGGTGGAGGAGAAATAATGTTGGTATAGATTGGAAGCCAGGGACATGAGTAGGGACAGTGATGGTGGCGTCTGGCCTCTCAACCAGCCCGAGGAAGTGATTTACACTGTCAGCTTGGACATGGGAACATAGCTTATGAATTGAGGATGCTGTGCCCAGGGCAGGCTCAAGTGTCCTCTGGAGAGCACACTGCGGGCGGCCGAGGTTGGATCACTACTGTAGCACCCAGATCTTCCGGAGTTTTTGGGGTTTGTGTAGGCCAGGCTGGCCTCACACTCACTGCGCACCTGAGAATGCCTCCCCATCTCAGGGCAACAGGTGGAGCCACCATGCCTGATGTGCTGGTCTTTGAAGTTCTATTAATAGTGTCAGCTAAACAGGGAATCTCATGGCTGGCATGGAAGCCTCCAGAAAACAGTGGACTCCTGAGGCTGAGGGAGGCTGGAAAAGTGTACTCAAGATGCTTTTGTGTGCACCCTGGGCTGGGAGCCAGGCCAGCTGCTGTGTACACAGGCTGCTCGTGCCTCACCCCGTGGATGACCTTGCTGTGTGCAAGGAAAGCCCCCCCTCCACTGTCTAGACAGCTCACTTTCGACCTTCCTACCCCTTGGAGAATCTGAGCCCAGAAGTTCCTTCTGGAAATGGAAAGACAAAGCTGGTTTAGTCTTAGCACAGTCCCTGTGGGGCCCTGTGGAGTGCTGATGGCATTGCAATATCAACTCAGATCGGCTCCCACAGCCCACTGTCCCTGCATCCACAGGGGGAACAAAATAGTGGGGGGAAGTTCCCCCAGCAATGCTGGCTGCAGGGGAGAACATGCTTCATGTTTTTATGCAGTAATGGGGAATGAACCCAGCTGAATGTTTAGGTTTGAAAATCCAAACCCTGAGTGGCGGTTGAACACGCCTGTCAGTGGCACCTGACCCTGGTTTGGGAGCATTGGTTGCAAGTATTGAGATTTGGCTGTAAGGGTCTCATCACCCAGGCACTGGAGGTGGAGACAGAAAAAATCAGGAGTTCAAGGCCAGCCTCCCCTACATAGTCATCAAGTAGCAAGAAAGGGGCAGGCAAGATTGCTCAGTGGGTAAAGTCAGTTACCACCAAACCTAAAAGCTTTGATTTGCTCCCCAAGCACTCCAAGGTGGAAGAGCAATGCCTCCCAAAAGCTGTCCTCTGCACATACACCACGGCGCACTCAGACCCGCAGATAAAATGTGCGGGTTTTGTTTGCTCTTAAAGAGTAAGAACCTGAACCTGGTGCCTCTCTATTGTAACTCCATCACTCAAGACCGAGGCAGGAGGATGGCCTTGAAAACAAAAGCAAAACAGACGGGACCCGAAAGAGGCACTGACGGCTCTGCCTGCAGAGGACCTGCGTTTGGTCCCAGCAGCTGTACAGGTGGCTCACAGCGCTGTGACTCCTCTGGGGGTTCCAGCGGCCTCTCCAGACACTGAATTCTCACAGACACAAAATTAAAAGTAAACTTGAAAAATAACGAGAGACAGTGGAGGCCCTGACAGCTTCCTGAACGTTCCCCCCTCCGCTGCTGTGGGAAGCACATGTGGGGCATGTCAGGGACCTGCACTGGGACGTGGCTCACCATGACCAAGTTCCCTGTCACACTGGGGCTCACGATTTCACATTCTAGCTTGCTTTGGGGGGTTTTCACAGAACATAGAAAGCTGGGTTTGGGGGGGGGTAACTTTTTTTTCCCCTTTGGTTTTTCAAGACAGGGTTTCTCTGTGTAAAAGCCCTGGCTGTACTGGAACTAGCTTTTGTAGACCAGGCTGGCTTCAAACTCACAAATATCCACCTGCCTCTGCTCCCAAGTACTGGGATTAAAGGCGTGCACCACCACTTCACAGCAACTTATTTTTATTTTAAGAGGTTTAACCAATGCTAGTGGCTTGAGGCTCTTCTTGGGGGTGGTCCTGCCTATGTGAAGTGGTTCCCTTTGGTCTGCCTGGGGGCCCTGGCTTGTTCATGGTGCCATCAGTATCTCACGAGGGGGCTCTTCTGCCCTCCCAACCTCCTCACCCACTGTGCCTTCTCTTTGACCCTGGAGCTGCTGCTGAGTCCCCAGCTTGGTGTCTGGGACCCCAGGAGGAAATGGCCTGCCAGGCCGAGCTCCCAGAGACCTCACACTTTTAACCCAGAAACCAATAAAGTTGTTCAAACATGTCATTGTGTGTCTGATGTCACCTCAGACCAGGCTCACACATGTCATTGTGTGTCTCATGTCTCCTTCTGGGCCTCAGACCAGGCTCACAGTTGGGGTCTTTCTATGGCCCTCTTGGGTTGGCCTTCAGCTTCCAGGTTGAAGCCATCACCCTACCTCCGCCTCTCTGGGTCTGGGCCGATGTGTGACTTCCTTGAGGAGCGGCCTCACTCGGGCCCAGCCTTGGGCTTCCCTGGCTCCCAGGGGGCTCTTCTGCCACTCAGATCTGCAGCTCTGCCCTGGTCAATGATTTCTCTGGTCAGATAAAAACCCAGCTTGACAATAAGGAAGAGATGGGGGAGGGTGGCTCATGACAAGCCAAGGCATGTGACCTGGCCTCAGAAAGCAGGTTCCTGTCACCCTGATTGTCACATGCCATAAACTTTTATGGTCACGGAATATCATAAACTAGCACTCAGGGGTTGGGACACAGGATGCGGTTCCACTGGTGTGCTCAGCAGACACAGGCTTTAGCTGGATATTTAATACCCGGGCAGAAATGCAGTTCTAAAGGACACTTGTGCCCTTCCCTTGCTTATCAGAATATTTAAACAAGGGATCCCAAAACATTAGAATTTCCCCAGGATTCTTATGCTGCAAGAAGGAGAAGGCTGAGGCTCTGGTGCAGCCAAAGCCGGAATTGCCTGTGGCAAAGGTCCACACCTTGCGAGTGGCAGTGAATGGAGCTGGGAGTGGTGGCACACCTCTGCCCAACCTGCTCGGTGTGGTCCTGCACACTCAGTCGGTGTTGAGCCCTTAGCCTCCTGTCAGGACCTAGGAGGATAACGGGGAACTCTGCGCCTCTTTGCTCTTGGGCCTGTGAGACGGCTCAGCAAGAGAAGGAGCTGCTGCCCAGCCTGGCGGCCTGAGTTCCACAAGACCCTGTCTTTTGTTTGTTTGATTTTTGGGGACAGGGTTTCTCTCTGTAGCCCTGGCCATCCTGGAGCCCACTACGTAGACCAGGGTGACCTTGAACTCAGAAATCTGCCTGCCTCTGCCTCTCAAGTGCTGGGATCTCACGTGCATCACCACGCCTGGCCAAGATCCTATCTTAAAACAAACACCCACACCCCTGGGTGTGTAAACTTCTATATGTCACTCAAAATAGCATGTTTGGGAGGGGAAGGGAGCTTGCTTTGTGTGACAGCCCTGAGTGGGAGTGAGGGGTCCTCGTCCCCTTCACTGCACACCCCCTTTGCTGCACGCTCCCTTCGCTGCACGCTCTCAGGTCTCCCTCTGACGAGCAACAGAAAGTGTGCAGGTCCGCAGGTGCCTCAGCTCTGCCCAGGCATGTCCCTGGCCCGCCGGAGCCCGGAGGGGGCCAGACGAGCCTGGCTTCTCCTTGCACAGTTCTGATAAGGGAATTGGGGAGGAAGATAGAAATGGAGCCAGAGCTGGAGGTGGGGCACGGAGGGAGTGGGAAGTCCTGTATACACTTTTATCTTCTGGGTTTTATGGCTGGTTTTTTTTTTGTTTTGTTTCATTTTTTATTTTATGTGTATGGGTGTTTTGCCTTTGTGTGTGTGTGTGTGTGTGTGTGTGTGTGTGTGTGTGTGCGCATTGTGTACATACAGTAACAACCCCAGAGGCCGAAGGGGGCGCCACTGAGCCATCTCTCCAGCTCCTGATTGTTTTGATTGTTTTTTGTTTTGTTTGTTTGTTTGTTTTGTTTTGTTTGAGACAAGACCCACAAAACCCATGCTAGCCTAGAAGTCACTAGAGAGGTGAGGGTGGCCTTGGCTCTCCCACCTCCGTCACAGTCTGGCATTGGCAGAGTACCATTTTACCACGTGGGCACCGTGGGACAGAGAGAGCCTTGGCTAGGCAAGATGAAGATGTGGGATGCTGGGTTTTATGATTTTTTAAAAATGCTGGCGGGTCCCTGGTAGGCTTGCAGAGCAGCCGATAGCCCAGCAGACTGTTGGAGTGGTGCAGATTCCCGTAGCGGGTGAGTGTGAGCAGGTAAAAGGCACATAGACACATTGTCCAGAATAGAATTGGATATTTATTACTTAGAGGAGAGAGAGAGAGAGAGAGAGAGAGAGAGAGAGAGAGAGAGAGAGAGAGAGAGAGAGAGAGAGGAAAGAAGAAGAGAAAGGAGAGGGGGGAGGAGAAGGGAGCTGAAGGAGGAGAGGTGCTCACCAAGGGAGGACAGTAAGATGGGGGGGAGCAGGGGTCGCTGGGAGTGGGTGTGGCTTGCCTCTTAAAGAGACAAAAACCATAACACTGGGTGACCCAAGTAAGGGTCTGCCCCACTGTGGGCCTCTGTCTCCCTAATCTGTCCTGGTAACTGCTGAACACACACCTGCCTGTTCTGGTTCCTTATCTGAGTTCAGTCAGTGCCCAGCATCCAGCAGGGGCTTCATAACCACAGCGAGACATCAGGGGTTCGCGCAGGAACCAGGTTCATGGCAGACTCTGGGAGCTGCTTTGCTGAGGCTTCCAGCAGGAGGCAAGAGTCTGCAGAGGGTCAGCTGATCACCACCCCATCCCTGTCCCCCACCCCGCACCACAGGGGCTCAAAACCCAAGTCGAGTCCTGGCTGAGCCACCAGCAGCCACATGCCCACCCCGGTCTGCCGCAGGGCACTTCCTGTTGGAGAACTCGATTCCACCCAGACTCCCCTCGGACAGAGGTGAGCATTTGGTCGTGAATAAGTCCGCAGAGCCTTTGAAAAGATAAACTGCAGAATAAGAGTGCCTAAGAAGGGGCTGGAGAGATGGCTCAGCAGTTAAAAGCATTGCCTGCTCTTCCAAAAGTTCTGAGTTCAATTCCCAGCAACCACATGGTGGCTCACAACCGTCTGTAATGAGGTCTGGTGCCCTCTTCTGGCTTTCAGAAATACATGCAGACAGAATATTGTATACATAATAAATAAATAAATATAAAAAAAAGTGCCTAAGAAGTCACAAGTCCTCAAGGGTTTATTAGAACAAAGGGAATAAACAGAACACGGAGATGGGGTAAACAGTGTATTTCCCGAGACTAAGAAAATAGTGACCAGAATCTTACTTAAAACACCTGAAAATGGAGCTGGGCGGTGGTGGCACACCTTCAATTCCAGCACTCAGGAGGCAGAGACAGGCGGATCTCTGTCAGCTCCAGATCAGCCTGGTCAACAGGACAAGTTCCGGGCCAGCCAGGGTTATATAGAGGAACCTTATATCGAAAAACCAAACAAAACTTACAAAAATGGGGCTGGGGGCGTGGTTCAGGGTGGAGCCCCTGCCTAGAATCCCCAGTGAGTGGCTGGGGTGGGGAATTGGTGCCCCTGCAGCCTCTGTCCCATACACCCCCCTACACAGATGGAACCTAATTTCTCTGTGGTTCTTTGGTCTTCAAGTCCAAAACAAAGGCATGAGCTAGGCTTAGGAGTCCTGAGCACCGAGGTCACAGGCTTAGCTCCTCTCTCTGTATCTCTATGTGTATGTCTCTCTGCCTCTCTGTCTCTCTGTCTCTGTCTCTCTGTCTCTGTTTCTTTAAAGACTTTACCCTTTTTTTAAAAAAAAGCCCTAACTTTATTTTATGGCTCCCTATATTCTTTTTCTTCTCTCTTCCAAGCCCACGTACATTTGTCCAACACTATGACTCATCTGGGTTTGTCTTTATTGCATATCTGTAATTCTTTACTGTCCAGGAGCACTTTTTAAAATTTATTTATTTATTTATTATGTATACAACATTCTGCCTCCATGTATACCCACATGCCAGAAGAAGGCACCAGATCTCATTACAGATGGTTGTCAGCCACCATGTAGTTGCTGGGAATTGAACTCAGGACCTCTGGAAGAGCAGCCAGTGCTCTTAACCACTGAGCCATCTCTCCAGCCCGTCCAGGAGCACTTTTTAAAATGCAAAGTGCTTCTTAAAACTTAAGCTGCTCCATTATTATGGTATATAAGGTACTACCTGCTTGCCTGCCCAGTCTTAAACTTAAGCTGCTCCATTACTATGGTATATATGGTACTTCCTGCTTGCTCCTCACAGTCCAGCATGGTGGAGCTGCCACCCCTGAGAGACATGCACAGTGCCCCATCTCTAGGCACACAGCCAGTCCATGCTGCCATTAAGCAAGCTGCAGCAGTCTGCTCACAAACCCCACTCAAATGCTCCATCCCCGAAAGAGCCAGAGGTCACACTGGTAGCATGGCCCAGAAAGCCAGCATTTTAAAACAGCCGGGGCTTTTTTTCCTGCTATGGCTGAATCAGGAAAATCTCTCTTAAAGGAGCTGCAGCAAGCCGGCAGCAAACAGGAAGAAGCTGTGTTAAATTCTGTATTTTTTTTTTTTGTCTAGAATTCTTTTTCAAGCCCTCTCAGGTTTTACATGGATTTAGTTGGCCACGTGGGTGCCATGATGTTTTTGTGGTTTAAGGAGGAGGTGGGGCAGCTACTGGAAGGTTCCCAGCTCCCCTAGGGCCTGGGAATCTTAATTTTATTTCAGCCTGCAAGTAAAATGGAGTCTGAAATCTAAATGGCAGGATTCAGGCCAAGGTGCATTTACCTGCTGCCCATTCCCCCTGTCTCTGGTCAATCTTACCTGCAGTGGGTTCTGCTGGCTGAACTGTTCTTCTTCTTCTAGCATATGTGTTGGAACAGGTTTCAGGTGATGTATCCAGGAAGAGATGCCATTGACTTGGACAGCAGAGGGATTAGTCAGGACCATGTGAGGACCACTCCTGCGGGACCCAGAAAGGTCTCTTGGCTGGTGGTCATGTGGTCTGTTTAACATGTGACAGACTGAGAGGCGGAGCAATGAAATAGCACCTTGTGGATGCTTTGTGTCATCTGCACTGGAGGAAGGAAATTAGTAGTTAAACAGGGCAGACTGGTGATCTTTCATGTAAGGGATATTTCTGACCCAGAGGAGGGCAAAGGGAAGGAGTGCGGTCCATTCCTCACCAGTCTGGAGTTAATTTTGTTACGGTCTCCTTTGTTTCTCTGTATCCAACAGGTTTGTTTTACATTTGCTGGACCATCCCAGAATGGTTGGCAGGTAAGCAACAGGTTTCCCCCAAAGGGTGCCTGCCTTTGGCTGAACATTTTCAGCCTGTTAAGGGGACAGGGATCATGTATTCTTTTCTGTAACTGCTCCAGCTGAAATGGGGCATCATTGTTCAGGGCCAAGGAAGGCTGAAAAGCTAGTTAAAGGCTTGGCAACAGGGCGTTTATTAGGAGCATCTGATTAGCTGATCCAGGTGAAGGGACAGAGAGCAGTCACATCAGCAGTCCAGGGCTCAGTAGTTTGCAGTTTAAAAATGCTCTCTGGATGGTGTCTGTTAAATCTGCAGAGACAAATAGAGATGATGCGGGATTCCCTTTGTATGCTGTGAATACCATTGGTTAATAAAGAAGTTGCTTTGGGCCTATTGCAGCACAGGATAGGGCAAGGCAGGTAGAGGAGGTGAGAGTAGGTGTAGTCAAGGAGACACCATGTAGCCCCCCGGAGGAGAAAGATGCTCACTTGCCGGTACCAGTAAACCATGAGCCTTGTGGTAAAATATAAAATAATAGAAATGGGTTAATTTAAGATATAAGAGCTAGCTAATAAGAAGCATGAGCTAATAGTAGGCCAAGCAGTGCTGTAATAATACAGTTTCAAGTTTGGGCAACTGGGAAATGAACAAGTGTCCTCTGGCAACATACAAACTAGGGACAGAACTTAAAATCTAGACACTTAAAAGAAAACCTTACAGTTTTTGGAATTTTTACTTATTTGGGGTCTATTTGACCTGTGACAGATAGATTTAACTTCCTGAAGCTTATATGAATTTTTAGTTTACCAAAGGAGATAAAAATTCTAGATATATTGGCATTTCCATTGAACTGAAATTCATATTGTTGAAAAAGTAGTTAAAGGATGTCTATAAAACAGACAGAACAGATTTATACCTTGGAGACATAGAAAAAGCAATGGCTTTGGGTCAGCCTGATGAAAAACATCTTTAAGTCTATGTTTAGAAGATAACCAAAGAAAAATACAAATCTTAAGACTGAAAGGTGAGCCGGGTGGTGGTGGCGCACGCCTTTAATCCCAGCACTCGGGAGGCAGAGGCAGGTGGATCTCTGAGTTCAAGGCCAGCCTGGTCTACAAGAGCTAGTTCCAGGACAGGCTCTAGAAACCACAGGGAAACCCTGTCTTGAAAAACCAAAAAAATAAAAATAAAAAATACAAAAGACTGAAAGGTGAGTATGCAGTGTTCTATCAGCTTATCCAGACGCCATGATTAATGTTAAAACTCTGAGCCTCTGATGGGTGGATCTAGAAAAAAACAGGTGCAGAAAGACAAATACATATACTTACTCATAAGTGACTTTTAGACATCAAGCAAAGAAAAAGCAACCTATAGTCCACAACCCCATAGAACCTAGACAATAAAGAGGACCCTAAGAGAGACATACATGGATCCACACAGGAAGGAGAAGGACAAGACTTTCTGAATAAATTGGCAGCGTGGGGGTCATGGGAGACGATAGAAGAGAAGAGGGGAGGATGGAAGGAGAGTGGAGAAAATGTATAGCTCAATAAAAACAAAAATAGCTGGGCAGTGGTGGCGCATGCCTTTAACCCCAGCACTCGGGAGGCAGAGGCAAGTGGATCTCTGTGAGTTCGAGGCTGGCCTGGTCTACAAGAGCTAGTTCCAGGAAAGGCTCTAAAGCTACAGAGAAACTCTGTCTTGAAAAACAAAACAAAACAAAAAAGAAAAAAAAAACTCTGAACCTCTGAAATCTTATGTATGTTAACTGAAGTTTACAAGTCATATAGGGTGTATAGGATCAATATCTTATACACTGCTAAGAGTTGTGGAATATTATTTATTTATTTGTTTGTTTGTTTGTTTATTTTTGAAACAGGGATTCTTTGTGTAACAGCCCTGACTGTCCTTGAACTAGCTCTGTAGACCAGGCTGGCCTTGAACTCACAGAGATCCACCTGCCTCTGCATGCCAAGTGCTGGGATTAAAGATGTGCGCCACCTCTGCCTGGCAGTGGAATATTATTTTAATTAGGCAAATATGTGTTAGATTAGTTTATTCTGCATTTGTTTAATTATGAAAAAATTTGTTGCACTTGTTTCACCTTGCCTGCCTAAGGCACCTGATTGGTCTAATAAGGAGCTGAAAAGGCCAATAGCTAGGCAGAGAAAGGATGGGTGGGGCTGGCAGGGAGAGAGAATACATAGGAGGAGCAATCTAGGTTTCAGAGAAGAAGAACAAGAGGAGGAGGAGGGAACGAGGAAGACACCTGGGACCAGAAGCCAGCAGCCACTAGCAGAGTGAGAAGCAGTGACTTAAGATGCACAGAAGAAAGGTGAAAAGCCCCGAGGCAAAAGGTAGATAAAGAGAAACAGGTTAATTTAAGTTGAAAGAGCTAGCCAGGGATGTGCCTAAGTTAGGCCCAGCATTCAAAACTAATAATAAGTGTCCATGTCATGATTTGGGAGCTGGTTGGTGACCAGAAAGAAAAGCCTGGCAGTCAAGTGTTGCCATTTCTTTGACTACTGACGGAGCACACAGAGACACGAGAGAGAACCTATGATGTAGGCTTCTCACGGTATCCAGGCCAAGCCAATCCCATGGTTCTCTGCAATGAATTTCTGTCTTCTATTTTCTTTGCATTTTATTTATTAGCACTTGACATTTTATAGATGAAGAATTTGATTATTATCTTTTCTCCATATCATTAGAAAACGAGCTTTATGAGAAAAAGATTGCCAAAGAAAGAATGTTTCTGAACTTCTTTCTTCTGTCTAGTCATTTACTAAAGACAGGGTCAGCCATGGCCTCCAGTAAAAACCTGCAGCTGAGTCTATCTATTTATTCTTTAATAGAGAGCTGGAGAGCAAGCCCGGCTGCCTTTCCTTACAATAGTCTTGGGCACTCAGCTAATTAATGACCTGACTGAAGAGTTAACATGGAGCTGGATGGTGGCACACGCCTTTAATCCCAGAACTCAGGAGACAGAGGCAGGCGGATCTCTGTGAGTTCGGGGCCAGCCTGGTCTACAAGAGCTAGTTCCAGGACAGGCTCCAAAGCTACAGAAAAACCAGGTCTTGAAAAAACAAGAACAAAACAAAACAAAAAAGCAACCTAACAAGGAGCTGTAGCCTCAACGGAAGGGTTGATTGCCCACTGTCGTCAATGTCAAGAGATCTGAGAAGGATTAGGACTAGCCAGAATGACAGAAATTAGTCCCTGGTTCATATCCAGATACCCCAGGCTCCTGTGGTCTCCATGGAGTTGGGGGCAGAGACCTGGAGCTACTGATCCTCCTGTCCCTAGCTTTCACCTGCCGGGCGACAGGTGTACCCACCATGACAGATCTCTGCAGGTAGGGGTGGAACTCAATGTTGCAGAATAGTCTTTTACAACGAGTGAAGATGCGTTGCTCTGATTCGTTTAATAAAGAGCTGAATGGCCAATAGCTGGATAGGAGAGAATAGGCGGGACTTCCGGGTAGAGAGAAGAACTTGGAAAGAACCTAGGTGATGGAGAGATGCAGCAAGACACTGAAGACGTTGGATTTATGGTAGAGAGCAGAGGTGACTGAGCCATGTGGCAGAATGTAGATTAATATGAATAGGTTAAACTAAGTTATAAGAGCTAATTGGGAAAAGCCTAAACTAAGACTAAGCTTTCCTAATTAATAAGTCTCCAGGTTGTTGTTTGGGGGCTGTCCAAACAAAAATCCAGTGTCATCTCAGGGTTTAATGCAGACAAGCACTCTACCAAGTAAGCCACAGGCAGTTTACCAAAAAAGTTACTCTACTGAGCTCTCAGCCCTACCAAGTGAGCGGTAAAGCCTTTAACATACAGATTTTATGCATGCTTCTAACAGCTATGAGCATGCTGCCTACTGCGCGGCAGGCACGCTGCCTACTGCGCCACAGGCACGCTGCTGAGCTGCGAGCATTTTGCTAAATGAGCCTCAGCCCCAGTCCCAGTCCCAGTCGACCTTCCCTGATCCGTGTGGTACTGGGGAATAAGTGCCCATCATCGCCAGGTGACATAAATGTCCTTCCTGCTGCCTACCGGATTTCTTCTTTTCCTGCTGAATGTATTTTAAGCAGAAAACAGTTTGGATTTTTGAGCTGCCTTCTCTGTGTCACCTGATGAGATCACATGGTTTCCCCCTTGTGCTGTTAAAGCCTGGGTTACTGTAGCTACTTTTCATTTACTCAGTCTCGAATTCCTGGAGTGACGACACCTGGCATAGGGCCTAACCAAGCTGCTGAGTTCCTGTGCTGGCTGCTGCTTAGGGAATTTGCATTTATGTGATGGGGGAGCTGGGCCATGGCTCCATGCCATCCTGTGTCTTTTCTGACTTGAGAAGAAGAGTTCTAATGGCAGCACACACCTGTGATCACTTGGGAGGCTGAGGCAGGAGAATCAGTAGTTCTAGACCAGCCTGGACTACTCCTGAAACCTGTCTCCATTGGTGGCTTCCTTGGTGTACCTACGACTCCTGGGAAAGACTGGACATTATTTCTTCCATAAACATTTCATAGAATTCACCATTCTTTTTTTTTTTTTTTTTTTTTTTTTTGGTTTTTCGAGACAGGGTTTCTCTGCAGCTTTTCTAAAAAAAAGCCTGTCCTGGAACTAGCTCTTGTAGACCAGGCTGGCCTCGAACTCACAGAGATCCGCCTGCCTCTGCCTCCCGAGTGCTGGGATTAAAGGTGTGCGCCACCACCGCCCGGCTAGAATTCACCATTCTTGTTTGGGGTTTTTTTCCTCTGGAAGATTCTGGATTAGTGATTTGAGTTCCTTATTTATTATAGGTCTCTTGAGATTTTATTTGTAATTCTCAGTGTGTGTGTGAATGCAGAGAGGGTGTTGGGTCCCCTGGAGTTATGAAGGTCACCTGACCTGATGCTGGGAATTGAACTTGGGTCCTCTAACAACTGGGTGCTCACTCTCCATATAAACATACGCTTTTTTTTTTTTTTTTTTGGTTTTTCGAGACAGAGTTTCTCTGTGGCTTTGGAGCCTGTCCTGGAACTAGCTCTTGTAGACCAGGCTGGCCTCGAACTCACAGAGATCCGTCTGCCTCTGCCTCCCGAGTGCTGGGATTAAAGGCGTGCGCCACCACCGCCCGGCAACATACGCTTTTTAAAGTGAAATATTTCTGTTTGCTGAGATGGGGTTCTCATGGAGCACAAGCTGCCCTTGAGCTGAATGTCTAGGAGCATCCGGTGCTCCGTCACGCCTGGGACGGAACTCAGGGCCTGTGATTGCCAGGACAGCACTTTACCAATGGGGCTATTCCCAGCCCAGATGAGAGAATCTTGATTATCAACCCCAGCTCTTTATTTGTTGTGGATATACAGAGATCTTGAGATTTTTTTTTTTTTTTTTGTTTTTCGAGACAGGGTTTCCCTGTAGTTTCTAGAGCCTGTCCTGGAACTAGCTCTTGTAGACCAGGCTGGCCTTGAACTCAGAGATCCGCCTGCCTCTGCCTCCCGAGTGCTGGGATTAAAGGCGTGCGCCACCACCGCCCGGCTGAGATTTTATATTTTGGTGTGCTTTGAGGTTCACTATGTAGCCTTTGGGGTCCTGAAATGCTCATGTAAATCAGTCTGACCTCCAACATATAGAGATCCAGTTGCCTCTGCCTTGGGTTGCTGGGCTTGGAGGTGTGGCCACCAGGGATTTTAGAATCTTGGTCCTTGCTGGGTGGTGGTGGCACACGCCTTTAATCCCAGCACTTGGGAGGCAGAGGCAGGTGGATCTCTGTGAGTTTGAGGCCAGCCTGGTCTACAAGAGCTAGTTCCAGGACAGGCTCCAAAGCTACAGAGAAACCCTGTCTCGAAAAAGCAGGAAAAAAAAAAAAAAGAATCTTGGCTCTTTATTGGTTAGAGGTTTCTTGGGAGTTTTCCTTTTTCCTTGAGTTCCTTAGGTAACAAGGATATTTCCAGGGCTGTGTCTGCTGTGTCCTGGTTTTCTCCTTACTGCTTAGGGTTCCCACCTTCTGTCTTTACTGTAGAGTCTGTCTGTCTGACTCTAGTTTTAAAGGTATTTTATGTTGCAAATTCTCCTTTGCTTTACTGATCTAGCTGTTTGTTGTTTGTTTTGGAGATAGGATCTGAAGTAGCCCAGGCTGACCCCTGTCGTTGTGCAGATGAAGATGACCTTGAACTCCTGACCCCTGCCTCCACCTCCTGAGCTGGGCATCCCAGGTGTTCACTTCCACGCCTGACAGCGTTTATTGCCTTGGTCAGGAAAGCATTTCGAGTTTCCTGATACAGCCTGTGGGGCTGGTGCTGCTGTCTCCAATCTGATCTCTGAAGTTCCCTCCCCACTTCTTTCTCCTTCAGCTTCCTCTAGATGGCAGGTCAGGACACAGACTTTAGATCTCTGTTGTCTGCCCTGCAGTCTCCTCGGGAGCTCTGTCCTGTGATGTTCAGGACACCAGGACACACGTGACCCCCATGACACCAGGACACCTGTGACCCCCGTGACTCCCCAGGACACCCGTGACCCCTGTGACCCCCCAGGACACCAGGGACACCAGGGACACCAGGATACCCATGACCCCCGTGATCCCTAGGACCCTAGGACACCCATGACCCTCGTGACCCCCAGGACACCCAGGACCCCGTGACACCAGGACACCTGTGACCCCCGTGACCCCTGTATCTGGTGGCTTATAAGTTTTTTGCTGCTGTTTTTGAGACAGGGTCTCACTGTGTAGCCCTGGGACTCCCTATTAGATCAGGCTGGCCTGGAACTCAGAAATGCTCCTACCTCTGCCTCTCCAAGGACTAAGGCTAAAGACGTGTGCCACCACACCTGGACTGGTTTTGTTTCCATTCATGACTAAGTCCTTTGCGGCTCGCCGTTTCCTTTAGAACCATTGTTCGATGTCACACGTGAAACACAGGTGCTGTGGAATATTACTCTTATTCCCCCCCTTTTGGGGACAAGGTCTCACGTAGCCCAGGCTGGCCTCAAACTCCTTTAAGTAGCTAAGGATGGCCTTGAAACCCAGATCTCCTGCCTCCACTCTGAAGTGTTGGGTGCTAGGTGTTTGCCACCACACCTGTAGCCAGTTTCATTCAGTTGAAACTGAAAAATACTTTTTCTATGGTTTTGCTATTTTTAGATTTGTTAGGACTTGTTTATGGCCTAACTCATGGTTGTTCCTGGAGAATGTTCTGTGTGCCCTGGGGAAGTGCAGGTGTTTCTCACTGCCAGATGGAATGTTCCAGAGGTGTTGGCAGCTCTCTCACCTTGCTGACTGGGTGTGTGTGTGTGGGGGGTATCTGTGACCACCACGGCCAGCAGAGTGACAAGAAGGTCGTCAAGTTCAGCATGACTCGGTAGCCAGTGTGAGTTTAAACTTTAACAGTCTGACCCCAAGTAGTTTATTTTAGGCATATTTAAGAACAGGTCAATTCAGTGGAAACTTTCCTGGTGATAATGCACTCAATCTTGGGTGCACAACAAAGCTTATATAAATCTCCTTGAGGAACAAAGTGAGCTAAAGACCAGGTGTGTCTCCATTGAAATGCATGGTAAAGAACATGTGGCACCTTCCTTGAAGATGGTTCTACAGATTGACAGAAACACACTAGAAGGGTCTCAGCCACACAGACGTTCCCACGGTCACAGGATATTAACTGCACCCGCTCCCATCCTTCTGGGCAGGTTAGATGCCCCTTCCTTTGAAGGAACCAGTGTGGTTAGCATTCCAGGTCCCCTAGTGCTTGTTTGTGCCTTCAGTCTGGCTGGACGTCCATGGTTTCTTCTCTGCCACTGAGGGCGGAATGCGAGGCTTCAGGCAGTGCATGGGGCCCTGACCACTGAGCCCTGATCCAGCTCTGACCATGTGGTGCAGGGAAGGAACCAGGGCCTGCAGGGGTCTGTCATCTGACTGTGCATGCATCCTGTGGTATACACCTCTCCTCACAGTAAATAAAGAACTGACATCCTGCTGTGCATGGCGGCAGAGTGAGGGCACATCTGCCTGCTCAACTCCTAAGGTGCTGAAGCAGGAGGATGGTGAACTTGAGCCCGATTCCGACTGTATAGGAAGAATACTGGAAGAGAGAGATTGTCATCTCTGGTACGAGAAGGATCACTTGTTTTCTACCTTCAGCGTTGAGTGTACTCTGTACTCTCTATAGAAAGCCTTGTTGATCTCGTATGTCTTTATTTGTTTAATTATGTGGATTTGTTTGTCTGTGTAGGATTGTGCACATGAGTGTAGCCCGTCTGACTCTGTCCTGCCTGCCAGACGGAGATTCTTATTAATTACAAGAGCCAGCATAGCCTAGGTTTGTCCTTAATTAGCTCTTGTAACCTAAACTAACCCATATTGTTTTTCTATCTTTTTTCTTTTTTTTTTGGTTTTTCGAGAGGGTTTCTCTATAGCTTTGGAGCCAGTCCTGGAACTAGCTCTTGTAGACCAGGCTGGCCTTGAACTCACAGAGATCCTCCTGCCTCTGCCTCCCAAGTGCTGGGGTTAAAGACAGCCCATATCTTTTAATCAACACTCTTTGAAACGACTTGGTCACCTTTAGTCTACTCCCCAGACTGCTTCTGCTCCATCTGGCTGGCAACTCTTCAAGTGTCAACCCTTCTGCTTCCCAGAGTTCTCTCTGCCCCTCAAATCCTGCCTACCTATTGGCCATTTAGCTTTTTATTAAACCAATCACAGTGACACGTCTTCGTGCAATGTAAAGGAATATTCCACAACACATGAGACATGAGATAAGGTGTCCTCGGAGGCCAGAGATGCCAGATCTCCTGGAGCTGGTGTCCTCTGCACGAGCCCCCAGTGCCCTTAAGCATGGACCCTTGCTCCAGGTCTTAGCGTGCCCCATTGGCCTCCTGCTTCTACCCTCCAGTGATGGGAAGACCGAAGGACTCTGGCCAGCCCAAGCGTGGCAAGGTGGCTCTAGCAGGCCTTGCCCTGCTCCCCCATCCCTTCTGCCTTACTGAAGATCACTAGATTACATTCCTAAAGCTAGCCACAAAGGTCTAGTTCCTTATTTGACCACTTCCTTTCTCTGAGGCTTGATGGAGGAGAGTTATCTCTCTGTTACTTTCATTGGTTAATTAATAAAGAAAACTGCCTTGGCCCTTTAAGAGAATGGAAAATTAGGTAGGCGGAGTAGACAGAACAGAATGCTGGGTAGCAGGAGTGGGGAGACGCTTCAGGCAGTCTCCATAGTGAGTCTCCATGCTTCTCCTCTCTGAGATGGATGCAGGTTAAGATCTCTCCTGGTAAGCCACACCTCGTGGTGCTACACAGATTACTAAATATGGGTTAAGGGAAGATGTGAGAATTAGCCAATAAGAGGCTAAAACTATGGGCCAGGCAGTGTTTTAAAAGAATACAGTTTCCGCGTAATTATTTTGGGTAAAGCTAGCCAGGTGGCGGGACACAGCCCGCCACTTCTTTCTACAGATTGGTTCTCCAACGTGATGGACTAAATCCACTTAAAAACCTGAGAGGGCTTTAAATAAAGGAGAGAGAGAGAGTTTAACACAGCTTTTTGCTATTTGCTAGGACGTGCCGTAGAGAGATTTCCTGTTTCAGCAATAGCGGCAGAAAGAAAAGCTGAGTCATTTTAAAACGCGGCTTCCTGCGCTGTGCCTCCAGCGCGAACTCTCGGAAGGAGAGTGCACTGAGACCGTGCCAATGGCTCCCTGCTCCCTGCCTGCACCTGAGCAGATGGAAGAATCAGGCTTAGGCAGGCGGGAGAACATGGCGGATTTCTGCCGCCATACAGAGAGCTGTTTCCAGGCTGCACGGTGCTCTGCGCGTCAGATTTGGTTGTAACGTGGATGAAAAGAGTTTCTGTGCTGCACGCTCAGTCTCAGAATTAAACTGCTGAGTGCGGCTCCAATGTGGACTGCTGTGTACCTGGAACTGTGTGCGGCTCAGGGGCACCAAATGACTGAGGCAAGAGCGGCTCTGGCTCTGCTCCTCCATGCTGAACTGTGCTGACCTCAGGCAGGAACTATCTATTGTAATTACCATGATAACAGCGCAGTTAAGGTTTAGACTTGGCTGGAAACAGGCGGTACCGTATTACCTCTACATGGCGCAACTTAAGTTTTTAAGAAGTGGTTAACATTTTAAGAAATGTTCCTGGATAGTAAAAAATTACAGATTCACAATAGGAAAGATTCAGACATAGAAGGCCTTTAAATGGCTCACAATGTTGGATGAATGTATGTAGGCTTGAGAGAAAAAGAATATAAAGAATAAAGTTAATGACTTAAAAAAAGGGTAAAGTCTTTAAAGAGACAGAGTACAGATAGTTATAGATTAAAAGAAGTAAAGTGATAGACTAAAAATAAGCCACGTAAAAATGGAAAATTCACAGAGAGTCTGGATTATGTATTTTATTGTGTTTTCTTTGAAATTTTTGACTGTAAAGGAGCTAAGTACAGAGAGATATTTCATTATATGGGCTGCCAGGCTAGACCAGAATGGACATCTTAATGGTATGACTTCAGAATTTGGATCTAAGAACATGATGCTTTGGAAAAGAGTTTCTTCTTTTGTTTTCACAGAGGATGAGACTCTGTGGATTGCTTCTATTCCAATATGGTATGATAGACCACGCCCTCCTGAAAGGTTGCTGTGAACACCCTCAAAAAATTACTTCACTCAACTGCCAACTGAGAGGAACCTAGCACACAGGTTACACCATGAAATACCTAAATAACAGCACCCCCATTCAGAAGGAAGCAGTTTGGAGAGAAATAACTGTGCCCATTTTCCCAAATATTGTTTATAAATGTTCTTTTATATTTAAAGGGGGAGATGATATAGATATGAATAATTTGCATTGGTATAGATTTTAAGGTCAATTTTGTTATATATATATGTATTTCTGCTCTTGATTAAGGTATTGTGATTGTGTAGTTCATTTTAAAAACTGTAATGTATAATTAGGAAATATAGGTTGTTAATGGATAATCATTGATAATAGTCAAGCTTGTAGTCATGTTAGTTAGATTTTCTAGATATATAGAGATATACTTTAGTTAAATAGGCATTCTTCATATCTTTCAATAGTCAAACTTGTAGTCATGTTAGTTAGATTTTCTAGATGTGCATAGATATATTTCAGATAGGCATTCTTCATATCTTTCAAAGACTGCAGAATATGGCATTTAATGTTTTAATAACTTAGGGTTTTTCATGACAATGAGACACGTCTGCTCCTGGCAGCACCAATCTACTTCGAGAGGAAGATGGGCATCGAAGAGGCTACTTATGGAGTTTGTTAGCCATTGGGCAAGAAACTGCTGTTGCCTGGACTGTTGCATAAACTGGACACAAGGAACCCACAGAAAGAGGACTGCTGAACTTGCCTAAAGGTGAGATGGCCTTTTGGGGTTCCTGATTCATTAAAGAGTCTGCGAGACGTTCTGCAGGACACAGCAGAAAGTGACTGAACTGTCTTTGGAATTTCCTGCTTCATGGAAATGTCTGCTGGATACTTATGGGCCTGTAGGCTGAAGATGGATGCCCCAATGGTACAGAGGGACTTTGGGTGACTGTCCAGGCAGCAAGTTGTCTCTGTCATTTCTAGAGTTTGAAAGTTACATATGACTTGTTTACTTAGGTAATATTATATCCTTCTGGAGTCTTTGATGGAGTTGAAGAATAAATAGATAGTTATAGCTTTCCTTAGTTATGATAAAAGATAAAATAGATTTAAATATTGTAACTGTAATACTTGCTTGATAACTGTTTTGTTATATGTAATTTTGCTATGTTAAAGTTGAAGCCTTTCTTTTTTGTTTAAACAGAAAAAGGGGAAATGATGGAGGAGAGTTACCTGTCTATGTTACTTTCATTGGTTAATTAATAAAGAAAACTGCCTTGGCCCTTTAAGAGAACAGAAAATTAGGTAGGCGGAGTAGACAGAACAGAATGCTGGGTAGCAGGAGTGGGGAGATGCTTCAGTCGCCATAGTGAGTCTCCATGATTCTCCTCTCTGAGATGGACGCAGGTTAAGATCTCTCTTGGTAAGCCTCGTGGTGCTACACAGATTACTAAATATGGGTTAAAGGAAGATGTGAGAATTAGCCAATAAGAGGCTGAAACTATGGGCCAGGCAGTGTTTTAAAAGAATACAGTTTCCGTGTATTTATTTTGGGTAAAGCTAGCCGGCGGCCGGGTGGCGGGACTCAGCCCCGCTGCTTCCTTCTACAGAGGCTGACTACCAAGGTCCAGCTATTCAAGTATTGAAGTCCAGAAATAAGTATTAAAGCCCCCTTTAATTCACCTAATTAACATGTCAAATCAAAATTAAACACCTCATGCTAACATAGGGTTTCCCATTTTCCCTTTAGAAACCACCATTTACCTCTGTGCCATGTTTGTCTCCTGTCTTTCCAGGGGCGGGTCTCTGTCCTTCTGGGACAAATAAATCTCCTTTGTGCTGAGAACTTGGCCTTGGGTGTCCTGGGTCACCCTTTCTTTCAAGCCTGTTTATGCCGAGCCGAGGACCCAAAGCCCTGCATGCTGAGCAGATACTGCACCAACTCAGCTACAAGCACTCTCTCGACTAGGCCGGCTTTCAATTTAACAACTTGTTCCTTACACTTATTTGGCTGGGGCAACCCTGCCAAGGTTTACAGAGGCCAGAGAACAGAGCTTGTTGAGGTCACGTGGATCCCAGGGCCGAGCCCAGGTGTGCTGTGAGTCCTAGTGGTGCCCAATGTCAACGTGGTAAACTGGGTCCATGTAAAACCTGAGAGAGCATAAAAAGGAGAGAGTGAGAGAGTTTAACACAGCTTTTTGCTGTTTGCTAGGATGTGCTGTAGAGTAATTTTGTGATTCAGCAATAGCAGCAGAAAAAAGTCGTGCCATTTTAAAACGGCTTTCTGGGCCCTGCCGCTGGTGTAAACTCCGGCTATGGAGCATTTCTGGGCCCACTAGGGCTTGGGAACAAAGTAGCTGAGACCATGCCTGTGGCTCAGCTCTTCCTGCCTGGGTAGGCTAAGGGATCAGGTCTACTAGAAAGTGGTGTTTTTGAAATACCAGTTTCTGGGCTGTGCCGCCATTGTGATCTTTGTCTGGCTCCTGAGAGAGACAAAGCTTTTGAATGGAGCATTTGGAGTAAAGTGCTACGATTTGTTTGATGGCAGCTAGACTCGCTGTGTGCCTAAAAGGGGGACATTGCGTGCCGCAGCTCAGAGGCACAAGCAGCTCCGCCATGTTGGACTAGGCGGGGCAAGCAGGCAGTACCTGTTTTTGACCTAGGAATGTCACAGCTTAGATTCTTAAGTGCTTAGTGATTTAAAACTACAAAACAAAAATGCTCCTGGATAGTAAAAATTTACAGATTCACAATAGAACAGATTCAGACATAAATGGATCACAATGTTGGATGAGTGTATGTAGGCTTGGGAGAGAGAAGAAAAAATATATAGAGAATAAAGTTAATGCCTTAAAAAAGGATAAAGTCTTTAAAGAGACAGAGTACAGATAGTTATAGATTAAAAGAAAAAAAGAAAAACAAGCTACGTAAAAATGGAAAATTCACAGAGGGGCTGGATTATGTATTTTATTGTGTTTTCTTTAAAACTTTTGACTGCGAAGGAGCTAAGTACAAAAGAACATTTCATTAAATGGGCTGTTAAGCCGAACCTGCATATATGTTCTAAAGGTATCTTGACTTCAGAATTTGGAGCTGAGGATATCATGCTTTGGAAAAGAGTTTCTTCTTTTGTTTTCACAGAGGATGAGACCCTGTGGATTGCTTCTATCCCAATGTGGTATGATAGACCACACCCTCCTGAAAGGTTGCTGTGAACACCTCAAAAAATTACTTCGCTCAACTGCCGACTGAGATGAACCTAGCACACAGGTTACACCATAAAAGATCTGATTAACAGTGCCCCCATTCAGCATGAAGCAGTTTGGAGAGAAAAAACTGTGCCCATGTTCCCAAATATTGCTTATAATGTTCTTTTACATTTAAAGGGGGATATGATATAGATATGGATAATTTGCATTGGCATGGATTTTAAGGTCAATTTGTTATATGTATATGTATTTCTGATCTTGATTAAGGTATTGTGATTGTGTAGTTCATTTAAGAATGTAATGTATAATTAGGAAATATAGTTTGTTTATGGATAATCATTGATAATAGTCAAGCTTGTAATCATGTTAGATTTTCTATATGTGCATAGATATATTTCAGATAGGCATTTTTCATATCTTTCAAAGACTACAGAATATGGCATTTAAATATTTTAATAACTTAGGACTTTTCATGACAATCAGACACGTCTGCTCCTGGCAGCACCAATCTACTTCAAGAGGAAGATGGGCATCGAAGAGGTTCCTTATGGAGTTTGATAGCCATTTGGGCAAGAAAGTGCTCTTGCCTGGACTGTTGCATAAACTGGACACAGAGAACCCACAGAGAGAAGACTGCTGAACTTGCCTAAAAGTGAGATGGTCTCTCAGGGTTCCTGATTCATGAAAGAGTCTGCGAGACGTTCTGCAGGACACAGCAGAAAGTGACTGAACTGTCTTTGAAATTTCCTGCTTCACGGAAATGTCTGCTGGAAACTATGGGCCTGAAGGCTGAAGATGGATGCCCCAATGGTACAGAGGAACTTTGGGTGACTGTCCAGGCAGCAAGATGTCTTTGTCATTTCTAGAGTTTTTTTTTTTAATTTTTTTAAACATTTATTTATTTATTATGTATACAATATTCTGTCTGTATGCTTGAAGGCCAGAAGAGGGCACCAGACCTCATTACAGATGGTTGTAAGCCACCATGTGGTTGCTGGGAATTGAACTCAGGACCTTTGGAAGAGCAGGCAATGCTCTTAACCACTGAGCCATCTCTCCAGCCCCATTTCTAGAGTTTTTTAAGTTGCTTACTTCTTGTTTGCTTAGTTAATATTATATCCTTCTGGAGTCTTTGATGGAGTTGAAGAATGGTTAGTTATAGTTTTCCTTAGTTATGATAAAAAATAAAATAGATATAAATATTTTTACTATAATTCTTGCTTTATAACTGTTTTGCTATATGTAATTTTACTATGTTAAAGTGAAAGCCTTTCTTTGTTTAAACAGAAAAAGGGGAAATGATGGAGGAGGGTCATCTGTCTATATGTTACTTTCATTGGTTAATAAAGAAACTGCCTTGGCCCTTTGATAGGACAGAAAATTAGGTAGGCGGAGTAGACAGAACAGAATTGTGGGAGAAAGAAAGCAGAGTCAGGCAGACACCTCAGTCAGTTGCCATGCCTCTCCTCTCTGAGACAGACGCAGGTTAAGATCTCTTCTGGTAAGTCATCCCTCATAGTGCTACACAGATTACTAAATATGGGTTAAAGCAAGATGTGAGAATTAGCCAATAAGAGGCTGAAACTAATGGGCCAGGCAGTGTTTAAAAGAATACAGTTTCCATGTAATTATTTCGGGTAAAGCTAGCCGGACGGCGGTAAGCAGCCCACCGCTCCTTCTACACCCAGGGAGTCTCCTGGCTTGCTCCGGCTTTTGCAAGCTGCGATGTCCACTCATGTCCACCTTTGCAGGCACATTTCTAGGGCCAGATGCTATAAAAGGGTGGTGGTGGCACATTCCTTTAATCCCAGCACTCAGGAGGCAGAGGCAGGTAGATCTTTTTATGAGTATGAGGCCAGCCTGGTCTACAGAGTGAGTTCCAGGACAGCTAGTTCTACACAGAGCAACCCTGTCTGGAAATACCAAAAAAAAATGGAAGAAAGAAAGAGGGGGGGAGGGAGGGAGAGAGGGAGGGAGGAAGGAAAGGGAGGGAGGAAGGAAGGAAAAAGGAGGAAGGAAGAAAGGAGGGAAAGGGAAGAAGGAAGGATGGAGGAAAGAAGGGAGGAAGGGAGGAGGGAAGGAGAGAAGGAGCACCATCAGTCTTCCCAGTTTATTTTCTTGGCGTGGCCTCTAGGCCTTGAGCTCTTGGCTCCCCCCCCTCCCCAGGCTCCAGGGCACCAGTGCACCCCAAGGGAAGAAGGACTTCACCAACGCACCCCAAGGGAAGGATTTCATGCATCAGGAGTCTTTATCTCTTTCCACCTTTTTACAATTTTGGGATTTATATTATGTGCACAAGTGTTTTGCTGCATGTCTGTGCACCATGAGCGTGCAGTGCGCACGGAGGCCTGAGAGGATATCAGAGTCACGGGTGTGAGCGGCATGTGGAGTGAACCGAACTTGGGTTCTCCTCAAGAGCAGCTCTTGACCACTGAGCTATCACTCTCGCCCCTGCTCCTCCCTGAGGTTGGAGCTCTTTGATTCGTCTAGACTGAGCCCTAGGGACCCACCTGCCATGCCTGCACCCCCATGTGTGTGTCGTGTCCCCTCCTGTGTGTGTTGTGTTCCCCGTGTGTGTAGCACCCCCCCTCCGTGTATTGTGTTCTCTCCCCTCCCCTCCACGCCCTCCCCGCGTGTGTTATGATTGCCCGGTGTGTTGTGTTCCCCCTCCGCCCCTAGTCCTCCCTACAGCCCCGCCCCCAGCCGTACGTTGACCCGCCTTCTTTCTGGCTATAAAAGCTGTTCTCTCCTGGGGCTGGGGCTCCAGTTTCCAAGAGCTCGATGCCCTCACGGGGCAGCAGGGGCTCTCACAAAGGACAAACAACGTGGGATGGGCTGCTCCCCACTGAGCTCCGCAGCACCACATGCTGTATGCGAAAGATGCTGGGCAGCTGGGCAGAAGCGAGAGAAATGTCCAGGGTCTGGAAGAGTCCAGGGCAGAGACAGCGAATAATCCGGCGGACACAGCCAGGGCTGCCTGCAGGAGCGCAGGACAGACAAATCATGTGGATATACGAAGGAGTAGTTGGGGAAAGATTGCTTTTGGGGACAGAAAGCCCATTTCACCAGTTCCAGAGGAATGTTGGCATTTATCTACCGGCCAGAAGCCCTGTAGTCCAGCCTGATGAGATGAGACCTAACGTCTACCAAGATCACTCACCAACTGAACTACAATCACCCTTCCAACTGAGCTCTGGGCACACTACCAAGCCAGCTGAGCCTGGCCCAGCCTCCTGCTTAGCCTCCCTTTTGAGCCAGGACGTTGTGACTTGCCCAAACGCTAGCTGTAAAGCTGCTCTGTGGCCCTGGCTGAGCCACGTCCTCCTGCCTTGCTTCCTAGGGGCTGCTTTTCTGTTGTTCCTTTCCTCCTTGACAGGAGGGGCAGGTCCTTGGTCACCTTGTGACACTGGCACCCAGCACAGCAGGAAAGGCTCACACTGGGCAGCATGGCCGGAGGAGGGCTGTGCCTTACACAGAGACAAAGATGCGGCCTCTGGGGCACCCCAGGGCAGGTGAGAGGAGCCTGGCAGGGACCGGGGCCTGCCATGATGTCTGTGCATTCTTTAGAACCCAAGAGCAGAGATGTTTGTGTTACATAAAACAGGATGTTTATGTCACGTGTGCTTTAGAAATAAAACAATTTCCATAAATAAATCCAGCATCAAAGTGGCAAGTCTGAGGATGTCGGCCCTGGATGGGACTCAGGAGCAGAGAGGCCCAGTGGCCGTCCCCAGCACAGAAGAGACTGTGGATAGATAGGAGGGTGGGTGGATGGATGGGTGGGTGAGTGGATGGGTGGATGAATGGGCAGGTGGATAGATGGGTGGGTGGGTGGGTGGATGGATGGGCGGGTGGATAGATGGGTGGGTGGGTGAGTGGGTGGGTAGATGAATGGGCGGGTGGATAGATGGGCGGGTGGGTGAGTGGGTGGGTGGATAGATGGGCGGGTGGGTGAGTGGGCAGGTGGAGAGATGGGTGGGTGGGTGAGTGGGTGGGTGGATAGATGGGTGGATGGGTGGATGTGCTGTGGGAACTTCTTCAGCTTTTAAGATACTGGTCCACTTTGGGCATGGTCTCATGTGTTATAAATGCAGACAAAAAGTGTATGCAGGGTTGTTGGCTGCTGGATTTGGTTCCAGTTCCCAGCTCATGCAGAGGACTGAGGATCACTGTTCTTTCTGTGAGTTTACCCCAGGTAGATAAACCTTTGTTACACTCCATTCCGGGCTATTGTGGAGCTCGTTCCCAAAAGCCCTGTGGCCCTCAAGGTTCCTGTTGTTCACAGCTCAGACTGTAGGTGGCCATCAAGGGGAGGTCACACAGCCCCAAACTGGCAGCTTCGAGGTTTGGGTTGGAGTCTATTCTCTGGGCTTAGGGCTTTTTTCCCCATCCTGGTGAAACAGCAGGATAGCTTCTTGAGGTTCCAGTCACAGCCCCACTGGTTCTTGGCTGTGACCCCCTCTCCATGACAGAAGCAAAGAGTCATGTGATGGGATTATAAAGGTTATATTGGGCCAGGCCTCAGGTCCTCCGGCAGTCAGGAGGCTGGAGCAGAGGGAGAAACAGTTTGAGAGGAGCCAGGGTTTGGCAGACCCCATTTCAAAACTCCCAGAAAGGGAAAAGGCCCTGTTTTGGAAATCCAGATGGTCTAAACCTGAGCAGCCACGAGACAGAAAGATGGGGCCCCGAAAGTGGAGCTTAAGAGATGCACAGGAATTCGGCATGAAGTTCATCCAAGCCTCTCTGAGTTCTTGCCTGACTTGACATCGTCGCTGAGAATTTGATACTGGTGCATCTTAGTCGTGAATCCTGGGCTTGCAGCCCCATTGAAGCCTCATCCTCTCCACTCCGCTGGAGGCAGAGGATCTGAGCCCCTGGGCTGGGCTCTGGGGATGTCCCAGATGACCCAGGACCACTCTGACTCCCAGGGTCATCACGGTGTGAAGACAGCAGGTCACCCTACCCTCTAGTGACTCCCATGACTCTGCTCAGTCACAAGGGGGCTGGTACTTTCCCGTGTTGACACAGGTGGGGCTAGCCCAGCGTGGGCAGCTCACCTCTGCCCCAGTGTGTGGCCTCTGGACCCAGCAACTGTTCCTGGGGAGGAAGTCAGGGTCCTGGCCCGCTGAGGTCATGGCTGGCCAACTGCCCACAAATGGGCCAAGCTCCTTTGCTTGGCCCAAGACCAGTGATGAGGTCATCAACCAAGGATTTTGGGGAAAGGAAGCCAAGTGGGCACAATGCCACGTTCCAGAGTTTTGTGAACCGGAAATCTCTGTTTGGGGGAGGGTGGTGGTGCCTATCAATGATGGGGTACCCCATGGAGCCTTGCTACTCTGGAGCTCTTGTAGAACATTCCATGAAAACTGGATGGTTGACTGATCTTGGTCTTAAAGAGACAGATGCCTGTTCACGGGCAGGGTATCACTCTGGGTCGGAAGCTGGGTGGCTCAGTCATCTCAGCACTCAGGAGACTGAGGCAGGAGGACTGTCTGTTTTGGGGATCTCAGGGTGAGAGGGTGCTGGGGCAGGAGGAACTTTACCTAGGCTGGCCTCTGACACAGTGCTTTTGGAGACTTAGTCCCCAAAATGACCTGCCCGAGTCTCTTTATCTACATGCTGTGAATTTACTCATTTACTGAGAGCCTACTGTGTACTCAGATCACGTGGGTGTCTAGACCTTTGCTACAGCTTGTGCCCCCACGGAATGAAGACGCTGTCACACAACACAATGGCACATGTGTGTCGGGAGGGCAGAAGCCTGGACCCAGCACAAATTTGCCAAGGAGATGCCTAGGTCCAGAGAGCTAACCTGGGCTACCTGGGTTGCTGCTTTTCTCGGTCTGTGGGGTCAGGCTGGGTACAGAGGTGCCGAGAACAGCCAGGCTTGTTCCCACTTTTTTTTCTCTTTTTTTTTTTTTTTTTATTAAATAGAAGTCAGTCAAAGAACCCACTTTAATGGCAGCCGTACGAGCCTGTCCCCCTCCCCGGTGCCAGCGTCAGGCCTCTCCCCACCTGCCACCATCCTTGAAGAGCCAGAGCCGACTTTCAGGCGTCAGCTCCGACTGGACCTCTATAACCGCGCGTGAACCCGGCGGCTCCTCCTCCCCACACAGCTATCCGTACCCCAGAGGACCCCGGACGGCCTCCAGCCCTCGATTCCCCATCCGTGAGAAAGGCCTCTCTCTTCGGACCCCCGGCTTTACTCGGACGCACAGTTGAGCAATTTGCCCAGGGTCACACGGAGAACACTGGATGGTGTTTCAATTTGTAGCGTGCACACAACTCCACAAGTCCTCCCTTGCACCCCAAAGATGGAGAACTCTGCAGCCTTTCACAGAAAGGGAAACAGGACTGCGGTGTGACCCAGGCCTCCTCCAGACATCAGCGACTCACCCGGGGCAGAGATCCGGACTCTTGAGACTTAAATTTGGGGGGAAAAGCAGAGACAAAAATTTAAGTCCAGAACCCCAGTCGCCCATGCCGGGTGCCCACCAGGCTGCCTCTCCCACGGGGTACAGTGACCTCAGAACTTCCACAGCTGCGAGCCTGAGGTCGGGGCTATCTCCCTCCGTATCCATCCTGAAGAGACGCCCACTGGGGTAAATCGTCCCGGAGCCGACAGGTAACTCCTGGGGCGGGGGCGGGGTCTGTAGGAGGAGGGGCCTGGGACATCAGGGGTGGGTTTGGGAGTCTGAGGAGGAGGGGACAGTTCAGGGGTCAGCCTCTGACTTGTACCTCAGGTCCAGCACTGGCCTGCGAAGCGAGCACCAGGACAGGCAGGGAGAGGGACGCGGGCATCGGTCATAGCCTGGAGTGTCCTATGGGACAGAGGCCACGCGGCAGCTTGTGCGTACTGCAGACCCCAGCAGGTGCCCCTCGTCGCTCATTCCTGGGTCATTCCAGAGGCCCGAACCGCAGCCGCCACCCTCTGCAGGCCTAGGCGACGTCACCCACCTCCATCTTCTGTCCAAGCCTGACCACCCTGCCCTGACCCTCCAGCTCCCCAGGGGCCTGCAGTCTGGACCGAATGAAGGAGGGGCCCACAGTAGACTCCTTGCTTCTCTCCCCACGAGAGGGGAGACTGATCTGGAGAGACAGACTCAGGGACCTGAGTGTGGCCATCCAGTCGGCCTGGAGCGGGGGCTGTTTGCACAGGGTTTTGAAGGGTTAGTAGGAGTGCGGAAAGGACACCGAGCAGGTGCAGTGGCCTCAGTTTGTGCCTTGGCCCTTCTATTACTGCCATTTGGTCATGGCCGGGAGGGGCGGCAGGAAGAGTGGGAGAAAGGGGGAGGGAGAGGAAGGAAGAATCCACTTTAACGTGAGTCTGGCCCCCGTCACATGTTTCGTGGGGACGGTCAGCCCTCACTGTCACCAGACCCTGTGGTTTCCCTTTGTGCTGAGAGGGACCGTCCCCCCACCCCCAGTCCTCGGGGTTCCCTCCCGGATCAGCTTGGTCACCCGAGTTGGCACCGCACGCGGGGGCGGGGCGGCCAGAGTACAGGACTATAAAGGCGGCTTTGGCAGAAGGCTCAGCTCACAGCCACACAGAAGACACAACCGACATGGCCCTGCCCACGCCCGAGGCCCATCCTCCAGGCTGCTCGCAGCTGAGGTTCCTGCTGTTCCTGCTGCTGCTCCTGCTGCTGCTGTCATGGCCATCGCCCGGGGACTCCCTGGCACTGCCCGAACAGCGACGTTCCCACCCGGAGTCCCGACTCGACGCTCACGAGCTACGAGGTCGCTTCCAGAACCTGCTGAGCCGGCTGCATGCCAACCAGAGCCTCGAGGACTCGAACTCAGAACCCACCCCCGGCACGACTGTCCGGATACTCACTCCAGAAGGTGAGTGGCATTTGGGGACCCGCCTGAGCAACATACTCCCCAATCCTAACCCGCGTTCAAGCCCACGACGCTCACCCCAGCCTGTCCCCGGACCGGAGCGGGACAGGTGGCGTCCAGAGAGGCCAGGGCCGCTCCCGAAGGCGCACAGCGCTCGGGTCGGCGGGGGGCGCGGCGGGAGTCCTGGGTGGCTGAAGCCAGAGGGGAGGAACCTGCAGGAACTGGATCAGGAATCTGACGCAATCGCTGGTCAAGACTTCACTAGTCACAAGTGACGGTCGCCTGGGTGGGAGGGAGGAGGACCCAGGGGTCCGGGGGCGGGGCCAGGCGGGTTGGGTCTCCAGAACTGTGGCGGTCTCCGAGCTGTGGGGGCGCACACCTGTGTCCCCAACTACTCCAGAGGTTGAGGAGGAGGATTGCCCTGAGTTCAAGGACAGCTGTGGCTACACCTACTCAGTGAGAACCTGTACCAAATTTTAAAAATTTCTTTTGGAATTTTTTTTTGACCGAGACATTTGTAGCCTACGTGGATTTCAGACTCAGGGCAATCCTCCAGCCTCCGCATCCCAAGTTCTGAGATAACAGGTGTCAGCCACCAGACACCTTTAATCCCAGCAGGGAGGGGGGCTGGCGGATCCCCAAGGCCAGCTTGGCCTACAGAGCGAGCTCCAGGACAGCCAGGGCTGTGTAGACTGTGGGCCGCACACGCTTGCCGTCCGTGCACCTTACACCTTGTACACGGGTGACGTCCGTGCACCGTAGAAATCTGATGGGCACACGCCTGATGCCCTGCGCCTTGCGCGCGGAACGGGCACACGCGAGACGTCCTGCACCTTGCACGCGGGACGGGAACACAGGTGACGTCCGCGCACCGTAGACACCTGATAGGCACACGCCTGACGCCCTGCGCCTTGCACCCGGGACGGGCACACGCGAGACGTCCTGCACCCTGCACGCGGGACGGGCACACGCCTGACGGTTTTCCGTTTCTTTTCCAGTACGACTGGGGCCACGCGGCCACCTGCTGCTCCGCGTCCGCCGGGCGTCGCTGACCCAGGGTCTCCACGAAGCTTACCGCGTGCACCGAGCACTTCTCACTCTGCCGCCGTCGTCGCGGGCTTGGGAAGTCACCGCACCCCTGCAGCGCGAGCTCAGCCTCCGGGGACCCCACGGCCGCGCACTGCGCCTGCGCCTGGCGCTGCCCCCGGACCTGGCCGTGACGCCCTCTAGCGGCGCACGCCTGGAACTGCACCTGCGGTCGGCCGCCGGCAGGGGGCGCCGTAGCGCACACGCGCGCCCCAGAGACTCCTGCCCGCTGGGTCCCGGGCGCTGCTGTCATCTGCAGACTGTACAGGCGACCCTCGAGGACCTGGGCTGGAGCGACTGGGTGCTGTCCCCGCGCCAGCTGCAACTGAGCATGTGCGTGGGAGAGTGTCCCCACCTCTACCGCTCGGCCAGCACGCATGCGCAGATTAAAGCGCTCCTGCACGGCCTGCAGCCCGACCGGGTGCCTGCACCCTGCTGCGTCCCCTCCAGCTACACCCCGGTGGTCCTCATGCACCGGACGGACAGTGGCGTGTCACTGCAGACCTACGACGACCTGGTGGCCCGGGGCTGCCACTGCGCATGAGCGCCGAGTGTGCCCCTCACCTGCACTCCCTACTCCTCCTGCTATTTATATTTGTATTTATTAATATTATTAATTTATTGGGGTCAGACTGGGTGGGTGAATGGATTGTTTATTTATTTAAAACTCTTAATAAACGTGAGACTGGTTTATATGGGGGTCTGAGACGGCGCGTCAGTGACCTCAGCAAGATGACCACCTCTCTAGCCTTTTTCCCCAAGGCATCAGCTGAAGGGACTAGTGAGTGAGAATGGGTCAGCTGCTAGAAGGTGTAGTGACCTCTCGGGACTCCATAGTATAGGGGCTTGTTGCCAAGCCTGAAGTTCAATTCAAAGAGGCTCACTTGGTCACATGGTAGACATGACTCCTGAAATCTGTCCTCTGATCTCCACATGCACGCTCCCTCCTTCTCCCTCCCTCCCTCCCTCCCTCCCTCCCTCCCTCCCTCCCTCTCTCCCTCCCTCTCTCTCTCCTTCCCTCCCTCCCTCCTTCCCTCCCTCCTTCCCTCCCTCCTTTCTCCCTTCCTCCCCAACTCTCAAACACTCGCACACACTCAGACACTCGCACACACACAGACTCACACGCACACTCACATTTGCACACGCACACTCACACTCGCACATTCACACACATGTGCACACACTTGCACACAGTCACACACACGCACGCACACACACATTCGCGCACACAACACACACAATGCAATGACAACAGGTAAGGAACGGCTTTGTCTGGACAGTGCCCTGTAACTGTTTTTTGTCACAGGGAGAGCGCTTGGCTTCACCCCAGGCATTTCTATGGCCCTCCCAGAATGGAGATCACCTTTTCAAAGAGGCAGCCCCAGGTCTCAAGTCTGTGAGTTTACAATATTATGCTGACCCCAATAGGGAAGAGGTATTTGCCCTTCTAGTTTCCGGCTGTTGCTTTCATAATACCTCTGAAATGACACCTTCATAGAGACCTTCATAGACAATTTCATAGACATCTTCATAGGACACCTTCAGAGGACACCTTCATTGACACCTTCATAGAAACATTCACAGACACCTTCATGGACACCTTCATAGACACCTTCATAGACACCTTCATAGACACCTTCATAGGACACCTTCATAGGACACCTTCATAAACACATTCATAGACACCTTCACAGACACCTTCATAGGACACCTTCATAGACACCTTCATAGGACACCTTCATAGGACACCTTCATAGACACCTACATAGGAAACCTTCATAGGACAACTTCATAGGAAAACTTCATAGAAACCTTCAAGGGACACCTGCATCGAAACCTTCATATAACACCTTCATATACACCTTCAGAGAAACCTTCATAGGACACATTCATAGACACCTTCATAGGACACCTTTATAGGACAACTTCATTAGACACCTTCACAGACACCTTCATAGACATCTTCATAGGACACCTTCATAGGACAACGTCAAGGACACCTTCATGGACACCTTCATAGACACCTACATAGGAAACCTTCACAGGACAACTTCATAGGAAAACTTCATAGAAACCTTCAAGGGACACCCGCATCAAAACCTTCATATAACACTTTCATATACACCTTCAGAGAAACATTCATAGGACACATTCATAGACACCTTCATAGGACATCTTTATAGAACAAATTCATTAGACACCTTCACAGACACCTTCATAGACATCTTCATAGGACACCTTCATAGGACAACTTCAAGGACACCTTCATGGACACCTTCATAGACAACTTCATAGATACCTTCATAAGACACCTTCAAAGGACACCTTCATAGAAAACTTCATAAACAACTTCATTGACACCTTCATAGGACACCTTCATAGACACCTTCATAGGACACCTTCATGATACTTTCATAAAATATCGTCATAGAAACCATCTTAGGACAACTTTATAGACACCACCATAGGACACCTTCATGGAAAACCTTAATAGACACCTTCATAAGACACCTTCAAAGGACACTTTCATAGAAAACTTCATAAACAACTTCATAGACACCTTCATAGGACACCTTCATAGACACCTTCATAGCACAACTTCATAGGACACCTTCATAGAAACCTATAGACAACTTCATAGACACCTTCAGAGGCACCTTCATACACATCTTCATAGACAAATTCATAGGACACCTTCATGGAAAATTCATAGACACCTTCTTAGACACATTCATAGGACATATTCATAGGACACATTCACAGATACCTTCACATAGGACAACTTCATAAACAACTTCATAGATACCTTCATAGATATCTTCATGACACCTTCATAGGACACCTTCATAGACACCTTCATGGGACACCTTCATAGACACCTTCATAGACAACTTCATAGGACACCTTCATAGGACAACTGCATAGGACACCTTCATAGATACCTTCAAGATACCGTAATAGAACACTTTCATAGAAACTTTCATAGGACACCTTCATAGACACCTTCATAGAACACCTTCATAGACACCTTCATAGACACCTTCAAAGGACACCTTCATGAGACACCTTGATAGGACACCTTCATGATACTTTCATAGAACAAGTTCAAAGAAACCTTCATAGGACAATTTCATAGACACCTTCATAGGACACCTTTATAGACACCTTTATAGACACCTTCATACGACAACTTCATAGAAACCTTCATAGACAACTTCATAGGACACCTTCATAGGACACCTTCATAGACACCTGCATACACAACTTCATAGGACACCTTCATAAACACCTTCATAGGACACCTTCATAGGACACATTCATAAGACACCTTTGCAGAAACCTTCATAGACAACTTCATAGGACACCTTCATAGAAAACTTCATAGACAACTTCATAGGACACCTTCATAGGACACCTTCATAGGACACCTACATAGAAACCTTCATAGGACACCTTAATATACACCTTCATAGACACCTTCATAGGACACCTTCATAGAACACCTTCATAGACACCTTAATAGGACACCTTCATAGGACAACTTCATAGGACACCAACATAGCCAACTTCATAGGACACCTTTATCGGACACCTTCATAGAAACCTTCATAGACACCATCATAGACAGCTTCATAGACACGTTCATAGACACGTTCATAGACACCTTCATAGGACAACTTCATAGACACCTTCGTGGAAACCTTCATAGACACCTTCATAGACACCTTCATAGACACCTTCATAGATACCTTCATAGACACCTTCATAGGACACTTTCATAGGACACCTTCATAGACACCTTCAGGGACACCTTCACAGACACCTTCATAGGACACCTTCATAGACACCTTCATAGGAAAACTTCATAGGACACCTTCATAGACAGCTATAGACAACCCCATACACACCTTCATACACACATTCATAGACACCTACATAGGACACCTTCATAGACACCTTCATAGGACACCTTCATAGAAACCTTCATAGGCACCTTCATAGACATCTTCATAGAAAATTCAGAGACACCTTCATAGACACATTCATAGGACACATTCATAGGAAACCTTCACAGATACCTTCATAGGACAACTTCATTGACACCTTCATAGACACCTTCATAGGCATCTTCATAGACATCTTCACAGACACCTTCATGGACACCTTCATAGAACATTCATGGACACCTTCATAGACACCATATAGGACACCTTAATAGACAACTTCATAGACACCTTCATAGGACACCTTCATAGACACCTTCACAGGACACCTTAATACACACTTTCATAGACACCTTCATAGACACCTTCATGGAAAATTCATAGACACCTTCTTAGACACATTCATAGGACACATTCATAGGACACCTTCACAGATACCTTCATAGGACACCTTCATAAACACCTTCATAGACACCTTCATAGACATCTTCATAGGACACCTTCATAGGACACCTTCATAGACACCTTCATAGACACCTTCACAGACACCTTCATTGACACCTTCATAGAACATTCATGGATACCTTCATAGATACCTTCATAAGACACCTTTACAGAAACCTTCATAGACAACTTCATAGGACACCTTCATAGAAAACTTCATAGGAAAACTTCATAGGACACCTTCATAGAACACTTTCATAGAACACCTTCAAAGGACAACTTCATAGACACCTTCATAGACACCTTCATAGGACACCTTCATAGGACACCTTCATAGAACACATTCATAGACACCTTCATAGGACACCTTCATAGACACCTTCATAGACACCTTCATATGACACATTCATAGACACCTTCATAGACATCTTCATAGGACACTTTAATAGACACCTTCATAGACGCCTTCCTAGGACAACTTCATAGGACACCTTCATAGACAACTTCATAGACACCTTCATACGACACCTTCATAGACACTTTCATAGGTCATCTTCATAGGACACCTTCATAGGACATCTTCATGAAACTTTCATACAACAACTTCATAGACAGCTTCATAGGACACCTTCATAGACACCTTCATAGGACAACTTCATAAGACACCTACATAGAAACCTCCATAGGAAAACTTCATAGGACACCTTCATAGAACACCTTCATAGGACAACTTCATAGACACCTTCATAGACACGTTCATAGGACACCTTCATAGGACCCCTTCATAGACACCTTCGTAGGACAACTTCATAGGACCCCTTCATAAACACCTTCATATGCCACCTTCAAGACACCTTTATAGACACCTTCATAGGACACCTTCATAGACACCTTCATAGACACCATCATAGGACACCTTCATAGAAACGTTCATAGTACACCTTCATTGACACCTTCATAGGACATCTTCATGAAACTTTCATAGAACACCTTCATCGACAGCTTCATCGGACGCCGTCATAGACACCTTCATAGGATACCTTCATAGAACACATTCACACACACGTTCATAGGACACCATCATCGACACCTTTATAGGACACCTTCATAGGACACCTACATAGAAATCTTCATAGGAAAACTTCATAGGACACCTTCATAGGACACCTTCATAGAACACCTTCATAAGACACCTTCATAGAAACGTTCTTAGGACACCTTCATAGGACAACTCCATAGACACCTTCATAGGACCCCTTCATAGGACCCCTTCTTAGACACCTCCATAGGATACCTTCATAGGACACCTTCATGATATTTTCATAGAACACCTTCATAGAAACCTTCATAGGACACCTTCATAGACACCTTCATAGAACACCTTCATAGACACCTTCATAGACACCTTCATAGACACCTTCATAGGACACCTTCATAGGTCACCTACATAGACAACGTCATAGAACACCTTCATAGAAACCTTCATAGGACACCTTCATAAAACACCTTCATAGGACACCTTCATATGACACCTTCATAGACACCTTCATAAGAAACCTTAATAGGGCACATTCATAGGACACCTTCATAGAAACCTTCATAGACACCTTCATAGGACAACTTCATAGGACACTTTCAGAGGACACCTTCATAGACAACTTAATAGACCCCTCCATATGACACCTTCAGAGACACCTTCAGCCTTCATAGGACACCTTCATAAAACACCTTCATAGAAACCAACATAGGATACCTTCATAGACACCTTCATAGGACACCAGCATAGAAACTTTCATAGATAACTTTATAGACACCTTCATAGACACCTTCATAGGACACCTTCATAGACACCTTCATCAGACTCATTAATAGACACCTACATAGTACACCTTCATAGAAACCTTCATAGGACACCTTCATAGGACACCTTCGTATGACACCTTCAGAGGACACCTTCATATTAACCTTCAAAGACACCGTCATAGGACACCTTCATAGGACAATTTGAGAGGACACCTTCATAGAAACCTTAATAGACACGTTCATAGGACACCTTCATAGACACCTTCCGCCTTCATAGGATACATTCATAGGACACCTTCTTAGACACCTTCATAAAACACCTTCATAGGAACCTTCATAGACACCTTCATAGGACACCTTCTTAGGAAACCTTCATAGACACCTTCATAGGAAAACTTCATAGGATACCTTCCACCTTCATAGGACACCTTTATAGAACACCTTCATAGACAACATCATAGGACACCTCCACAGGAGAACTTCATAGAACACCTACATAGACACCTTCATAGGACACCTTCATAGGACACCTTAATAGGAAACCTTCATAGACACCTTCACAGGACACCTTCATTGGACACTTTCATAGGATACCTTCATAGGTTACCTTCATAGGACACCTTCACAGACACCTTCAGAGACCCCTTCATAGGAAACCTTCATAGACACATTCATAGGACATCTTCATGAAAATTTAATAGAATACATTCATAGACACCTTAATAGATACTTCTATAGACACCTTCATAGACACAGTCATAGGACACCTTCATAGACACCTTCATAGGAAACCTTCAACGACACCTTAATAGGACACTTTTTTAGGACAACTTCATAGGACACCTTCATAGGACAACTTCATAGCACACCTCCATAGAAACCTTCATAGGACACCTTCATAGACACCTTCATAGACACCTTCATATGATACCTTCATAGACACCATCATAGGACATCTTCATGAAACTTTCATAGAACACCTTAATAGGCAGGGGTTATTCTCCCCGGATACTGCCTCTCTCTTCCTGTCCCTTCCCAGCTTGCACCCAGAATCCTTCCCCCCTCCCCCTGCCTCATCCTCCCGTCTTTGGGGCCACAAAATCCCACAGCTCAGCCTGTTTGGGCTCTGGGGACCTGGAATTGAGTGCACCCAGGCCGGTGGGAGGTCCCCTCCTTCATTTGACTGCCCGGGGCAAGGTAGGCCTTTGTCTGAGAGCTGCCTGGCCTGCAAGGGGACCTGACAGTCTGCCGGAGGATCCATCATTCTTTGGGGTGAGTGAGGAGTGAGTGCCCGAACCGAGGCAGCTGCCCGGAGAGGGACCACCGACTCTCCACAACTCCCCCTGCCACCAGCACACTTCCTGCTCTTCCTGCAGGGGTTATTCTCCCCAGATACCGCCTCTCTCTCCCTGTCCCTTCCCAGCTTGCACCCAGAATCCTCCCCCCCTCCCCCTGCCTCATCCTCCCGTCTTTGGGGCCACAAAATCCCACAGCTCAGCCTGTTTGGGCTCTGGGGACCTGGAATTGAGTGCACCCAGGCCGGTGGGAGGTCCCCTCCTCCATTTGACTGCCTGGGGCAAGGTAGGCCTTTGTCTGAGAGCTGCTTGGCCTGCAAGGGGACCTGACAGTCTGCCGGAGGATCCATCATTCTTTGGGGTGTCCTGCTCCAGTTCTAAGGCCATCCACCCACAGGGGTCAGACTCTGGCCTCCAGGCAGGTCTGAGGATTCCTGTGGAGGGGTGCGGGCTCCTTCAGATTGTGCTACCAGGTTCACTGTGTGGTATTCCATCCCGCCCTGCCCCCACCTTGGCCCTTTTGTCTGGGCTGCGACCCTGGCCTGCCTGGAATCCCTGATCCTGTGCCCTGACATTCCATCTGAACTGGTGAGTGAATGCGGACCCGGGGGCAACCTGCCCTGGAAGAGAGCACAGACCCCCTACCCCCACTTCCCTCTGCAGGCTTGTGTCACTTTCTCCCTTCCCTGTGTGTCTCCCAAGCTTTCCCTAGTGTTCTCAGGTGTCCTGCTCCTGTTCTAAGGCCATCCACCCAGAGGAGTCAGACCCTGGCCTCCAGGCAGGTCTGAGGATTCCTGCAAGGGAGTGTGGGCTTCTTCAGATTGTGACGCAAAGAATAGGTCCTCCTCTGGCACTGGGGAGATCCAACCAGTTTCAGTCACAGCAAAGATTGGTCTAGGACACCAAACGCCTCCGGGCTCCCTTTGAAGGAAGAGATGGGCAGGCGCCAATGCAGGAGCTCCTCCAACAACATGAAAGGCAACATGACATCACCACAAGCCAAACATCCCGAAACAACAAGAATTGAACACCCTACCCCAGAAGATATAGAAGAAACCGACATTAAACAGTACTTTATGAAAATAATAGAGGACCTTAAACAGGAGGTAAAAAACTGCCATAAAGAAATGGAGATGACAAACAAAAAGGTAGACGAAATAAATAAATCTCTCAAAGATACCCAAGAAAAACAAGAAAAAGCAATCAAACAGGTAAGGGAAACAGTACAAGACCTGATAAATGAAATGGAGGTATTGAAGAAAACACAATCTGAGGGACGACTGGAAATGGAAACTCTGAGTAAACGAACAGAAACTTCAGAGACAAGTATTTCCAACCGAATACAAGAGATGGAAGAAAGAATCTCGGACTCTGAAGATACTATAGAGGAAATAAACTCACAGATTAAAGAACTAAACAAATCTAACAAATTCTTAACACAAAACATTCAGGAAATCTGGGACACCATGAAAAGACCAAACCTAAGAATAACTGGGGTAGAAGAAGGAGAAGAATTACAACTCAAAGGCCCAGAAAACATATTCAACAAAATTATAGAAGAAAACTTCCCCAACCTAAAGAAGGATGTTCCTATGAAGGTACAAGAAGCCTACAGAACACCAAATAGACTGGATCAAAAGAAAGCATCCCCACGCCATATAATAATCAAAACACAAAACATACAGAATAAAGAACAGATATTAAGAGCTGCAAAGGAAAAAGGTCAAATAACATATAAAGGGAAACCTATCAGAATTACACCTGATTTCTCAATGGAAACCATGAAAGCCAGAAGAGCTTGGATAGATGTGCTACAAACACTAAGGGAACATGGATGCAAGCCTAGACTACTATACCCAGCAAAGCTTGCATTCACCATTGATGGAGAAAACAAGATATTCCAGGACAAAAACAGATTTAAACAATACGCAGCCACAAATCCAGCCTTGCAGAAAGTAATAGAAGGAAAATCACAAACCAAGGAGTTCAACAACGCCCACAATAACTCAGGCATCTAGCGACCCTTCACCAGCACAACTAGAAGAAGGGAAACACACAAACTCTACTACTAAAAATGACTGAAGTTAACAACCACTGGTCATTAATATCACTTAATATCAATGGACTCAATTCACCTATAAAAAGGCACAGGCTAAGAGACTGGATAGGAAAACAGAATCCAACATTTTGCTGTTTACAAGAAACACACCTCAACCACAAAGACAGACACCTACTCAGAGTAAAGGGTTGGGAAAAGGTTTATCAAGCAAATGGCCCTAAGAAACAAGCGGGTGTGGCCATACTAATTTCCAACAAAGTTGACTTCAAACTAAAATCAATCAGAAGAGATGGAAAGGGACACTTTATACTCATAACAGGAAAAATCCATCAGAATGAAGTCTCAATCCTGAATATCTATGCCCCTAATATAAAAGCTCCCACTTATGTAAAAGAAACACTTCTAGAACTCAAGGCAGCCATCAAACCACACACACTAATAGTTGGAGACTTCAACACTCCTCTCTCACCAATGGACAGGTCAATCAGACAGAAACCTAACAGAGAATTGAAAGACTTAATGGAGGTAATGAACCAAATGGACTTAATAGACATCTATAGAACATTCCACCCAAATAGGAAAGAATATACCTTCTTCTCTGCGGCTCATGGAACCTTTTCGAAAATTGACCATATACTTGGTAACAAAGCAAACTTCCACAGTTACAAAAAAATATTAGTAACCACCTGTGTCTTATCGGATCACCATGGAGTAAAATTAGAATTCAACAACAATGCTACCCCCAGAAAGCCCACAAACTCATGGAAACTGAACAGTCAACTACTGAACCACACCTGGGTCAAGGAAGAAATAAAGAAAGAAATTAAAGTCTTTCTTGAATTTAATGAAAACAAAGACACAACATACTCAAACCTATGGGACACAATGAAAGCAGTGCTAAGAGGAAAGTTCATAGCACTAAGTGCCCACTTAAAGAAAATGGAGAAAGCACTCATTGGTGACTTAACAGCACACCTGAAAGCTCTGGAAAAAAAAGAAGCAGACTCACCTAGGAGAAGTAGAAGACTGGAAATAATCAAACTGAGGGCAGAAATTAACAAAATAGAAACACAGAAAACAATCCAAAGAATCAATGAAAGAAGAAGCTGGTTCTTGGAGAAAATCAACAAGATTGACAAACCCTTAGCCAAACTAACCAAACGGCAGAGGGAGAACACGCAAATTAATAAGATCAGAAATGAAAAGGGGGACATAACCACAGACACAGAGGAAATTCAGAGAATCATTAGATCTTACTACAAAAGCCTGTATGCCACAAAATTGGAAAATGTAAAAGAAATGGACAGTTTTTAAGATAAATACCATATACCAAAGTTAAACCAGGACCAGGTAAATGCTCTAAATCGTCCTGTTAGTCGCGAAGAATTAGAAACTGTTATCAGAAACCTCCCTACCAAAAAGAGCCCAGGACCAGATGGTTTCAATGCGGAATTCTACCAGAACTTCCGAGAAGACCTAATACCTATACTCCTTAAGGTATTTCATAATATAGAAACACAAGAGTCACTGCCAAATTCCTTCTATGAAGCTACAGTTACCCTGATACCTAAACCACACAAAGACTCAACCAAGAAAGAGAATTACAGGCCAATCTCACTCATGAACATTGACGCAAAAATTCTCAATAAAATACTGGCAAACCGAATCCAAGAACACATTAGAAAAATTATCCACTACGATCAAGTAGGCTTCATCCCAGAGATGCAGGGCTGGTTCAACATACGAAAATCTATCAATGTAATCCATCATATAAATAAACTGAAGGAAAAAAACCATATGGTCATCTCATTAGATGCTGAAAAAGCATTTGACAAAATTCAGCACCCTTTTATGATAAAAGTTTTGGAGAGATTAGGGATACAAGGGTCATTCCTAAATATAATAAAAGCTATTTACAGCAAGCCGACAGCTAACATCAAATTAAACGGAGAGAAACTCAAGGCTATCCCACTAAATTCAGGAACACGACAAGGATGTCCACTCTCTCCTTATCTCTTCAATATAGTGCTTGAAGTTCTAGCAATAGCAATAAGACAACATAAGGGAATCAAGGGGATTCAATTTGGAAAGGAAGAAGTTAAACTTTCATTATTTGCAGATGATATGATAGTATACATAAGCGACCCCAAAAACTCCACCAAAGAACTCCTACAGCTGATAAACTCCTTCAGTAACGTGGCAGGATACAAGATGAACTC